>NC_073313.1:184917556-186117556 GCF_027595985.1 Sorex araneus
ACTTAAAATTTTCCTTTGTAACTTTCTCTTGATTTCTAAAGGAGGATTTGCCATGTGAACTTTCATATGATTCAAAACAAAGTATAAATAAATATACCTAAATGCATTATAATCTCTTCTTCAAAAGATTATTCCTTAAATTTATTGGACTATATTCAAAAGTTAACATGCTGGTTTAGCTTTGAAATACACAAAATTTAAAATCTAGGGACTTCTGTTAGGTCCAAAAGTTAGTCTTTTTGTAAATCAGGTGAGAACAGATACAGAAAGAAGCCTCTCATGTGTGGGTTATTAAGAACCATGGTAAGGCAATAACAAACAGTCAGGGCAATAGACCCTGAAAACAGAGACTGAGAGGTGAGTTTACCAGGCTGGGGGCTGTGGTGGGCGTGGTGATAAGGTGAGCTGATTATTGAACAAGAAGACAATCTCTCAGAGAATATGATATTGGGATATTGTGTTAATGAAACTCTATTATTGACAATATTGTAAATCTAGATGCCTATGTTTTTAATGTCAAGCTGACAGGCAACAAAATTATAAAATGCAATTATTTTAATTAATGATGATACTGAAAAATTTAAAGAACTAGATTATTACGATTTTCATTAAAAACATATTTTCCATGAGATAAATATGGGGATAACATAACCCTGAAGCAAGAATCTCAGTTTATTAAAAAATTAATTTAAATAAGACAATTTACAAGATGACTGGTCATGTAGGGCTATCATGCAAACAAAACCAAACAAAACAAAACATAATATCATGAATAAAGTGAACATGGAGTGAATCTCATGTAATATGTTGACACCTTACAAATTACTCAAATTTAAAGTCATTAAAAGACAGATTCAAGTCCCTGAATAACCATAGGGCTCTTTCCTTCTTTCTTTCTTTCTTTCTTTCTTTCTTTCTTTCTTTCTTTCTTTCTTTCTTTCCTTTCTTTCTTTCTTTCTTTCTTTCTTTCTTTCTTTCTTCTTCTTTCCTTTCTTTCTTTCTTTCTTTCTCTTTCTTTTCTTTCTTTCTTTCTTTCTTTCTTTCTTTCTTTCTTTCTCTTTGTCTCTTTGTCTCTTTGTCTCTTTCTCTTTCTTTCTCTTTTTCTCTTTGTCTCTTTCTCTTTCTTTCTTTCTTTCTTTCTTTCTTTCTTTCTTTCTTTCTTTCTTTCTTTCTTTCTCTTTGTCTCTTGTCTCTTTCTCTTTCTTTCTTTCTCTTTCTTTCTCTTTTTCTCTTTGTCTCTCTTTCTTTCTTTCTTTCTTTCTTTCTTTCTTTCTTTCTTTCTTTCTTTCTTTCTTTCTTTCTTCCTTCCTTCCTTCCTTCCTTCCTTCCTTCCTTCCTTCCTTCCTTCCTTTCTTTCTTTCTTTCTTTCTTTCTTTCTTTCTTTCTTTCTTTCTTTCTTTCTTTCTTTCTTTCTTTCTTTCTTTCTCTCTCTCTCTCCCTTCCTTCCTTCCTTCCTTCCTTCCTTCCTTCCTTCCTTCCTTCCTTCCTTCTCCTTCCTTCCTTCCTTCCTTCCTTCCTTCCCTCCTTCCTTCTCTCTCTTTCTCTCTTTCTTTCTTCTTTCTTCCTTCTTTCATATGTTTTAGATCACACCAGGCAATGTGCAGTACTTAATTCTGGATTTGTGCTCAGGGACCACTCTGACCAACTCAAAAGACTATATATGATGCTGAGAATGGAAATCAGTTGCCTGTATTCAAGGGAAGCATCTACCCACTGCGACATCTACTTCCGTAGACTGTGTGACACTGAGCAATATATGTAAACTGAATTTTTGTTAATTTGTATAAACTAAGTAGAGAATAATCATACCCGACAGATTAATTGCGAAGAGTAAATGATCTAATAATCATCACACACTAGGATACTCCCTAAGTAAGTCCTAACAGATGTGTTCCTTCTCCTCCCCCTTTCTAAATTTCTTTTTAATTGTTCCCATTATGATTTAAACTGAGATAAAATTATTGTCTTAGAGAACTTCTATGAGAATAAAAAAATCAAAATTATGTGCAGATGCCATTAATACTTAAGTGTTATGGCTAATTGTGAATGAATCTTATTAAACTGTCAGTGCACTTAGTAAAAATGCCTAAATTAACTCATGATATATTTCTAGATTTGAGAAAATACATATGCTTTTCTTTGGTTTTGTTTGGTGTGGAAGCCATGCCCAGCATTACTCAGTTTTTCCCTGGATCTGTGCTCCGGACTCATTACTGTGGTGCTTGGGGGACCAAGTGCAATAGGGGTTTCAAACCAGGCTCAGTTATGTGCAAGGTAAGTGCCTTAACTCATACTATCTCTTTGGCCCTTGGAGAATAATATTTCATTGCATAGTGCAATTGTATGTTTGATAAATATCTGATTTCCCCCCTTTGATTTTGGAATACCATGTGGTGCTTAGAACTTATACCTGGCTCTCTGATCAAGGAATTCATGAGTACCAGAGATTGAATCTGGATCTATCATGTGCAAGACAAGTACCTTACCTGCTATTTATCTCTTGACCCTGTATATTTTAATTTTGCTCCCCTTCAATATCCTGCCTTCCAAATCTATATCCATCTGCCCCAATCCATTAATGAACTATAGTTACTCCAATCATCTCTGACTTTGTAAATGTCTTCTGCAACTAAATATGGGATATAGATTTCACTTTAGAATTTTTTTTATTTTGCTTTTTGGGTCACACCCAGCGATGCTCAGGTGTTACTCCTGGTTTTGCACTCAGGAATTACTCCTGGCAGTGCTTGGGGGACCATATGGGATGCCGGGGATCGAACCCAGGTCGGCCGCGTGCAAGGCAAATGCCCTACCCGCTGTGCTATCGCTCCGGCCCCTTCACTTTAGAATTTTAAAGAGATGATTACTTATCAGAAATTGTCTAAGATATCTTACCCAGTGGCATTCTCAAATATCAATATTCATGTTCTGTAAATTTTTTAAAAGTGTCAGTATTTTTGGAAATTATAGGAAAACTTAGAGCATTGTTTTTCTTTACTTATATTTCTTACCACTTCTTCACATAGAAAAGTTTGCTTAAAATAGGTGGTTTTGCTATTAGAGAAGCTCATAATATGAGCCCATGCATATATAAAATCAACACTTGTAAGTAATTTATTTTAATATATATCATATATATGCACATATTGTGTAATAGTATGTCTAAATATATCCGTATCTGTGACATAAGTATAGTTATAACAATAATAGTATACATAAGTACAGTAATAATGAGAATATAAGAATATAATTTGTTCCAATTCATATAAGTGATTAGTACAGGCCGGATTCCATTTAATTTCTAGTTGCCTGTAAAGCCTGAGCTTTACATACAGAGACTATAAATACCTCTTTTATGAGAGAGAAAAATAAAAAGTATAAGCATTTTAAAATACAGATGTGGGAATTTCTCCTAATCTATAAAAAATTTAAGAAAGAAACTGTAACATTGAACTTTATTATTTCCAGATGCTTTGGATATCTCACAATTGAAAACGACTTCTACCTTTAAATATTTTAGCACTATATGGTATAAGCATAGTTAAATATTTTAATGGAAATGAAGCTTTAGTTTCTTTGAAAAAAGTTGAGACTATCTGTAGCACTTCAAATAAAAATTTGAATCTGTTTTACCTTTTGTTTTACCAAGAGAAAATAAAGTTTAAGTAGTATTCAAAGAATATATTCCTGGACATATGAAAAACCAAATGTTTCCAATTACTTCACAAAAGTTAATCATGTTAGATAATGCAAGCTATAAATATAAAGTTTCATGAGAGTTATTGAATCTAGTTAGTTCAGCAAAGCTGATAATTAATTCTTGCCCCAAAAATATTTCTAATTTAAAATAAAACAGAACATTAGAGAAAAAATGAAAAAGAAAGCTGCCATTTTACCAGCATTCTTTACAGAAAAAAAAGTTCGTAACTTTTTGAGTTTCTTACTTAGCCTTTGATTTACACAATAGACTCAGTAAAAATGTAGACCTGGTTATTACATGCGTCTTAGTTTCAATTCAGCTATCTTTATGCTGAAAAAAGTCTTCTGAGCTTCAGTTTTCCCCTGATGTCTTTTGTTAAGTGCTGCAGTTCAAATTTAGTGGAAAAACTCTGAGATGTTTTCATGGTATCTGACATTTATTCAGTACACAACAGTTTAGTGTTGACGATTGTAATGATAGTGCTGATGATGTACTTTGACTATTGATTCATCGTGGCAACTTTTTTAGCCATAATTATAAGCCAGGGCCAGAGTCCATAAATATTTCTATTTAAAGAGAACGTATACTTATATTTGTTATAAGAGAATATTCAGAATTGATGTTCACCTACAGTGCATGTTTCTTATAAGAGAATATTTAGAATTGCTGTTTATCTACAGTGTATTTGATTAAATCAGAGACAACACTTTGGCCATGAATGAAGAGTAAAGGACCCATCAATTTTTGTTAAGAAAATGAAACGGTACTAATTCTTTTCTTTTCTTTTTGGGTCACACCTGGCTTTGCACAGGGGTTACTCTTGGCTCTGCACTCAGGAATTACTCCTGGCGATGCTCAGGGGACCATATGGATGCTGGCAAATACCCTACCTGTTGTGCTATCACTCCAGCTCAATGGTACTAATTCTTACTTTGTAAGAGGAGCATATATTTTAAAATAAAGAAGGGGAGAGCAAGTATTTTAAAACAGAAAAAATATCAAATATAAGTATAGGAACATCCAAATAACAGAGCATATCCTAAGATAAAATGTAAAAATAAACCAGAGCTGGAAAGATAGTACAGGGATTAAGGCACTTGTCCTGGAAGCAACTGAATCCAGTTTGATTCCAGAAATTACATAGGTTCTCAGCGCATAGCTAGGAATAAGCCCCAACTCTCTACTTTTTTTTTTAAACATCACTGCCTTTGTCAAAGCTGTGTTGTCACATAAGTGTGAATTCACAAATTTGAATAATTTGACAGGACAAATGATTAAAAAAAGATTGGTTGGGATCTTGGAGATAATACAGTGGGTAGGGTATTTGTCTTGCAAGTTGCTGACCGGGATTCTATCCCTGGCACCCTATATGGTCCATGAGCACTGTAGGAGTAATTCCTGAGTGCAGAGCCATGAGTATCCCCTGAGCACCACCTCATCTGGCACAAAAACCAAAGAGAGATTGGTTACTTTGGTTTCCTTTATGCTATGTTGCTAACTTTCAAAGCTAACAAGATTGTACTATGCCTGGATTATTTTTGAATAATTTTGCATGTCTCAAACATTTTTTATATTTAGATCACAGCACAACTCAGAGTAAGCAATTTTTAAATTGTTACTATTTAATTCAATCATTAATCTTGACAATGCATTTTTTACTTATCTCTATTGGTACATTTTTGGAATAGTAGCACAGCGGGTAGGGCATTTGCCTTGCATCCGGCCAACCTGGGTTTGATTCCTCCATCACTCTCAGAAAGCCCGGCAAGCTACCAAGAGTATCCCATCTGCACGGCAGAGCCTGGCAAGCTACCCGTGGCATATTCGATATGCCAAAAACAGTAACAAGTCTCACAATGGAGACGTTACTGGAGCCTGCTTAAGGAAATCAATGAACAGTGGGATGGCAGTGCTCCAAAGTTAAGTAAATATTTTAATAATATATTCAAATAATTTATACAATTTAAAATATTATACATATTTTTATTTTTATTTTTTATTTATTTGCTTTTTGGGTCTCACCCAGCAATGCACAGGGGTTACTCCTGTCTCATGCACTCAGGAATTACTCCTGGTGACCATATCGGATGCTGGGAATCGAACCTGGGTTGACCGCATGCAAGGCAAATGCCCTACCCACTGTGCTATCATTCCAGTCTTTATACATATTTTTAAAGTTACATTTATTTGACTTTGTAATTCTCAAAGTCAAATAAATGTGTCAGGAATTACACATTTTGAGAATTTCAGAAACATCAGTACATAATGATCCCATTCTAAACTCTGCATTGAGTCAAACAGACTCCAATCAGCTCTCTAAAGGCTGAGTCTGAGGCTATATTTCTAGGGTTACCTCAGATTCCCTTAAATATATGCCTGAGAAAGTTTAGCACTTCCAGGAAAATTTGCCATGTGTACTTGTTAGCATTGAATAATAAGACCCTATGTCTCCTTTTAAAAGTAATATTTACTATAAATCGTATATAACTATGAATATGTACCTCTTACAAATAAGGAGTGTATTTTTTTCAAGTCATTAATTTGAAAATCACTTATTCTATTCAAAGAGTTAGGGCTTTTCTCTATCTGTCTCTAATGCAATAAAATGATAAAGCTTGTAATTATATGATAGATACAGTTGTCATCATTTTATTTTCACCAACAAACTTTGCAATTATTCACTTTCTTTGCTCTATTGATACCTACTTCCTTTTTCCTCTATTCCTTTATTCTGTTTAAAAATATGTAGTGTCAATTCTATAGAACCAGCTAGCTGTTACCCTTTTATTAATATTTACTGAATGAAATACACTGTACCACTTTAATTAATGTCTGATTTCTTTGTATTATGTACTTGGGCCAAAGAAAAGGGAAGAAGAGATATGCAAAATAATGCCCATAGGTGGAACTATGGTGGTGCCTGCCAAATAGAACAAGGCAAAGGGGAGCTAAAATAAGTCGTTCACTATTCTCTGACCTCAGAAAGTGATTCAGCAGTCTCCTAGATATCAGTGAACTAAATTAGCTGCATGACACTTAGGAACATTCCTTACGTCAGATAAGTTAGTTTCTACTTAGTTTGGCTCCATTTCTTCCTTTTAGTTGGGCTCTTGGGTTGGTGAGCTCAAGTGCTTGAGTCCTTCAAGATGAGCTTCTTTTGTAGATACAGTATTATGGATCTCAAAACCACCAACCACAATGGTTTTAGAAGTTAAGTGTTTTGGATGTTCATTTTTAAGGCAAAGTTATTAAAAGCTGGGGTACCCCATGGAATTTGAATCACTTAGTATTCAAGATGAAACACAGAGTTTTGAATTTCCTGCTAAATGTGAGACAAGGCTGAGGGATGGGGGAAGTAAGATCATGGGCAAGATTTTGTCCAAGTATCTCTTGGTAGTTTTGTTTCAGGCATGCAGGTCCATTGGCTCTAAAGACCTGCATGACTGAAACAATGCATATTGAAGGAAGGAGATTATTCCTGAGTGCAAGGAAGGACAGCACAGGATAGACTGTGATGGATGGTTATTGGAAGGGATCCTACTTGGATGTTATAAACTAATATGTGAAAAACTATGAAGTCAACATAAGGACAAGAGGTAAATAGGCAGGATGAGATAAGAAGAATGTGACAACAGAAGCACATTTTGGGGCCTGGAGCAATAGAATCATGAGTAGGGCATTTGCCTTGACTGTCGCCAGGCAGAAATTTAACCTTGGTACAACATATGGTCCCAAAAGCTCAATCAGAGTTAAGTTCTAAGCACCACCATTGCACATCCCCACCACTCCTAAAAAAAAAAGAAAAATAATCATATACTTAAACAGTCTGTTCTTTCCCAAACTCTTTATTTTAATATCTTTCACGTCTTCAACCCAAATGAATGTGCTTACCAATACTCCTAGTTAAGAGAATATAGAAAGGGGAAGTTTCACATTTCTTGGGCTTCTTACATAAAGATGCCCCATGCCCTGACATTAGGAAAGTTTGTTGATTTCTCTTTCTTTCCTCAATTATAGACTCTAATGAATACAGCCATCTTGTCTCATCTAGTCTTATGCTTTCAATTTTGAGTGTCAGGACAAGAACCTGAGTGCTCTATAACAGAATTAGAAAGCATTCATTCAATCTGACAACTATGCTGCCAGTAAACTTTGCATTTAGCTTCAAAGACTGCAATAGCCTTTTTGCCGCCGCGTGAGCTCGACCCCGGAGGCAACTGAACTACTTTGGACACGAGCAGCGCCCCCAAAATGCCTCCAAACTGTGTGATCGGAGCTACTGACCCATGCGCCGCCAGGCTCCTCCATCATGTGAGCACCACAAAAGGGAAGTAAAAGATCGCAGTGATGCAATTACCAAAAGAATTTTCCCTGGACTTCATATAGAAATCCCAAACCGCGCGGCTGCTATTGCAGCCGTGCGACCTAATATCTCTTGAATGTCAGCAATGTGAAAATGTTCCTTTTTAGCAGGTCTTACTGTGGGGGGAAACTCCAAACAATAGTACTGAGATTTTGTTGAAATATTGAAGGTAATCAAAGTAGCAGCTATTTCTTTAGACTGTGAACTAAGTCAAAGCCCCACACCGGCCGAGGTGAGGAAATATCCTTCTTTCCCGGTTCTTTTCCCTTTTCTGGGAGAAACGTAGTGTGGTGTCCACCATATTATGAAGTCTATTAAGCAGGCACGAACTTAGAGGTGCGGGAATGGGAGGGGGAAAAAAAAACCTACATACTTGGAACAGCGGGACACTTGGGAAGTCTCGGGCCAATATCAGCGCATGCTCTGCTGAGACTCGACCCGGGTGGCCACACTTTTGTGTGGCCGCGATGCTGCTGATCAACCAGAATCCGGAGCCTAACTAGACTACTTCCGGTTCCAGAAACTACTTGCAACCATGTCTCTAGACTGAACTAAGCCATAGCCCCACGCCTGCCAGGACTGGAAATATCTTTTTTTCTCGTCGGACGGCGTGGTGTCAGCCATAATATGAGGACTATTCATTAAGCAGGCACGAACTTGGTGGCGTGGGAAGGAGGGGGCGGAAATTCTATGTACTTGAAACAATGGGACTTTATATCTTTCCAGTCTCAGCAATGAAAAACTAATTATCAAATGCTGCATTGGCAGTAGGACTGTCTTTCTTGGGGGAAAACTCCAACAATAGTGAATGTTGTGTTGAAATATGGAATGTAATCAAGGTAAAGTGAAAATAAAGTGAAATTTATCAATTAAGCAGGCAGGGATGGGGGTGGGGGGCGGGGGTGGGAGGTATACTGGGGTCTTTGGTGGTGGAATATGGGCACGGGTGAAGGGATGGGTGTTTGAGCATTGTATAACTGAGACATAAACCTGAGAACTTTGTAACTTTTCACATGGTGATACAATAAAAAAAATAAAAATTAAAAAAAAACTGCAATAGCCTTCTGGCTTATGTATGCCTGAGGTCTGTCTACTAGGGTGCATGGTACATAAAGTGGATCTTGAGTACTGGAGATCAACATCTCATGGACTAAAGATAAGATGCCAAGCTTCTCTTCACTTCAGCCCAGAAGGTCATATGCCACCTAGATTCTTAAAAGATGGGCTATGTAACAGAATGTGGGATTTGAGAAAAATTTCTCAATAGTAAAAAGTTTATTTTTTTAAATTTATTCTTTTACTGAATCACCATGTGGGAAGTTACAAAGCTTTCAGGTTTAAGTCTCAGTTATACAATGCTCCCATCCCTTCACCAGTGGACATATTCCACCACCAAGAATCACAGTATACTTCCCCCCACCCCCACCTCCCCAACCCCGCACCCCACCTGTGTAACTGATAAATTTCACTTTACTTTCACTTTACTTTGATTGCATTCAATATTTCAACAAAAAAAAAACTCACTATTATTGTTTAAGTTTCTCCCCCCTAAAGTTGGACCTGCTGAAAAGGAAACATTTGATAATTTGTTTTCCATTGCTCAGAATGAAGAAATATGAGGTCGAGCAGCCACACTAGTGGCCGCACGATTTTGGATTTCTGAATTTTAGTAACTAAGTCCAGAGAAATATCTGCAAAAAATTGCATCATTGTAAGGTTGCACTTCTCAGCTACTTTATATTCCACATATGAGTGCAATCTTTCTATGTCTGTCTCTTTCTTTCTGACTCATTTCACTCAACATGATACTTTCCATGTTGATCCACTTATATGCAAATTTCATGACTTCATCTTTTCTGACAGCTACATAGTATTCCACTGTGTAGATGTACCAGAGTTTCTTTAACCAGTCATCTGCTTTTGGGCACTCTGTTTTTTTCCAGATTGTGGCTATTGTAAACAGTGCTGCAATGAACATAGAAATGCAGATGTCATTTCTACTATAACTTTTTGCCTCTCCGGGATATATTCCCAGGAGTGGTATTCTGGGTCAAATGGAAGCTCAATTTATAATTTTTTGAGAATTGTCCATATTGTTTTCCAAAAGGGATGAACCAGTCAGCACTCCCACCAGCAGTGAAGGAGAGTCCCTTTCTCCCCACAACCACAACAGTGGTTGCTTTTGTTTTTTGGGATGTGAACCAGTCTCTGTGGTGTGAGATGATATCTCATTGTTGTTTTGATCTGCATCTCCCTGATGATTAGTAATGAACATTTTCTCATGTGCCTCTCAGCCATTCAGATTTCTTCTTTGGGAAAGTTTCTGTTCATTTCATCACTCCATTTTTTGATCAGGTAGGCAGTTTTCTTCTTGTGGAGGTCAACCTGTGCATTGTATATCCTTGATATTAACCCTTTATCAGATGGGTACTGCGTAAATATCATTTCCCATTCTGGAGATTGTCTTTGTATTTTGGTCATTGTTTCTTTTGAGGTGCAGAAGCTTCTTAGTTTGAGATAGTCCCATTTATTTATCTCTGTTTTCACTTGCATGGTACTGGAATAAAGGCAGAGCTGCAGACTAATGGAACGAGGTTGAATACTCCGACACACACCTCCAAATATATGATCATCTAATCTTTGATAAGGGAGCAAGAAATGTGAAGTGGAGCAAGTAAAGCATGTTTACCAAATTGTGCTGGAAAAACTGGACAGGTACATGCAAAAAAATGGGCTTAGACCTCCACCTATCACCATGTACAAAAGTCAGATCAAAATGGATTAAAGACCTCAACATCAGACCAGAATCCTTAAGGTACATTGAAGACAAGGTTGGCAAAACCCTCCATGACATTGAAGCCAATGGTATCTTCAATGGTAAAAAGTTTTTGAAGACACAATAACTAACAATTAATTAAAACATACTGTGCAATAATCTGGGGTATTTTGGATAACACTAGCCCATTTGGCATTTTCTTTTATATTTTTTTCTTTTTATTGAATCCTCTGAGGAACAGTTACAAAGCTCTTCATGATTGGGTTTTAGTTATACAAGTTTTAAACTCCTATCCCTTCAATAGTGCACATTTCCCACCATACCAATGTCTCCAGTTTCACTCCTGCCAACCCACCCCCAGCCTGTGATGACAGGCACTTTTCTTCTTTCTCTTCTTTCTTTCTCTCTCCCTCTCTCTCTCCTTCTCTTCTTGGCCTCTTCCTCTCTCTCTTCTCTTTCTCTCTCATTCTTTTCTGTCCTTCTTCCCTCCTTCAGGGCATTATGGTTTGCAACACAGGTACTGAAAGGTTAAATCATCATTCTGGACAAAAGAATGTCTGAGTGCTTATAGGAAGTAGAGGGATGTACAGGGATATACATGATAATATTTCAGTACCTGCATTGCAAACCATTATTTCTAGGGCTCACATGGAAAAAAGTTTTAAAAAACCCTATGTGTATATGAGACAGATTACATAATTCTTAAGCTACAAATTTGTCTATTGCACTGATGAGTGGAATTTTGTAATAAAAAACCTTATTTTCTTGCCCTTGGAAAAAAAACAATATTTGGGGCTGGAGTGATAGCACAGTGGGTAGAGCATTTGCCTTGCACTCGGCTGACACAGGTTCAATTCCCAGCATCTCATATGGTCCCCCAACCACCACCAGGAGTAATTCCTGAGTGCTTGAGTCAGGAGTTATCCCTGTGCAATGTGAGGTGTGACCCAAAAAGAAAAATATGTATTTAGGTTGAGTGATTATTAACCTTTGGGCAAGTTTTCTGGACAATTTGCACATTTGACTTGATAGAGGTGACAGGCAAAAAAAAATCCAGCTATCTTTAGATTTAATCTAGTTTTCTTCTCATTTCCCTGATGTGTGGGCATTGTACAATTTGTATCTAAGATATTTTTCACAAGATATTCTTCCATAGTTTACTATAGACTCTGTATTCCAAGAAGGAACTTAGTTTAGGATTTTACTACACAACCATTTTGAAGTAAGGCAACTCTTTGAAACTCTTAGCACTTATTAGGACATTTTATATAAGGTATCCAAATTTTACAAAAAAAAATAAACAACAACATATTCTTAAAGAATTTATTATTCTAAGATCACTGAATCAAGTGAAGCAGACAGGTAGGGAGGTGGGGCTTGGGAAGCACATTGTCCCTAGCAATGTGCTTCAAGAAGTAATAGAAACAAAGATAGGATCCAAAGAAAAGTTTATATCTAGCCCCAAAGAAGCCCCCCAATATGAAATCTGGATTCCCTTTGTAGCTGTGGACACTGGGGGCTGTAAGTTTCTAAAAGGCACTAGCAGCACTACAAAGAAGGTTAAACCCTTAAGGAATAGGGAAATTTTAGCAGGAATAAAAGTTCATAATAAAAACATGAAAGAAAACCATTAAAAGTTAAAAGTTATTTTCCTGTGACAACACCCTAAAAATAGACTATATAGAAAGTCTCAAGCCAAAAGAATTTTGGAAAATCTCTAAAAAAATCAACTTTGCAAAATCATTCCACTTTTGAATAACCTACATCCCAACTTGGGATGTTTGCTTTTTTTTTCCTTTTTGAGTCGCACCCAGCGATACACAGGGGTCACTCCTGGCTCTGCACTCAGGAACCACCCCTGGCGATGCTCAGGGGACCACATGGGATGCTGGGAATCGAAACCACGTGCAAGGCAAATGCCCTACCTGCTGTGTTATCACTCCAGCCCTGGGATATATGCTTTCTCTATTTCACTTTATGATTCTCGGTCTCTTTTGCTTTCATTTAATATTTTATTTTATCTGTATTTTACTGTGTTTGTGGCTTTGTTGCTACACCAGGAGATGTTCAGGGATGAATCCTAGCTCTGGAATCACTCAGAGTGCCATTATGGGATGTTGAGGATGGAAGCCAGGATGGCCACATGCAAAGCGAACTTCCTAAGTGCTATACTATCATTTCAGCGTCTTCATTTTATATTTTATAAATTAAGATTTTTCACTATTTATCAATGTCTAAAGGTTTTTGTTTTGTTTTGTTTTTCTGTGAGGGTAGACATTGAGACTGGTAAAGCTGGGTAGCAGTCGGGTCTGAGTATACTTTCACTATTAAGATCAATAACTATCTTACCTGGGTGTTGGGAACCAGTTTACATCATAGACATATCAAGTGGACCTCAGGAGCAATTTGACAATTACCTTGTGAGACTGGTGAGACCCAGAGATCTATGCTTACACGCAAGTAATTGTGACAAACTTTTTCACTCTCAGTTTAGGTTACTATCTCTCTGGTTATTCACATCTATTACTGACATCAGATTTATTCAAAATTTGAAATTTTTGTCAGTTAATAAAATATATGAAATGTTTAGTGCATTCAGGAGTCAGAGAGATAATACTGCGGATAGAGTGCTTGACTTTTACACAGCCAACCCCAATTTCAGCCCCAGAACCCATAGGGGTGCCTTAGTAATTCCATGAGTGATTTCTAAGTGCAGAGTCAAGAATAAGACAGGTTGGCCAAAAAATCAAACAAAAAATTCAGTGTATTCATCATTTTTAGTAAATCTATGAGTTTGTCCTTGTTATTGAACAACTGGTCACTTCACACTTTCATATATTTAAATATATTTAAATATATATTTAATATATATATCAGTTCATTTTTTTCTTCTGTCAAAAACAATTTTAAAAAACACAATCATTTACTGTGATGAATTAACAATGGACCGTCTATTTCTGGCAAAATTATTATTCAAAATATTTGTGTAGTGCATAATAGGAAATAAATAATCACTAACCACCAATAAAATTCAGGAATGATATAGATAAGAAAAAAATCAGTTAGGTATAGGGTGACATGATGAGAAAACAAGATATAACCTAAAATTCTGGAATCTCTAGATAGAAACATGTTTCACATTACTTCCGTGGAATGAAGTTTAAATAAAAACATTTTTCTAAATAGGCTTTATCATATTCTGCCATTACTACTCACTCGGGCAGAAATGAAAGTTAAAGTTATAAAGCAAAGATGTATTAGCCATTTCAAAAGCATTCTAAAATTAGAAATACAGTAAACTTCTTAAGGATCTCATTCTTCCATCCTATGATACCAAGAAAAAAATTATCATCTTTTACTAAAATTAAATATGAAATATACATTTTGTACTGCACCATCAACACTGATGATTTTGGCATTCATCTCACACTTCTCTCTCTATGTACCTCAGACTTTGGAACAAATATTTTAGACCCATCTGGCTTTGTTTTCCTACACTGGAAAAAAATTGCAATTAACCTCATTCTTATTGTTTTACCTGTAATGATGAAAGCATTCTACATATTATGATTCCAAAACATGTGTCTAATTACTTAATTTGAAAATGGAGAACTGCAGCAGTTAGTTAACAGCAAGGCAAAGAGAGAAAAAAAGCACAAGGAGAGGATGTTCAGTGAAATATCCCCACATATGTGTGCAATCATCAAGCGTTATCTTTGAGCATCAAGCAGTTTAGTTACAAATGAGAGAGTTAAATATTTGATTCTACATTAAATATTAAACAAAAATCTTGGAACTGCAAAGCATGAGTTAACAATGTATGATTGATGTAAAGAATAAGGTGATGTGCTGTGACTTTAACTATTAAAAGTAGAAAAGGTAAATAAAAAATCATATGTAGGAGGAAAATATAACTCAAAAACAAACATGCAAAACAGTACTCACAATTTACTGATTTTCAGCAAATTTTTATGTTATTTTTAAAACTTATATATAAAGGCTAGTTTCATGAGAAGGTATAGATATAGGAATGAATTATCATTCAGAGTATGGTTACATCAACAATGAGTGTTTAAAACCTACAGTTAAAAGAATTCTTAATTTCACCAGGAAGTATTTCATGAATATATTTTCTTTTTTTTCCAGTAATGAACAGTTATATTTTATTTTTTATTTCATTTTGCTTCTTGGTTTAATTGGTTATATTTTATTCATTTTTTTCTGTTTTTTATTAGTGAATCACCGTGAGGTACAGTTACATACTTACAAACTTTCATTCCTACGTTTTAGTTATACAATGATCAGGTACCCATTCCTGCACTGGTGCCCATTCTCCTCCACCAGTGTTCCCAGTATACCTCTTACCACCCTCCCTATCCCTGCCACACCACCCTGCCTTTGTGGCAGGGCATTCCCTTTTGTTTTCTCTCTTTTGGGGTGTTGTGGTTTGCAATAGAGGTATTGAGTGGCCATCGTGTGCCGTCTATAATCTACTTTCAGCATGCATCTCCCAACCTGAGTGGGTCCTCCAAACACCCTCTACTTGGTGTTCCCTTCTCTATCTGAGCTACCTTTCCCCCCGCATGCGAGGCCGGCTTCCAAGCCATGGAGCAAACTTCTTGGTCCTTATCTCTAATATCCTTGGGTGTTATTCTCCCATTCTGTTACTGTATATTCCACAGATGAGTGCAATCTTTTTGTCTGCCCCTCTCTTTCTGACTCACTTCACTTAACATGATACCTTCCAAGTTGATCCACTTATATGCAAATTTCATTACTTCATCTTTTCTAACAGCTGCATAGTATTGCATTGTATAGATGTACCAAAGTTTCTTTAACCAGTTATCTGATCTCGGGCATTCAGAATTTTTCCAGATTTTGGCTATTGTAAACAATGCAGCAATGAACATACAAGTGCAGATGCCATTTCTACTATACTTTTTCACATATCCGGGACATATTCCTTGAAGTGATATTACTGGGTTAAATGGAAGCTCAATTTCTAATTTTTTGAGAAAAATGCATACTGTTTTCCAAAACGGATCAACCAGTCGGCATTCCCACGACCAGTAAAGGAAAATCCTTTCCTCCCCAAATCTGCGCCAACACCAGTTGCTTTTGTTCTTTTGGATGCAGGCCAGTCTCTTTGGTGTGAGATGATATCTCATTGTTGTTTTGATCTGCATCTCCCTGATGATTAATGATAAGAGCATTTTTTCATGTGCCTCTTGGCTATCAGATATCTTATTTTAGAAAGTTTCTGCTCATTTCATTGCCCCATTTTCTGATGGGTTGGATGTTTTCTTCTTGTAGAGTTCAACCATTGCCTTGTAAATCCTTGGTATCAACCCCTTATCAGATGAGTATTGAGTTAATATTTCCCATTCTGTAGACTGTCTTTTTATTCTGTCTTCTTTTGAGGTTCAGAAGCTTCTTAGTTTAAAATAGCCCCATTTGTTTATCTCTGTTTCCACTTGCTTGGCCAATGGTGTTTCATCTTTGAAGATACCTTTAGATTCAACGTCGTGGAGGGTTTTGCCAGTCTTGTCTTCAATCTACCTGATGGATTCTGGTCTATTGTTGAGGTCTTTAATCCATTTTGATCAGACTTTTATACATGGTAGAGGCCTGAGCCCATTTTTTGCATGTAGCTGTCCAGTTTTGACAGCGCCATTTGTTAAAGAGGCTTTCCTTGCTCCATTTCACATTTCTTGCTTCCTTACCATGGATTAGATGATCATATATTTAAGGGTGTGTGTCAGGATATTCAACTGTGTTGCATTGGTCTACTGCTCTGCCTTTGTTCCATGCTGTTTTAATTATTACCACTGTGTAGTAGAGTTTGAGGTTGGGGAAGGTGATGCCTCCCATCTTCTTTTATCCAAGAGCTTCTTTAGCTCTTGGTGGGGGCTTATTGCTCCATATGAATTTCAGGAGTGCTTATCCATTTCTTTGAAGAATGTCATGGGTATCCTTATAGAGATAGCACTGAATCTGTATAATGCTCGGGGGAGTATTTCCATTTTGACAATTTTAATTCCCCCAATCCGTGAACAGAGGATATGTTTACATTTCCTCATGTCCACTTTTATTTCAAGAAGTAGTATTTTGTAGCTTTTTTTGTACAGGTCCTTTAACTCCTTAGTTCAGCTGATTCTGAGGTATTTGATTTTCTTAGGCAGGATTGTGAACGGGATTGCTTTTTTCATGTCACTTTCTTTTGTCTGAATTTGCGTATAGGAAAGCCATGAAATTTTGGGTCTTAATTTTATAGCCTGCGACTTTACAAGTCTTTGTTTCTAGGAGTTTTCACAATTATTTTATCAACAGTATTATTTCTATGCATATTAGTACTGTAGCGGAATTCTGTTCTCTGCCTCCTTTTCCTCCTTCCCTTCTTCCCTTTTTGCTTTAAGATATAACACACGTTACAAAATGGTTATTATTGTTACCATTATTATTACCACTTCTGTTCTGACATGACATTCCATCATATAATATGATATTGGTCAAACTGATTTATTTCCCCTCACAATAGAAATCATACCTTACTCACACTCCACCAAGATTCGACCCGGGTGGCCACGCTTTTGTGTTGCCGCTTTGTGGCTGATCGACCAAGATCCGGAGGCCAGCTAGACTACTTTTGGTCCCAGCAAGTGCTTGCAGCCATGTCTCTAGACTGTGAAATAAATCATAGCCCCACGCCAGCTGAGGAGGGGAAATATCCTTCTTTCTTGGGTTTTGTTTCCCTTTTCAGGGAGAAGGGGCGTGGTGTCTGCCATATTAAGAGGACTTCTTAAGCAGTCCTTGGTGGCGTGGGAAGGAGGGAAAAAAATGTGTTATGAACTTGAAACAGCAGGACGCTTAGACAGTCTCGGGTCGGGGCCAATACCGGGTCGTGCTCTGCCAAGATTCAAGCCAGGGGCCACGCTTTTGTGTGGCCACTTTGCTGCTGATCTACCAAGATCTGGAGGCCAGCTAGACTACATTTGGTCACAGCAAGTGCTTGCAGCCCTGTCTCTAGACTGAACTAAGTGATTGTCCCATGCTGCCCCAGGAAGGGAAATGATGCAATTTCTAACATAAATCTCCATGGACTTAAATACTAAAATACTAAATACATGGGGCTGGAGCAATAGCCAGCGGGTAGGGCATTTGCTTTGCATGCGGCCGACCCGGGTTTGATTTCCAGCATCCCATATGGTCCCCCGAGCACCACCAGGAGTAATTCCTGAGTGCAGAGCCAGGAGTAACCCCTGAGCATCGCTGGGTGTGACCCAAAAAGCAAAAAAACAATTAAAAAATACTAAAATACAGAAATCCTAAACCGCGTGGCTGCAGTAGCATATCTCCTCATTCTCAGCAATGGAAAACTAATTACCAAATGCTTCCTTCTCAGTCGGGCTGTTTTTTTTTTTTTTGGTAGGGGGGAAACTCCAACAACAATAGTGAGTTTTGTGTTGAAATATGGAATGTAATCAAGGTAAAGAGAAAATGAAGTGAAATTTATCAGTTACGCAAGTGGGGGTGTGGGGGTGGAGGGTGGGAGGCATACTGAGGTTTTGGGTGGTGAAATATGGGCACTGGTGAAGGGGCGAGTGTTTGAGCATTGTATAACTGAGACATAAGCCTGAGAACTTTGTAACTTTCCACATGGTGATTCAATAAAGTATATATATAAAAAGAAAACATACCTTAGTATTCAAGCATATTTTTAATAATAGAAGAAAATTAAATGTTACTGCATAAAATCACTATTTTAATTTTCAATTACCTTAATATGCTGACTCATTTTTGAATGCTGAGTTATTTTTTCTTGCTTTTAATTTGGGGGGTCACACCTGGCTGTGCTCTTTGTCAGGCTTCAGGGACTATATGGGGTGCCAGGGACTGAACCTGGGTTAGCCATGTGTAAGGCAAGCAACCTACCTGCTTACTATGGCACTGACCCCTAAGTTAGTAATTTCTATCACATGCTATTTATTACTTTATTTCTTAAAATATATTTATATTTACATCATTTTCCTTCTATGTACTCACAATGATTACTGCTAGAATTATTTTTTCTCATTGATATTATATCAAAATAATATCAAATGAATTAAGTTATTTGAGATTCTGCTTCTTTTTTGTTTTCATCTTTCTTGGCATTGTGCTGTGTCTGCAGTATTTTGGAAACTCTAGATTCTATTCTATCTATTTATTTCTTATGTTTGTTCTCCCATTAGGTTTTATACACAGGTTTTCGTCTATTGTTTTGTGTACTCTATTTACATGCCATTTTAACATATAGAGCACTCTTCCTGCAACTGAATGAGCATAATGTATTTCCTCTGTCTGCTACTCTTTCTGATCTCTGCTGGTGCAACTTGAGAAAATGAATGGGGATTCCTCAGGTTGTGATATTACTGCTCTTTAATAAGGGAACTCAAAGGCTAGGGAAATGGCTCAAAGGGTTAGAGCATGCAGAGACCCTGGGTTTGATTTCCCCATCACCATATTCTTTCAATCATAGAAACAAATTAAATATTACTGCATAAAATCACTACTTTAATTTTTGATTACCTTAATTTACCAACTCACTTTTAAATTTTGAGTTATTCATTTTCTTGCTTTGTTTTGGTTTTGGATCACACGTTGTACTTTTTAGGGTTTACTCCTGGAGCTGCATTTAAGGATCATCCCTGGCAGGCTCAGTCTACTGAGAATGATCAGGTGTGATCCAACTCGTTACCCATGCTCTGAAAGAAAAAGTGCAAGTATTGGTTGGGAGAGCATGGTAGGTAAGGCACATACTTGCATGTATCTTGGCCCCAGTTCAATCCCTGGAATCACATCGTCCCATAGCACCATCAGGATGGTCTTAGTATCCTTCATACCACAAGGGCCTTGCCAGCACCACAGGGCTGTACCCTCTCCAGCATTGAATCTTCTCTACCCTTTATTCAAGAATCGTTGGGAATGGCCTTTAGACCATCTGAAAACTGCTCCCACCTCCTACAAATATAATGATTATAAGTAATATCTAGTTCAAAGTGCCAAAACCAATTTATTATGACTTGTGTGTATGTGAATTTCAAGATACCATCCTTAGTACTTTGGAGGCACTTATTTTGTGTTAATAGAACTTCCATTAAATGGTATAAAATATGCCCTAATAAGTGGCTTAGTTGTTCACTCAGAAACCATGAAATTCTAATCTGAAGTCACTGTTTTCTCTTGAGTATAGAACTAGGGATAGTATCAATCTGTTTTTCAGTTTGTCTGTGTGTCCTTAGCCAGTATGTGTACTATACACAAACATATTTACATATATGTATATTCAGTTAAAAATAATTAAGTATTTATTCCAAAAACAACTTGGCAGGCATTTTTTTTTTCCAGCTCTAAATAACAAGGTTTTGGTAAATTGTTCCCTGTGTGAGAACTGAGTGGATTTTTAATTCTCCTGTGAAAGCATCATCACTAGTTTTAAATTCACCAGATTATTTTATTCTTATCTTAAACTAACACACATTCTAATTACCTGAATTCATTTTGATGTATTTTCTAAATTTGGTGTATTTTCTAAACTAAACAATGTACATGGGGCTGGAGCGATAGCACAGTGGGTAGGGCATTTGCCTTGCACGTGGCCAACCCGGGTTCTAATCCCAGCATCCCATAACATTGTTTTTTTTAATTAATTAATTTATTTATTTATGGTTTTTTTGGGTCACACCGGCGATGCAGAGGGGTTACTCCTGGCTCTTCACTCAGGAATTACTCCTGGCGGTGCTCAGGGGACTATATGGGATGCTGGGATTCGAACCCGGGTCAGCCACGTGCAAGGCAAACGCCCCACCCGCTGTTTATCTCTCCAGCCCATCTCTTTTTATCTTTTAAAGTGTTCAATTCACATATTGGAATATCAAGAATTTTTTGATAAGTGTGTGCTTATATTTTAAAGTAGGATAATAAAATAGAATTTTATATACTTATGCAGTCTAGCAGTATATTAAATAAAAGTGAGGTAGAAATATGCAAAAATCAGTAACAAAAATGGTCCCCATTCCCCTGACCCTGGAAGATCTCCCAATATGGCAGCATTGTGACAGACGAGCAAGGAGAGGCTGCTAAATTCTCAGGGCCAAAGTGCACTGTCAAAACAAATAAGGACTGAAATGACTGTCTGCACTTTTAACACACATACGCTGGCATCAGAAGCATGTATCGATGATCTGATGGTGCAGTGCAGAAGATCAAGTACAACATCATTGGATTAATCGAGACGAGAAGGCATCGATCACATCACACCGTTTTCGACACTGGAGAAGAACTTTTCCTTGTAACATGCGAGAGTAGAGGCGTCGGTGGTGTCCATGTCCTCATCAACACGAATGTGGCCATGAGCACGTTTGAATGCCTAACAAACTGAATCAGATGCTTACATGTGAATAGATGTGTCTCATTGCCAGCAATTTCTATATTCATTGTCTACACAACAACATCCAACTACGACAAAGAAGAAATTGAGAAGTTCTACATGGAACTGAAGAAGTTCTATAAAATTCTATAAATTTTATATAGTTCTATAAAGACCACATCTTCTACGAGGTTATTGTCAATGATTTTAATGCCAAGATAGGACCAAGAAGGTCACCTGAAGAACTCCACATCAGGACCATGGCCTAGAATGGAACAAACAGAGTGAGAGGCTGTCTGAGTTCATCATGTTGACCAAGACCATCCAAGATAACTTGCAATTCCAGAAAAACAAATCTAATCTTGGACATGGGAGTCTCCCTGTAGAAAATTCAACAACAAAATTGACCACATCATATTTAATCAATAATTTTGCCTGACCGATGTCTTGGCTGTCCCCAAATTCCAAGTGGGATCAGACCACCATCTCCTTTGTGTGAAATTCTACTTCACGGAGCGGGGAGGAAGGGCTGAAAAGTTTAAGCAGAGAACTCTCAGAATGACCACCCACTGGGAGCTTTTTGGCATTATTGCAGCAATATGGGAAGATGCTGTTGTTGACAACATTGATGAGGAATATGATCGACTGGTTCAGCACATCCATGACTGTGGGAGGAACACCGAGAGAAAGAAAGTCACAAAAAGACACTTGTCATTGGAAGCTCTCGAGATCATTTGCCAACATGGTCTGGTGTGAGCCTCAGGACAAGCTAATATCCAAGTTCGCAAAGCTGTGCAGAGAAGCAATAACGTAAAGCCTCAAAGAGAGAAGAGAAGCAGTGTTGGCCGATGAGAGAAAAGCTGAGAAAAGTATTTGCAATGCCTACCTCTCATTCACCAAGTATAAGACCAAGATGACTGCCCTCCGATGTCCTGATGGATCTATCATATCTTCCAGAAGGGCAATGGAAAAGACTATCCACAACTTCTATTCAGATCTCTTCAATAGCCACATCCACCTGCCCACATACCAAATTAAGCAGGATGGATATGTTGTTCCCAGAGTTCTCCCTTCCGAAATCTAACATGCCATTTCGTTGGTAAAGAAGCATATAGCATCCGGTCCAGACAAGGTGAGACCCAAACACCTGAATAATCTGCCACCAGTACTCATCAATACAATGGTTTGGCTTTTCAAACACTACCTGTCTGAATGCAAGGTTCCATCCCAATGGAAAACCAGCAGGCCTGTCCTGTTGTACAAGAAAGAAGACATCCACAACATCGGCAACTATAGCGCAATCTGCCTGTTGTCTGTCGTCTAGAAGATATTCACTCAAGTCATCCTGAATAGGATTGGCAGGACACTAGATGGAGGACAACCATGTGAGCAAGCTGGGTTCCAAAAAGGGTTCAGCACAATCTACCATAGACACACGGTGACCAAGCTCATTGAGGTTTTTCAAGAATTCAAGATGCCATCCTGTCTAACATTCATTGATTTAAAGAAGGCCTTTGATTCTGTTGGGACTGAAGCGGTCATCAAAGCCCTAATCAAACAGGGAGTTCAAACTCACTACATCAGAATCCTCCATGAGCTGTATTACAGATTCACCACCAGGATCTCAGCATTCTATAAGAAAGTGATCATCGACATAAACAGAGGGGCTTGGCAGGGTGATGCTATTTCACCGAAACTCCTCGATGCCACCCTTGAGAACGTCATGCGATGACTGGAATGGGTAGGAATGGGAGTGAAGCTAGATGGCTGGCAATTACACCACCTCTGCTTCACTAATGACGTTCTAATAACACCAAACATTAGCCAAGCAGTATGAATGCTGGATGACATCACCATGAGTGTGGAAAGGTCAGACTACAGATGAATCTCATGAAGACAATGTTCAGAGAAAAAGACTAGTTCTTGATGTTCCGTTTGCTCTCAACGGAAAGAACATCTCCGAATGCAGCAGTTATGTGTTCCGAGATCAAGAACTCGTGACAAATGACCTGGTAACTGAGCTGTTCAGAGCAGCATGCAATGCCTTCAAAGGAGTTGAAGAAGTTAAGAGTATGAAGAACCTCTGGCTCCGGGTATATCTTTTCGACACCACCATTCTTCCTCACTAACATACGCCTCAGATACCTGGGTTTTTGAAAATAGAATGAGAATACTATTCAGATCTCCAAAAGAGGAATCAAAAGAGATATGCTTGAAATATCACGTTTCACTCAAGTGAGTGAAGGAATCTGGAGTTCCAACCTCCGTTGACGATTGCGAGTCAAGGACAATGTCTCATTTGCCATTAGTAGCACTGTATCACTGTCGTCTCATTGTTCAACCATTTCCTTGCGCGGGCACCAGTAATGTCTCCATTGTGAGACTTGTTGTTACTGTGTATGGCATATCAAACATGCCACAGGTAGCTTGCTATGCAGGTGGGATACTCTTGGTAGCTTGCCGGGCTCTCTGAGAGGGACAGAGAAATCGAACCAGGGATGGATAAATTGAACCTGAGTCGGCCACGTTCAAGGCAAATGCCCTACCTGCTGTGCTATCACTCCAATCTTCCTTTGACCAGAGTCTAAAATCAGATGGGCCAGACACATAATTCGATTTGGAGATGACCACTGAGACTATTGCTGTTACCAAAGGATTCCATGGGACGTCAAATGAATGCCTGGCCACCCACCTATGAGATGGGCAAACTTCTTTTTTTTTCTTCAATTATCTTCTTTTCTTTTTTTTAAAATTTTATTGAATCACCATGAGATAGTTACAAGCTTTCATGTTTGGGTTACAATCTCACAATGATCAAACACCCATCCCTCCACCAGTGCATATTCCCCATCACCAATATCCTGGGTATATCCCCTCTTTTCCACCCTCCCCCTGCCTCTATGGCAGACTATATTTCCCATACTCTCTCTCTACTTTTGGGCATTATAGCTTGCAACACAGACACTGAGAGATCATCATGTTTGGTCCATTATCTACTTTCAGCATGCATCTCCCATCCCAACTGGTTCCTACAGCCATGATTTTCTTAATGATCCCTTCTCTATTCCATCTGCCTTCTCCCCTTCACTCATGAAGCAGGCTTCCAGCTATGGGGTAATCCCCCTAGGTGTCTACTGTCCTTGGTCCTCAGCCTCATGTGATGCTACCCTACACTCCACAAATGAGTGCAGTCCCTCTGTGTCTGTCTCTTTCTTTCTGACTCATTTCACTTAGCATGATACTCTCCATGTTTATTCATTTATAAGCAAATTTCATGACTTCATCTCTCCTAACAGCTGCATAGTATTCCATTGTGTAGATGTACCAAATGTTCTTTGACCAATCATCTGTTTTAGGGCACTCGAGTTGTTTCCATATTTTGGCTATTGTGAACAGTGCTACAAGAATATGTAGGTACACCCATCAAAAAATGGGGTGAAGAAATGAACAGAAACTTTACCAAGGAAGAAATACGAATGGCCAAAAGGCACATGAAAAAGTGCTCTGCATCACTAATCATCAGAGAGATGCAGATCAAAACAACTTTGAGATACCACCTCACACCACAGAGACTAGCACACATCCAAAAGAACAAAAGCAACCGCTGTTGGAGAGGATGTGGGGAGAAAGGGACCCTTCTTCACTGCTGGTGGGAATGCCGACTGGTTCAGCCCTTCTGGAAAACAATTTGGACGACTCTCAAAAAATTAGATATTGAATTCCCATTTGACCCAGCAATACCACTGCTGGGAATATATCCCAGAGAGGCAAAAAAGTACAATCGAAACAACATCTGCACATGTATGTTCATCGCAGCACTGTTTACAATAGCCAGAATCTGGAAAAAACCCGAATGCCCCAGAACGGATGACTGGTTGAGGAAACTTTGGTACATCTATACAATGGAATACTATGCAGCTGTTAGAAAAAAGGAGGTCAAGAATTTTGTAGTTAAGTGGATGGGCATGAAAAGTTTCATGCTGAGTGAAATGAGTCAGAAAGAGAGAGACAGACATAGAAAGATTGCACTCATCTATGGTATTTAGAATAACAGAGTGGGAGACTAACACCCAAGAACTGTAGAAATAAGTACCAGGAGGTTGACTCCATGGCTTTGAGGCTGCCCTCACGTTCCGGGGAAAGGTCAACACAGAGAATCGATCACCAACTACATTGTAGTCGAAGGCCATGTGGGGGAAGGGAGTTGCGGGCTGAATGAGGGCTAGAGACTGAGCACAGCGGCCACTCAACACCTTTATTGCAAACCACAACAGCTAATTAGAGAGAGAAAACAGAAGGGAATGCCTTGCCACAGTGGCAGGGTGGGGTGGGGGGGAGATGGGATTGGGGAGGGTGGGAGGGACACTGGGTTTACAGGTGGTGGAGAATGGGCACTGGTGAAGGGATGGGTTCCCAAACTTTGTATGAGGGAAGTATAAGCACAAAAGTGTATAAATCTGTAACTGTACCCTCACGGTGATTCTCTAATTAAAAATAAATAAATTTAAAATTAAAAAAAAAAAAAAAGAATATGTAGGTACAGATGTCATTTCTATTGTACTCTTTTGCATCCTCAGGATATATTCCCAAAAGTGGTATTGCGGGATCATATGGAAGCTCAATTTCTAGTTTTTGAAGGACTGTCCATATTATTTTCCAGAAAGGCTGGACCACTTGGCATTCCCACCAAGAGTGAAGGAACATCCCTTTTTCCCCACATAAATGCCAGTACTGGTTGCTTTGGTTCTTTTGAATGTGTGCCAGTCTCTGTGATGTGAGATGATATCTCATTGTTGTTTTGATTTGCATCTCCCTGATGACTAGTGATATGGAGCATTTTTTGATGTGCCTTTTAGTCATTTGTTTTTCTTTTCTGAGGAAACTTCTGTTCATTTCTTCTCACCATTTTTGGGTGGGGTTAGAGGTTTTTTTCTTATACAATTCTACAGGTATCTTGTATATCCTGGATACTAATCCCTTATCAGATGGGTATTGGGATTGGGTAAATATTCTTTCACATTCTGTGGGTTTTTTCTGTATTTTGGTCACTGTTTCTTTTGAAGTGCAGAAGCTTCTTAGATTGATGTAGTCCCGTTTATGTTTTCTTCCACTTGCATGGTCAGTGCTGTTTCGTCCTTAAAGATGCTTTTAGCTTCAATGTCATGGAGAGTTCTGCCTATACTTTCTTCTATGTACCTTATAGATTCATGTCTGATAGTGAGCTCTTTAATCCACTTAGGTCTGAGTTTTGCGCCTGGCATTAGATAGAGGTCAGAGTTCATTTTTTTTTTTTTTGCAGGTAGCTATCCAGTATTCCCAGCACCACTTGGTGAAGAGGCTTTCCTTCTTCCTTTTTGCATTTCTTGTTCCTTTGTCAAAGATTAAGTGGCCATATATTTTGGGGGTCTGTGACAGGATATTCAACTCTGTTCCATCGGTCTGCAGGTCTGTTTTACCATGCTGTTTAAGTTACTACTGCTTTGTAGTAGAGTTTGAATTTGGGGAAGGTGACGCCACCCATCTTCTTTTTTCCAAGGATTGCTTTAGCTCTTCATGAGGGTTTATTGTTCCATATAAATTTCAGGAGTGTTTTGTCTATTTCTTTGAAAAATGTCATGGGTATCCTGATAGGGACTGCATTAAATTTGTACAGTGCTTTGGGCAGTATTGCCATTTTGATAACGTTAATTCTCCCTATCCATGAGCAGGGGATGTGTCTCCATTTCCTAGTGTCCTCCTTTATTTGTTGAAGTACTGTTTTGTAATTTTCCTTGTATAGGTCCTTCACCTCTTTGGTTAAGCTGACTCCAAGGTACTTGATTTTATGAGGTACTATTGTGAACGGGATTGTTTCTTTAATGTCTCTTTCTTCTCTTTCATTATTTGTATATAAGAAATCCATGGACTTTTGGGTGTTGATTTTGTAGCCTGCCACTTTATTATATCGACTTATTGTTTCTAGGAGCTTTTCTGTAGAGTCTTTAGGGTTTTCCAAGTATAGAATCATATCATCTGCAAATAGTGATAACTTGATCTCTTCCTTTCCTATCTGTATGCCCTTGATATCTTTTTCTTGTCTAACTGCTATGGCCAGGACTTCCAGTATTATATTGAATAGGAGTGGTGAAAGCGGGCAACCTTGCCTTGTGTGCGATCTTAGAGGGAAGGCTTTCAGTTTTTTCCCATTGAGAAGGATAATTGCCGTGGGCTTTTGGTAGATGGCTTTGACTATATTGAGGAAAGTTCCTTTGATGCCATTCTGTTGAGAGTTTTTTATCATAAATGGGTGCTGAATCTTGTCAAATGCTTTCTCTGCATCTATTGATATGATCATATTGTTTTTATTATTTCTTTTATTAATAAGATGAATTATGTTGATTGACTTGTAAATGCTAAACCATCCTTGCATCCCTGGGATGAATCCTACTTGGTCATGGAGTATGATCTTTTTGATGAGTCGTTGGATTCTATTCACTAATATTTTGTTGAGGACCTTTGCATCTGTGTTCATCAGGGATATCGGTCTGTAATTCTCTTTCTTTGTGGTATCTTTGTCTGTTTTTGGTATCAGGGCGATATTTGCTTCATAGAAACTGGAAGCATTTTTGATACTTCAATTTCCTGGAAAAGCTTAAAGAGGAATGGGAGTAAGTCCTCTTTAAAGGTTTGGAAGAATTCACTAGTAAATCTATCTGGGCCAGGACTTTTGTGCTTGGGGAGACTTTTTATTGCCATTTCAATTTCTTTGATGGTGATAGATCTATTCAAGTATTTCAGGTCTTCTTGGTTCAGCCTTGAAAAGCTATAGGAGTCTAGGAATTAACCATTTCCTTGAGGTTTTCATGTTTCATGGCATAAAGATTCTCAAAGTAATCTCTGAGGATCCTTTGAATTTCTGTAATTTCTGTTGTAATGTCCTCCTTTTCATTTCTAATTCAGTTTACTAGGGTTTTCTCTCTCCCTTTCTTTGTGAGTCTTGCTAGGGGTTTATCAATCTTGTTTATTTTCTCAAGGAACCAGCTCTTGGTTTCATTGATCTTTTGGATTGTTTTTTTGGTTTCTGCTCTGAGTTTTATTGTTTCCTTTTTCCTGTTCAGACTGGGCTCCTTTTGTTGGTCATTCTCTAAGCTCTTAAACTGTGAGGTTAGGTTACTTATGTGGGCTCGCTCCTCCTTCCTGAGGAATGCTTGTAGAGCTATGAACTTTCCTCTTAACACAGCTTTTGCTGTGTTCCATAGGTTTTGGTAACTCGTGTCCTTATTTTCATTCGTTTCCAGGAATCTTTTGATTACCTCTTTGATTTCCTTTCTAAGCCACTCATTGTCCAGTAGTGA
Organism: Sorex araneus; assembly: GCF_027595985.1. NCBI lineage: Eukaryota > Metazoa > Chordata > Mammalia > Eulipotyphla > Soricidae > Sorex > Sorex araneus. The sequence goes on from NC_073313.1 coordinate 184,946,138, forward strand.
GCTGTTTAATTTCCAGGTGTTTTATTTCATTTTCTGTTTGTGTGTGTGATTTAGTTCTAATTTCAGCGCATCATGGTCTGAGAAGATCGTTGATAAAATCTCTATCTTCTTAATTTTATGGAGTTACGTTTTGTGGCTCAGCATGTGGTCTATCTTGGCAAATGTTCCATGCACACTTGAGAAGAATGTATATTCAGCTTTTTGAGGATGAAGTGTCCTGTATATATCTACTTAAATCCCTTTCTTCCATTTCTTCCCTCAGATGCTGTATGTCCTTGCTAAGCTTGAGTCCGGTTGATCTATCAAGAGGTGATAAAGCGGTGTTGAAGTCTCCCACTAGTATTGTGTTGCTATCAATGTCTTTCTTCAAGTCTATGAGTAGTGTTTTAAGTATTTGCTGGTCCTTCATTAGGTGCATATATATTTAGTATTGTTAGTTCTTCCTGTTGTACAGATCCCTTTATCAATAAGAAATGACCTTCACTGTCTCTTGTGACTTTCTTCAGTCTGAAATCAATGTGGTCTGATACTAAGATGGCTACTCCAGCTTTTTTATGGGAGTTGTTCACCTGTAGGATTGTTTCCCAGCCTTTGACTCTGAGCCCATGTTTGCTCTGACTGTTGAGATGTGTTTCTTGTAGGCAGCAGAAATTTTCTAATCCATCCTGCCACTCTGTGTCTTTTAAATGGTGTGTTTAACCCATTAACATTGAGAGAGATTATTGTTATAAGGTTTTGTTCCATTTTTCTGCTGAAGTTTGGTGTATTTGAAGGTCCTGTCTTGTCTAAAGTAGCCCATTCAGTGTTCTTGTAACCATGGTTTTGAATCTGTGAAGTTTCTGAGCTGTTGTTTGTCTGTGAAACTGTGTGTTTTTCCTTCTGTTATAAATGAGAGTCTAGCTGGTTAGAGTATTTTTGGTGAGGCATTTATTTCATTGAGTTTTTTCACTATATCCCTCCACTGTTTTCGGGCTGTGAGGTTTTTATCAGACAAGTCGGCTGTGAATCTTAAGGATGCTCCTTTATAGGCAATCTCTTTCTTTGATTTTGCTGCTTTCAGGCTTTCATCTCTATCTAAAGTTTTGGTCATTTTGATCAGGATGTGTCTTGGGGTATTTTTATTTGGATTTCTTCTAGTTGGTACCCTTTGGGCCTCCTGAATGTGGTCACATGTTTTCTTCAGCTCTGGAAGCATTATACCAATGATGTCTTTGACAGTTTCTTCTTCATCAGGGTTTTCTTCCTATCCCTCTGGGACGCCAATAATTCTTATATTACTCCTCTTTGCTTCATCACCATCCTCTCTTGCCATCTGTTCCTGGACTGTCAGTCTCTTTTCCATTTTCTGTTGTTTTCTAGAGAGTCTCCGGACTTCATCTTTGAGCTCACTAACTCTGTCCTTAGCAGCTCATACTCTGCTGCTGAAGTCGTCCAGTGAGTTTTTTAATTCTCTTACCAGATTTTTCACGTCTGACATTTCCGTTTGTATTTTCTGCATCTCTATCTTCAAATCTTCTTGTATTTTATTGGTATTGCTTTCAGTTGTTTCTTTTAGCTCCCTAAATACCCTCAGTAGCTCCTTTCTAAATTCCTTGTCAGAGAGGTTGTATAGCACTTCATTGCTGTTGGGGTCTTCTGGGCTAGCCTCTTCAACAAGTAAGCTTGGTGGGGATCAGCGCTGCTTTACCATTGTGACCTATGTGATTCAGCCCTTCACACTCACAGATATTATTCTGTTTAGGATGCAATATTAATTTAGGTGGGCTTAATGAGATATTGGCTAATGTGTTACTGTTGGTTATGCTAACCTGGTGAAAGTTCTAGCTAAAAGGGTAACTTCTGGTTCTTGTGGAATGTGGAGGGAAGAGAAAAACTTGCGGCCGCATTAGCGGCCGCGGCTCCGGGAAGTAGCCCTAACCTGGGTTGGTGCCTGAATTGGGTGGCAGAGAGCACGCAGAACGATTCAGCTTTCGATGCGGCGCAGTGTCCCTCAATTCCCGTCCCCTAAAGACCAAGGATGAAAACCGGCTTTCCTGGGAACCGGGCAAAAACAAGGCCCCAGGCAGGAGCCCGACCCGGGCTGGTACCTGAATTGGGTGGCAGAGAGGAGGTGGTCAGACTTCTTCGTCAAGACCCTGAATGAATAGTTTGAGGCTCTTCATGTTCCTGGAGCGAGCACATGCCATTGGGCTACACTAGCATGGGACAGAGACGAATGGAAACATTGGCACCCATTCAAGCAAATCGATGAGCAATGGGATGACAAGCGATACAAGTGACAATGTGAAAATCTATGTTAATTCTTCCTTCAAAAGTGCAAGCATTTCACTCCACAGTTTTCTTACCTACAAAGTTTTCATTGAAAAGTATTGTGCATTTTCATATTTAAACTTTGTTGATAAATTAAAAAATTACTTTTAAGATATATACTTTTTTAAGATATATACTTTTTAACCAGTTTATGAAGGTGCCAGGACTTATAATACTGTTAATGATATTTTTCATGCATATATTCTTCCAACATTGCACCTATCATCAGCATGGTTCTTTTCCACCTCTAGTGTCCCAAGGGCAGTACCCATCCAATGCCTTCCTATGTGAACTCAGTTCTATAGACAAAATCTCCATTTCCATTTAATGTTTCTTCATTTTGTTTCTTTTTTATCTCAATATGGAGAGAAATGTTATGGTTTTGTTTTCAGTTTTGGAGGTGATAACACCTACACACATTTAGATGAATAGGGCTAAAAGCCTGAGATCTCACAAAATTGTAAATCACTGATAAATTGACAAAGATATTTTTCAAAAACTATATATCATTTTTTAACAGATGTATACTTTAAAATATTGCAAAAATTTCTCTACTGATCTATTTTAAAATGTACATGACATAGACAAGTCCTAGACATGTAAAATTTAGTAAGAGTGAGGAGAATTAAGAAAATTTTGAGGAAAATGAGTCTTTTCAAAAATTCCTTTCTTTTGTAGCTTTTCTGAGAAATTTTATTATTCAGTAAGAAAAGTGCAATACGTTTGATAATTTTATTGTGCATTTCTGGCTTATTGACTGAGCTTTATGGATCTGTTGTTATAAGCCATTCTGGAAAGTTCTCAGCCATTGTTATTTTATATACTTTAATCTATCTGTCTCCCTTCTTGCATTATGAACAATTACATGCTATTCTTTTTTAAACTGGTTATTCTGTTATTTTTGTTTGTGCTATTTTTCTCTTTTTATTTTAGTTCAGAGAAAATTATGACTACCTTCAAAGTCTCTTGTGCATTCAGTTACTGTTAAATCTTTCAAAGGCATTTTTTACTTATTACATTTTATTATAATGTTTATCATATCTTGAATTCATTCTTAAAGTTTTTATATACATTTTTAAATGTATCATTTAAAACAATACAGTTTTTAATACTTGTTTTGTCTGTGTATGTTTTTCCATACTGTAAACTTTGCTTTTTCTGCAAACTTTGTATTTTTGTTATTGTTGAAAGACTTATTGCATAGAATTTTGTGAATTGCATTGGATTGACTTTAGGGTGATGATTTTTGCTTATTAGATAGATTTGGTCATTAGTGTTTTATGTAGTTGTTAATGTCAGAATTCTATGTTTTTCTACAGTCATTGCTTTACATCTCTCTTACCTTTGGGGCTTCCTAATTACTTTCTGTGTTAGTTGAAGCATTATTCCCATAGCTACAATTTACTTCTATTAATTAGAATAAATTCTTGTGTAAGGGGACAGTATTTTATAATATTTCAATCAATTATTAATGCTAGATTCTTACAAATTAAAGATTTGTAGACCTTTTTTAGCTCAATGCAATGCAAGTGGATTATGACCTTATCAATAGGAAAAGAGGAGAATCTTAATAAATTTATTTTCAAGAGTTCTGGGAAAGAAATGAAGACAGACACTATGTTTTGACATAAATCACATAATATCTCAGTACAGCTTAGCAGCTGATGACTAAAACTAGTTTCTTAGAAGTGAAATCACAGAACCTAATGAAATCTCATAGTATCACCTAAAAAGAAGATAAAAAAGATAACAAAGAAAACTGTCCACTCTGTATCCTCTTGTTGACAGCTATACTTGGAATTGGTTCCCTAAAGAACCCACAAATTTATCTTGTGAAAAAGAGAAATCTGTTGTCTAAACAGTCCTCAGTATACACATGTTAATTCACCCTCTAATCAATAATTACCTTCTACAGCAATTGTTATTTAAACCCAAATATATTGAAAGATTTTGAGGCATGGTCTTTAAAAACAAATCATATTGGCATGCTAATTATAAACTTGCTCAAATCATACTTCACTGATAAACTCAGAGTTGGTATTCGTCATACACCTGAACTAGACAGACTATCTTGAACTAAGAAAAATAAAGACCTCTAAACTAAAAATATGCTATTCACTTACTCCTAATCCAAGATGTAACCAACACTCCCTCAACCTGTGTGTTTCACCTGATGAAAGAGAATGCAATTGGCTACTTGCTATGCCACATAGCTTCACACTCTCTAATCCCCTTTCATAGTATGGCACCTTTATTTCTCTTCTCAGTGCCAAAGATTCTTCTTTCCTATTTATTCTGGCTATAAAACTCTCTCTCTCACTTTCTCTCTTACTCTCTCCCCTTTTCTCTCTATTTCTTTCTCCCCCTCCAACTAACCACCCTCTGCCACACAGACACATACACACACACACACACACACACACTCACTCACTCACTCACTCACTCACACACTGGTATTTTCCTTTGCTAACCCATCTGTAACTGTTCAGATTGCTTATCAAACTTAAGAAAGATTTTCCTGTACCTAGACAGTTATTCTGAGTTAAGAGTGCCTGAGAAATGGCAGGCACAAAAAGGACACTGCAGACTTTCTAAAAGCAAAAGATAAGATTCCCATATGAAAGATAATCTCTCTATCTCCAAAAGCAAGCAAGATGTTTAAGAAGAGAAGTTTGTACCAAACAGACTTAAAATTTTATTTGTACTTTACCTTCCCACACAGTTTTGTCAATTTTCATATTTTACACATTTCCTTAGGAGGTGTCATATTTTTTTTTTGTCATCAGAGGTCCTTTTATCAGACAGCTTGTATCAGATAACAATTATATAAGTTTATATGTTTTTACTTTATTGATGTATGTTTATTGCTTTGGGGGCTACATAGGGCTGTGTTCAGGGATAACTCATGGCTCTGGACTCAGGAATCACTCTAGGTGGGCTTGGGGGAACATATGAAGTGCTGGAAATGAAACTTGGGAAAGTTGTGTGCAAGGCAAGCACTTTAATATTTCTCTGCTCCCATAGAGTTAAGTTATGTTAATTTAATCATTAGGCTCAGTCAAGAAATCGCAAGAGGATAAAGATAATTTTTTATTCATCTACAATAATAAGACATTTAGTTGCATAGATGAAATTACTCTTATTTCTTTAAAATATTTTACAAAATAAACATAATAAATCTTAAATATAACTCCTAAATAAAAATTAACTAAAATTTTAAATATATATATTTAATCTATCAGTCAAAATTAGAGAATTGTTGCTTCTCATTTGTTTCTATTATTAATATCATACTAATTATACTAACAGTTTCCTGGTGTTTCATAGGCTGTTGTGTTTCAGCTGCTGTTTTGTTTTACAGCTATAATGATAGAGTTCATAATATATGAATACATTTGTTCTTGGTGAATTTATGTAGTTTTCTTACAACAATCATAGAATTGTTTTCAGCCTATTTTTAATAATACTATTTCAAAGAACACATAAAATGACCACATTATATAAATGCAATTTTCATCAAGATGAGTCTGAGATATTTCTGTAAATAGAACCATTGTTTACAAAAGAAAGAACACTGTTATAGTTTTATCTGTTTTATATTTCAAAAATTATTATCAATTTTCATATATTTCTTAGATGTATAATCTTTTAATAACACTGTAATACTGTGATCTATAAGAAATGTAAGAATATTTGTTCACATTTATCACAGACAGTTCCTAAAATTGGACATTTCCTAGAAAAGAAATCCATAAAATGTGTATTTTGTTCTGTCAATATAATGACATTTTGGAAACATTTAAAGTGGGGATTGTTTAATTTTGGAGAGCTTTACAGGGTTAGAATTACAGGGTCAGGGTTAGAATTTTCATCGCAATTTATTTTGCCTGTTGACAGAGAAAAGATACTATAGATTAATAAACTCTAACAATGTAATAAAATCTTGTTTTCAAAAGCTAAATTAAAAGTGTGGGATTGAAGAAGTTCATATAACTTCCATTTAGCTATTCCTGAATTATATCTTTTAATGTTAAAGTAATAATTAAGAATTAAAGTTTTTTTCTTTTATAAAAAGTCACTGGTGCTGGAGCGATAGTACAGTGGGAAGGGCGCTTGCCTTGCACGAGGCTGACCTGGGTTAGATTCCCAGCATTTCGTATGGTCCCCTGAGCACCACAAGGGGTAATTCCTGAGTACAGAGCCAGGAGTGACCCCTGTGCATTGCCAGGTGTGACCCAAAAAGCAAAAAAAAAAAAGTCACAGTCATTGTCTTAGAAGTGAAACTTTCTGAGTAGAATATTTTAGAGCATCCTCTGAAATGCCAGTGAAAAAAATGGTGCAAAGGAGAAAAAGAAGCGAGCAAGGTCTAGAATACTTCTAATTGACATACACTATTGCAAGTGCTATTTAAATAGAAAACAGATAATTTTGTGAAACTGAAGAGTTCTTTGGATGAGATTATCAGTTAATATTTTATATAAGTATTTCAGATATTCTCATATGGGAAATGTTCTAAATAGCTAGTTATCGGTTAATGAATTTTATCGATGCATTGGGTTATTTAATACTAATTTTATGTACTCAATTACATCCTAAGAACTGGAAACTTAGGGTGTTACAATGTATAAAGGCAAAGTCATTTTAAGATGTAGAATTACTTCCTAGTGTTAGGTTCCAATGGGAAAAAATAGTTTGTATTATTGAAGCCCAATCAAAGTATGGTGGTTTAAGCATGACTTTTAAGGAGGCTAAGCTAATATTTTCACTATAGAGAATTAAGTATCACTTGTCAAAGTCAGATGATAAATGTATTTAAGTGATTTTTCCAATTAAAAACAACCCTAATTGAAGCATTTAACAAATTACAAGCGTATACTTAATTAAATGTCTGCTATCTAAATAAACGTTTTTGTGTGAACATTTGTGAAGTTTAAAACATAAAATTTGTCAGATACTAATGTCTTAGGAAATTCTAACAACTCTGCACAATATAAATTAGTTTCTGAAGTCTATTAGATAGAATGTGTGTCCATTATCCCTAATATGGGAATAGCAATAATCTCTTTGTAGATCTGGTTAGGATATTTAATATGATACAACATCAAGTCTTCTTTGATTTTCTCATCTTTTGTCTGCTCCTTAAAAGTTAGCATTTTTATAGGTACATCATTAAGTTCATCAGCACTATCAACTCTCCTATCCATTATTAATTTTAATAAATATTATAGCATGAAAGATACTTATAGGTTAAATCATTAAAGTTGATAAAAGGAAGAAATTATCAACCATGGTAAGTACTGCTGATAATTCACATATGATGATTTGTGAGCCAGAGAGATAGTACAGTAAGTTAAAAGCTTGTCTTATACTCTGACAACTTTGTTCTATTCTTAGCACTATATAGTCCTTTGAGTGCTGTTAGTAGTTATCCCTGAGCACAGAGCCAGCAGTAAGCTCTGAACACCACTGAGTGTTACCCCACCCCCAAACACAGCCATTTAATTTAATGAATTATTAAATATGATAATGTTTGAAAGTTTGCTATTGGATTTAGCAAAACAGAATTCATTAGCGATACTAAACATTTTGTATGGGATAGTTATAGAAAAAAAAACTGTTTGGAAAGTTTTCCAGAGAGTAAAAAGAGACAAAAAAGCAAGAAAACTACATGTGGAGGGGTTCCTTTCTGAACAAGTCTACTCTAAACATTTTCTTAAAAATGGGAGCAGGGTCTAAAATAGTAGCTATTATGATTTTCAGAATTGGTAATAAAATAGTAGGGGCATTTAACAATAGTAAAATAGCAACACACTCTTGTTTGGCATTCTCAAATTTCTGTTAAAAATCGAAAATATATTACAAGTATTAAACATATCAAGATTACTTGACTCTTTTAGTTTAACATACTTATGGGTTATTTGTCTACCAATTCCTCAATTCTGTTTTCAATGTGTGAAACTGGTTGCTGTTGGTAGTAGAAAGGAAAGTCTTGAGGGAATAAAATAATCTTTTTTCATGCCTGTTTAATTCCAGGCTCTCTGTGTTTTAAAGAGGAATTAACCAATACACACAAAATAGCTATTTAAATTAATGAGTCCTGCCAACTATGATCTAAATACTCATAACTAAATATAGATTATTAAATTCATAAAAACTCAAAGTAATTATATACAGAAATCCTTAAAAACAAATTGCTAATTTCTAACATGGATATAATTTCTCCCTGAATCTTGGAATGTAAATTGTAAAATGTCTGAGTTCATACAAATGCATATGCATTTCTTAATGGAAATATCTCAAAGAAGACAATTTGACATGGCAAGTATTTTGTATTTAATAAGAACATAGAGTTTAGTAAGAAACATAAAGCTGAGTTAAATATGAGAATGAGTTTATTTAATGTGTGAACAATTAATCTCACTGTTTTTATTTATAAAAAGCTTCAAAATAAAAAGCATATAATAAAAGAATTAAGCAGTTAAAAAGACATCAACTATTTTAGTGGAGCTATGTTTTAAGCTTTATTTAATAATTCAATTAGAAAACACATTTCTCTCATCTCAAAAAGTACATAGTATAGATTTAAAAAGATTATAAAGCATAGATAAAAAGTAAATATATTTAGCTACAATTTCATATTAATGGAAAGTTCAGTTCAGTTAGGACTTAAAATATCCAATATTTAGCTAATTATGTCCCTGAATTGTTTGACCAGGGGTCATATGATTCCTGGTGTGTTCCCAGGATATTCAAAAGGAACAACAGGCGAAAATCACACAAATTGGGATGATGGCACAATATGAAGGAGTCAATTGGTAAGATTGGGGTCTACATGAATGAAACATCAAAAGAGGAGATAGTTTGAAAGTGGTTGAACAACAAGAACCAAAAACAAAAACCCTGCTTTATACTGTATTATTTATTCTACTATCTCTGAAACGTTTTGTTAAAAGTAATATTTAAATAAATTATAAAATAAAAATTTTATTACCCATGAGATATAAAAGTGCACTGAAAGGCTTTAGGTTTGTCATAGTTTAGTTTTATTCAGTTTTCTAATGTTCCTTCCATCTAGATTATTGAGAATAATAGTAAAGAAAGTAGATATTGAATCATGTTAAATACTTTATCTGCTTTATTGTATGATCACATGTCTTTTCTTTTCCTTTATGTGGCTTGTTGCATTTATTGATTTGAGTATATTACAACCGTCTTAAATTTCTGGAATAATGCCCCTTTATTCTAGTCATAAGTTGGATAATACTGAGTTGTCCTTGCTCCTCCCACAGGGAACTTAGGTTTATTGAGCCATTCCCACAACAGTGCCCCTGAGGCACACCCAATTCTATCAAGCACTAATAATCCTATATTGCTTTTCTCTTTCCTTTATATCATTTGCATGGTTTATTTAACAAATGTCCTTTTTGTGTAGACAAAGAAAGACAGTTTATGCTATGCTTTATAACATTGGAGTTAATTGACTCCCCAAAATATTTACTCATAGGCTTCCATATTTACTTGACTTAAGCCTTACTTGCCCTTAGTTCCTAGCTCCCCAAAGCAGGGCTCCTACCAGGAACTAGATGGACTTATGGCAGGCTGTAAGCTACTCTGACAATAAAATGGGGCCAAGCCAGCACTGTAATACTTAACTATAAGTTAAGAGCACAGTCATGGACAGACTCTGTCATGACCCAGAAAGAAGTAACTAAATAAGAACCCTGCTGGGGTTACGGACGACTAACCTGGCCTGAGACTGTAGTTTGGAATATATAGCAACATGTCCCCAGGAAGAGCCAACCTTTAAGCATACTATATCTCTTACTGTGTTCATGCAAAATGACTAGAAATATTATAAGAAGCAAAATTACTATGATTGTTTAAATGGATTACTAGCTGAGGAAAGGAAAAAGCAATGCATCCTGGATGGAATAGTTGTGTGTTTGTATGTGTGTCTGTGATCTTCTAGTTTGCCTTTGCTGTCAGGGTAATGTTGGCCTCATAGAATTACTCCCCCTTTTATTATTTTTTTTAAAATTCATTTTAAGTTACTCATCATTGAAACTTTCATAAAACTTGCAAGTGAAAAAACAGTTTTAGACTTGGGCATTTGATTTAGAGGTTTCTTTCTTTTTTTTTTTTTGGAGGGGGGGATATGGATGGCCATATCTGGTCATGTTCAGGGTTGACTCCTGGCTCTGAGTAAAGAAATAATTCCTGATGGGGATCGAGAAACAACATGAGGCACCAGGAATCTAACCTACTCATCATACTATCTCTCTTTCATTTTTCACCCAGGTTTGGAAAATTATCCTATTATTTTAGCTTTCTTCGTTATTTTGACTTTATGACTTTACATATAATCTTATGACTTTACATATAATCTTAGATTGTTTGATAGGTTTTCTTTTCTTTTACCTTTTTGTGTCACACCCAGTGATGCTCAGGGATTACTGCTGGCTCTGCACTCAGGAGTTACTCCTGGTGGTGCTCAGGGAACCATATGGGATGCAGAGGATCTAACCTTGGGTAGGTTACATGCAAAGCAAAAGTCCTAGTTGCTGTATTATCACTCAGGCCCCCCAAAATTTTCTTGTTTCATGATATAAACTTCTATTGATATTAGTATCCCTCTTTGTACCTCTTTTGATTTCTCACTTGGATACTTTTTCATCAAGGCACTGTAGCACTGACATCCCGTTCATCGATTTGCTTGAGCAGGCACCAGTAATGTCTTCATTGTGAGACTTGCTGTTACTGTTTTTGACATATTGAATACGCCATGGGTAGCTTACCAGGCTCTGCCATGCAGGCAAGTTACTTTCGGTTCCTTGCCAGGCTCTCAGAGAGGGGCAGAGGAATCAAACCTGAGTCAGCTACATGTAAGGCAAACACCCTACCTGGTTGGCTATCGCTCCAGCCCTTTCATTTAAATTACTATTAGTTATATTTTTCATGTCTATATCATTAACACCCATCATTAGAATGCTTACTTCCTTCTACCAGTATCCCAAGTGCCCATCTAGCTACCCCTGCAGGAAAGTTCAGTTCAATAGACAAAAATATACTTCCAATGCCATTTATGATCCCTATACTATGTAAATGTCTTTATACCCCACATATTAGAATAAGTTTTTATTTATTTATTTGTATTGTGGAAGTAGTAATGCCTAGATAGACAGATGATAGTTTAAATTCTGGAAATTCCACAAATCTAAATTTCGATAGGTTGTATCTTCATTTTTTCAAGGGATTTTAAATTTTCCCTTTCCTTTTTTTTAACCCTTAGTTGTTCAACAAAATGTTTACTCCCTTTTTTTTTAGGCTTTATCATAAGTAGGGGTCACATTCAGCAGTGCTCAGCCTAGTCTGAGCATGTCTGATGATTTGTTGCTCAGGACCAATATTGCTCAAGGACCACCAGAACCATGGCCTGTGGTGCTCAGTGGGCCACATTCTTCTGGGGATTGAACTCAAGAGTTCTGTGCTTGCTGGGCATGTGTCATGCCTTTTGAACTCTGTCCCCAGTCCATGCATATTTTTTATTTCTAAGGCTTGTTTTTGTGGTGTGATTTAATTTATGACACAATTTTATTTAAAATCTATTGACATTTGTTTTAAGTCTCAACAAGTGCTCTGTCACTGTCATGCCATTACTCATGAATTTGCTCGAGCGGGCACCAGTAACGTCTCCATTTTTGAGACTTTTTGTTACTGTTTTTCGCATATCGAATTAGCCACGGGGAGTGTGCCAGGCTCTGCTGTGCAGGCGAGCTACTCTCAGTATCTTGCCAGGCTCTCCGATAGGGGCAGAGGAATCGAACCCAGGTTGGCCTCGTGCAAGGTAAATGCCCTACCGCTGTGCTAGTGCTCCAGCCCAACATGTGCTCTACTCTTCAGAATGTTTCATGTCTGCATGATTAGAACATGTTCTCCACCCTATTGGAATTGCTCTTTCCTATAGATGTCAGTTTGTCAGTCTGGCCTCATCTATTTAGGCCTGTAGTGTAGCTCCTTCCATTTTTCTCTGAACAGCCATTCTGCTACACTAATCTAGGTTTCCAGTTCAGTAATTCTCTCAGGCTTATGCCTCCTGCACTGAGTCCTGATTTTCATAGTCCCATTGTTCTCCGGAGAAAACCTTTATTTTTTTCACTTGGGTGTACCACCTCTCCTTTCTAGTGCACTTCATCATGAGAAGAATCCTTTGGTTCTACAAGAGGGATGGGAGCATGTTTCTGAGCCACATGCAGCACTGGCTTCTGACATGTTATTTCTTCACTTACTCTGATAATGTGTTATTCTTGGAGTAGCATTGGTCTCCAATTATGTTTCTTTCAGAGAAATAAACTCCAATAACAATATTCTCTAATGTTAATGAGCATTCTGCTTCCTTCAGGTGTATAAGTACAACATATAATCATTCCTTTTCTGTGGTCAACCTATTTACATTGGAGTGTACTTTGCTTGAATTAACTTACTTTTTTGCTGGGGCTGGAGCGATAGCACAGCAGATAAGGCATCATATATGGTCCCTGAGCACTGCCAAGGGTAATTCCTGAGTGCAGAGCCAGAAGTGACCCCTGTGCATCACCGGGTGTGACCCAAAAAAAAGCAAAAAAAATTTACTTTGTTGCTACAGAAATCAAATGTCTATAGGATCTCTAATTCTCTGTTAATCAAACACAAGAACCAAGAACTTCATGTCACCCATCCTGTACATTCTGTAGCATCAGGGTGACACTGCTGTGACATACTGCTATAGATACATTATTCTATCAATCATCTTCTACTTATTACATTTCTGGAGGAGAATATTTTTTTGTGGGTAATGGAATTAGGTGAATATATAAAGTTAGAAGGGAATAATGAGTTAACAGAAGTGTAGTAATCAAACACACAGAATGAAGGATTGGTAAAGTATGTGACATGCAATTTCATGTAGATCTTTTACTCTGTATGAGTGAGGAATTGAATGAATAACTATGAGCTATGGAATGTATGCTTAGTAGTCTCAAGAAATTAATGTGATTTCTGGTTTCAATTGGAAGATACATTAATTTGTCTGAAAGATTTTGTGAACTGTCAAGAAGCTGAAACATACAACTTCAGGTATATGCAGAAACTATACCTTGTCCCATGAATAAAAAGTTTTTCTTCACTAAGGGATCTAAGAAGTAGAATGATAAGGAGAACATGTAGTTAAGCTCTATTAAGTCATTTTGAATTTACTAGAAAATGAATCATCACATAATAATGTGCTTTAGTTTCAGATTTTGCAACAGAATAATCATTGAAATTATTTTCCATATTAAAAATTAATTGATTTAAAACTTCATTAAAGATAAATGTTGAATAGTCTATTTAACATATCAATTAATCCTGTTACCATTTATTTCCAGAATTCAACATGCTATTATTATTTTTTGTGAATTTTTATGATAAGAAGAATTGGCAAGTTACTTTAATTAGCATGCAGCTTTATTATTTCTTCATAATATGTTTTAATTCTATGTTCTTATTCAATATCACCATCATTAGGCTTGTACATTTATATTTGCATATAAATGTGCTAATTTAATTAAAAAACTAAAGTAATAGTCATATGCCTTTGTTGGTGACCATAATTTCATTTTTCTATACTTTTTTAACAAAACTAGTAAACTTATAGCTGTTAAACATTTTTTGTTCTAGGCATATAGTATATGTAAAGTAGTAACCTATTATATATTTTATTTGTATTTACTTTATCATCAATACTGAAGAATTTTTGCACTAATACCTGGCAATCTCTCTAAATATTTTGAGAAATAGACAATATATATATACATTTATGAATGTAGCTATTTTGTTTGACATTGACTTATAAGAGTTTTTCTTTTGCTTTGTTTTATTTAATCTATTATTAATATTAAAATATGCTTGATATATTAATTTGAACAGAGTGAATATTATTTTAATAATAAATTTATTATTAATACAGCTATTTTTAATGATGTAGATATGAGAGTACAGTGCTCTTGTAGCATTGTGTCTTTAATTGAAATTCTGTTTAGAGAAAATAGTTTGGAGCTGAAAATATTAGGCTTTTGTCATGGGTATTGGAATGGTAATAAAGTCTAAATATGCTCTCTGCTTCTGTCTTCTCTTCTTTTGTCCTTCCTCCACCTGTCTGATTGCTCTGTGACCTGGAGACACTGTCTCACCTATGACCCTGTTCGTTAATTAATAATTAGTAAATTATTGCATTTATTTAGTTAGACGGATTACAATGATACCAGTAAATGATAAAATTTTATATTCAAATAAATAAAAAATAGTAATTGTCTAGATAAATATACATATAACATAGCAGATCAGGGAAGGCTTTTGCCTTGTAAGAGAGCCTGGCAAGCTACCGAGAATATTCCACCCACATGGCAGAGTTTGGCAAGCTATCTATGGCATATTCGATATTCCAAAAGTAGTAACAACAAGTCTCACAATGGAGACATTACTGATGCCCGCTAGAGCAAATCGATGAGCAACGGGATGACAGTGACAGTGACAGTGAATGTGATAGTAATCAATAAATATTGTATAATGATAAAATTATCCCATAATTGTTTTTTCAATATCTAACATCTGACAATGTCTGAGGTATGACTGCATCTTTCCATGAGTCTGGTACCCCAGTCCTTCCTCTACCCTATGTTTAAGAGTTTGGTGCTCAAGTGCCTTTTTCAGGCCCAGTATTCCAGTGTCTGAAACCCTGGTTACTCCTACTAGCCACATTAACTTACTAATAATTCTAATAAAAATTTTATGATATGTGTGTGTTCAGGGCAGTTGGAAGTGTTCAAGGTTTACTTTTTTGTATTTACTTTGTCATCAATACTGAACAATTTTTTCACTGATACCTGGCAATCTCTCTAAATATTTTGAGATTACTTCTGGGTCTATGCTCAAGGATCACTCCTTGCAGTGCTGTGTGTGGTGGCTGGGACAGGGAATATCAGCATGCCAGGAAAGAGCATTTCCTTGCACTATCTCTCTAACCCCAAAATGATATCACTCAATTACTGATAAATTGTTGAGTCAATTGTCATTCAGAAATTGAATGGTATTTTGATATAATTATTTTAACAGTATTCCTAAATAAAAATAAACATTTATTGTTAAGCAGAGACAAGGAAAATTTAGTTATTGTGGGCAGGGTAGGAAAAAAATATATATGTATATATATTATATATATATATATATATATATTCCTGTGGAAATCCCATTTTCCTTCTCTGCCTCACCAGTACCACCAACAGGTGATGCCATCTCTCATATATAACCTGTGAAAGAGGATTGCATATAAAGTGTAACAAAAATCCATTAGGTTAGGAGCCGAAGATAGTACAGTTACTACAGGCTTGCCTTGCATGTGGTCTACCTGAATACTATCACTCATATTCTATATGGTCCCTAGAGCCTATCAGGATTGATCCCTGAGCGCAGAGCCAGGAGTAACCACCAGGTGTAGTTCAAAAACAAAAACAAACAAAAGAAAGATAGAAAGAAACATAGATTTTTAAAATTTATCTTAAGGACCCAAGGAGATAGCTCAACAGTCAGTAGCACAAACTTTGCCATGAGCCAAGCCTTGATATGATTATTCAGAACCACGTGAGCCCCCACCATGGCATGCTTAGACAGGGCCTTGGTTATTCTGAGCACTGCCAGGTTGGCTTTGGTAGTCCCCAGCACTATCTAACCCAGACAAGTAATACACCACATCAACATGCCCCCAAACACCGTTTCATAGACCCACAGGAAGAAAATGATCTTACCATCCTGTCTGTAAACTTCATTTAGTATAAAGTCTACAGAGAATTTTAAAATATATTGTCAGAAATGGATTCTTTTACTGACACTTTATAAGAGAACCCATTATCTTTTTCAGTTTCTACAGGCCACCATTGATTATTTAGCTGATAGCCCCATTCACTCCTTTTCAAAGTCTGGTTTCATAAAGCATTCATCACATTGTTGCTTTTTGTCTTTAATGCTCTCTTAGTGGGGCAGCTAACAGAATACCCTGCTTTAAAAATTCTAGTGATTGCATTGGGTACATCTAGAACACCCACAATAAATTCCCCATTTATAGACACTTTCAAAATTAATCTTGTCAAAATTTCACTAATAACAAAAGTAAAAACAATGAATCAGCAGACTTGTAATTAGTAAAAGTTGATTTTACTAATCAACTTTTTTAAAAAAAAGTTTTTTAAAAAAAAACTTTAAAAAAAAACAGGTTGCAAACCGGTAGCACTTAAGCCAAGCATGAAATGAGACTGTAAGTTATATATTGTTATAAAGCCACTGTTATAGTGAAAAGGCAGCACTGTTTATTCCTCACAGTGATTAGTTATAGTATTCTATTTTCTTAAATTATAGGGGGAAAGGTTAATAGATATAAAGATTAATAAATGTTGTAAATTTTGCTTATGATTTTCAGAATCATAGATTGAACCAGGATTGAATCTTGAAATATAAGCTCAATTAAACTATTTTGCATTTGCATTACCATACTGGTTTTCTCACCCAGGGAATTTACAAAGCTAATATTCATTTTTAATTTTTTGAATGTAATAATCATTTCTGCAAAGTTACTTACCCCATGTGTGGTAATTACAGTTTCTAAGTGTTTAGCTTATGAAAACCTTTAGATGTTATTTTTCCTAACATACCTGGGAATTTTCATTTCTTTTCACTATTTCCCCCCAGGAAATACTGTTGCCTCAGAACATTATATAAATTTTAGGTGCATAATATTATATGTCAATAACTTCATATTGTGTATTACGATGAAAACCATCAAAACTTTAATTACAACACACCACATCTTATATGTTCCCCCCTAGTCATTTATTTCAGAACCCCAACCCTCTAATAACAATTCTGCTGTCAGAATCTAAGTTTCTGTTTGCTTTTGTAGTTGTTGCTACTGTTCATTTCCCTTGATTCATCTTTTGAAGCAATATGTATACTATATAGCTCAGAAACAAGTGATGCAATTTTACTTAAGATTTCTAGTATCTATAAATATATTCAGAGTGGTGAATCATTGTGTATCCTAGCCATCCCTTTTTTTCAATCTTGAATTGCATATTTTGATTCCAAATTTGCGGCATGTTGCACTTTATTAATTAATTAACTCATTGAGAGCATCAGCAAGAAGTTTTAAATGTCAAAGCTCAACTCTGCTAAGTCAGAATCTGCATTTTAAAATTTTCTACAGGAGATTTGTAAGAACTTTAAAATTTTAGCAGCACTGAACTTTGTATGGATATTAAATAATTATAACCAAATTATTTAAGCATGATTAACTTAAAAAGAGCTATTAATCTTATAGATGTCTCACCTTTAATTATTGTGATGTAGCAGTTTATAATGGTTTTCAAGGAATATTAGAGAGTTGGTTATCCAGTAAATAGACATTCCAAAGAGAAATACTCCCCTTCTTGATAATAGATATAAAACATCTTAGTTTAGTAATGTGAGGCAACAGTACTCCTTTTCCCACAAGTAACTCTAACACAAAGGTAGATAAGGAAGATAATTTGATGAGTAAGCCTAAGATATTCCCATATTCATGTTCATATCTCTCAATTTTCTACATTAAGAAATTCAGTTCATGGGGCTGGAGTGATGTCACAGAGAATGGGGCCTTTGCCATGCACGCAGCTGACCCGAGTTCGATTCCTGGCATCCCATATGGTACCCCAAGCACTGCCAGGAGTGATTTCTGAGTGCAGATCCAGGAGTAACCCCTGAGCATTGCTGGATGTGACTCAAAAAGGAAAAAAAAGAAATTCAATTCACCTGTAGTGATCATCTCAGTCCTCACTCATCCTCACCAAAGAAATTTCCATAATGGTTGTGGAATTACAATATATCATTTTCTTACTGTCTCTTTGCTATGAGGGTGTGTATATTATTTTATTAAAAGGAACTTGTTAAGATGAAAATCTCCTATAAAAATAAACACATTAATAGAAAATCCACAAACTAATATTCTTCCTCTAGAAGAATTTCAGGTCAGGGGCACAGAGAGTGCGAGGTAAGGCAATTGTCTTGTATAAGGCCTGCCTGGGTTAGAACACCAGCACCACATATAGTTCCTCATGGGTTCCTCAGGAACCTCAAGGTTTCTGAGCACAAAACCATGAGTGTGCCCCTAAAACAAATAATTTCAAATTATTTTATGAGCAACAGTTCTTAAAGCTTAGGGGGCATTGGGAATTCTAGAAGGATTGCTATTACACAAATTCAAGAGATGCTTTTTCAGGAAATGAAAAGGCTTTAAGGATTAATTTCTTACCCACATATTTATATGGATTATAATCCAATGTTTAAATACAACTGATTCAATATTTATGACAAAAATATCATGGATATAAAATAAAAGGTGATATTTTAAGTTTTGCTCAAACCATAGTAGATTGGACCATATAATAGACCAGAGAAATTTTGTCTTGTTTTGGGGCTACACATAGCTGTGTTCAGGGCTTACTCCCTGTCTTGTGTGCAGGATCACCTCTAGAGGATCTCAGGAAACAACATGCAGTGCCATGGATCAAAAAATTATATACTGGGGTCAGAGCAATAATATAGTGGGTAACATGTTTGCCTTAAGTACAGCCAACCTGGATTCTATCCCTAGCATCCCATACGGTCCTCAAAACACTGCCAGGAGTAATTCTTGAGTGCAGAGCCAGGAGTAACCCCTGAGTATTGCCAGTAATACCCTGAGTATTGCCAGGTATGACCCATAAAAGCAAAAAAAAAAATTGTATACTAATACAATCTTCGATTTCAATGTTTCTCTTGACCAATTATTTGCATTGGTGGTGTTTTTTTAAATTAATTTATTTTTCACTTTGTTTTAATAATGTAATATAACAATTTCATTAATAATAGGTATAAATAGATAGTGTCATGAAATCACGTACCTTCTTTCCAGACTTTATGTAGACTAGACTTTGTAAGAAGTTTAATTTTACAGATGAGAAAGCAAGAAAGGTATAGAGTCCTAAATGTTCATAAACTGTGCTGTTCTTTAATTTGTTCTATTACATGGAAAACACCTTAAACAAATTCTTTATTAGTAACGTATCTACTTGCAATAGAAAATGTGTCATCGTTTAAATATATTAAAATATTTAGGAGCATATTATCTTACAATATCCATTATGTATGGAAGCTATGTTTCAAACATACCTAGAAATACAATGAAGATAAACAATTTGAGAAATATTCAAATAGAAAATAAATCAATAGAAAGAATGAGATTACAGAATTAGATGACAACTTCAAATGATTCTATAATAGTTTAAAACGTAATCATCTGAATATTTGAAAACAATTAAGATGTCTATTTCTTGTATTAAAATTATATGAAGCTAAATTCTACGTGTAAAGTGTAGAATTTTTGTTAGAGGTCTATAGCGTAGTACTGTGACATATATTTCATTTCCTGAAATAATGACTACAAACCAAAAAATAATTTTATGTTATAGTATTAAAAAAACTAAAACATATATTTCCTATTTATACTATGGATACAGCAAAAACAGAAGTGTGGAGCACCAGGTCACTTTAAATCTCCACCCAGGGAACAAGGACCCAAGTAGAACAGGGAATACATTGGCTAGGCCTGAGATTTGGCTGCAGATAAAAGGAAGCCCTGAGGCTCCGGCCGAGATTCAACCCGGGTGACCATGCCTCTGCACAGCCGCAGGAATGCCGAACGAGCAGGAACCAGAGGCAGCTATAAGACTTGGGGTTCCAGCGAGTGCTTGCAACCATGTATGCGGACTGTGAACTAAACTTTTGCTCCATGCTGCTCCAGGAAGGGAAATGATTCAATTTCCAACTTTAATCTCCCTGGATGTAATTACTAAAATACAGAAATCGTAAACCATGCAACTTTTTATCTCTTCATTCTCGTCAGTGGAAAACTCATTATCAAATATTTCCTTGTCAATAGGGCTGTATTCTTGGGGGATAAATTCCAACAAAAATAGTGAGTCTGTGTTGAAACTGCAACAACAATAGTGAGTTTTGTGTTGAAATATAGAATGTAATCAAGGTAAAGAGAAGAGTGATATTTATCAGTTACCCAGGCGAGGGTGAGGGGTGGGGGTGGGAGGCATACTGGGGTTTTTGGTGGTGGAATATGGGCACTGGTGAAGGGACGGGTGTTTGAACATTGTATAACTGAGACATAAGCCTGAGAACTTTGTAACTTTTCACATGGTGATTCAATAAAATAAATAAAAAAAGGAAGCCCTGAACCCCAGCTCCACTCTTCTTGGACCACGTGTTCTCTGGACCCTCTTCTCTTCTCCAGGACCTCCTGGTCAGGTAGGGCTTCGTGAACCTCGACAGGACCATAACAGGTGGACCACTCAGAGCCAGGCCAGAGCAGAATAAAGGCAAGGCTCAGATGGCCAGGAAGGGGTAGAGGGCTGAGCACTGGCCGCTCACCCATGCTCACCTGGCCAGAGAGTAGGGGAGCTAGGACAGGACAACAGGAACTGCTGGGGTACAGCTGGGAGGCCCAAGTGGTGCGAACCGAACACAAGGATATCACCCGAATACATGTAGACATGGCCCGAGACTGAGGAATGTTTCTAAGGGGTAGAGAGCGATGCAGGGACAGGACCTGGTGATCCTTTAAAGGAGGCTAGCAGACTTCATGGGACAGGGAATTTGTTCATGGGACAGGCAGTGTCAGGGACAGGACCTGGTCATTATTCATGGGTAAAAGAGAGGCCTGGACTTAAGGGGAGAGACCTGGACTCATCTATTTTTATCTGTATAGTAAATTCTAGATTTTTGGGGCTGGAGCAATAGCACAGCGGGTAGGGCATTTGCCTTGCACGTGGCCGACCCGGGTTCGATTCCTAGCATCCCATATGGTCCCCTGAACACCGCCAGGAGCAATTCCTGAGTGCAAAACCAGGAGGAACCCCTGTGCATAGCCAGGTGTGACCCAAAAACCAAAAAAAAAAAAAACCTCTAACTTTTTAATTACTGAGTTTTGCAAATCTTTTATACAATTCTCAAGAAGCCACCAGCACAAGAAAAATCTACCTTTCTTTTTTTCTGGGCAAGAGCATGTGAAGGCTTACACTTGGCTTTATGCTCAAGGATTATCTCTAGTCATGTATAGGAGACCAAATATGGGGCTGGATATTAAGTTGGGTCAGATGGATGAAAAAGAAACTCTCCACCTGCTTTGCTATAGACATGCACTGTGCATTGCCAGGTGTGACCCAAAAAGCAAAAAATATGTATATATATATATATATATATTTATCAATGTTCACATGGCATTTTAAATTCTATTATAAAAGCAAATCAATAAATAGAAAAAAGAATATGATTGGATAAACATCTCCATTTTAAAAGAACTGTGCATTACTTGCCAAGAATGTTAAGTGAATGGAGTGAATGGATAAATGTATTGGATATATGGACAAGAGAATAAAAATGTCTTTTTAGTGTATGAAGAAGTTAAAGAATATATGTTTCATAATATGTGAAAAAGAAAGTACATTTTACTATTAAAGAGCAGAGTGAGAGAGATAATGCCTAGTTCGGGTGCATGCTTTGCATGAGCCAGACCCTAATTCTATCCCTGGGACCACATAAAACCCTGAACATTGCCAGGCGTGACCATAGAGACCCCCCAACCTTGCAGAGGTAGCACAGGTAATCCCCAGTAAAACTGGGTCTAAGAATCATGCAACATCAGACACTGGTATTAAAACGCTGGCCCAGCAGGCAAAGAGTCTCTGAGAGTGACACCTGAGCCCCCTAAGCAACTTGGGTACTCTACCTCAAGAAATAGAAGAAAGCTAAGTTTAAGATATAGAATGAGGAGGCCACGCCTCTCTGCTCGTTAACCAACTGTGCCGACCCTGTCTTCCAGGTAATCAGCCCAACGTGAACTCCTCCTACTGGGCTTTGGATGGCTCTCACTCGGGCCCCGCCCTTCCCCGCTCTTCCAAGACCTCCCAGACCTGAGCAATGCCAGTGTTCCAAGTGGCTACTGTGGGCGTGGCCTGTATCTCAGGGGGCAGGGTCTCAAAAGGGGCGTGGCCTCCTGCCTGAGCAGCCACAGTTTTTATTACTTTTTAGCATAATTTGCATAACCTGTTTCTTTGAAAAATACCCTGGCCATCTCAATCACTCTATGTCAGTCGTCTATTAGCTTATTCTAACTTCACAAAAACTATCTATGAACAATAGAAACTTTGCAAGGAGAGCATAGCCATAAACTTTCACTAGAGGCCCCACATAAATCAGGATGAATGCCTGAGAGTAAAGAAGAATTCTAGAATAGAAACAAGGCTACCATTATCAACTTAGTGCAAACAGAGACCCTCCTCCAGCAGCATGAGGGAATAGGGATAGACAACCAGAACATTTCAACTCTATACTTCCATACCAATATGATGAAACAGCGAAAATCCCCTACACGAAGAGAGGATGAAGGGGGCTGGAGAGATAGCACAGCGGGTAGGGCGTTTGCCTTGCACACGGCCGACCCGGGTTCAAATTCCAGCATCCCATGTGGTCCCCTGAGCACTGCCAGGGGTGGTTCCTGAGTGCAGAGCCAGGAGTAACCCCTGTGCATTGCCAGGTGTGACCCAAAAATAAAAAAAAAAAAGAAGAAGAGAGGATGAAGAAAAGATTCCAGGAACTCAACAGGGGCTATCCACCTATACGACCTTTCAGAAAATGAATGCAGAGAGGAAATCTAGAGGAGAGTTGATGTACTCCAAGCAACCATGGAAAAGATATTCAATAAATCAAGGAAGCATTGGATCCTTCCACCAGAAAATGCAAGAAGAAATGAAAGCAGAAATTTCAAAGCTATGAACAGTAAATGACACAAATAAAGGAATCGGTAGATGAATTAAAATTCTCAGTAGGAGCCCTCAACAGTAGAATGACTACAGCCGAAGACAGAATCAGTGAGCTCGAAGATGAGCTGCACAAAACTTGCAGGCAACAACAAATAATGGCAAAAGACCTCAAAATGGCCGTAGAACGAATCAGAGTCCTAGAGGATGACCTCAAGAGGAACAACATAAGAATCATTGGAGTACCAGAAACACAGGGAAGTAACCCCAATGAAAAAAAAAAAACACAGTGAAAGAAATCATTGCTAACAAATTTCAGAGCTGGAGAAGGCAGGCATCCAGATCCAAGGAGCCTGAAGAGTACCAGGAAAATGAGACACAAATAAAAAGACTCCAAGGAACATCATAGTCAGAATGATGGATGCTGTGGATAGAGACACATTACTGCAAGCAGCAAGGTCAAAGAGGAAATCACATACAAAGGAGCACCCCTCAGATTTACAGCAGACCTATCAGAGGAAACCTTCCAAGCCCGAAGACAATGGTAGGACATAGTGAAATAACTCAATGAAATGAATGCATCACCAAGAATACTTTTTCTGGCTAAACTCTCACTCACACTCAAGGAACCATACACTATTTCTTGGATAAAGAAGAGCTCAGAAACGTCATAGACTCAAAACCAAACTTAAAAGAAGGACTAAAGGGGCTACTGTAAGACAAGGAAGAACACCACAAGAACAACAAACCCCAAAGGAAGATGACACAAAACCCCATGACAATGATCTCTCTCAATGTCAATGGCCTAAATGCACCAATTAAGAGACCAGAGTGGCAAAATGGGTCCGGAAACTAAACCCAACATTCTTCTGCCTGTAAGAAATACACCTGAACAATCAGAACAAACACAGACTCAAAGTCAGAGGATGGAAAACAATCCTGCAAGCAAATAACTCCCTCAAAAAAGCTGGGGTGGCCATACTTGTATCTGACAACATAGATTTCAGGTTGAAGAAGATTCAAAGGGACAATGAAGGTCATTTTCTATTTATCAAGGAATATGTACAACAGGAAGAAATCACACTCTTAAACATATATGCACCTAATGAGAGACAGCCCAAATACTTAAAACAAGTCCTAACTGACTTTAAAGAGACCATCACTAGCAGCACAATAATAGATGGAGACTTCAATACCACCTTATCACCTCTAGATAGATCGACAAGAACAACACTCAGCAAGGAAACACTGACTCTGAAAGAAGTAATGGAAGATAGAGGCCTAATAGACTTTTACAGGGCTTTACACCACAAAAACAATACGTATTCTTTTCCAGTGCACATGGAACATTTTCCAAAATAGACCATGTACTGGGCCACAGAACATACCGCAATAGAATCGGAAAAATAGGATTTGTATCAACTATCTTTTCAGACCATGATGCGCTGAAGATAGAAGCTAATCACACACAGACACGGAGAATCAAAGCAAACACCTGGAAATTAAACAGCTCAGTATTGAACAATGAGTGGGTAAGGAAGGAAATCAAGGAAGAAATCAAGAAATACCTAGAAACAAATGAGAATGAGGACACGAGCTACCAAAACCTATGGGACGCAGCTAAAGCCATGTTAAGGGAAAATTTATATCTCTGCAAGCATTTCTTAGGAAGAAGAATGGTCCTACATAGATAGCTTGACTTCACAGCTCAAGATCTTAAAAAAGAACCAGAAAAAGTAACCCAAACCTGACCAAAGGAAAGAAATAATAAAAATTAGAGCAGAAATTAATGACATGGAAACCCAGAAAACAATCTGAAAGGTCAATAAAACCAAGAGCTGGTTCTTTGAGAAAATAAACAAGATTGATAAACTGCTAGCAAGACTCACAAAGAAAGAGAGAGAGAGAGAACCCTAAGAAACCAAATCAGAAATGAAAAGCGGGACATCACAACAGAAGCCAAGGAGATTCAAAAGATCATCAGAGACTATTCTGAAAGTATGTATGCCACGAAACAAGAGAACCTAAAAGAAATGGATGAATTCCTTGATTCCTAAAATCTCCTAAGATTGAACCAAGAAGACCTAGAACACCTGAATAGACCCATTAATATCAAGGAAATTGAAACTGTAATCAAAAGTCTCTTCCCCGAAAAAAAGCCCAGGTCCAGAGAGATTCACTGGCAAATTCTTCCAAACATTTAAAGAGGACCTGTTGCCAGTTCTTCTCAAGCTTTTCCAGGAAATTGAAAAAACACCTACCCTCCCAAACAGTTTCTATGAGGCACATATCTCCCGAATACCAAAAGAAAACAAAGACACCACAAAAAAAAAATAAAACTATAGACCAATATCCCTGATGAATACCGATGCGAAGATCCTCAACAAAATATTAGCAGATAGAATTCAATAACTCATTAAAAAGATCATACACCATGACCAAGTGGGATTCTTCCCGGGGATGCTAGTATGGTTTAACATTTGGAAATCAAAAAACATAATCCATCATATCAACAAAAGTAGAGATAAAAACCATATGATCATATCAATAGATGCAGAGAAAGCATTTGACAAGAACCAGCATCTGTTCATGATGAAAACCCTCACCAAAATGGGTTTTGGAGGAACTTTCCTCAAGATATTCAATGCCATCTACCACAAACCTATGGCAAGTATTATCCTCAATGGGGAAAAGCTAAGGGCCTTTCCTCTAAGATCAGGGACAAGACAAGGATGCCCACTCTCACCATTTCTCTTCAATATAGTACTGGAATTACTTGCAATAGCTGTTAGGCAAGAAAAATATAGTAAGGGCATCGAGGTAGGAAAAGAAGAAATCAAACTCTCACTATTCGCAGACGATATGATACTATATCTAGAGAAGCTTAAAACCTCAACTAAGAAACTCTAGAAACAATAGACTTGTACAGTAAAGTCACAGGCTATAAAATCAATACCTAAAAATCCATGGCCTTCCTATTTGCAAACAATGAGACAGAAGAAAGGGACATGGAAAAAGCAATTCCATTCACTATCGTGCCCCAGAAAATGAAGTAACTTGGAATTAGCTTAACTAAAGAAGTAAAGGACCTCTACAAAGAAAACTATGAAACGCTAATCCATAAAATAAAAGAGGACACGAGGAAATGGAAACATATACCCTGTTAATGGATAGGGAGAAACAAAACTGTCAAAATGGCAATACTCCCCAAAACATTATACAGATTCAATGTGATCCCTATAAAAATACCCATGAAATTCTTCAAAGAAATGGATCATGCAATCCTGAAACTCATATGGAACAACAAACGCCCAAGGATAGCTAAAACAATTCTTGGGAAAAAGATGATGGGAGGCTTCACCGTCCCCAACCTTAAACTTTACTACAAAGTGGTAACAATTAAAACAGCATGGTATTGGAACAAAGGCAGAGCCACAGACCAGTGGAACAGGGTGAAATATCCCTACACACAACCTCAAATGTATGATCATCTAATCTTTGATAAGTGAGCAAGAAATGTGAAATGGAACAAGGAAAGTCACTTTAACAAATGGTGCTGGCACAACTAGACAACCACATGCAAAAGAATAGACTTAAACCTCGACCTGACACCATGCACAAAAATCAAATCAAAATGGATTAAATGCCTCAACATCAGACCACAATCCATAAGGCACATCGAAGACAAGGTCGGCAAAACTCTCCATGATACTGAAGCTAACGGTTTCTTCAAAGATTACAAGCAACTGACCAACCAAGTGGAAATAGAGATAAACAAATGGGACTATATTAAACTAAGATGCTTCTGCACCGCAAAAGATACAGTGACCAAAATACAAACACAATCTACAAAATGGGAAAGGATATTCACCCAATACCTATCCGATAAGAGGTTGATATCAAGGGTATATAAAGCACTGGCTGAACTCTACAAGAATAAAACATCCAACCCCATCAGAAAATGGGGAGAAGAAATGAACAGAAACTTTTCTAAGGAGGAGATATGAATGGCCAAAAGGTACATGAGAAAATGTTCTGCATCACTAATCATCAGGGAGATGCAGATCAAAACAACCATGAGATACCACCTCACACCACAGAGAATGGCACACATCCAAAAGAACAAAAGCAACCGCTGTTGGAGAGGATGTGGGGAGAAAGGGACCCTTCTACACTGCTGTTGGGAATGCCGACTGGTTCAGCCCTTTTGGAAAACAATATTGTCGCTTTTCAAAAAATTAGAAATTGAGCTCTAATTTGATCCACTCTTGGGAATATATCCTGGATAAATGAAAAAGTATAGTTTAAATGACATCTGCATTTATATGTTCATCGCGGCACTGTTTATAATAGCCAGAATCTGGCAAAAACCCGAGTGCCCAAGAACAGATGACTGGTTAAAGAAACTTTGGTACATCTATACAATGGAATTCTATGCAGCTATTAGAAAAAATGAAGTCATAAACTTTGTACATAGGTGGATCAACATGGAAAGTATCAGCTAAGTGAAATGAGTTAGAAAGAGAGAGACAGACATAGAAAGATCTCACTCATCAGTGGAATATAAAATAACATAGTAGGAGACTAACACCCAAGTATAGTAGTATATAATACAAGGAGGTTGGCTCCATGGCTTGGAAGCTGGCCTCACATACTGTGGGAAAGTAGACTAGAGACTAAACACAATGGTCACTCAGTACCCCTATCGCAAACCACAACACCCAAAAGGAGAGAGAATAAAATGGATTACCCTGCCACAGATGCAGGGTGGGGTGGGAGGGGGAGACGGGATTGGAGGGTGGGAGGGATATTGGTTTCATTGGTGATGGAGAATGGACACTGTGAAGGGATGGGTTCTCAAACATTGTATGAAGGAAACACAGGCACGAAGATGGGTAAATTTGTAACTGTACCCTCATGGTGACTCATTAATTAAAAAAAATAAATAATTTTAAAAAACATGCATTATAAATTTAATTGTGCTAATAATACTTTATAACTTGATGATTTTCAAGAATATTTAAGAAATTGATTTGATTATGTTCATTGGACTTTCCAGTACAATAGTTAGAGTATGGAAGTTACCACATGTCAAAGTCAGTTGAATGAATAAGGAAGTTATATATATGCACAACAGAATACTATGTAGCCCTAAAACATGAAATCCTGAAATTTGAGGCAACTTCGATGGAACTATAAGGTATAACAATAAGTGAAGTAATTCAGAGGAAGGATGGTCACTCAGTACCCCTATCACATACTAGATAAAATACTAGCTGATCTCATTTATTTGCGTTAAACAAAGTAACAAATGAAGGGAATATACAGCATCACTGATGGTACGAAGATCTGAGATTACCAAGATATTGGGATAGTGGAAGGGGAAAAAAGTAGGAGACCAAAAGTAACATAAGACAGTGTTGGAGGTTCTTGGTTTTCTCTGGAAAACCAAGGACTGTCACTTACTTGAATCTCAATTCTTTGGTTAGTAATACTAGTGGCAGGTCAGTAAAAAATGTCAGAATGGATAATACAAGCCTATTTGCTAGATTGTTGAAAATGCCAGGATTTGACCTCGAGCCTGGCTGTTTCACTTGGGGTGCCCCAGAAGTGGGCGGGTGAGAGCCCTCCCTGCTCCAAGGGACCCAGCCCTGGCAGCCAAAAACCTCTAGAACTCACCCACCGCTATGCTCATGGGCACTCTTCACAGGCTTGGGCTGAGCCTCACCCACGAGTGGACCTATTCCTAGGCCACTCAGCCACAACACTTTATAGGACACACCCTACCCATACTCCAAGAGTACAGCACATTTGATGGGATCCAAAGTAGGAGGCAATCAATCTTAGAGGGGTATATTCTTTTTTATTACAGATATATATAAGTAACATATATGCATGTATATATATTACATATATATGTATATATGTAACACAAGGTTCAACTTCTAACAACATGTCAGTGATATCTTATAGATATCACTGTTTAATGACCCCTGGGTGAAATAAAAAAATCTTCACATTCTTTCCTCTAAGGATACCTTTTTTGTAGCATTTTCGGCAGTTTTTCATAACAAACAATACAAAATATATTATTTTGGTTCTGCTTTGGGCAGGGATAGAGGTTTATGATGGAAAAATCCTAAATATGATGGTGGGAAGGTGGAATGGTGGTGGGATTGGTGTTTGAATATTAAATGTAATTAAATATTATGAACTACTTTATAAAATAAAAAATGTAGCACTGTAAAAAAAAGATATATAATGAGGATTGCTACTATTTACAGTAACATTAAAAGTTAGAATCTAGTTGATAATGCAATTAAATGCCCAGCAGAAAACATAAAAACTGAGTTTTAAACTTTGTACCCATTAGTCAGGGAAGCATATTTCACAATCATAAATGTTGTGAGGGGTATATTGATAGTGGTTCTGGTGTAGTGAAACATTTTGAAGAGGTGAGGATCTTACCCCTAAACACATGGAATTGTGTGAATTAATGTCTCAAGTAAATTAATAAATTGGAAACCAAAGCAAAGCGATAGCACAGTGAGTAGGGCATTTGTCTTGCATGCAGGCGACTGGGGTTCAAATCCTCCATCCCTCTCAGAGAGCCTGGCAATTACTGAGAGTATCCAGCCCACATGGCAAAGCCTGGCAGAGCTACCTGTGGCATATTAAATATGCCCAAAACAGTAACAACAAACTTCACAATGGAGATGTTACTGGTGCCGGCATGAGCAAATCGATGAACAATAGGAGGACAGTTCAGTGCTGCAGTACTGCAGTTATCTAGGTGCAGAGTTGAAACCTTTTGCACTTAGAACCGCATTCATATAAAAGTATGCTTAATAATTTTCCAGGATCTCTGTGATTCAAAATGTATACAAGAATATGGGGATAAATGCATTTTATGTTAATACATTACTAAGCAGTTTTCCTTAACTCCAAGCTGGCCTTTAATAATTATACAAAATTAATTCTGCGTATACTTTCACTTGCTATATGATTTTTAGGAAGATAAAAATTGGGGAGCCACAGTGTATAGAGTTTAAGTAAAGTTCGTATCATGCATAGAGTTAATCCTGGTTCAACCTCCAGCACTGTATTTTGTCCCCAAGTGCATTCAGGAGCATGCAAGGACAGAGAGCCAGTAATAAGTCCTAAGTATCACTGGGTTGGCCCAAAACACCACTAAACTCCCCACTCACAAAATAATAATTACAGTAATTATAATGTACTGTATTTAAATGACTTTAATTTAAATTTAAATGCACTGTATTTAAATGACATTAATTTTGCTATCATCATTTTCAGTTTTATAAAATCGCTAATAGATAAATTGGTGTTTGAAATCCCCAAATATTTAAGTTTTTTCCTGTCAGTTTTTAAGAATTTTCTATTTTCTTTCAAATCTAAATGATTATCTAGATGAATTAAGTTTCTTTTTTTTATTTTCCATACTCAGAACCCAAATAATTATGTTAATTATCTAACCATTTATGTATGCCCTCTTCTTGATGTGACACTGATTTTTTCCTATTTATTTATTTATTTATTTATTTATTACTGAATCACCGTGAGGTACAGTTACATACTTACAAACTTTCATGCCTCCGTTTCAGTCATACAATGATCAAGTATCCATTCCTCCACCAGTGCCCATTCTCCACCACCAATAATCCAATATCCCTCCCACCACTACCACCCCATTCCCCACCCCCCCCCACCCTCGCTTCTGTTGCAGGGCATTCCCTTTTGTTCTTTCTTTTTTTGGGTGTTGTAGTTTTCAATAGAGGCATTAAGTGGCCATTGTGTTCCATCGATAGTCTACATTCCGTGCACATCTCCCAACCTGAGCGGTTCCTCCAAACACACTTTACTTGGTGTTCCCTTCTGTATCTGAGCTGCCTTTTCCCCCAGCATGTGAGGCTGGCTTCCAAGCCATAGAGTAAACATCCTGGTTCTTATCTCTACTATTTTTGGGTGTTAGTCTCCCATTCTGTTACTTTATACTCCACATATGAGTGCAATCTTTCTATGTCTGTCCCTCTCTTTCTGACTCATTTCACTTTACATGATACTTTCCAAGTTGATCCACTTATATGCAAATTTCATGACTTCATTTTTTCTAACAGCTGCATAGTATTCCATTGTGCAGATGTACTAGTTTCTTTAACCAGTCATCTGTTCTTGGGCACTCATTTTTTTCCAGATTTTTGGCTATTGTAAACAGTGCAGGAATGAAAATATAAGTGGACATGTAATTTCTACTATACTCTTTTACCTCTCCGGGATATATTCTCAGAAGTGTTGTTGCTGGGTCAAATGGGAGCTCAATTTCTAACTTTTTGAGAATTGTCCACACTGTTCTCCAAAATGGCTGAACCAGTCGGCATACCCACCAGCAGTGAAGATGAGTCCCTGTCTCCCCACATCCGCACCAACATCACTTGCTTTTTTTTATTTTGAATGTGGGCCAGAGGACCTACTGCCAGTTCTTCTCAAATTTTTTCCAAAAATTGAAGAAAAAGAAGCTCTCCCAAACAGTTTCTATGAGGCTCATATCTGCCTAGTACCAAAAGAAAAAAAAGACACCACAAAAAAAAGAAAACTACAGGTCAATATCCCTGATAAACATGGATGCAAAGATTCTCAACAAAATATTAGAAAATGGAATTGAACAACTCTTTAGAAAGATCAAATACCATGACCAAGTGGGATTCATCCCAGAGATGCAAGGATGGTTTAAAATTCAGAAATGAATCAATATAATCCATCATATCAACAAAAGAAAAGATAAAAACCACATAATAATATCAATAGATGGGCTGGAGTGATAGCACAGCAAGTAGACCACCCGGGTTCGATTCTTCTGTCCCTCTTGGAGAGCCTGGCAAGCTACCGAGAGTATCCAGCCCACATGGCAGAGCCTGGGAAACTACCCATAGTGTATTTGATATGTCAAAAACAGTAACAAGTCACATAATGGAGACGTTACTGGTGCCCACTCAAGCAAATCAATGAACAATGGATGACAGTGACAGTGACTAAGAAAGTATTTGACAACATCTAGCACCTGTTTATGATGAAAACTCTCACCAAAATGGGTATTGAAGGAACTTTCCTCAATATAGTCACAGCCATCTAACACAAGCCAATGGCAAGCATCATTCACAATAGGAAAAAATAAGAGCCTTTTTTCTAAGATTAGGAACTAGACAAGGATGCCCACTCTCACCACTTCTGTTGAATATAGTACTGGAAGTACTTGTAAAAACAATTAGGCAAGAAAATATATTAAGGACATTCAAGTAGGAAAGGAAGAAATCTTTTCTCACTATTCACAGATGATATGATACTCTATTTAGAGAACCCTAAAGCCTCTACCAAGAAATTCCTTGAAACAATAGACTTGTATAGTAAAATTGCAGTTTATGAAATCAATATTGAAAAGTCCATGGCTTTCCTATATGCAAATAATGAGAGAAAATTAAGTGATATGGTAAAAGCAATCCCATTCACAGTTATGCCTCAGAAAATCAAGTACCTCGGAATCAGCTTAACTAAGGAGGTAAAGGTTTTCTACAAAAAAAAAACTAAAATATGATACTTCACAAAATAACAAAGGACATGAAGAAATGAAAAAATATCCCCTGCTCATGGATTGGGAGAATTAACATTGTCAAAATGGCAATACTCCCCAAAGCATTATATATATTCAATGCTATCCCTATAAGTATACCCATGACATCTTCAAAGAAATGGAGTAAACATTCTTGAAATTCACATGGAACAATAAGCCCCGCCCCCACCGCCCTGCCACGAATAGCTAAAGCAATCCTTAGGGAAAAGAAGATGAGAGACATCACTTTCCCCAACCTCAAATACTACTACAAAGCAGCAATAATTAAAACAGCATGGTACTGGAACAAAGGCAGAACTGCAGACCAATGTAACAGGGTTGAATATCCTGATACACACATTCAAATATATGATTATCTAATCTTTGATAATAGAGCAAGAAATGTGAATTGGAGCAAGGAAAGCCTCTTTAACAAATGGTGCTGGCAAAACTGGACAGCTACATGCAAAAAAATGGGCCCAGATCTCTACTTAACACTATGTACAAAAATCAGATCAAAATGGATTAAAGACCTCAACATCAGACCACTGTCACTATCACTGTCATCCTGTTGCTCTTCGATTTGTTTGAGCGGGCACCACTAATGTCTCTCATTGTGAGAGTTATTATTACTGTTTTTGGCATATCCAATATGCCACGGGTAGCTTGCCAGGCTCTGCTGTGCAGGCACAACACTCTCGATAGATTGCCAGGCTCTCCGAGAGGGCCAGAGGAATCAAACATGGGTCGACCATGTGAAAGGTGAACGCCCTACAGCTGTGCTATCACTCCAGCCCAATATCCAACCAGAATCCATAAAGTACTTTGAAAACAAGGTTGGCAAAACCCTCTACTACATTGAAGCTAAAGGTATCTTCAAAGATGACATGCTACTGGCCAAGAAAATGGAAGCACGGATATACAAATGGGACTATCTTAAACTAAGAGGCATCTGCACCTCAAACAAAACAGTGACCAAAATACGAAGACAGTCTACAGAATGGGAAAGGATATTTACCCACTACCCATTGGATTGATATTAAGGATATACGGGGCACTGAGTAAAATCTACAAAAAGAAGACATCCAACTCATCAGAAGATGGGGCGATGAAATGAACAAAATGAACAGAACCTTTCTCAAAGAAGATATCTGAATGCCAAAAGGCACATGAAAAAATGCTCTTCATCAATAATCATCAAGGAGATGCAGGATTTTATTGAATAGGTGAAACGGTGCAAATTCTAAATATTCAAGATTTAATTCATTTTTTCAAAAGAGCTACAAGTACTTTTATTATTTCTAAGAGTATCTATGTCTCTTATAATTACATATCTAATTATTTTTCTAAATTAACCAATTATTCAGTTTAAAAATTACACTAGAAAATATAGTTTGTAGTCTTAGAAAGTCCATCTAAGGAACTTAGAACTTTCTTCTAAGCCTTAGAACTTCCTTCCTTCTAACTATACTTTTGAAATTTTACTGGGGTCTAGAGTGATAGCACAGCGATAGGGCGTTCACTTTGCATGAGGCCAACCCATGTTTGATTCCTCTGCCCTTTCAGAGAGCCCACTAAACTACGGAGAGTATCATGCCACCATGGCAGAGCCTGGCAAGCTACCCGTAGTGTAACTGATATGCCAAAAATAGTAACAATAACTCTCACAATGAGAGAAGTTACTGGTGCCCACTCGATGAAATCAGTGAGCAAAGGGATGACAGTGACAGTGACAGTGACTGGGTGTTAGACAATAACATACCAAGGAGAAAGAATGGGCAGAGTGATGATTTATTATAAATCATTTACTTATAAATGATCCCACATTTACTTATAAAACCTCTCCCACAACCAGACTCTATACAGATGTTACTTTTCAAGTCATTGACAACTTTATGATGGGACCCACAGCTCCATATTTATCCTATTCAAAAAAGCTACCAAATTCTATGTATTAGTTATTGTAATACTATAAGGTATTGCCCCTAAGGGAGGGAGGTTATTAATTTTTATCTGTTAAATTGAATGAACCTTAATAACAAAGATATTTGTAATCTTCAGGGGTACAATGTTCCAATACCAATCCTTCCACCAGTGCTCACTACCCTCCATCAATGTTCCCAGTTTCCCTGCTCACCCTCTTCTGCTCTCCCATCTCCCCATCCTGCATCTTGTAGCAATTATCCTCCAGTGGTAGGTAATTGAGGGCTTGTTCATTCATTCCTTTACAAACTGACTCAAACTATAATAAGCGATTTCTTCTTTACTCTTTATTTTTTTTGGGGGGTGGAAGTGTTCAGGACTACACCCAGCAGTGCTCAAGGGCTTATTCCTTTCTGTGCTCAGGATCACATTCCTTGTGGGGTTTGGGGGGACCATATTTGGTGCTGGGGATCAAACCTGGGTCAGCAGTGTGCATGGAAAGTGATGGGCCAGTTTTACTATCGCTCCAGTCCCATTTTCTTTTCTGTTTTAGTTCTGGGATCACACCCAGTGGTGCTCAAAGCTTGTTCCTGGTCCTGTGCTCA
This sequence comes from Sorex araneus, assembly GCF_027595985.1. Lineage (NCBI taxonomy): Eukaryota > Metazoa > Chordata > Mammalia > Eulipotyphla > Soricidae > Sorex > Sorex araneus. The sequence goes on from NC_073313.1 coordinate 184,981,504, forward strand.
GAGATCATTCATGGCAGTCCACAAGGGACCATATGCTTGTAATGTTGAAGATCCAACTAGGGTTCAGGTTGTGCAGAGCAAGTGTCTTAACCCCTATACTCCCTGGCACCTAGGCTTTATATTTTCCTAATTCAGAATTTGGACATTTATTTTTTCATACCTATCTACCGAGAATATCCCGCCTGCATGGCAGAGCCTGGCAAGCTACCAGTGGTATATTTGATATGCCAAAAACAGTAACAACGAGTCTCACAATGGAGACATTACTGGTGCCCGCTTGAGCAAATTGATGAACAAGAAGGCAGTGCTACAGTGCTATCTAAAGAAGGTATCTACAAAATTTATCTTAAAGGCAGATAATAAATGTTTTAGCTTTATAGTCTGTGCTGCTTTTGTAAATGCATTAACTTGGCCCTTTCCACTGAAATCAGTCACAGGTACTATATACTTTTAATGAGCATGATAATATTGCAATAAAACTTAATATATAAATAGATACATAAATAAAAGTAATAGTGGGTGATCTGCAAGAGTTAGCTAACTAGGCCTTAAATAGGACCGTTTTCTTATCTTTCTACTTAAGCATAGGTTTGGGCAGAAATCAAGGTAAAAATTAAATGTGAACACTAGATAGATCAAAAGAATATCATGTAATATTTTATAACTACAATACTTTCAACAAATATTGTTCTGAAAGTCTTAATGGATAAACACTGCACAGTACTTTTTTTTAATCTCTCGAAGGGTGCTCATTAGGATGAGTACTTTCACTATAAAAACATCAGTAATATAAATAGAAACCAAAGTGAAACATAACCAACAATAAAAGTGACCAACAAAAATAACAAAATAAGCAATAAAATCACACTAATGTACATACAAATATTTTGAATTCACTGGAGGGCCTACCTTTGAGATTTATTATTCTCTGCTGTTTTGGCTTCATGCCACAAGTTTCTCTGACCTACTACTTGTGGACACAAGTTTCTTAGCACCTGGCTAGGCATCAGCATTAAAACATACAGACTATTTGTTATATCTATGTTGGTACATAATATCTACACATCTTCCAATTCAAACTAGAGATCCCAGAAAGATAGGGTCTTAGTTCAATCTAATCCAAAGACCTGAAATTCAGGAAAATTGGCAGTGTAAGGGTCACTACAGAGTAGGAAAAGGCTTGTATACTTGAGAACACATTTAGGCAAAGGATGAATTCTTCCTTTTTAATTCCAGGGCATCAACTGATGATTGGATAATGCCTATCTGTACTGTGGAAGGCAATTTGTGTCATTGAGTCCACTAATTACTGGAACATTAGTGGATCAAAAAACTAATAAAATATTCTCTTTGAGTAACTAAAATATGTTTAGCAGAATAGGCAGTTTATGATTCAGTAGTTTATATATGCATATATATGTATATGTATATACATATACATATATATAAAATCAAACTTTTTAGGTCCACTCTTTGTCAATGTCAGTTTGAAACCCAAAACACTGAGACAGTAGTCTCCAAATATCAATTCCACCTAGCTTGTTAGAACTATTCTCTCTATAACCCAAAACACACTAACTCCAATATACCAAGGACACCTGCCTTCCTCTTTCCTCCCTGCCCCCACCTCACTTCTGCCCAGGTAAATTCAGTTTCGTAGACAAACTCTCTGGTTTTGTTGTCCTTTGTTACTTGTTAATCTCATACTATTTCTTTATATACTACTTGTGAGTGTGAGCATTCTGTATCTGTAAATTTTTACTTATAAAGCAAAGTGATGGGGCAGGAGCGATAGCACAGCGGGTAGGGTGTTTGCCTTGCACTCGGCCGACCCGGGTTCAATCCCCAGCATCCCATATGGTCCCCCAAGCACTTCCAGGAGTAATTTCTGAGTGCAAAGCCAGGAGTAACCCCTGAGCATCGCTGGGTATGACCCAAAAAGCAAAAAAATAAATAAATAATAAAAATAAATAAAGCAAAGTGATAATATTACATGCTGAGGCATATCTGTATCTCAAATATACTCTTCTCTAAGCCCATGGTGAACAAGGAGTATAATTTCTATTTATAGTAAGGAGCAATAATTTCATAGTCAGTGTAGTGACTTCTTTGCATGCTGATTTAGAGACATGAGAATTACAAGTGAATATGTCTTTGGGTCTTGTCTTAATTAAATTGTTTCTTTTTTAGTTAACATTAATAAACAAGAGAGTGTACATCTGATGTTTTTAGAGTTATAATTGTACCACACCTTGCTCACCATTAAAACAGAAGTATCCCTCCAAAGGAATCCATTGGATCTTTTCATCCCTCCTTTATAACCTCAGTTCAGTGTTCAGATTCAAATGGTTTGTTTTCTTTAAATATTTTCTCTTCTCTTGCTTTATTTCTTGATATGTCACAATGACAGAATAATTTTATATTATCTTTCTTTCGATTTATTTCACTCTGTTGAATCAAAGGATAAGGCTTCTTGTTAATAGCAGAGTAGCACTTCGTTGGATAGTATACAGCATTTTTTTTTCTTTTGAGGGTTTGTATGTACTCAGCTATGCTAAAGGAGAAGAGGACTCCTGGTTCTCTACATAGGGATCACTCCTGGAACTGCTCTGGGGACCATATGTGGTGTCAGGGATCAAACTGGGGTCAACTGTCTGCAAAGCAAGCAACTCATCCTGTCCTAGCTCCATAGTCTATTACCCAGTTTTATTCCATTCATCTAATATACATTTCTAAACCTTGAATATTATAAATAGTGCTGCAGGAAACATAGTTATGCATGCTGCTGACCTGGATGTAATCCTTATAACTCCATATGATCTCTTGAGCCCAGCCAGGAATGCTTTTTAAGTGCAGACCGAGGAGTAATTCCTGAGCAATGCCAGGTGTGGCCCCCAAAACATATCAAATAAAGTAACTGTGTTCAGAAGATTGTAGCATACCTATCATTTTTGCTTGCTATAACATTTTACACAATTTTATAAAATACATGCAATAATATAGCTTTGTATAATATGTTGAAGAGGAGGGCAGGTTAAGGGTTAAATTTTCCTTTGTAACTGTTTGACTGCTTTGAAAGAGGTTTTCTTCTAGAACTACCGCTGGGCAGGAAACTGTCACCAAAAGAGTCAACAAACTGCCCTAGGAACTGTATGCAAACATTTGCAGGGAAACAGTTAACAGTCAACAAATGTTGAGATAAGCAAATGAAGTGACCGACCTGTGATCCCCTATGATCTATAGGTGTGATTTCCCTTTGATGCTGCAATATGTGTGATTTTCCCTTCTCCCCCAAAAGGGTATAAATACAGCCTGCTTTTTGGAGTTCGGGGCCTTCAGCTATGCCACGCTATTGAGACACAGTTGAAGGTCCCAATATAGCTATATTGGCTTAAATAAGCCCCATGCCTTTGCAGAAAGAGTTGTCTTGGTTGTGTTCTTTTGTATCTCCGAGCCTCCCCCGGGCAGAGATCTGCCTCCCCTAACAATGTTAATAAATAATATATTTAGCATAATTTATATAAATAATTTAATAACAAATTATATAGTTTTTATGCAAAAGTATTCAATAGCAATATAACTTATAGAGTAATAAATATAAATTTATCTCACATGCGAGGAAAAATGCAATTTTAAAAGACTAAAATGTTGCTTATAGATAAAGTTAAAATCCAGTTTCAAATTTTTACATCAAATTTAAAATCCGTGAATAAACATTTAGAAATTTTGATTATGATGTATTTTTCTTACCTTCTGCTTATACCTAAATTAGAATATGAGTCAATTTAATTCATACTGCTGGATAAAATATTCTATTATCTCACCACAGTTGTAGGATGAAAGATTGAGATAAAAGATTGAGATTAAATATATAGATCTTACAACGTTGGAATTCACTTACTAGTCTATATTAATATACCCTCATTTGATATTTAAATATTTAAACATTTTTTTGACCTTGGTCCCCTCAAGACTTTATTTCCTCGCTATTCCAGTTCTTCTGGTTGCTTCCATAGTCTCCATTTACATAATTGGAGTGGCATCCTTTTACATAATTTTCACATGAAGACCTTTGTGAATAACCTGGGGGCCCACAGGGGTGACCTTGTGGGCCTCAGTTGTAAAACATTGCTCTAAGGTACAGCTGTATTCATAGTTTTTTTTCTTCTTGTCTTTATCTTGCTTTACTCAATCCTCATTTATGGAGTTATACAATTTCTTTTTTCTAGGACAATGTCTCCCACCTTTTTTTTTTTAATGTAAGAGTACTGGTTTTTATTCAGCCACTGATTAAGCTGACTGAAGCAGGCATGAACTCCACATTACTTTTACAAAAAAAATAATTTTATTTTTATCAAATTGTTCACAATAATTATTGACATTCAACATTTCAGCACAAATCCTACCACCATTATACCTTCTCACCACCATTATTTTGAATTTTACCACCACCACCCAAGCCTGCCCCTCAGGCAGATGCTAAATAATTTATTTTGTATTGCTTGTTATGAATAGTATGAGATGTCATGCAGCCACAAAAATGGTCACATGCTTCTGGAATTATAATTTTTTTAAAAAATATCTGGGATCTGGAGGCATCTCTTCAGCATACTGCTTTTTTTTAAGATTCATTTGTGAGTCTCTGAATCATTGCTATTAATGTGTTTAAATGGTGCCCAGAGGCAGTACTTGGGTGTGACTGCCAGGCACCAGAAGGGAGGGGAAATGGGGAGGAGGACTCTCACCCCTGACTCCTGAAGCCTGGAATTTTCAGTCACTAGTCCTGCATATGCGGGTCTTTCAGTGCATTCATTCACATGCGTGGGGGCTCAGGATGAATCTGTGGAGGTCAGCTATGAGTGTGGCAGCGATTGGGTTCTGGATGTTTGTGGCTAATGGGGTTATTTTGGGGCAGGTGGAGGAACACACATGACCCCCTCCGAGGTAAAATCAGCCTGGTGGGGGTGGGAAGAAATTTTTGCAGTGTGCTGCTCTCTTTTGAGACTCAGAGGAGAGTCTCTGAGTCATGGCCATTAATGTGGTTAAGTGGCTTGATTTTGATCCCTTTTGAGATTTATTTTTGGGTCTCTGAAACAACACTGATAAATGAGTTTGTATAGCTAAGCCGGAGGTGGTTTGCGGGCATGACTCCCACATACCAAGCTTTTGGCCGTCTACTTTCTTCAGAAACTTGTTCCCAAGTTGTTGGGGTCAGGCCAGAGGCACAGCAGCAATTTGGAGGTATCAGGAAGCATGAAGACACCATCAGGCTGCTGATGCACTCACCCACAGGTACAGGTTGGCCTGCTGGGCGGCACTCTACCCCCGTGTCTCCCACTTTTGCCAACTTCACTCTTTGTTAACTAGTCAGTTTTGATTCAACCAAGATCTAAGTCAATATATTGTATCCTGTATTTCTAATGGTGTTATATATTTTATATACAATCCTTTATAATATATTGTACTTTTTTACTTAATTCACTACTATGCACTGCAACTATCAATTTACCTTTTTTCACTTCATCCACTTAATTCTCAATGCCATGAATCAAAAGAAGCTACCAAGTCTGTTTCTTTTTACTAAAGCACTGAGTCTGCTATTTGTTTCAGTTACTTCTTATCAAATGAATGGTTTGTTAAATTAATAGCACCAAATAATTTATTTCAAATAAGCATCATCTAGGATTCGACTTTCAGAATAAAATGAAAAAGATCAATGGCTTCTATTCTTGAAGCATGCTCTTGATAGAAGAATTGAAGATAATTTCAATTGAATAATTTTATTAATTTGTAGTTTCAATTTATTTTATCTTGAATGACAACTATTCATTTATGTATTCCAGAAATTTTGAACCTGTAATGAGTATGCATTTATATGCACATGTTCACATACTGAAGTATTTTAATTTTCTTTACATAAAGTATAGATGTCCAAATCAATTTTTATTTCATTTGAAATGGGTAAATGAGGGATAGTTATAGTTGTTGGATGGAATATACAAGAACATATCACTTGAAGGACAATAAAGTAAATGGTAAAAAGCATATTAAAAATTTAGATAGCATATTTTCCCATTTTAGTGACTCCTACGTTAAGGATTGAAAACTTAGATTAAAGATTTGCTGAAGGAAACTTATTGCAGTCTAAAAAAGGAAATTCTATCCTAAAATGTACATGCTTTTAAAAAGAATAAAATTATTTGTAGCTTGGCAAACAGATTTAGAAAACAAGTGAATATATTTCAAATTCCTAATGGGCAGAGACAATTTTCCTAATTAACAGGCCACACAAGGAGTAAAAAATAAATCAGTTAATGTAGTCTACCACTAATCAACTAATTTCAATAAAAGTGGCTGAGTCATTGATTCTTGTTCCTCATTTTGCAGTTCTCCAACACTGATGAGCCATAATGAGCTAAACTTCAAATTTATAGCATGTGTCTAGAGTTTATGACTTTTAGCAATAATGTAAAAGTCTATCCTTCCAATTGAAGAAGTCATTTATAGCTTGTAAAATATGTTAATGCTGTCATAACTCCATAATAAATACAGGGTATGTTACTATATTGCATGAGTATATTCAAATTTATATATATAATTTTTCTTTGTATGTATTATTTTTAATAATATGTCACTATATTGCATGAGTATATTCAAATATATATATTATTTTTCTTTGTATGTATTATTTTAATAATTGTTACTATACTGTATGAGTATATTCAAATATATATTATTTTTCTTTGTATAGATGTGAGACCAGCTTCCAAGCCATAGAGTAAACATCCTGGTCCTTATCTCTACTATTCTTGGGTGTTAGTCTCCCATTCTGTTACATTATACTCCACAGATGAGTGCGATCTTTCTATGTTGTCCCTCTCTTTCTGACTCATTTCACTTAACATGATACTCTCCAAGTTGATCCACTTATATGCAAATTTCATGACTTCATCTTTTCTAACAGCCGCATAGTATTCCATTTTGTAAATGTACCACAGTTTCTATAACCAGTCATCTGTTCTTGGGCACTCGTTTTTTTTTCCAATTTTTTTGCTATTGTAAACAGTGCAGAAATGCACATATAAGTGCACAAGTAATTTCTACTATACTCTTTTGCCTCTCCGGGATGTATTCTCAGAAGCGTAATTGCTGAGTCAAATGGAAGCTCAATTTCTAATTTTTTGAGAATCGTCCATATTGTTCAATTCCTCCGCCCCTCTCAGAGAGCCAGGCAAGCTACCGAGAGTATCGAGCCCACACAGCAGAGCTCGCATGGCAGAACCTGGCAAGCTACCCATGGCGTATTGGATGTGCCAAAAAACAGTAACAAATAAGTCTCACAATTGAGAGACGTTATTGGTGCCCTCTCGAACAAATCGATGAGCAACAGGATGACATTGACAGTGACAGTGACAGTAGGTATTATTTTTAAATAATCTAATATCTGGTCAGAAAAATAAACAATATGATAAAAATATTCTAGATAATCAGAAGCATGATTTTGAAAGCTGTTATTTTATTTTTAAAAATCTTTCAGAAATTCTAATTAGTAATATTTTTTTTGTTGATTGAGGTAATGTGACTTACAATATTGTTAATGAAGATTTTTCATGTGCATAAATCTAACATCAAAACTATCACAAATGTACTCACCTCTCTCACCCAAAGATCACAATGTTCCTCCCTTTCAACCATCAACCACCAGACTCAGTTTTGTGAATCATTTCTCATTATGTTGGCTTTGGCCCTCTCTTGCAAGCCTGCTATGTATCCTACTACTAGGAAACATAACAGTAACTTGGCTGAAGAGATAGTACAGCAAGTAAGGTGCTTTCCTTGCACATGGCTAAACCGATTCAAATGCCAGCACACTACAGGGACACCTACCCACCAACAAGGGTGATCCCTTATTACAGTGAAAGGAACAAAATCTGGACACAGCTAGGTTTAACCTACCCCTTAAAACAAACAATTTGAATTGAATAAATAATTAGAAAAAGAATCAGATCTTGGTAACTTAATGAATAAACCTATTTGATTTTTCTATCATTAATTTTAGGGTGAGAACTCCTGGGATCTAATATGAGTTTTGTTAGTATTTTTTGATGTCAATCAAAAAAGTTTCTTTTATTATAATTTGTGATTGTTTTTTAGGAATAAATTTAATCTGATAATCCTATGAAAGGGAGTTCAAACTTTCTCTAGCTAAAACATTTCTATACTGAATGATGCAATATAAATTCTGAGACTGTGAGTTGAGAACCCAAATGTAGTTGCATAAATAAGTGCTGGAGTCCTGAAAACTCTGGCTACATAAAAGGTTTCAGAACATGCAACAACCAATGATTAATTGGAAATTAAACATTAATTGAGTTGTTTCTGGTCAGAATGAACCTGTGTTGTATTCCTCAGGGAAAAGAGCAGATAAGTTGCAAAAGTTTTAAAAAAACTGGCATAACCATATTTTTGTACAACACAATGTTTTATATGTATACACATATATTTACATATAATTAATTATTATTCAAAACATGAAAAACATGGTTAATGCACCAAATTTAGTATATAGAGTATGTATCAAGAGAATTTGATAATTTCAGGATGAATTGGGAAGATATTTAGATCAAGCTCAAACAAGTAAAACTATTTATAAATATATAATGCTTTATATATAAATAATGCTTTATATATTTATATAAATATATAATGCTTTATATACTATTCTATCAAGTATGTCAGCTGAGAGTTAAGTTGTAAAATGTCAAGATAAAACTCATGAAATTCTATAACATTATCTTTAAAAATGTTGCAACTAGGTAAATATAATATGCAACCTTAAGAGTAAGCTAATATTGATCATAACTATTTATTATTATTTGCAATTTAATTTTGTGTATTTTTCTTTTAGAAGTCTTTTAAATTACCCATTACACAGGTTTTATAAAAATCTGCTAAAAACATTTCATACTTGTGTACTGTGGTACTTCTTGAAAATTTTTAATAAGACAAGAGGATAGATACATGAAAAATATGTCAAAAGAATCGCTAGGTTCACCTCCAATTTATTTTTATTTTTTTTAATTTATTCTTTTTTTGAATCACCATGTGGAAAGTTACAAAGTTTTCAGGTTTAAGTCCTAGTTATACAATGCTCGAACACCCATCCCTTCACCAGTGCACATATTCCACCACCAAGAATCACAGTACACCTCCGCCCATGCCCCCACCTCCCCAGTCCCCCACCCCGCCTGTGTAACTGAAAAATTTCACTTTACTTTCACTTTAATTTGATTGCATTCAATATTTCAACAAAAAGCTCACTATTATTGTTTGGAGTTTCCCACCCCCCCCCCCACCAACGTCAGACCTGCTTAAAAGGAAGCATTTGATAATTTGTTTTCCATAGCTGAGAATGAAGAGATATGAGGTCAAGCGGCCGCACTAGCAGCCTCATGGTTTTGGATTTCTGTATTTTAGTATTTTAGTAACTAAGTCCAGAGAAATATCTGCCAGAAATTGCATCATTGCAAGATTGCACCTCTCAGCTACTTTATATTCCACATATGAGTACAATCTTTCTATGTCTGTCTCTTTCTTTCTGACTCATTTCACTCAACATGACACTCTCCATGTTGATCCACTTATATGCAAATTTCATGACTTCATGTTTTCTGACAGCTACATAGTATTCCATTGTGTAGATGTACCAGAGTTTCTTTAACCAGTAATCTGTTTTTGGGCACTCTGTTTTTTTTTTCCAGATTCTGGCTATTGTAAACAGTGCTGCAAAGAACATAGAAATGCAGATGTCGGGACCCTCTGCGCCTAAAGACTTTGATTCCAGAGATCTAACACATTCGGGCATCCAGTGCAGCATCTAATAGCAATGCACTGGGACTGCGAACTGGGCTACAACTCTGTGCTACCCGGGGGCGGATTTTTCCTCCCCACCCTGTCTCCCTGCACGGAAAATGGAGGCGGTGGCACCCACATGGCAGGCGCCATCTTCTAAGACTCCTAACCAAGAGGTATTCGATTTTTACACTTGGGGCTCCCAGGGAATCAAGGGAAGGGGGCGAAACCGGCACGCCCTCAGCCCAGATAAATCCGGAGCCGCTGAGCATGAAGCGGACCCTCTGCGCCTAAAGACTTTGATTCCAGACTTCTTACAGCAATGCACTGAGACTGTGAGCTGGGCTATGCAATTTCTGGCAGAATTTTCCCTGGACTTTATACAGAAATCGAAAACCGCTGCCGCGTCCGCGCGACTTAACATTTATAATTGTCAGCAATGTGAAACGGTTCCTTTTGAACAGGTCCGACTTGGGGGGGAAACTCCAAATAATAACAGTAAGTTTTTGTTGAAATATTGAAGGTTATTAATGTAGCAGCCACCTCTGTGAACTAAGCAAAAGCCCCATGTTGCCGATGCGACGTGGCGTACACCATACTATGAGGCGTGGGAAGGGGGATGAGGGGGGAAATAAAGGGAAAAAGGAAAAAGGAAAAAGAAAGAGTTATGTACTGGTAGCAGTGGGGCTACATATCTCATCATTTCCAGCAATGGAAAACTAATTATCAAATGCTTCCTTGGTAGTAGGTCTGTCTCTCGTGGGTGGAAACTCCAACAACTACAGTGAGTTTTGTGTTGAATTATGGAATGTAATCAAGGTAAAGAGAAAATGAAGTGAAATTCATTAGTCATAGAGTAGGAGGTAGTGGTGGGGGCAGATGGTATACTGGGGATTTTGATGGTGGAATATGGCTATTGGTGAATGGAAGGGTGTTTGAATATTGTATAACTGAGACATAAACCTGAGAACTTTGTAACTTTCCACATGGTAATTTAATAAAAAGGTTAAAAAAAAGAAATGCAGATGTCATTTCTACTATACCTTTTTGGCTCTCTGGGATATATTCCCAGAAGTGGTATTGCTGCGTCAAATGGAAGCTCAATTTCTAATTTTTTGAGAATCATTTATATTGTTTTCCAAAAGGGCTGAACCAGTCGGCATTCCCACCAGCAGTGAAGGAGAGTCCCTTTCTCCCACATCCATGCCAACACCGGTTGCTTTTGTTTTTTGGGATGTGGGCCAGTCTCTGTTCACCTCCAATTTAATACCACACCACTAAGTATGAATGACATACTTGCTTTTAGCTAAGTGACCCAGCCTTTTGTTGCTATAAAATTCCCTTGACTAAAAAGCCAACACAGTTTAAAAGTAAATATCCCAGAATGCAAAACTAGCTTAACAAATGGGCTGCTAATTATGGTAAACACTTTAGCCTTCAAATGTCAATTGCAGATAAGGAAAAGATGAAACTGAATATAAATCTTAGAAATGACTCCAGTCTGAGATGTGAAGGAATGAATAGCATATATAGATCTGTACGCAAGGATTTCATTGTCAAGTAGGTGGTGCTACTGTCAGGAAGTACTGTTCAAAGATTAATATTGATTTTCTCGGGGCTAGAGTGATATCACAGCAGGTAAGGACTTTGCCCTATCGACCCGGGTTAGAATTCCCAGTATCCCATATAGTTCCAGCATCCCATATAGTCCCCTCAGCACAGCCAGGAGTAATTCCTGAATTTAGAGCCAGGAGTAAACCTTGTGCATCGTCGGGTGTGACCCAAAAAGCAAAATAAATAAATAAATAAAGTTGATTTTTCTCCTTTATGTCAATGGTGAATTATCTCTTGCTAGATATACAGAAGAAAAGATACACTGTCATTTAAAGGGACGCTCTCAAGGAACAAAGGAAATAAGGTTCAAATTCAAATCTCTTGAATTAATTTTAGGTTTAGTTATTGTCCATTTACTGCTTCATCTTGTAAAAATTCCACTAGGGCAATAGAAGAATTTTTCCTCTTTGCATGAGAAAACTATACCTCTGTTCATAATTGAGACAATTAGAATGCATGCAAAAGCCAGATAGCAAAGAAACTTTATGTTTCATCATGTAATTTGTGAATTATTTCCAAATTCCACTAAACAGGAACACTTCTGTTACATTTTTTTTCTACCTTACTTACCAATACAAAACAAGAGAAAAAAGTTCTAATTGACAAAATAGCAGAACTGAAATTCTTATTACTTCCCAGTCCTACCTGGACAGAGTGGATCACTTACAAGAGCTACAGTGTAATAATGGTAAATAGGGTAAATATACTGGGCAACTTCTGAGATCATCTGAACGTCTTTGAATTGTTAAATGTAATGGCTCCAGATTAAATTCAAAACATATTTTTCTCTACCATGATATGATAGCCTGACAAGCTCCCTGTGGTGTATTCAATATGCCAAATACGGTAGCAAGAGCAGGTCTCATTTCCCTGACCCTAAAAAGAGCCTCCAAACACTGGGAAAGATGAATAAGTTGGGGCTGCTAAAATCTCAGGGTTGGGAGGAATGGAGACGTTACTGGTGCCAGCTTAAGTAAATCAATGAACAACAGGATGACAGTGATACAGTGATGATATAATAACATTGAATTTTTTTCTTAATTATCACTGAACTTCTGCTTCTTAAAATTTCAAGAGAGTAATACTAGAAGCCTCTTTATTGTTATTATACAACATAATATTTTATTTTTATATATTTTTTTAATTACGAAGTTACAACTTTATTTATTTATTTTATTTTTTTTTAACTTTTTATTAAATCACCATGTGGAAAGTTACAAAGTTCTCAGGTTTATGTCTCAGTTATACAATATTCAAACACCCATCCCTTCACCAGTGCCATATTCCACCACCAAAAACACCAGTATACCCTCCGCCCCCACCCCTACCTCCTACTGTATAACTAATGAATTTCACTCCATTTTCTCTTTACCTTGATTACATTCCATAATTCAACACAAAACTCACTGTAGTTGTTGGAGTTTCCACCCAAGGGAGACAGACCTACTACCAAGGAAGCATTTGATAATTAGTTTTCCATTGCTAGAAATGATGAGATATATAGCCCCACTGCTACCAGTACATAACTCTTTCTTTTTCCTTTTTCCTTTTTCCCTTTTTTTCCCCCCCTCATCCCCCTTCCTGCGCCTCATAGTATGGTGTACGCCACGTCGCATCGGCAACATGGGGCTTTTGCTTAGTTCACAGTCCAGAGAGGTGGCTGCTACATTAATAACCTTCAATATTTCAACAAAAACTTACTGTTATTATTTGGAGTTTCCCCCCCAAGTCGGACCTGTTCAAAAGGAACCGTTTCACATTGCTGACAATTTTAAATGTTAAGTCGCTCGGACAAGGCAGCGGTTTTCGATTTCTGTATAAAGTCTAGGGAAAATTCTGCCAGAAATTGCATAGCCCAGCTCACAGTCTCAGTGCATTGCTGTAAGAAGTCTCTGGAATCAAAGTCTTTAGGCGCAGAGGGTCCGCTTCATGCTCAGCGCCTCCGGATTTATCTGGGCGGAGGGTGTGCCGGTTTCGCCCCCTTCCCTTGATTCCCTGGGAGCCCCAAGTGTAAAAATTGAATACCTCTGGGTTTGGAGTCTTAGAAGATGGCGCCTGCCATGTGGGTGCCGCCAAGCCGCCGTTTTCCATGCAGGGAGACAGGGTGGGGAGGAAAAATCCAGCCCCGGGCAGCACAGAGTTGTAGCCCAGTTCGCAGTCCCAGTGAATTGCTATTAGATGCTGCACTGGATGCCCGAATGTGTTAGATCTCTGGAATCAAAGTGTTTAGGCGCAGAGGGCACAACATAATATTTTAAAGTGCATAATGAATTTTCTGAAACAAATCAATAATGGGAATTTGATAAATTGTTGATATTAATAATATATTTATGACAGAATTCAGAGAGGTGAGTTACATCTGAGTAAAGAAAACACATTCTGAAAGTTATTAGTGTATGGAAGCATCTAATCCTAAATCACATGTTGACCAACATTATAGATGAATTTACATGACATTTTGATTTTGCTATTAAAGAAATGTGCAGGAACACACACTGGGAAAATAGGCAGACAGTTGTCCACTGACAAAGGAAGTGAATTGTTGCAATTAATCCCATACTAAAGAAGTATCACTGTCATCCCGTTGCTCATCGATTTGCTCGAGCAGGCACCCAGTAACATCTCCATTGTGAGACTGGTTGTTGCATATCGAATATGCCACAGGTAGCATGCCAGGCTCTGCCATGCAGGCGGGATACTCTTGGTAGCTTGCTGGGCTCTCCAAGAAGGATGGAGGAATCTAACCGGGGTTGAGCACATGCAAGGCAAATGCCCTACCCACTGTGTAGTCGTTATTATTGAATATTTGTTGTTAAAATCATTTATTGAATTAAAAGTCTAAAAATTATAGAAATTTTTGAAAATGCTATCAATGCCTTGTTCTCTAGGAAACTTCTTCTAAATCAGTAATTTTCTTTTTTTTTTCAATAATGGTCTTTAGATCTTGTATCTTTCTGTTCTGCCTCATCCTAAAGTTGACTCTCTGGAGTTATGTTATTGGTTCCCCTTTATGTGGTTATAACCTGTGCTTCCCAGCCTACCAAGGATCATATTGCCCCCAGTTACCCAGTTTAGAAATGCTGCTCTAAACTCAAGACACTGTGATATAATTAAATATACATTGAACATTAATAAGAAACTTTAGTCTTCAAATAACTGTGCATTCTAGAGAATAGGGGAAAATCTTTTTGCTTTCAGCTTCAACCTACATAAAAGGTACCTCACCTAAAAATCATTAAGCAAATCTAGAGCAATTTCACTGGAAAATATATACCTCAAAAACTGCAAAACAAAAATTTCTGGTCAGAAGAAATCTTTCACTACATTATTTCATGGAGATCATATTCACAAGCCAATAAGAAAAGTTATTTTTTTTGCACTGATGTATTATGTTTTGTGACCAAAACTAAAAAGTTAGTTATGTGGCATCTCTACTTCTTCATGAATGTAATGTTAGAAGATAGCTTTGGTCACTAATATCATGACAAATTTTCCTTGCCCAATATATAATTTATGGGAAAATGTATCTCATGATGAATTAATGTGTTATGCTTTTCAGTATTTACTTCTAGAATATAACCTCTAAAATCTATAATACTTTTCTGTCTTTTGAGGATAGAAAATTTTCCCTTAATCCTCTGTGTTCTTTTCAGAATGTCAATCAAATTAACATCATACAGAGTAATACAACAACAAAATAAATCTAATTGCAAAATATTGAGATTCTACATGGATACAAAAACTAAAGCAAATGTGTCAAAGCAAGAATATGTATCTAGTACAAAGAAATAAGGCAGGGTGCCTGCGGTTTTAAGGAATAAGGAAAGGTTACCACGTTATGATGGACTGGAAACTCTATAATTAGGTGTTTGCCTTGCCATATACACAGTGCTTGCTGGTTAAAAATTTTTCTCTGGTAATAAACCTTGTAGAGGTTAGATTTACAATTAGTAGGCCTAAATGTCACATCTAAAAATAGTATGTTATGAACATCTTGGGAGGGTTATGCTTCACTCCACATCCCGGACCCTTTTATCTACTTGTCATCATGCATACATTATGAAACAAGATTTCAAATTTGTTTCAATAACAAAATTTCAATTTTTTAGAGGCCTAATTAAATTTCACACACCTGCACATACTTTATTGGTTTAAAGCATTTTTGACGGGACTGGATGATAGTAAAGGGTAGGGCAATTACCTTGTGTGCAGCCTACCCAGGTTTGATTCTGGCGCCCCATGTGGTCCCCCAAACACAACCAGGAGTGAATCCTAAATGCATAGCCATGTTAGCCGTGAGCACTGGCAGGGGTGGCCAGAAACTAAATCACTTGTAGAAAATGAAATTCATTGGAACTGGTAGCACATGTCTTATTGGTTAGAATCATTCTTGTGTACTTGAAGAATTCAGGGTAAATCCGTGCATCTTAAATCTTAACAAGGAAGAAATAGCAATTCAGAAACAAAGATTATCTCTATGTTGATGTACGCTTCAAAATTAAGACAGAATTCAGAAAAGTAAAACACGTTCTTTCTGATTGATGGAGAGAAGGTAAATATTTTGAGTAATTTTAGCTCCACATGGACATTTGTGCTTATTAATTTTATAAATTTAGAAAATATTTTTCTAAATATAAGTACAGCCTATCTTGATGACTTAATAATAAGCTCTTCACATTTCCCCCAAGTAATTAAACTTACATTTAGTTTTACTTTTTCTTTTCCATTTCTACTTCTCCTCCTTCTCCTTTAACTTCATCTTCTTCTTCTCCTTTACCTTTCTCTTCTTCTTCTCCTTTACCTTCTTCTTCTTCTTCTTCTTCTTCTTCTTCTTCTTCTTCTTCTTCTTCTTCTTCTTCTTCTTCTTCTTCTTCTTCTTCTTCTTCTTCTTCTTCTTCTTCTTCTTCTTCTTCTTCTTCTTCTTCTTCTTCTTCTTCTTCTTCTCCTTCTTCTTCTCTTCTCCCTCTTCCTCTTCCTCCTCCTCTTCTTCTTCTTACTCTTCTTCTTCTTCCTCCTCTTCTTCTTCCTCTTCCTCTTCTTCTTCCTCCTTCTCCTCCTCCTCCTCTCTTCTTCTTCTTCTTCTTCTTTTTTAAATTCTTCTTTTAATTCAACTGGTTGCAAAGAAAAAATATGTTGCATTGAAGATGTTATAAATTTTAGAAAAAATTAGAAAATTCTTATATCTACTTCAATAAGAAAACTTTCAACTCTACCTTCAAAGTGTATGTTTCTTCATATTCCACAATTTTTGGCAGTTTTTCATGTGGCAAGAATTAGCTATCCGCTACACCATTAAAATTTTTCTCAACTCATAAAATGTTCTTGAAAATCACTCTACTTTTATACCATCATTTCTTCTCATCAATGTTCTTCAAGAGTAATGTAAAATCTTCAACTTTTTACTCGTCATTAATGTGTGGGGTACAATTCAGGTAATAGAAAGAGGACTTCGTATACACGACAATGGCTCTGAGAAATCAAAGAACTATGGAGCATTGCTCCTGATAAGATTATTTTGGATAATCCATGAGGAACAATTTACTAAAACATATCCAAGGATAATGATTTATCCCTACCCTATTGTACTCTTGTGGTCTAAAGGACACTATGACCTGGAATTTACAGTCCACTTTTATCAAGAGAAATTTGTGCTTTATTTCTGAATAAAGTTAGCAAGATTTTTCAAAAAGTATTCCTTCTAAAAGTTATATTTTAATGATTTCCCAGTGACATAAAAATGTGATATCTGTTTTCAGAAGAAAAAATAACAGACAGTTAACAAGATATATCTTTGCTTAAACTAATCAAATCTGCTTTTTGGATTAGAAAACGCAATAACTCAGCCAAATCCTGGCACAAGAGATGTTCCCTTGTTGAATCCCCTTCTGTTTCAGGCTGAAAAAGTAAAAGGATTGGAAAATGGTTGACGTAATTAATGCATGTAAAACTGTAAAGATAATATATTTTTAATAAGTCTCTGTGTTCTCTGTCATTTTTACAATGATGGTACTATATAACATTCATTCAAAGCTGAGATGAAATACAACCAATTTTGTTCAATTCATTCTATATGTATTTCTTTATTTTGTTAAGCATTCATACTCAATCTAGTAAACATGGAAAAATGTCAGTGGGGAAAAAAATAGAAAAAAAATATAATTGAGTCTTGAACAAGATTTTAAGATCACATTTATCTTCAAAATAGTAGTAGCAAGTAGTACTGGCTTTGCTTCGAAAATTATCTTTCAAAAAGCTGGTTTCCTAAACACCTTAAATTATGTTTTGAATAGACAGCTAAAGTCCTTGTGAAAAGTTCTAATTTGTAGGATATGTTTACTTTGCAACATATCGTCAGATAATCTTAGCACTTCATGCTTAAAATTTTGGGAATACTAATGATTTTTCTTTGTATTTTTATCTAAGAATATGAGTAAGTTACACAAAATAAAAAAGTATTAATATATAGATTAAGTGGATTAGGCACGTTCAGGGTAGGAAAATAATAGCCCTCTTGAAAGGAATTACAGGTATCTGAAAATTGAGTATCGTAAGATGGGCCCACTCTCCTAGATTGACTAGAAACTAGTCATCTAAAAGTATTGCTTTTTTCCGCCCCCACCGTATAGCAGACTTTAACCCCACTGAAAAGTGCTCACACATTGCTTTTGCTAAGAAAGTATAAAAAGAAAAAAAGGATCTGACTTTCTCATTCTCATTCTGCTTAGAAAATCTCTGTGGAAGTGTGTGCCTTTTCTCTTTCTTCTATCCTTTCATTATGTATTTTTATATTTTTAATAGTCTTTTATTTAATTTTATTTTTTTACCATACCCTGAGAAGCTAGGCTGTTGCTAAGGGGAACTTACAGTCTGGGGGATCAACCTTGGGCCTTTTGCATACAAGCTATGTGTTCTAGCCTGTTAAGCAAGCTTTTGCGTCTTTAGATTGCTTTGAAAGATATAAATCAAAATTTCTATATATTTTCTCTGAATCATGCCATCAAATATTCATTTGATTGTTAAAATTCATATTGGTTAAAGACAGAAAAGGAGTGTGTTCTAATAGTATCATTAAGAGAAAATATTAGAAACCATAGAGATAGGACAGAGATTATGCCACGCGCCTTGCACAGGCAAGACCCTAATTTGATTCTCAGGACCATGTCTGGTCTACTGAACATCACTGCCAAGAGTAATAATCCCTGAGCAAAGCCAGGAATAAGCCTTGAGCAGGTGGGCATGGCCCAATACCCACCCCTTAATACCAAAAAAACAGAAAAGATTAAGAAAGTAGTGAATAAAATTAAACATCATGTCATATATATTTTTAAACTTGGACTGGAACACAGGATATCCAGGCTGTAAAAAAATTTACGTTTTTCAAGGTTAGTAATATATTCAACTCTGATTTAAAATGAAGAGATTAAAGCAACAAAGAAAAGAAAAAAGAAGCAAGTTACAAGATGCATAAGTTCCAAACTAAAATCTTTAACAGACTTTTCAGATATTATCTGGAATTTAGACATAAAGAAAAAGTAATGTTTCCTGTTATTGGAAAAGTATCCCTCCCTTCTAATAGGATATTTATTAATGAGAAAAATTAACACAACTTTATTTGCATGTCAGCTTTTTAAAAATACATTGGGATTATTCAGGAAAATTTAAACTCTGAAACTGCCCAAATCACCTCTTTAAATTCTCTGTTCAGTTAAAACCCGACCAAAGATGTTGGTATAAGGAGAAGATGGCTATGGGAAGTTATCGGGAACAATACAGTGAACAAGGAAAAAGTTATTTGTTCATTCTAATTAGTAAGCTCATTAGATTTGCTATCTTTCTGGAATACAAAGGAGTGATTTCCCTATTAGTAAATGTTTTCCATAGGTTATTTTCTTTTATTTCTGGACTTCCCCATTGTTTCAAAGTAATAAAAAATATAGTCCTTATGACAAAGACTACAGTTCTTTCTTAGCTTTGATCTTTTTTTATAGCTACTGAGTGAAGACAGAAATATCTTTGAGGGTATCTAAAAAAAACATAAACCCCCTAACAATCAACATAAGATAAAGGAGATGTCTCTATTACAATTCACTGATAGCCATTTATTGAAATGATCCTGATGTTGAGAATTTTCATTCAATAACACTGACTAAACTCATTAATTGAGTCAATTAAAATCTTTTAATACATTTTGAACACCTCTATTAAAAAATACACTTTGTTATGGATTGAAAAAATGGTAATGTTTGATAATATATTGTATATTCTAATCAAACTATATCTGTTATTCATGTCTACAATATCATTGTTACTACTATCTACAAAAAATTATATCTATAGCTTAAATTTGCTATATAGTAGTTGAATGACTTATGGTAAACCACATTCTTAGAAAGATCAGACATGTCAGGTTACATATTTTAAACTTTTTATTGTTTGAGTTTCTGAAATTTACAATACTGTTAATGATTATGCAATTTAAAATACTGTTAATGATGCTTTCCCATGTACATAATTCAAACACTAATTTCAACCCATCAGAATATACCCACGTCCCTCATACAAGGACCTCAACACCCCTCCTTTTCAAACCTGTCCAATAACAAATTTCGTTGTGTGGAACAATTCTTCAGTTTTGAAACAGCACAGCTAAGTTAACTTTTAAATATTGTATAGTCTTACAAAATTATATAAATGAGGTTGGCATAAACATAATTTTGCTCCTGACCCCTTATATGTTTTTTTTTTGGACTGCTTGAGTAATCAATGGAAGCTGAATCTTTATTTCTTATATAGATTCTCTTTGCACAGCTAAGGAGGTGGAGGTCTATATTCTGAGATAATGAACAAGATTAATTGGTTGAAGCTTAATGAAGCAAGAATGGATCATATGATAAGGAAAGGGTAAGGGTGACTGCATACTCTCTATTTAGATGTTTGAATTGTTACATAGGTAGCTTTTTACAATATAAGGTATTAATAATTGTAATCTGATCTATTTTTTATTCTTATGGGTAGTGACGGTAGTGGTCTAATTTTTAGTGAGTTTCTAAATTGATCTCATAAATAATCCCATTTTAAAGTGGCATATTGGGATATTTCATTATTGTTATTAATATCAGTATACCACTAGAGAATGTGCCAGATATAAACCTAGCATTTACTATCAATAACTATTAATAAAAATAAGGGAGATATTTTCATTAGACATGTCTATTCTATACACTAAAGAGATGAAGTTGAGTAGCTTGCCTGATGAAATAATCAAAATTATGGTGCTTATGGTGTATGATTATTACTTTTATACTTGAAATATTATTTACCTGATTAGGGTAATTCTCTAAAGTCTGGTTATATGGTTTGGTTTGTACAACTTACTATTTGAGGCATACAAATATATGTCATTATTGAAGAGTGTGAGCAGCCCCATATTATTTCACTCATATGTAGTATAGATAGGAAACAGATAAACTGAACATACAAAAATTCAACTTTTAGACTACAAGAGCAATGTGTAGTTGCTAGAAAGGAAGTGAGAAGTTGGAATGAGTAAATTGGGACAATGGATACAAGTTTATGTTGGAGATAAAATTGGACTTTCAATGATGAAGTTAATGCAGCATAGATACATTATTTTTAATGATGTATACATGAAACATAATTTTAATACAATGCCATTTCAATTTTAAAAATGTGATTAATTTATCCATTGATTTGATCTAGCATGTATTTTTAAGTTATATTTGAAATTATTCCTATATTTGTCCATGGCATAAGAAATTGCTTTAGTCCTAGTAATATCAAGTTTTTATGTGAAATTTAGCCATATGGAACACTAAAAAGAAAATTAGTCCTCTTGCCCTTACAGAATGAGTTCATATTTAACTTTTGTACTGTAGATAGAAATTCAGTTTTATGAACCAGCTAAAAGAGAAAGTGCATGGTGTGCTCTTTGGAGCAGTTAGATATTGATATATGATTTTTTTCTTTTCCCAAGGCTAAGCAGAGGAAGCCAGTAATATGACTTTTTAAATGTGAGTGAAACTCTCATTTGAAACCTTTCC
The DNA here is from genome assembly GCF_027595985.1 of Sorex araneus. Classification (NCBI taxonomy): domain Eukaryota; kingdom Metazoa; phylum Chordata; class Mammalia; order Eulipotyphla; family Soricidae; genus Sorex; species Sorex araneus. The sequence continues at coordinate 185,003,031 of NC_073313.1, forward strand.
ACTACATAACTTCACTCAATTGAGTTGATGACTCAAATAGACACAGGCTATAGGTTAAAATAGGAACAAGAGGACTGAAAACTCTTATAATAACACTTAAAGTTGAGGCAGAATATCACAAAACTGGCCTTGTATTTCGAACTTCTCCTTAAGCAACCTTCACACTTGTCAGTTCTGAAATTTCTTCATTGTGGTCATATTAAGGGGAATGGAATGTGAGGAAGAACCAAGACTCTTCTTAGTCTGTACTTTTACATAAAGTTCACCTATTAAAGACATCCAAAATTTCCCATGAATCTGTGTTGGCTAACATTCTAATCCTTTCAAAAAGTATATATGATTTTTAAAAGGTTTTGGCTTAATACTTCTAATAAATAACACTTCTCTGTTTAAAGCTAGACAAAAGTTCCAAGATGAAGTTATTTGTGTTAAACCATATATCAATGCAATATTAAATTTAATTTTTCACTTTTTCCAATAAATGAAGACTTAAACTAGGAATCAGAAACCACTTGGTCAGGCAATTTGACTCATAGGCTCTTTCTGTACCCTAAAAGACAAGTAACTTTAACTTTGTAATAATAAATACACTTTTTAGCCTAGTCCCTTATCTCTTCTGCTTACAGAAGGAGGAGTATAACTTTTATTTTCTTTGTATAGCTCCTAGGAGTTACTGTCTATTTGCTAAATTAGGTATTCTCTAATCTATGAACTATTGGATAGAGTTAATAGATCTTTAAATTTTGCTTTCTTGAATTTTATTTTAAAAACTTTACTATTTAAAATGAAAACCCACTCTTACAAGGAAAAAGTATTAGACTCAGATTAGAGTATTGAACAATAATCACACATTATATTGACCATTATTCTTAGTAAACTTTAATAAGTTAATAGACAGATACATAGTAAGCAGAAATGAATATATTTGGAAATATCAGAGAATTTTAATTCTGGGAGCACAGGTTCAGGTTGAGAAATCCAAAATGTGAATGTGAAATAATGAAGGACTTCAGTTAATGATTGCTTCTTTAAAATAACTTTTTTAAATTAGTTATTATGGAAATAACATGGTTTACAATAATTTTTACAATAAAGTTTAGACACTTTTTCTATACAAAGTTAGTGCACTACCTAATTGTCCAGAGTTGTCCCCACCCACGCAGCCCTATGTCACCTCCACTCTACCCCTCCATCCCCAACATTATGAGACCCAGCTTGGTAATTTCACTTCTGTTGTCAGAGTTCAAATGTCTGTTATTATTCAACACTATCCATTTCCTTGTGTGCGACTTGTTGCAAGGCATAGTTGGGGGCCTCTAGGGCTGAGGATCATGCCTCAGAGATTTGACCCGAATCTTAATCTGAACAGGATGAGCCGTAGGCAGCCCCCACCCTCCCGAAGCTCCCCTTTTGGCATCCTGGAAACACCCCTCTTCCCTCTGGTAAATATGAGCTCAGTAAAACAGTGCCAAGAGACAGTTGATGGAACAGTACCCAGCCAAAAAAGGAAACGGGACCATACGTCTTAATTTACTTTGTGCGAATGCGTTTCTTTACTTTGTGTCAGTATGTTTTAGAAGTTCCCCTAATATGTTTGATGTTTGTCCCTTATAGTATGTAAGGGTGACCCCGATTGCGATAAATGATATATGAGCTGTCTCTCCAAGCACTCCTGGAGTGCGTCTTTCTTGCACCTCCACGTTCTCACCCTCCCTCTAAAAGGCAGCTTACCTGCTCCAAAAGGGTGCACAACGAGTGGAACAGGGAGAAGTGCCACAGCTGGCCTCTCGGTCAGCCCAGTGACTCCTGCATGTTGAGAAAAATAGCTTTGCTTTGTTTCTTTATATGCTATATGAGAAAGATCATCAGACATTTGTCTTCATTACTTTAGCTTATCTTCCTTTACAGAAGCACCCCCTGACACACACAACCCTTAATCCATCCATGTACTGCTAAAAGGCAAGCTTTCATCTTTTTCTCTTAGTTTAATAGTATTGCTTTATCTATACAGACCACTATTTCTTTATTCACTCATTTTCTGTGGGGAAGTGGGTTTTTTTTCTATATCTTGGCTATTGTAAATACTACTTTGGTGAACATATGTATATGTGGGTATCTATATATATGTATATATACATAACATATATATAGTATATATATGTATATATATACACTTGAATTAGTGTTTGGGGGATAAATATCAAGAGTAGAATTTCTGAATCATTTGGTAGTCGAATTTTTAATATTCTTTGGAATGTGTCCATACAATTTTCCATGACATGTAATCAGGTTGTGGGATCACCAACATTGAATGAGGGTTTCTGTTTCACCACCTTCTCATAGGCATTGTTGTTTTCAAAATTATGATGTAGACAAATTTCATTCATTAATATGAGAAAATATATTACTTTCATCTTGATTTGCATTTTTCTGATATAAATTGAGTGATGAACACTTTTTCTCATATAACTGTTGATCTGAATGATTCTTTGAAATGTCTATCTAGGTTTTCACCTATTGTGTGAGTGAGATTAGGGTTAATTTCATTTCTTTGCATGTGACTAGCTCATTTTCCTATAACATTTGTTTGTGAGAGTTCCCTTCTGTGCTTAATTACCTAGCTAGCATGTTTATGATTCATCTGAGGGTTTAACCTCTGGTTGTCAATTCTATTTGCTGTATAGAGTCTGATTTTATTTTAGACTCTTTTTATGCTTATAATGACAAACAGAAAAATGAGGTGATATTTGAGGTAAAATTCAGGTGGAGAGATTATGTTAAAGTACACAGAAGAAGGTCACTTTCCTTTGACCTTCTACAAGTTAGTTTAATTCTTGTTTGCTTAAAATGTTGCCAGTCTGATCTCATCAGGGAATTGGTTCAGATTAGTTTATGATGTGAATTGAAAATTTCAAATATTATCCTCATTTTTATGTCATGGGATATTGTTAGTCCATTATAAAATATTTTTATGAATCAAAACTCTAAGGATATTCCATATGTCAACCCATTTTTTTTTTGCTTTTTGGGTCACACCCGGTGTTGCACAGGGGTTACTCCTGGCTCTGCAATCAGAAATTACTCCTGGCGGTGCTCAGAGGACCATATGGGATTCTGGGAATCAAACCTCGGTCGGCCTCATGCAAGGCAAACACCCTACCCACTATCACTCCAGCCCCAATCTATTGTATTTTTTTTACCTCATTTATGTCACTAATATGTATTCAGTCACTTAAAAATAGAAATACTAACTGAAAAAAACAATTTAAGTTTTCCCAGTTTACTCCACCTCATTTACAATTTTTTCTTCCAAAATATATATCCTTACTCCTACACAGTATCTATTACTGAATCCTGAATCTTTTTTTGTTTTTTCTTGCCTTATGCCCTAATTAAAGACTTGATCTTTAGCTTTGAGACTTGAGCCTATATTGCAGGATTAAATGAATACTTTGGAATTATACCTTACTTACACTGTTTAATGATGTTGTAAGCAGCTCAATTAAATAAGCCAATATTGTGGCATTATTTTGAAATCTCAGAATTACAAATTTTATGAGTTACTCCAATTCAAACATGGAGAAGATAAGCTGACATAGAGAAGTACCAGAAATACTAACTTGTGTTAATTTATTGTTTTTATAAACAACAGAATTTCTCAAAGTCTATCTAAAATACTATATAGAACCACCTATGATCTATCATACTCGTTAACTTTCTAGTTTTACCTCTGTCATTTTATTCCTACTACAATTTACTTGAATATATAAAATCTTACAACATTTTTTGTTAGAGCATCTTGAGACACAATCATTTCTCATACTGCAACACTCCCATGAGCATTTAATAAGTAGTTTTCCATTATGTTTTTTTAATTTTCTAATTTTTATTTTTTAATTAGTGAATCATCATGAGGATACAGTTACAGATTTACACATTTTCGTGCCTGTGTTTCTGTCATACAATGTTCAAGAACCCATCCCTCTACCAGTGCCTCTTCTCCACAACCAATGAAGCCAGTATCCTTCCCACTCCCCAAGCCCATTCCTCTCACCCCATCCTGCCTCTGTGGCAGGGCATTCTCTTTTGTTTTTTCTCTCATTTTTGGTGTTGTGATTTGCAATAGGGGTATTTGGTAGCCATCAGGTTCAATCTATAGTTTACTTTCAGCACACATCTCCCTTCCCGAGCAGGTTCTCCAACCACATTTTACTTGGTGTTCCATTCTCTCTCACAGCTGCTTTTCCCCCAGCATGTGAGGCCAGCTTCCAAGCCATGGAGCAAACCTCCTGATACTTATTTCTACTATTCTTGGGTGTTAGTCTCCTATTCTGTTATTTTATATCCCACAAATGAGAGCAATCTTTCTATATCTGTCTCTCTCTTTCTGACTCATTTCACTTAGCATGATACTTTCCATGTTGATCCACTTATACGCAAAGTTTATTACTTCATCTTTTCTAACAGCTGCATAGTATTCCATTGTATAGATGTACCAAAGTTTCTTTAACCAGTCATCTGTTCTTGGGCACCTGGGTTTTTTCCAGATTCTGGCTATTGTAAACAGTGCTGCGATGAACATATAAGTGAAGATGTCATTTCGACTATACTTTGTTTGTTTCTCCAGAGTATATTCCCAGAAATGGTATTGCTGGGTCAAATGGAAGCTCAATTTCTAATTTTTTGAGAAGCGACCATATTGTTTTCCAAAAGGGCTGAATCAGTAGGCATCCCACCAGCAGTATAGAAGGGTCCCTTTCTCTCCACATCCTATCCAACAGCGGTTGCTTTTGTTCTTTTGTATGTGAGGCAGACTCTGTGGTGTAAAGTGTTATCTCATAATTGTTTTGATATGCATCTCCCTGATGATTAGTGATGCAGAGCATTTTTTTCATTTGCCTTTTGGCCATTCATACCTCTTCTTTGGGAAAGTTTCTGTTCATTTCTTGGCCTTATTTTCTGATGGAGTTATGCTTTCGTCTTGTAGAGTTCAATCAGTGCCTTATATACCATTGATATCATCCCCTTATTGGATGGATATTGGGTGAATATCCTTTCCCATTCTGCAGATTGTCTTTGTATTCTGATCCCTGTATCTTTTGCAGTGTGGAAACTTCTTAGTTTAATGTAGTACCATTTGTTTTTCTCGGTTTCCATTTGGTTGATCAGTTGCTTGTCATCTTTGAAGATGCCTTAAGCTTCAAGATCGTGGAGGGTTTTGCCGACCTTGTCTTCTATGTACTTTATGGATTGTGGTCTGATGATGAGGTATTTAATCCATTTTGATCAGACTTTTGTGCATGGTGTCAAGTCCAGGTCTAAGTTGATTCTTTTGCATGTGCTTGACCAGTTTTGCCAGCACCATTTGTTAAAGAGGTTTTCCTTTCTCCACCTCACATTTCTTGCTCCCTTATCAAATATTAGATGATCATACATTTGAGGTTGTGCGTAGGGATATTCCACCCTGTTCCACTGGTCTGTGGCTCTACCTTTGTTCCGGTACCATGCTGTTTTAATTGTTACCGCTTTGTAGTAAAGTTTAAGGTTGGGGAGGGTGATGCCTCCCATCATCTTTTTCCCAAGAATTGTTTTAGCTATGCGTGGGTGTTTGTTGTTCCATATGAATTTCAGTATTGCTTGATTCATTTGTTTGAAATATCTCGTTGGTATACTTATAGGGATTGCATTGAACCTGTATAATGCTTTGGGGAGTATTACCATTATGACAGTTTTGATTCTCCCTATCCATGAGCAGGGGATATGTTTCCATTTCTCATGTCTTCTTTTATTTCATGGAATGGCGTTTTATAGTTTTCTTTGTTGAGGTCCTTTACTTCCTTAGGTTAGCTGATTCTGAGGTACTTGATTTTCTTGGGTACGATTGTGAATGGGATTGCTTTTTTCATGTCATTTTCTGCTGTCTCATTGTTTGCATATAGGAAGGCCATGGACTTTTGGGTATTGATTATATAGCCTGCGATTTTACTGTACAAGTTTATTGTTTCTAAGAGTTTCTAAGAAGAGGCTTTAGGCTTTCCTAGATATAGTATCATATCATCTGTGAATAATGAGACTTTGATTTCTTTCTTTCCTATCTGGATGCCCTTAATATCTTTTTCTTGCCTAATAGCTACCGCAAGTAATTCCAGTACTATATTAAACAGAAGTGGTGAGAGTGGGCATCCTTGTCTTTTCCCGGATCTAGGGGGAAAGGCCCTTAGTTTTTTCTCATTGAAGATAATGCTTGTCATAGGTTTGTGGTAGATGGTTTTGACTATCTTGAGGAACATTCCTCTAAAACACATTTTGTTGAGAATTTTCATGATGAACAAGCATTGGATCTTGTCAAATTCTTTCTCTGCATCTATTGATATGATCATATGGTTTTTATCTATACTTTTGTTGATATGATGGATTATGTTGATTGATTTCTGAATGTTAAACTATCCTTGCATCCCCAGGATGAATCCCACCTGGTCAGGGTATATAATCATTTTGATGAGTTGTTGGATTCTATTTTCTAATATTTTGTTGTGGATCTTCGCATCAGTGTTCATCACCGATATCAGTCTATAACTTTCTTTTTGTCAGTGGTGTCTTTGATTGCTTTTGGTATTAGGGAGATATGTGCCTCATAGAAACTGTTTGGGAGAGTTCCTGTTTTTTCTATTTCCTGGAAAAGCTTGAGGAGAATTGGCAACAGGTCTTCTTTAAATGTTTGGAAGAATTAACCAGTGAATCCATCTGGACCTGGGCTTTTGTTTTTGGGGAGATTTCTTATTACAATTTCAATTTCCTTAATATTAATGGGTCTATTCAAGTATTCCAAGTCTTCTTTGTTCAGTCTTGGAAGATTTAGGAATCAAGGAATTCATCCATTTCTTTTAGGTTCTCTTGTTTCGTGGCATACAGGCTTTCGAAGTAGTCTCTGACGATCTTTGGAATTTCATTGGTTTCTGTTCTGATGTCCCCCTTTTCATTCCTGATTCGGTTTATTAGGGTTCTCTCTCTCTCTTTATGAGTCTTGCTAGTTGTTTGTCAATCTTGTTTATTTTCTCAAAGAAGCAGCTCTTTGTTTCATTGACCTTTCAGATTGTTTTCTGGGTTTCCATGTTGTTAATTTCTGCTCTAATTTTTATTATTTCTTTCCTTTGTTCTGGTTTGGATTCCCTTTTCTGGTCCTTTTCTAAGGCCTTGAGCTGTGATGCCAACCTATCTATGTAGGCCCTTTCTTCCTTCCTAAGGAATGCTTGCAGAGCTATAAATTTTTCCCTTAACACAGCTTTAGCTGCGTCCTATAAGTTTTGGTAGCTTGTGTCTTCATTATCATTTGTTTTGAGGTATCCCTTGATTTCTTCCTTGATTTTCTTCCTGACTCACTCATTTTCAACACTGTATTGTTTAATTTCCAGGTGTTTCCTTTGGTTCTCGCATTTGTGTGTGATTATCTTCTATCTTCAGTGCATTGTGGTCTGAAAAGATAGTCGATACCATTTCTATTTTCCCAATTCTATTGAGGTATGTCATGTGCTGGGGCACATGGTCTATTTTGGAAAATGTTCTGTGTGTACTGGAAAAGAATGTACATTCTTTCCTTTTGGCGTCTAAAGCCCTATATAGGTCTATTAGGCATCTCTCTTCAATCTCTTCTTTCAGAGTCAGTATTTCCTTTGTGAGTTTTGTTCTTGTCGATCTAACCAAAGGTGATAAGGCACTGTTGAAGTATCCAACTACTATTTTGCTGCTAGGGATGTCTTCCTTAAAGTCTGTTAGTAGTTGTTTTACGTAATTAGCCGGTCACTCATTAGATCTGTATATGTTTAAAAGTGTGATTTCTTTCTGTTGTACGTACCCCTTGATAAATAGAAAATGACCTTCGCTGTCCCTTCTAATCTTTTTCAACCTAAAATCTATGTTGTCAGACACTAGTATGACCACCCCAGCTTTTTTGAGGGAGTTGTTTTCTTGCAGGATTGTTTTCCATCCTTTGACTTTGAGTCTGTGTTTGCTCTGACTGTTCAGGTGTTTGTAGGCAGCAGAGGGTTGTGTTTAGTTTTCGAATCCATTTTGCCACTCTGTGTCTCTTTATTGGTGCATTTAGGCCATTGACATTGAGAGAGATTATTGTCATGGGGTTTTGTGGCATATTTCTGTGGGATTTGTTGTTCTTGTAGGGTTTTTCCTTGTCTTACAGTAGCCCCTTTAGTCCTTCTTTTAAGTTTGGTTTTGAGTCTATAAAGTTCCTGAACTGTTGTTTATCCATGAAATAGTGTATGGTTCCTTTGAGTTTGAGTGAGAGTTTGGCTGGATAAAGAATTCTTGGTGAAGCATTCATTTAATTGATTTTTTCACTATGTCCCACCATTGTCTTTGGGCTTGGTGGATTTCCTCTGATAGGTCTGCTGTAAATCTAAGGGGTGCTCCTCTGTATGTGATTTCCTTCTTTGACCTTGCTGCTTACTGTATTGTGTCTCTATCCACAGCATCCTTCGTTCTGACTATCATATGTCTTAGAGTATTTTTATTCGGGTCTCTTTTTGCTTTGAACTCCTTGGATCTGGATGCCTGCCTTCTCCAGCTCTGGGAATTTCTTAGCAGTTCTGTCTTTTACTGTGGTTTTTTCACTGGAGTTACTTCCCTGTGCTTCTGGTACTCCAATGATTCTTATGTTGTTCCTCTTGAAATCATCTTGTAGGACTCTGATTCCCTCTAGAGCCATTTTGAGATCTTTTGCCATTATTTGTTGTTGCTTTTAAGCTTTCTATAGCTCATCTTCAAGCTCACGAATTCTGTCTTTGGCCCTAGCCATTCTACTGTTGAGGGCACCTACTGAGATTTTTCATTCATCTACTGATACCTTTATTTGTGTTATTAACTGTTCGTAGCTTTGAAATTTCTGCTCTCATTTCTTCTTGCATTTAGTTGGTGGACTGTTCCAATGCTAAATTCATTTCCTTCATTAATTTATTGGATGTCTGTTCCATGGTTGCTTTGAGTACATCGACCATCTTCAAGATTTCCTCTCTTAATTCTTTATCTGAGAGGTCGTATATGTGGGTAACACTTGTTGATGCTTCTGGAATTTTGTCTTTGTCCTCTCTTCATGGTGGGGATTTTCAATGTTTCTTCATTTGCTATGGAACTATAGAGTTGGAGCCTTCTAGTTGTCTATCCCTATTCCCTCTTGCTGAAGGGGAGAGTCTGGATGAGCTAAATTGATGATGGTAGTCATTTTCTCCTTGTAGAATACTTCCTTACTCTCAGGCACTCCTCCTGGTTTATGTGGGGCCCTTAATGAAGACTCGAGACTGTGCTCTCTTTATGAAGGGCTTGTGCAGCTTTTGTTCTTCACTGACAGCTTTTGTAAAATTAGAATAGGCTACTGGAGTATTGGCATAGAGTGATTGAGATGGCCAGGGTGTTTTTCAAGGAAATTGGTTATACAAATTATGACCTAAGTCCAGAGCAGGAGAGGGGGAAAAAGAAAAAATGAAAAAAAAAAACCTGCATAGGGCAGGAGGCCATGCCCCCTTTGAGCCCACGCCTTCTGAGATACAGGCCACGCCCCAAGTAACCTCTTGTTTAAATAATTGTTAAATTCAACATTATAAAAATAAGACAAATTAACCTGCCTTAGTAAAACAAGTATTAAATAATTATTGACTAGAAAATGATCTTAAAATTATATCCAAAGAATGGATCATTAGACCAATACTGAAAATAATTTATCTGTAACTATTTGTAAAATTATACAGTATATGCTTTTTCTCTAATTGAGCTTGTAATCAGCATTAAAGGAAATGTGTAATACAATATGGGTAAGCCATGATAATTTTCCAATAGCATAAAATGTAGTGTTCATTAACAAAATGTTTCTATATTAGATTTTAAATTAATGAAATAAACAAGTTATTGTTATACAGTGCAATAAATGGAAATACTAGAGATGGTGAAAATTAGAGGGAATTTAGATTTGGGTATGCTCTCACTAGTAGATTTTCTGGTGAACACCTGTTGTGTTACCTGATGAAACTCTGGAAGATTAGGAAAATAAGCTTGTAATACATTTGAGAAGATACAACTAAATAAAGCAAAGTAAATTTGTAATGGTTTGAAATACAAGAGACAGTATAAAAGTTTATTTAATAAAAATATAAACTATCTGAGATATTGTGCATTAGTGGAATTAATCATTGGGAACTTAGGTGATCATTTGCAAAGTGAATACCTAAGTTTAATTTTTTTTTAATATTTGGAAAGTACATATAACAAAAATTGTCTTTTATAACTGAGCAAAATTATCTTTACTATATTACACGATCATCAGTTTTTTTTATTATCCCAAATAGAAACTCTCTATCCCTATTAACTTCCAATTGACCTACCTACTACAAACCCCAGACTATATTATCATTTTTATCTATGCATTTGCCTATTCTAGTTACGTCATTTAAGTGGAATCAGTACTTGTAATTTGATGTCTAACTTCTTAAACTTTTATAATGTTCAAACATTAATTCATGTTTTAGTATATATTTGAGATTCATTGTTTTTTAAAAATAAATAATATTCTGTTATATAATCTACACCGGCTTTGTTTATCCAGTGTATTGATGAAATTTTAGATTATTTCCAAATTTGAGCTATTGTGAATGATGTAGATATGAACATTGGTGTCCACGATTCTGTTGAGACTTGCTTACTTTTAAATTGGGGGGACATATATACCTAGAATATTTGATATTTAAGTTTTATATTTAACTTTTTAGGAACCGCCAAGTTGTTTCCATAGTAGTTAAAATGTTTCATGTTGCTAATAGCAATAAGCAGTGTTTTACTTCCTTCAAGTTTTCATTTATCATTTTTATTTACTATTGTTTATATTGAAAAATAATTATCCTAAAATATGTGAACTAGTATCTAATTGTCACTTTAATTTGTATTTTCCTTGCTACGCAGATTATTGAAAATTATTTTATATGCTGGAGTGATAGCACAGTGGTAGGGCCTTTCACGTGGCCGACCTGTGTTTGATTCCTCCGCCCCTCTCGGAGAGCCCGGCAAGCTACCAAGAGTATTGCGCCCGCACGGCAGAGCCTGGCAAGCTACCCGTGGCGTATTGGATATGCTAAAAACAGTAACAAATAAATCTCATAATGAGAGACATTACTGGTGCCTGCTAGAACAAATTGATGAGCAATGGGATGACACGACAGTGATAGTGACAGTGATGCTTACTGTCCTTTCGGATTTCTTCTTAGGAGAAATATCTATATAAATTGTTCCCTTTTGAAATCTTATTGAGAATTACAGTAATAGTATACAATGTAAAGACTCTTTTCTCACATGAAGATCATCCTGGTACCACATATGTTTTCTTGAGCACTGCTAGAAGTGATCCCTGAGCATAAAGCTGGTAGAATTACCAGGTGTGGACCGACCTCCCCCCATCATGTTATTTATTTAATATTGTTAACTGATGAATTTTTATTATTATTATAAATGCAAATTCCTTAGCACATGTACATAATATGTAGATAAACTTGATCTTTTCTATATTTTGTAAATTTTTTATTGGAGCAATAGCACAGCGGATAGGGCATTTGCCTTACATGCTACCAACCCGGGTTCTATTCCTCTGTCTCTGTCAGAGAGCCCGGCAAGCTACTGAGAGTATCCTGTCTGCATAGCAGAGCCTGGCAAGTTACCCATGACATATTTGATATGCCAAAAACAGTAACAAGTCTCACAATTAAAACATTACTGGGGGGGGGGCTGGAGAGGTAGCACAGCGGGTAGGGCATTTGCCTTGCACGCGGCAGACCCGGGTTCAAATCCCAGCATCCCATATGGTCCCCTGGGCACAGCCAGGGGTAATTCCTGAGAGCAGAGCCAGGAGTAACCCCTGTGTATCGCCAGGTGTGACCCAAAAAGCCAAAAAAAAAAAAGACATTACTGGTGCTTGATTGAGCAAATCGATGAACAAAGGGATGACAGTAACAGTGACAGTGACTGATGTGATATTTTTTTATCTTTGCAAAATTTTGTATCTGATAGAAACCAACTCATCAACATTTGGTGCTATTGTTTAAGCTTCTGAAATCATATTTTATAAATTCTCTTGAAATTCATTAATAGTTTGACTCTTTATGAATTTTGATCATTTTAACTTTCATATTTAAGATTTTGGCATACTTAGATTAGTAATTGTTGTTTTGTATTATTTTAAATTAGTAAGTATCTTAATTTGAATTGCTCTTTGGCAAGAGCCCTTATTTGGATTCCTAGGCATTTCACAAAAATTGTAGCATTAATTTTTCTGTATGAAATTATATTGTTATTGTGCAAATGCAATTACAGGTAATTTGGCTAACATTGCAATCAAAATAATATGAACTCTTAATACTCACCAAATATTTAGAAATAAACCTTGGTAGGGCAAATCAACTTAAAATAACATAAAATAATTATATGTCTTATACAACTATCAGTTACAGGAGGGCTGTGTTCGATTTAAGCGGCTGAATTTTAAGAATCATGTCTATGTGGTGTTGACAACAGGAAATAGAAGAGAGATTCTGTTAATGCCTAAATAAAGAAAATTGTAACTGCCTGGGTGGGAATTCCAGATAATTCTTGAGGAAATGCAGGACTATGACACTATGAAATGCAACTGGACCTTGTGGAACCTTGAAGAGGAGAGAAAACATTTGGGGGGCTGTGGCTGGTTGCTGTGAGTAGGCTCTGGAAAGGAGCCATTTGGGCTGTCACAGGATTAAAAGCATAGCTTCTTGGGTGTCCCACTAGTGTAGACTGAAAGTCAGAGTTTCAATCTACATTGCCTGGCTCAGGTGAGGAGAATCATGACAGATGAGTTCCTATGCAATTCTGCCAGGGACAACTGCCCAGCTATTGGGAACACACGTTTCTTCTAACATTACCATACTCTCAGAGAAGAGTGGATTTCTGTGACTAGATAAAAAGGGCAGCGGGGGAGAGTTAAGTGGACAGGATATTTCCTTGCACAAAGCTAATCCCAGTTTGATCCCAGAACCCCATATGATCCTGACCTCTGACAGGGATGAAATCTGAGTGCAGAGCAAGGAACAGTGACAGGTGTGACTCCCAAAATAAAACACTAAAATAAAAATAAGTAAGAGTCCCAATAGTTTTCACAGATATAGGCAGTTTAGGAGGAAAAGCCTTCTATCACCACTCCCATTATGATTAGCAGCTCCAAACATCTGAGTCACTTGTATCACTTGTCATCCCATTGATCTTCAATTTGCTCAACTGGGCACCATTAACATTTCCATTCATCCAGGTCTCGTGCTAATGTAGCCCAGTGGTATCTGCTTACTCCAGGAACACAAAGAGCCTCAAACCACTCATTCAGGGTTTTAACGAAGAAGTCTGACCATCTCATAGGTGGGCAGCCATGCGATCTTTTGAAGTCCCATGGAATCCAATTGGTAAAAGCTCTAGTCCACTGGTCATCTCTAAATCAAATTACGTGTCCAGCCTGTCTGATTTCCGACATTTTGGAAAAGAAGACAGCATCCCTGATTCTTGATCATCAACGGAGGTCAAAACTCCGGATTTCTTCTCTCACTTGAGTGAAATATGATATTCCAAGCATATCTCTTTCGATTCCTCTTTAGATACCTGAATAGCGTTATCATCCTGTTTTCGTAGAAAGCGGGTCTCTGAGGTGTATGTTGGTGCAGGAAGAACAGTGGAGTCAAAAAGATGTGAACGGAGTCGAAGTTTCTTCATCCTCTTAACAACTTCTTCAACACTATTGAAGGTGTTCCACACTGCTGTATTTCTCCTGCGTAGTTCTGGAGCCAAGTCGTTCCTCATGTTGAATTCTTGACTCAGGTATACTTAGCTGCTGAATTAAGAGGTATTTGATTCATTGAGAGCAAATGCAACATCAGGGACTAGTTCATTTTTCATGAACATTGTCTTGGTGAGATTCAGCTGCAGTCCGACCTTTCCACAATCACAGTTGAAGTCGGCCAGCATTTGCGCTGCTTGGCTAATGTTTGGTGTTATTAGAATGATGTCATCAGCGAAGCAGAGGTGGTTTAGTTGCCGACCATCTATCTTCACTCCCATTCCTTACCATTCCAGTCATCACATGACGTTCTTAAGGGTGGCACTGAAGAGTTTCGGTGAAATGATATCACCCTGCCAAGCCCCTCTTTTGTAGAATTGTGAGATCTTAGTGGTGAATCCGTAATTTAGCTCGTGAAGTATCCTGATGTATTGAGTTTGAACACCCTGTTTGACTAGGGCTTCCATGACTGCTTCAGTCTCAACAGAATCAAAGGCCTTCTTTAACTCAATGAACGTTAGACAGAGCAGCATCTTGAACTCTCGCAAAACTTCAATGAGCTTGGTCACTGTCTGGATATGGTCGATCATGCTGAATTCTTTTCAGAACCCGGCTTGCTCTCATGGTTGTCCTTCATCTAGTGTTCTGCCTATTCTATTCAGGATAACGCGAGTGAACAACTTGTAGATGATGGACAACAGGCAGGTTGGGCAATAGTTGCCGATGTCATGGATGTCTCCCTTCTTGTACAACAGAATGGTTCTGCTGGTTTTACATTGGGATAGAACCTTGCTTTCAGACAGGTAGTGTATGAAGAACTGAGCCAGTGTATTGTCGAGTGCTGGGGGCCGATACTTCAGGTGTTCTGGTCTGACCTTGCCTGGACTGGGTGCTGTATACATCTTTACCAATGAAATGGCATGTCGGATTTCGAAGGGAGAACATTGGGAATGATATATCCATTCTGTGGAATTTGTTATGTGGGCAGGTTGATGTGGCTATCGAAGAGATCCGAGTAGAAGTCGTGAATAATCCTCTCCATTGCCTTTCTGGAAGATGTGATAGATCCATCAGGACGTCAGAGGGCAGTCAACTTGGTCTTGTAGTTGGTGAAGGACAAGCGAGTGTTGTGAATACGTTTCATGGCTTCTGCCAACTCAGTCAACACTGCTGCTATTCTCTCTTTGAGGTCTTCCTTTATCGCTTCTCTGCACAGTTTTGCAAGCTTGGGCATTAGTTTGTGATCGCCTGAGGCTCATGCCAAACCATGTTGGCAAATCAGCTTGAGAGTTTCCAAAGACAGGTGTCTGTTTGTGGCTTTCTCACTCTCGGCATTCCTGTCGAAGTCATGGAGGTTCTGAACCAGTTGATCGTATTCCTTGTCGATATTGTAAATGATGACATCTTCCCACATTGCTGCAATAGTGTCAAAGAGCTCCCAGTTTGTGGTCATTCTGGGACTTCTCTTCTTAAACTTTGCAGTCCTTTCTCCCCACTCTGTGAAGTAGAAATTTTCATGAAGGAGACTGTGGTCCGATCCAGTTTGGAATTTTGGGATAACATCAACATCTGTCAGACAAAACCATTGACTGAATTGTGGAGAGCCTCCACAGGACTCGCTGCTTTGGTTTTTGCCTGATGTCTATATAAAATGCAGCAAGAACAACTACTTATAGGGCGTGGTATTTACCGGCATCTGCGGCCCTGGAAGCACAGCAATCCCCGCAGTTTTGGCTTGCAACTATGAAACAATAATCTCGCTTTGAACAATCAGGTCTAGCCGGATGTAGCAAAGGTATTATGCAGCTGAGAGCCCTTAACTGCAGGGGACCTCCTGTCGTTGAGGAGTTTGAAAGGGTGCATTATACCCCACCTGACCCTTGGACCAACCTAAGACAGGGACCTACAAGCAAGAAGGCTCCCAATGACGGGTAAGGCCAAGGGGGCCGAGGTCACTAAGCAGACTTGCTGTTCTAAAACAAAAAGGGGGAACTGTGGAGAGCCTCCACAGGACCACATGCTTCATAAACAACACCTGTTCTTGTTAATTTCACCGTGCTTTGAAAACAGGATGTCCTGTCACGCCCACAAGGTGTAAGAAAACAGGATGTCCTGTCACGCCCACAAGGTGTAACTAGCCTATCAGCTGCAGACACTTGGGTGTAAACAAGCAGCGAGAGGTATATAAGGAGGGAAGCTGCCTAGCTAGTGGTTCCTCCCTGGTTCCTCTTCCTTCGTCCATCCTTTGTTCGTCCTCTTTTCTGTTTGCATGAGAAGGTCTCTTAATAAATCGCCGCAAGAAGAATCTCCGGGTTGCGTGTTATTTTACACTGAATATGACATGGTCAGTTTCATTGTGGAACTGTCCACCAGGAGACTCCCATGCCCAATGTTTAGATTTGGCCTTGTGGAACTGTGAGTTACCATGGATGGTCTTATTCTATATGATGAACTCAGACAGTCTCTCACCTATTTTTTTTCATTCTAGGCCAGGGTGCCAATGTGGAATTCTTTAGGCGACCTTCTCAATCTTATCTTGGCATTAAAATCACTGACAATGATCTTATAGAAGGTGTGGTCTTCTTTACAGAACTTCTCCAGCTCCATGTAGAAATTGTCAATTTCTTCACTGGAGTTGGATGTTGGTGTGTAGATGATGAAGATAGTAACTACTGGTAGTGAGCCACATCTATTCAAGCGTAATTGTCTGATTTGGGTTGTTAGGCACTCAAATGAATCAATGCTCATGGCCAAGTTCATGTTGATAACCAACTCCACCGACGCCTCTATTGTTTTGAGGACGAGTTCTCCAGTGTCAAAAACGGTGTGATGTCATCGATGCCTTCTCCTTTCAGTCAGTCCAGTGATGTAGTACTTGATCTTCTGCACTTGCACCATCAGGTTCTTGATGGTTGCTTCTAATGCCAGCGTACGTGTGTTGAAAGTACAGATAGTTATTTTAGTCCTTCTTCGTTTTGGCAGACTAGATCGTCCCTGAGATTTTATTAGCATCTCCTTGCTCATCCTTCTTAATGCTGCCATATCGGGGGCTCTTTCAGTGTCAGGCAAATGAGGTCTAATTGTTGTTACTGTTTTTGGCATCTCGAATATGGCACAGTTAGCTTGTCGGGCTCTGCCGTGCAGGCGGGATACTCTCAGTAGCTTGCCAGGCTCTCCGAGAAGGATGGAAGATTTTAGGGCAGCCTCTAATCACTCTTACAGGTGTTCCTATGGTTCACCCATATTTGATCCCCATCAAACATGGTGCAGTAATTATGGAAAATGGATATTAACTGTCTTATGATGTGTCACACAGTCCAGAAAGCAGCCTGAACATGGTGGTGGCTGGGTAGTGGTGGTCATTGAGTACAAAAGTCACACCCAGTAGTACATGTCTATAGATATTCACACCTATAGGAAAGATCTGTTGAACTGAGAGAACTGATCTTGTCACCAGGAGAGGGACAGCAAAGGATTTCATACATATAGAGGCCTCTCCACCCAACAATGATTGATGAATGCATTCAATAGATTGAATTCTCTTGGACCACACCTATCTAGTGACTGCACTGTAGCACTGTCCTGTTGTTCATCGAGTTGCTTGAGCAGGCACCAGTAACATCTCCATTGTGAGACTTCTTGTTACTGTTTTTGGCATATCGAATAAGCCATGGAGCGCTTGCCAGGCTCTACCGTGCGAGCGGGATATCTCGGTAGCTTGCTGGGATCTCCGAGAGGGATGAAGGAATCGAACCGGGTCGGCCACAAGTAAGGCAAACTCCCTACCCTCTGTGATATTGCTCCATCCCGCACACAATGATATTGTCCCTTTTTAAAAAGGACCATGCCCAACAGTGCTCAGGGCTACTCAGTGTCAGGGACTGCTGCTGGAGGTGCTCAGGGGACCTTTGCAGTGCCAGGGATCAAGCCCAAAAGGAGAGGATCTAGGGACTAAAAATATAAAAATCAAGAGATCCAGTGCCCCCTAGTGGCAAGACAAATCAATCTTAGAAAGGTTTTTCGGAGGGACAGAAATTAAATCTTAACAAATCTGAGACTGAAACCACATAAATCATCCTTTCTTATCAAAATTGCATGGTTTTCAATAATGAATCATGGGATCATGAGTTCACTCAAGTTTTTCTAGGAATAAGTATTAGCCCTGCTTTGATTGTGACATACAAAAAATAACCTTCAGAACAAAGAAAACAAATATAAAAGTTATCAAACTCCATGATAGACTGCGAGAGCAACCTTATTAGTAAAATATTGAGGCTGTGTGTTTAACTCATTGAAAGTATCTGAGTTTAAACTCTGACACTCTTGATACCCTCCCACAAAGGGGAAACTCATGGCAATACAATCAAATTTATTATTATTTATATTTAGATTATGGCCAAACTTGGCAATGCTCAGGGGTTACTCCTGGCTCTTCACTCAGGAATTACACCAGTCAGTGCTCTGGAGACCATGAAAGATTGAATCCAGATCTGCCTGCATGCAAGGAAGGAACCTTCCTGCTGTATTATTTTTCTTGTCCCCAATACAATCCTATTTCTATAGATTAAAACACAATATCCTTAGAGCATCTAAACTTATATATAAAGAGTCAGAGAAGGAGGAATAAAACTATTTAGTGGCAGAAAATGGACAGGAATAATCAAAATTAGTGTAGAAGTTAATTAAATTTAAAAAAAATAATCCTAGCAAGAAATAGATTGAGAAGACCAATCACAAGTTTAAAATTCAGAACCATATTCAAGATGGTATTAAGCTGAATAAAGTAGGTCCAAAAGAAAGGTATAGATACAAGATGTCTCTCCTATGAGGGCCATAAAGATACAAAATAAGAGAACATCAGACTGTCAAAGTAACAACTCCTGAGGTAGTCCATAGAACTGAATTTGGGCAGGGAGAGAAGATGAGAAGTTTGCCTGGATGAGCATTAGGACCATTGATGGAGTGGACAATTTGATGATGGATGTTGTTTTGGAATGGTTTTCTCTTGAAATTATCATTAATTAATCATAAATAGCAGTACTTAGATAAAAATGGGGAGAGGGGGAGAAAACAAAGTGAAAAAGTTGTTAAATAAAAAATTAGGACTATATTGCTTCACTAGTGAATTGGGTAAAACTAGCACAGTAGTACTGTAGCACTGTCATCCATTGTTCATCGATTTGCTCAAGCAGGCACCAGTAACGTCTCCATTGTGAGACTTGTTCTTACTGTTTTTGACATATTGAATATGCCACAGGTAGCTTGCTAGGCTCTGCCGTGCGGGTGGGATACGCTCAGTAGCTTGCTGGGCTCTCTGAGAGGGATAGAGGAATCTAACCTGGATCAGCTGCGTGCACCCTACCCACTGTGCTATCCCTCTAATCTAGAAAAAAAAATCTAGAAAACGAATTGAAATTCACTCCTGGTGGTGTTCAGGAGACATTTGCAGTGCTGGGGGTGGCAATGGAATCAACAGCCTGAAAGGCAAGTGCCTCAATCTCTCTCTCTCCAGTCTCATAAATACTTTTTAACACAGTTTGGGAAGTCCCAATCTGAGAAATTAGCTAATTAAATGAAATAAAAGGCCAGAGCAATAATACTGCTTGTAGAAAATTGTCTTGAATGTGGCTGACCTGGGTTCAATAACTGGCAACATATATATGGCCCCAGAGTTTGCCAGGAGTGATTGCTGATCACAGAGCTAGGAGTAAGCCCTGAGCACTGCCAGGTTTGGCCCCCAAACCAAGCAACAAAAACAAAGTAACTAAAAGAGATTCAAGTTTGAAAAGATGTAAAAAAATATTTGTAGAATACATGCTAATATACAGAGAAATCCCTAAAAAGCTTTATTAACAATTTTAGAAATATTTAATGACCTTAGCAAAATGGAATTATATCAACTCCTTATAAAATATGTGTTGAATGTCTATATGGATACAATTGATTAGAGGAAAGGAGCATTAAGGGAACAACCCCATTACAGCTGCATGTAAAAACAAACCAAAAAAACAAAAACAAAAAAAACCTGGGAGTAAATCTATTAAATTGGGTGGAAAAGCCAAACATTGAAAACTATAACATACATCCAAAGAAAATAGGAAAAGACATGTATACATAAATGGAAATCCATCCTATGTCTGGAATGGACAAATAAAGACTTCTAATTGGTCATCCTATTCAAGCAATTTACAGCTAAATGCGATTCTGATAGTGACTCTTGAGCACAGAGAATGGCCCCTGAGTATCACCAAGTGTGGCCGTAAATTAATAAATAGCATTAACTGAAATTGCTTTCAAATTGCCAATGAGGTTTTTTTAAGTAATAATAACAATTATTAAGCCTAGATGAACCAAAAATAATTTAAAAAAATATCTAAATAGCAAAAGTGACTCAGACCAAAACAAGATGTAAAAGAATAATATCATTCTCACTGAAATCAAATTATATTGTATAGTAATAAAAATTACATTCATCATTTTAGTAATTAATAAAAATAAATATCATGATTTTAGAACAAGAATAGACACACACAGACAAATGGAATAGTATGCAGCTTAGAAATAAATCCACATATGTAAACACATGATCTATCACAATGGAAATTACTCTTTTACAATGGAAAAAGAAATGTCTCTCCAACAAATGATGCTGGGAAAAAATGGCTAGTCATATGAAATGTTCAAATGTCTCCTGAACACCACCAGGAGTGAATTTCAATTCGTTTTCTAGATTTTATTTTATAAGGAAGGAAGGAAGGAAGGAAGGAAGGAAGGAAAGAAGGAAGGAAGGAAGGAAGGAAGGAAGGAAGGAAGGAAGGAAGGAAGGAAGGAAGGAAGGAAGGAAGGAAGGAAGGAAGGAAGGAAGGAAGGAAGGAAGGGAGGGAGGGAGAGAGGGAAGGAGGGAGGAAGGGAGGGAGGGAGGGAGGGAGGGAGGGAGGGAGGGAGGGAAGAAGGGAGGGAGGGAGGACAGACTCCAAACATATTAGAAATGAAATCATAATTTATTAGTTACTTGTGTGTTAAACATTTTAGTATCTCAAATATCCTTGATAGATATTTTGCCCTCTATGATCATCATTAGTGGTTCTCAGAGAGTTGTAGTCAAATAACATCAATTCTACTAGATATGAATAGAATTCCTCAGTTGTCACAAAGTCTTCCGTGTGTTTGTGTGTGTGAGTGTGAGTGCATGTAAACATGCATGTGTGTTTTGGTTTTGAGGTCATGGCCAGTTCTGCTCAGGGTTTACTCCTGGCTGTGCTCAGGGATCACTCCTAGTGTGTTAAGGAGAGTATATGGGGTATTGGGACTTGAATCTAGATCTCTGCAAGGCAAGAGTCATACGCACTCTATTATTTCAATGGTCATCCAATTGCTATTTTTAAAGTATTGGGTTATATTAGCTTTCTAAATGAGTATATACTATTTATTTTATATATCTTTGCTGTAATATTATTTTTATTATTTTTTCTGCCATGATTTATAATATTAATAAGAACATTTTAGCTAATGTTCCAGATACTGCCGCCTAGGTCATTCATTGTTATTCCTCTGAGGCCTCAAAGTTCCCTCTAATAACTCCACATAGGTCCTTGGTAAACCCATTTTAAAGAAGTAATTATTATAATTTGAGAAACCTGTTCATAATACTGTTATAGTTTTGATATACACAGTTACCTCACCTTATCCCCATCAAAATGCTCAAGACACTTCGTCAATATCGTTACGTTCCATTCAGCTCACTGACCCATATATCCAGCTCCGAACTCTGCCTCACCCACTCCCCTCTGACTTGGCATTCAGACTTCTGTAATCACACACACACATATAAATATATATTTATTTGTGAGCGATAGCACAGTGGGTAGGGCGTTTGCCTTGCACACAGCCGACCTGGGTTTGATTCCTCCAACCCTCTCAGAGAGCTCAGCAAGCTACCAAGAGTATCTCACCCACATGGCAGAGTCTGGCAAGCTCCCTGTGGCGTATTTGATATGCCAAAAACAATAACAACAAGTCTCACTTGGAGACGTTACTGGTGCCTGCTCGAGCAAATCGATGAGCAACTGGATGACAGTGATGCAGTAACAGTGATTTTTTTCCTTTTTTTTTTCTTTTTGGGTCACACCCTGTGATGCACCGGGGTCACTTCTGGCTCTGCACTCAGGAATTACCCCTAGTGTTGCTCAGGGGACCATATGGGATACTGGGAATTAAACACGGGTCGGCCGCGTGCAAGGCACACGCCCCTACTTGCTGTGCTATCACTCCAGCCCCAATTTTTTTCTTTAATATATAAAGAAAGGTTGTTTATTTGATATTTTAAATATAAACACTATATATTACATCTCCACCTAATATTGCTTTACTGATTTCTATATGTTTTGTTATTATTTGTATTTTCTCCTTTTCCTTGTGTCCCTTAAAGGTAAATTTCCTTGTGAAGGGTGTATTCTTATTTTAGGGTTAGGGAGTCAGCTTGGGCCACACTTGGTGGTGCTCAGGAGTTTCTATAAAGTCTTGTTGGTTCTGCACTCAGAAATCACTCTTGGCAGTCACAGAGGACCATATGAGATTCCAGGGGTTAACTCTCAGTCAGCCCCATGAAGAGCCCTGCCCACTGTTCTTTTCTCTGGTCAGTGGATATATCTTTGATTCATTGATTGCTTACATATATTTTTACATTTTTTACACATTGGCAAATGTTTCTGTATCTTTATTGCCTTATAGAATCATTGCAATATGTTTAGAAAATTATGTAACTTTGATCATCTCAAATTATTAATTTCAATAATGTTTTGTACCCCAAATATTTTAATTATAGTCTCACAGGCATACTTGACAATAATTTATTTTCTCTATTTCTCTATAATTTTTTCTTTTTATGTTACATTTAATTGTGTTAAGCATTGCACAATAATTTTATTTTCTTATTGAATTCACATCTAATTCTTTTATGTATTATTGGAACCATATAGTAAAGTTACATTTATTAGTAAGGACTATAATTTATACCAACCAATTGTTCCTTTTATAAATGCTTTTTATCAGGTGTTGTTTATATGTATAGAGTTCCTAAATATTGATGTATGAATCTAACAACACACACATTTTATTGCCTATTGTAACAGTTTGAACTTAAATATATTTTGTCTGATATTGGTATAATCACATTATAGTAACATCTACCTTGATGTACATGATTTCATTAGTTTTCATGGAGTATATTTTAATCTTTTCACTTTTAACCAATGCATGTATTTAGAGCTAAAATTGTCTCTTGTGGAGATTTCTTTTAACAGAATCATGCAAAAATATTTTAATGAATATTTGAATATTGAAGATCTGTTCTATTCATATATGATATATTTATTTAAAATTTATTTATGTAATTTCATATTTTATATAGGTTATTGCTTTGTATTTCTCCTACTCTAAAGTATAGTATTAGTTGATTTATATGCTGCATTTTGATGATTTTCTTTCCTTTTTCTATTTATCCCGAGGATATTTTATTTATAGATATCACTGGTTACACTTATACTAAAAAAGTTTTAATAATCCATTTAAATTGACATTACTTTGACTTAAATAGGTTAACTATGTACTTTTATAGGTCCTCCCTTCTTTATGTAAAAGATTTCAGAAATTATATGTCTATCAATTAACAATAATTTATAATTGTTTTATCCACTTTTACCTTAATTCTCTTGTTGCTTATTCAATTTCATTTAGTCATTTGCCATCTTTCTCCCAGTTTCAAGCATATTAAAAACACATTTTACCTTTGTCTGGTAAAGACAGCTTGTTAGCATTTATTGATTGTTAAATTGGTTACGCATTCCTATGTATTTGTATTCCTTAAGATTTAAAAAAATTATAATGAAAAGATTGTTTGATATATTGGTATCTCAGAAAATGAGTTTTTCTGTATTCCAAAAATTTCGATATTTTTTATTGCTTAAAATTTAGATATCCATTTAGTTTCAGGTTTAGCCAGATGATCTTTTTAAGGACTTTTCCTTTATATGTGTGTGTGTGTGTGTGTGTGTGTGTGTGTGTGTGTGTGTGTGTTGTGTGTTCCCTGAAGTCTCTGGTCATTTATTTCATGCCCAAGCAATGATAATACAGATATTTACTCAAACTCTAGAAGTAAAACTAGCAAACAAATGTAGATATGGAAATAATTCACCTCTCTTCGTCTTTCTAGACCAGACTTGTGAAGAGAACCTTTTTCACTTATTGCTCAAGAATTTTCTGAATGAACTGAATAATCTGAAGTGAAGGTATAAAGTCTTCTTGGGATTTCATTTTTGTTTTGATTCGCATTGAGTTTTTTGTTTCTCGGCCCATACCTGGTTTCAGAGTTAGCTCCTGGGTTTGTACGCGGGAATCACAGCTGGCAGGCTTTGGAGGACCATATCTGGTACCAAGGAATCAAACCTGGTCAGCCCTGTGCAAGGCAAATGCTTTACTTACTGTACTATCTGGCTTCTTCTCAAGATTTTTCTTAACACACAGTTATATGTACATGGCTTATAAAATAGGATATGTTCATGACTTATAAATTTCCTATTATACCTGGTTGATCTTAAAATATGTAAATCTCTAATGATTCTCATTTTAATTTCTTCAGAAATTATTTGGTGTATTTTATGACTCTGTTCATATGTCTGTGAGTTTGTATTCTCTTATCACTTTTACAATAAGTTCTCTTTAGTTTTTCTCCCTATGTTCCAAATTAGCAAGTGATCCAAATTACTTGCTCCCAAGTTGCTCCCAGGTATGTTAAAACAGATATACATATTTAAAAAATATAATATCAGAATTTTGTAGTCAAGTGGATGGGCATGAAAAGTTTCATGCTGAGTGAAATGAGTCAGAAAGAGAGAGACAGACATAGAAAGATTGCACTCATCTATGGTATATAGAATAACAGAGTGGGAGACTAACACCCAAGAACTGTAGAAATAAGTACCAAGAGGTTGACTCCATGGCTTCGAGGCTGGCCTCACGTTCCGGGGAAAGTGCAACTCAGAGAAGCGATCACCAACTACATTGTAGTCGAAGGCCATGTGGGGGAAGGGAGTTGCGGGCTGAATGAGGGCTAGAGACTGAGCACAGTGGCCACTCAACACCTTTATTGCAAACCACAACAGCTAATTAGAGAGAGAAAACAGAAGGGAATGCCTTGCCACAGTGGCAGGGTGGGGTGGGGGGGAGATGGGATTGGGGAGGGTGGGAGGGACACTGGGTTTACGGGTGGTGGAGAATGGGCACTGGTGAAGGGATGGGTTCCCAAACTTTGTATGAGGGAACTATAAGCACAAAAGTGTATAAATCTGTAATTGTACCCTCACGGTGATTCTCTAATTAAAAATAAATAAATTTAAAAAAAAATAAAAAAAAATAAAAATCTAAAAAAAAAATAAAAAAATAAAAAAATAAATAAATAAATAAAAAATATAATATCTACTTACTCTCCAGATTAGAGGGGGACCTTGGAACCAGCTTACTTACACTCAAGAACTAGACCAGAGCTATTGCATGAAACAATTAGGGCAAACATGACAAAAAGAAAAAAAATCGATTAAAAAGATTAACATATTTTTAGTTTTGTTTTGAGGTCACACTCAGCAAAGGTTTACCTCTGTCTCTGTGCTCAGAGACCATTTCTGGTGAGGCTAAAGGGGGCATATGGGGCTCTGGGCATCCAAGCAGGGTAGCCCACATTAAGGCAAGTGCACCTATACTATATCTGCTTCCCCAACTATCTATTTCTGAAGATGATTTCTTATCGAACTTTTTTCTTACTTGCAATTGTAGTCTTTGTGGATTTTATAGACCTTCTACAACATTGGCTTATATCAGTTTTTTCCTGCTTATTATTCAATATTAATGTTGTGGTACACTTTGCTCAAATAAGTCTAAATTATTTTTAGAAAAATATAAGGAGGATAAAGTGTAAATTAGAAGTAGGACAATAGGGTAGCAAAGAGGGAGAAGTAAATACAGAGGGAAAAAAAGCAAATTAGAATTAGAGTACTCAGAATAAATTAATAGCTTTACTGTATTATTCCCATTAATCAAATTGTTATAGGTCAAATTTCTTAGAGTAATGTTATTAAATACTAATTATAAATAGTAAATATTAGCTAAACTTAACTAGTATCAGTCTTTATCTCATTTTATATGAAAATCATTGGGGTTTTTTGCTAGTTTAATGCAATTATGTCAAAAAGAGTAAAACAAGCAGCTAGCTAGCTTTGATCTCTCTCCAAATTTTATTACTTGACCAAAGGGGCCCATTTAGGAAACATTAACAAACAGTCATAAAGTTACTTAACTTGAATTATCAGAGTAATCAAGCACTAAAAATGCTTTATGAAAGAAGCTTGTGATGATAAATAATGTTAGAGAAACAATTTTATCCTAAAACAGTGCCAGACCTTTCATATTTTAAGTTGTAAATTGTTTAAGAGCAAAAGATGATAATAAAATTAACATATCTGCATCACATGTACAAATAAGAGGCCAGGCAAATGTGCACTCTCACAATTTGTTGATTGTGTCCCATCTGTCACTTACATCAATTCAAATCCTGATCTTTATGCTCTTTTTTGCAGCTTTAAACCTTTTGGGTCCCAAAATTTCATAACCCATACCCAACTGTCTACTTTCTGTGCTGAATTTGAGTTTTAAATTAGATTTTATATTTATGGAAGACATTGAGTTGAAAGAGGTCAATCAGAATTTCTTAATGTATGGAATTATAGGCTAGAGTCAATGTAAAGTTATCCACCTCTGACATTTTGGGAGACTGTTGTTATATCAAACCTAAGAAAGGAACTGCAAACTGTGTTTCACCAGACTATTCACATTATCCCTTCAGATTCAGATTAGATTTTTTTAAAGGCTCCTAAATATGGCATGGCATGTACTTATCTACAACAAATGAGATTTTCTATAACTGGTTGTCTTTTGTTGGAATGGTTGATGAATTTCTAGTTCTCATACCGAAGCAGGAGATTGGTCAGTATCAACGTGGTAGGTGACCTATTGAGATGGGAAGGCAGCCAGAGAGCTTTACTTCTCATGGAAACACATTTCCTTATACAGTGCTAAAAATATGAACAATTACGATATTCTGCTTTTCTCTGAAACAAACACCCATATACTGACGTAAAGATTAATGCAGATATGTCATTACGATGACATTAGGTATACTAGGTTGTTGACAAGCAGTCCTCTGATCTTGTGTATAATCAGCAAAGAATTAAAGATCACATGCACACACAGGTTTTGCAGAATCAAAATAAGCATGCAATTCAGCACTGGACACTTAGGTGTGGGTTGGTCACATGAATTGCAGGTAATTCTGATATATCTAAACAGCTCGATGGTTTTGCTTTGGATGCATTAGATGATTACATCATTGGAGGGGATTTTACATGGGATTTAAATGAATGCTTGGCAGATGTGGCTTATATAGCCAAATTGATTATGTGTTTGTGACCATTCATAATGTATATAGATATGCCTACTAAGAGAGACCAAAAATGCGATATTAATCATATTACAATGAGATATTAAGGGTATGGGTGAACTGATGTCTTGAGTTATTCATGTCAGTTTCCGGCTTCCAACCAAGCTCCATGTTGGAAGGATTCTATTACCATTTGCCATTACAAATTTCTTCAAATTTCCCAGTCACAACTCCATTTTCACCAGGTCCTAGATGAATCCACATTTCTTCAAACTTCCCTCTCTGTTATGTTCATCTCTCACTGTCTGACATTAAAATCAACACTTAACTATCCTAATAAGACCAGTAGCTATTGTTTCCTGTCCTTTAACAGGTCTATGCTATAAAAGTGCAAGTAAGTGTGCACTCTTTAAATAACTAAACTTGAAGACCTAGGGTGACAATCCAGGGACACATTACTTGCATGCACAGGGATTTGTTTCATCCCTTACATTGCAATTCTAGTAGTGCTGAGTATAACCCTCTTTGCCGGTAGTGTGACTGGCCTAAGTAGTGTCACAATGTTGAACCTTAGCTTTGCACCTCTGGCCTAGTTGGTAAAGTACATCAAAATTACTTCTTAGGGCTGCTACATATTAGATAGAAACACCATACACTTCCCCTATGTTAAAAAATTATAAAATATTAGTAAAAATCATAAAACTAGCTAAACAAAGGGGGCAGGCGTATGTCCATAGATACATAAGAAGACATAAAGGTTTTTAAAGATAGAAATTTTCCTCAGATTGATCTACCTATTTAATAAATATCAATCAGAATTCCAGTCCTGACATAATAAAAATGCTGGCATAACTTATGATCTTAGTCTCTTTTACAGTAAGATCCACTAATGAATAGACAACATTTAAAATAAAATCACATTCAAAAGTAAGACTGTCATAACACTGCATCACAGAGAGGGGGAGTGTAGGATAACATAGCTTCAGGTAGTTTAGGTTTATTGGGTTACTCCCATTACAGTGCTCCTATTCCTCTTTGTTTATTTGTAGCTTCTTTCTTAGTGTTCTGTTGACTTGTAAATAATGTTTTTCTCTTCTCCATGAGTCCTTCGCATAGTTTATTCATAGCAAGTCTTTTTTGTATGGACACAGGAAGACTTAACAAATGTTCTGCTTTTGTAACCTGGGAGTCATTTGACTCTATATGATATTTTCCTCCTGGGCATCTGTTCTCTTGACCTAAGCCTCAGCTGCCCTTACTTCCTAGCATCCCCAAAGCAGGGTCCCGACGACGTGGGACGAGAAGGACCCAGGGCAAGTGGTGAGTTGTGTGCTACCCTGGCATCGAGATGGGCCTGGCCAAAGTGCCTAATGCTCAACTATAAGTTAAGAGCTTGATCATGGACAAATGCTGTCATGATCCAAACAGTGATAACTAGATTGGACCCTGCTAGGGTGAGGAATGATTAATCTGGCCTGAGTGCTGTGGTCTGAGCCTGTGGCAAGATGTTGCCAGGAGAGCTGCCTTGCAAACCTCAATGTATCTCTTGCTATGTCCATACAAAAATAACTAGCATTAAGATGTTAATGAGTGTTTGGAATGGGGAGAGGAGAAAAAACCCTTAAGAGGTATTTTGCCTACTGGCAGTCAGGGAGGGCTTTGGAATGCCCTGCCCTCAGGAAGGGCTTTCTTATGTTGATTTTGCTACCTGGCTGGGTATAGCCTAGAAGGCCAGGTGGGAGATAGAAGGAGGAGGAGACAGAGAAGCCAGAAAGAGGCTGCAGTTGATCCAGAGAGAGGCTGGAGCTGGGAGTGCGGGAGATGAGAAAGATGGAAGACTGAATAAACGGTAACTAATCAGCAACCAGCTTGGTCCTAGTTCTTCCTTCGCCTGTCCTTGACCACCGGCCGTCCGGATCCAGTCCACACACTCCGGTTCCAGGGCACCGAACATGGGTGGTGAGACAGAGCCGCCCTGAGAGCCGCGAGTGCACTCACCCCTTGGCGAGCTTTAGTTTTTTACAGGGGAGGTAAAAAAAATTCTGTTTAATTCAACCATATCACCACTTCTTCAGCTTTTCACACTGAAAAGATCACTTGGGATTTTACTCAAAGTGTATATTCAATGCCCTAGCATTATATGACACTTACTAGAAGACACACTCTTATGTCTTATGTCTGGTTCATTTGTGGCACTTAAATGATAGGAATTGTACAGAAATGGAGAAGTAAAAAGGGATTTACAATACTGGGTACCAGTGTTTAGATGATGTCACAGGCTCAAACATCTCTATCTGTACTCTAAAAATCATGTTTTTTATGGTTATTTCTTAGAGTTTGATTTAAAATAATGTCACTCTTAATTTCCTATTATGGATAGCATATAGTTGAAGTTATGCAGTATTTTTCCTTCTCTTATTAATTTAGGCTGCTAAGCATAATATCTTTCAGGTTCACCTATATTTTTTTGAAATGCAGCATCTCTCTCTTTTTTTGCTATTAACATTCCTTAATATTCATATGTACTGTCTTTTATCCATTTATTTGTTGATAGATCATGAGAATTTAATAGTGGTTGTGACATCTAGAGGAGGGACAGGTAGTTTTTCCAATGGGTATAAAGTTGCAGTTCCATAAGATTAAAAATTTTAGAAATCTCCTGACAATGCTTATGCTCACAGTTAAGAATATAACATTTTATAAATAAACATGCTAAATGTGCAGTTAGAATGTATAAATTATACATCAATAATGTTAATGGAAAAAATTCACTCAAAAAGGAATCCCTACAGGAAAAAAAAGGTTCAGTAAAATAATGAAATGCAAAAGTAAAATTGTTTGATGCTTGACTAATGACACAGAGCAGAAAAAGGATCAACTTTTATATGCCTGTAAGGTATTTTAATGGCAGTATTTTCTGTTTGCCCTACTGAATGACCAAGAATCTCTGAGCTATGGAAACCTAGAAAGAAGTTAAATATTGAAGTAAGAAATATTGAAGTAAGGCAAAGAAAATATAGATGTTAATGTAATGGTTTCATATGAAACAATATACTTAATCCTGTTCTTTACTTGCCTCCAGCTATGAGGCCCAACATCAAAATGATAGTCCCTGATTCAGTAGAACAAAAGTTTTTTCTTTAAAACTTCATGAAAGAAAAGCTAAAGAAAAGAGAGCAGCCTGGGGATTATCAGAATCAGAATCATGTCTTCCAACCCTGCGTGGGAGTTGAAGCAGCTTATTGTCGGGTCGCCCCTTGGTTCATCTTTAAAAAGAGTCTTATCAATTTACAAGAAAGTAGAACTCCCAGGGCGCACTTCAATCATATCAGCATCTTGAATATGAATGGGAAACTACCAGACATTTGATAAACTATGTAACAGAAGAGAAACAGATACAGTAAACAAATACAAAAGATTATGTGGAAGAAACTGAACCTTTATTAGGGAAAAGAAAAAAGTGAAAAGAAATTATTAAGGAAATATAATATCAACATAAATATATTTTACTAAAAGTGCTTAATGTTATATAAAAGTACTAAGTCTTGTTTATCATTTTATTCTATCTATTCCACACTGAGTATAAATTCTTTGATCAAATAATGCATATATATGTAATATTTTATAAGCCTTCTGTGTGTTATATTATGTGATTATATATAATATTTGCATATGGCATATGTTATGTCTATATACAGTAATGTGATTAGTATTTTCTTTTTTAGTTAGAAGAGAAAGGACAGAATAATCACACATTCTGAACCATAGATATTAAATTATCTTGATTATTCCAAGCACTTCCTTTTATTTCCCAAAGCTTTTTGAAATTAAAAACATTGCACAATTTTCATTCTAAAATAGATCACCTATCTTGTAACTGTTTAAATGGTATTCATGTATCTCTTTTCATTCATTCTTCCAATAAACCTTTGGCATAGATTACAAAGACAAAGCAGATGCAAACCAAGTGATCTTAGACAGAAGCAGATTGCTATAGTGTCAGGAAACTTAGTCTCTAGCAATTGTGATATCCTACCTTTAATAGAAGTATGAAAGGTCTGACTCTAAGTCTTTAGGACCTTCACTGAATTCTTTTCCTAGAACTTTTCCAAGTACATTTCTAGAACTTTATACATTGAGGAGTTTTAAGTTAAGGAGAAGTATATAGTATGAAAATTTTTAGTTTTTGAAACTCAAAATTATCCTAGGCATATCTATTTCAATGTTATGCATTATTATTTTTCCAAATATATTTCTTCAAGGATAGTTTTATGAACTTTGTAGTTTTGCTCTATAAGGCAATAAAGCTAAGTATTGTGCTATCCTTAGAGGTATGTGGACTTGATAGGCCATTAAATTACATTGTTTCTATAAAGCAATGAAAATCATGTATGATATGTAATAAACATCCAGTAAATTTTAAATATTGCTGTATCATTATTATTGTTGTTACAATTGTTATAAGATGTTATGAGATATTGTCTTTGTAACTGGCAAGAAACATGGAACTTTGTGTTTCAAAGACTGACTCACTGGTGAAGGACAAGTTTGAATATATTCTATAGATAGTCCACTTTTATAGATAACAGAGAAAGAGTAAAAAACTTATCTAAATGACATAACTCATATAACTCCATCTCTAAATCCCAGGGAAGATTGGATATATTCATCTTCTCATAAGTGGTGATATGAAATAATTCAGATGAAATTTTACACTCTTTGTTACAATTTTTTTGAATTGTAACATCTTGCAAAATTATAGCAAAATATTCAAAACAGTGTACTGACATTTTCCATTAATATTATAATCATTTATATCACTGAAATGATATCAAGAATTGACCTTATGGAACCCAAATCAATCACTACCTTTATGTCCTTGAAGCCTCAAAAATAATAACCTTATGGATAGTAAAATAAACAACTATAAAAATAAATAATGAAATAAAAAGTATTTAAGTGTCTTTAAAAATTGCATGTATATATAATCATTTGATATATTATGTATATGGATTGAATTTTTGCACCTATATTTCACCCAAGTTATTATGTTCATTGTTCATTATTTTTGTTTCTAAGTTATATTCTACAATATCCATGTCCTGCATGTTGCTTTGTTTTTAAAAAACAATTCACCCATTGAAGTATGTCAGTAAGCTGTTTGAAGTTTTTTCTATTAAAATAAAACATAAAAATGAGTATAGAATTTCATGTATAAATTTATTTTCTTTCTTTTTTTTGATTTTTGGAATGTATATACATGAAAAACAGCAATGTGAGTAACTGCTAAGTTATCTTCTGAAGTGACTGAGTTTTTCATTTCCAATTTATAGTACTGTCAATTATTTTGGTGTAGACAGTCTAATAAGTGTGTGGTAGTATCTCATTCTTGTTTTAAATTGCAATTGCCTGAAACGTCTATGATAATATAATGTAATTCTATAACAATTATGTAAACTCCCTGAAACATAATAAATGTAATTGACTTATTTATAAACAAATAAAATGCAGTTCATGATGCAATGATGTTGACATGATGTTGAGATTCTTTTCATAACCTTGTCATATGTGTATCCTCTTTGATGAGCATCTGTTCATATCTCTTGCACATTTTAAGGCCTGCGTTGTTTCTGTTTGAGGAGTTTTCAGATTTATTTCTTGTGCTTTTTGGTGGAAGTCCCTCATGGGGTTTTACAAATATTTTCTGGTATTCTGTGGCATCTCTCTTCATTTTCCTTATCAGTGTCTGTTAAGACGTTTTGATTTTGATGAAATCCAATTTCTTACTCTTGTTCATGTTCACTTTTGCAAATATACTTAATATTTTTCATAATTGTACTTTTGTCAGTGTTTGAAAACTTAAAGCACAGGGTCCGGGAGATGGTGTAGGAATTAAAGGATATGCTTGGACACAGTTCTGTCCCGGGCACTGCATGATGCCACAGCATCACCAGGTGGAATTCTGGAGGACCCTGAGCACTGCCAGCTGGACCAATAATACCCAGAAGCACAGGACTGATGCAGTACAAGACAATATCCATTGGCCTATTTATGGAACAAGCTCTCCGTGACATATTAATATGCCAAATACAGCAACAATGATGGGTTTCATTCCCCTGACTTTGAAGAGCCTCTAATGTGGCACCATTGGGAAGGATGAATAAAGAGAGGCTGCTAAAATCTCAGGGCGAGGATGAATGGAGATGTTACTGGGCCCACTTGAGCAAATCAATGATCAATGGGATGACAGTGATACAGTGATATATTGAAGTATGTTCCTTCTAACTCCATTTTATTGAGTTTTCTTTATAAACAGATGTTGAATACTGTCAAGTCACTTCTATGTTTTTATTGTTATGTTCATTTGTGTATGCATGTATGTAAATGTTATATATGTATATTCTGTGAATGCTGTACCTTATATTGTCCTCAAGAATAAAACACACCTAGTCATAATTTAGTTTGCTAATACTTTGTTGAGAATATATGGGCATCTATGCTAACCAGTTTTATTGTGTATATTTTTTTATGAGTCATGATCCTTGTAATATTAGGGAATGTTGGAATCAAAATAAAAATTTTTGAAAGAGTACTATTTCAATTTCATTGAGGATATATAGAAATAATCAATAAGTTTTTCTATAGTTTTGGTAGAATTTACCAGTGAAACAATCTGGTAGTTACTGGAATTATTTTTGAGGAGAAAACTTTTGATTAATATTTCTTTTTAAGCTTCAAATTTTTATTGTTTAGTTCACATTTACTTTTCCTTCTGATTTATTTAGTAAAGTTATCTGGATCTAAAATATTTAGATTTCACCTATATTTTCCAAATAAGTATCATAAACATTTTTCGTAAACAGTTTCTCTTTCTGTTTAGTGAAAAATGTATGTTCGCCAATGTTCTTTATAGTGCTTAAGAAGTATATTGTGCTTTCATTGGTCTTTTGTACTCCGGTCTTTGGTCTTTTGGATTTCCATTATTCTTTCCATTCTAATAATTATTTCCTTCATTCTTCTGACTTTTTATTTCATTGTCCTTCTTTTTGGATTGGAGCGGTAGCACAGTAGTTAGGGTGTTTGCCCTGCACTCGGCTGACCTGGGTTTGATTCCTCCGTTCCTCTTGGAGAGCCCGGCAAGATACCGAGAGTATCCCGCCCGCATGGCAGAACCTGGCAAAATACCCATGACATATTCGATATGACAAAATGGTAACAATAAGTCTCACATGGAGATATTACTGGTGCCCGCTCAAGCAAATCA
Source organism: Sorex araneus (assembly GCF_027595985.1). Lineage (NCBI taxonomy): Eukaryota > Metazoa > Chordata > Mammalia > Eulipotyphla > Soricidae > Sorex > Sorex araneus. The sequence goes on from NC_073313.1 coordinate 185,037,621, forward strand.
ATGAGCAATGGGACTACAGTGCTACAGTCCTTCTTTTTTGTAGTTATTTTTAGTTGCAGGATTATAGTGTAGAGTTTTTTAGATATTTCTTAACTATAGCTATGTCGTTTGTTCATTAAGGATGTGGTGTCTGTTATGGTTTTTGGTTCATCTGCCCAGTGATGAGTGGCTTTTTAACCACTACACTACTGTTTTTCTAGTTAATGTCTCCTTTCGTATGGTTAATAGCTGACTTATATATAACTTGATGCATATATATGTCAATGATTATTAATTCCTTTTAATATATGTATCTCTCAATATTATATAATTTTTGTGCCTGTCCCCTGTTACTATTTTACTTTGATGTCTCTTTTAATTTACATAAATATAGCTCTTTTTACTTTCATATTTAACTTCTGTTTACTTCTCTCATTGTTTTCCAACCTTTTACTTTGGACCAGTTTATCACTGGAAATTTAAGGGATCTTTGTAAACAGCAGAAGGTTAGATATTGTTTCTTTATCCCTCCAGGCAGTCAGTACCTCCTGATTATTGTGCTTGGACCTTTGACATTTACTGAAATTATTTATATAAAAGGACTTATTGCCACTTTTTTTTGTGGATTCTAGGTTTTATTGTTGTTTGTCTCTGTTTCTTTGTTCTCCTGCTCTCTTCCTTTGTAGTTTTATGTCTGCCTCTTTTATAGTGATCAGGTTCCATTTGTCTATTATTTGCTCTTCTAGGTATTTTTGTGTTTCCTTGAGCTTATATGTAACATTTTAAGTTTATAGAGTTTTTCACTAAAAACATATAAATCTTGTTTGTTCTGAGGATTCCCTTTATTGCTCTCTCCGCCCCCTCCCCCCACACATTTGTCATTAGTGTCTTATTACCTTCAAGTGCAGTTTGTTTTTCTTCTCTAGAAAACATTTAATCTTTCTAGCAAATGAATTTTATCTATTTATTTAAGAATTTGAGGACTACACCTGGCTATTCTCAGGGCTTACTTCTGGCTGTGTGCTTAGGAATCATTCCTGTCAGTGATTGAGGGACCATCAGTTGTTCTGGGAAAGAACCTGGGTCAGTTCTGTGCAAGGTAAATGCTGAGCCCTTATATTCCCATCATATTCATTTTAATGGCAAAAATTACTTAAACCATGGTTTCCCAACATGAGAACCCTATCCTACCCCACTTCCCCTTCCTCAACACATACACACACACACACACACACACACACACACACACACACACACACACACGCACGAGATTTCTGGAATTTTCCAAGAGGTGATAAGGTCTATAATTTGAGGCTGCTTTCTTTTTGTCAACTTACAAACAAAGATTTTCAGGGGGTTCTTTTTCTGAAAACTCTTCAAAACATTTTCACATTTTAGTGATGATCTAGCTAAGTAGCATTTTCTAGCTTGCTGTTCTTCTCCATTCAACACCAGGATATATTATTTACTTTGGATATATTGTGTACATATAACATTCATTGCTGACCTGGGAGTAACTGTTGAGAAATTTGCTCTGAGTTTTATAGTAGTTTCCTTATATGTGACTCCACTTTTTTTCTTGTTGCTTTTAGGATTCCCTCTTTATTTGATTCTTTCTTTCTTACTTTTGTTGTTGTTGTTCTTGGTTTTTGGACAAAACTTAGGTAGGCTCAGGGTTTACATTTTTCACTGCGCTCAAAGATCACTCCTGGTGATCTCTGGGGACCTTATTGTTTGATCTGTCAGTCCAAATATCTTAACATCAACCTGTTGCAAGTTTTTCTTTATGAAACTTGTAAGATATAAAACATTTCTTTGGCCTCTAAATTTTAAGAGGTTATTCACATTCCCTGGTTTATGCCTTTTCCCTCTATCTTTAAAGCCAGAAAATCCATGTCTTTTTTCCAGGTGTTGTCTCTAGCAATACTCTCCCATTTTATGCCCTCTTCCACTCTTAAGATTTTCATAATTACATCAACTCTCTCTGTAAAATACAGAAAAAAACCCAAGTTGGCATTTTTCTGCTTGTATAATTTTTCAGACATTTTCCAGTATTCTATACATATCAGTGAAACTGACTGTATTTAACAACAAATGTCCTCCACAGAGAATCCTATCTAAATTTTTTTTCTTTCTTTCTTTTTGCCTCTTCTTAAATGACTCCAAAGGTTTAGGATTTCTGTATTTTCGAATCTCAGGCCGGGGGCCATACCGGTGCGCGCTCCGCCAAGATTCAACCCAGGTGGCTACACTTTTGTGCAGTCACTCTGCTGCTGACCACGTACCGGAGGCCAGCTAGACTACTTTTGGTTCCAGCAACTGCTTGCAACAATGTCTCTAGACTGTGAACTAAGCCATTGCCCCATGCTTCCCCAGGAAGGAAAATGATGCAATTTCTAACATAAATCTCCCTGCACTTAATTACTAAAATACTAAAATACAGAAATCCTATAGATTTTTTTGAAAACTAATTATTAAATGCTTCCTTGTCAGTAGGGCTGTTTTTTGGGGGGAAACTCCAACAACAATGGTTATTTTTGTGTTGAAATATGGAATGTAATCAAGGAAAGAGAAAATGAAGTGAAATTTATCAGCTATGCAGGTGGGGGTGTAGGATAGGGGGGTGAGAGGTATACTGGGTTTTTTGGTGGTGGTATATGGGCACTGGTGAAGGGATGGGTGTTCGAGCATTGTATAACTGAGACATAAGCCTGAGAACTTTGCAACTTTCCACATGGTGATTCAGTAAAATACATAAATTTTTTAAAAAGTCTATTATTCACATGATTATTTTCTTCACAGTCTATTGTGTTACTGATTTTCTGACTAATTTATTCATATTTTGTGTTTTTTAGATATTGGCAAAAGTTTGTCCAGCCACATCTTTGACTTTTCTATTATACCAAGTTTCTTAACATTGATCTCTTTATTTTAAAGTCTTTTGCAATGTGAATCAGGTGGGAATTTTCTGAATCATTGATTACTGGCTCTATTTTGCTTAAAGTTTTTTTTACCAGAAATCTATCTCTACTATTTCACATTTTACTCTAAATAGCAAGGAAAAAATCTAGCTGAAAAACTTTAGTGAGGAATTTTCTTACCTGAATATCCATCCTAACATTTTACACAAATCTGCTGAAGTTCACTATCTAATAAGAATCCCCTTTTTTCCATTTCTAACAAAAAATGTCATTTATTTCCTTCTGAGTCCTCATTATCTTAAGTTTAATGTACATTTCTTCTATCCATAGCACGTTGATCACATTTTATATACTTTATTTACTTTCAGATGATGTATGCTTTATCTACCATTATTGCCTTTTTAAGCCATTATTCAGAATCTTTTGCATTTATATGTCTACTAACAACATGTTCAGGTCAACCTAAATTTTTCTATTGTGATCCTAAATGTTTCTCTAGCCTCTCCCTACTTCAATTTCTAAATTCTTCCCATATTTCTAGATATTTATTAAAATATCTTCTTTCTCAGTTACTGTCACTGTCATCCCGTTGCTCATCAATTTGTTTGAGCGGGCACCAGTAATGTCTCTGAGAGAGACTTATTGTTACTGTTTTTGGCATATCCAATACGCACAGGCAGCTTGCCAGGCTCTGCTGCTCGGGCTCGATACTCACGGTAGTTTGCTGGGCTCTCCGAGAGGGGCAGAGGAATTAAACTCCCGTTGGTCAAGTGAAAGGTGAACGCCCAACTGCTGTGCTATTGCTCCAGCCGCTTCTCAGTTAGACAAATCTATATTATAATTCTATTACTGCTAAAGAAAATGTGCCACAAAGTGGCTTAAAAAATAAAACAACAAATTTATAACTTTACAGTACCTTAAGCCAGACATCTGACACTATTTTCTACTATTAAAATTTGAAAGTGTAAAGCTGTGAGCTTTTGCGGAGTGTTTGTAATTATTTTCTTGTTCTTTCAAATTCCAGAGTTGACCACCATTCCTGGTTAATGTTCACTTTCTTTCATCTTCATCAGTAACCACATACTGAGATTTTTCTTAAACTATGCATTCTTTCATTTTGTTTTCTGCTTTACTTTTCAAAGCTTGGGGGTTGGGAAGATTATTCAAGGATAGAGTTTATGTCTTGCATGTGTGAAGCCCTGACATTTCTCTCTGGCACTGCTTGAATTCTCCCAAGGTCTGCTGAGTGTAGCTTTGGTTGCCTCAAGCTCTGCCCCTTACTGCCAGGACAAGCACTGAGTAATCAGACTTGTAGCACCAGACCAGCCTCATGATAGATGGCCCCCTGTTCTGCCTAATCACTGTGTTAGTGGCATCTATAGAAATGTAAATACATATTTGAAAGGTTAACTGTAGCACTATTGCACTGTTGTCCTGTTGTTCATCAATTTGCTCCAGCAGGCACCAGTGACTCTCCATTATGAGAATTCTTGTTACTGTTTTTGGCATATTGAATATGCCATGGGTAGCTTGCCAGGCTCTGCTGTGCGGGTGGGATACTCTTGGTAGCGTGCCGGGCTCTCAGAGAGGGCCAGAAGAATCGAACCCAGGTCAACTGCATGCAAAGCAAATGCCCTACCTGCTGTGCTGTCTATCGCTCCAAGTCTAGTTGAAAGGTTATACTACCTTTGTTTTTTTATTGATAAGGCATAATTGTCTTCTTGGTTTAGTGTATATTATGATTAGTATGTAAAGATGAGTGAACTCATAGCTGTAATTTTGAGGCTTCTTTGTTATAAAGATTAGCAAATTGATTTCCAGTACTGGGATATTGTCATTTTTAGTAAATAGTCATATGCCTATTGCAAACATAAGGAAAAAAGTTAACATATTTGTAAAACTGCGCTGATTGTTCTTCACTTACAAAATTATTCTTAGATTACAGAAAAATGTAAGGACGAGTACATGCAGTGTAATGTAAATGTAATCTACAACTAGTAAATGTAATCTAATTCTTAGACTATAAAAAAAATAGGGAAATGCGGATTGAAGATGGTGGCTAATTTTCTGCCGTTGTTTCTCTGAAACCATACCATCTGTCAAGTATGGCCTCTGATTTGCCAGCTTAGAAATTTGCCCTTTGTTGTATCAAGCTACAAACATTAACAGCATATGTTCACCCAAGAATTTCATGAGTCACATCCAAAGGTTTTAGCTCTCCCGTTTCTCTCATTTGAACATTGGTGAAGTTGGTTACATTTTAAATAATTTCACTAGTTTAAAATTTTTCTTTCAATTAATAGTAGTGAGATATGAAGTATTTTCTTTCAAGGATTTAAAAAGGTGATATGCCCATTATTATAGTGTCATAAAACTTAAGTTTACAATAATCTTAAAATGAAATTATACAAGATAAAAACAAAGTTTACTTGAGATTTGAATTTGCTCTGCAGGTTATGTTGCATCTATAGAGAAAAGTCTTGCAAAAAAATTTGAGACCAAGGAATCATTTCTGTAAAGCTGGTATGATTTTTGTAATGAGAATTTCAGACATATGCTTTATGATTTTTCACTTGCCAATAGTTATATGACAAATATGTTACTGTATGATATAGAAAATTGTCCACTATTTTTTCTAAAATTTCAATTTCAACCTCAAATTAAAGTTTTACTCCTTTTAAAGTACTTGGTACAGCATCCACATTTTCCACTCATGATCCTTTTTCAGGCATCTTAGAGCAGATCATAGATAAAGTGTAAGGCACAAATTATGTAAATTACTAAACTTACATTCTTCCTTTCCTGGCTCCTGTTACCTGAAATGATTGCATTTCATTATATAAAAAAAACTATTGCAAATAACTTTTACTGACAAAAATTATTTTACATATAAATAACTTGCTAGTGTAATAAAGGAATAGAAACCAGATGTTATTATAATGGATTAAAGCCTTGAACCCATAAATGAGATATATTCTTTACTGAAACTTATATATAATGATAGACAATGAAATGGAATCACAATGAATTCTCTCTTGTACTACAGATTGTTAGCCAAGACTCAATAAGAAGATATAAACTTGTTGCAATCATCAGAATTCTATTCTTTGATTCTCTTTGAATTTGATAGTTTCTCAGTATAATTAAGAACTCTTACTACAGAATAAACTTACAGGAACAGATTTAACCGTTATTTGTTTAGGTTGCCCTTCTACATGTTATGTACATATTTTATTCATTCCACACTAATTTCTGTTTTACTAAACTCAGAATCCAATTTTTCATCAACTCTGGAATAGTCTCAGTTAATTTTTAGCAGTCTTGATAATTTTACAGTTTTCAGAAACAGTTGTTGCTTATTTTTCAAATATCTCCTCAAAGAACAGCACAAAAATTATGAGTTATAGTACATGAGTATTGAACAATCAATGTGCCAACAGCAACACTTTCTAGAATATGTCTATAAAATCACTCTCATATGAAATAGCCCTGACTGTAGAACCTTCAAGAAATATCAAGAGATTAAATGATGCACATCTTTAAATATCTGACAATGTAATTGGCGTTAAACATTTATTTTAAAATGTTAGGTTAGATTTATCCTTTCCCAGATATTTGATCATGATATTGTGAAGTGTTGTATCTGTACTTATATACCGATAGCCACTAGATTATTAAAACCTTACAGTTACTTTTGTCAGAATCTTTCATATATCTGGAGAAGTTTTTGTGTTTTATATTCTCTTGTATCACTATTTTAAACTGAAAAGTAATATATTGAAAGTAATATGTTATTAATATGATTAACAAAATCATTAATGCATTTTGATATATTTCTAATAAGGGCACTCAGTACCACTAGGTAAAAATAGAAGATGATATGCATAACCCTTCTCATTTTGTGGAATTAAAGTTACCAATATTCCTTGCTAATAACTTTCCACAGTAATTTGACACATGCACTATAAGGAACATTAAATAAATCAGAGCAAACAATTTCCTTAGGCACAAAGTTCAAAACATTTTTGACTTTATTGCAGTTATTTATTGGTCTGGGCTTTCTGGACTTCAGAATGTGCTTCTGCCTATTTTTCCCCAGTAGCAACAACTCTAGTAATGGCCTATATTTAAGAATAAATGAAGACTGTTCAAAGGAAATCTTTCATCACATTGTTTTCTTTAAGAAAGATATCATTTTCTCAGTTTAAAAAATAAGGAATATGCCCATTTCTCCGCACCCGCACCCCCAGAATGACTGACGAAGAGGAGGCAGCTGCTTGGGACACCAGCAGCCCACCAGCAACCTGCAGTATGTGACTTGAGAGTTTCCGCCAGGTCCCCTGAGCGGGGGACCGGCGTTTCTCTTTTTTTTTTCTTTAATCTCTCTCTCTTTCCCTCAACTTCTCCGGGGCACAGCACAGCATCTACCCCACTTCTCTGAGCACAAAATGGAGAGACGCACCCAAATGCGCGGCGCGGCTGGCTGGGGATCGACCGGTCTCCGCCCACATCGGACACTTAAAGAGAGTGCAGCCACGTGGGCTTTCCCATTTCTCCGCGCCCGCACCCCCAGAATGACTGACGAAGAGGATGGAGCTGCTTGGGACACCGGCAGCCCACCAGCAACCTGCAGTATGTGACTTGAGAGTTTCCGCCAGGTCCCCCGTGCGGAAATCTCTCTCTCTCTCCTTCAACTTTTTCCCTGGACTTTAGACAGAAACCCAAAACCGCGCGGCCGCGGCCGCGCGACCTAATGTCATCTTAGTATCAGCAATATGTAATGGTTCCTTCTTAATGGGTCGGACTTTTGTGGGTGATCCTAACAAGAGTAGTAAGTATTTTGTTGAAATATTGAAGGCAATCAAGATGGTAGCCATCTCTCTAGACTGAACTAAGCTATATCCCCACGCCGGCTGAGAAGAAATATCCTTCTTTCTCGGGAAGAAACGTGGTGTGGTGTCAAACATAGTGTGATGTCCATTAAGCAAACAGACCTGGTGGCGTGGGAATGGGAAATAAGGGGAAAAATTAGGTACATGGACCAGCGGGATGCTGGTGGTATCTCGAGCTGGAGCCGATATCAGCGCAAGACCTTTGGTTCCAGAAACTGCTTGCAGACACTCTACTAGACTATCAACTAAGCCAGAGCCCCACGCCGCCTGATGATGGGAAATAACCATCCTCTTCGGTTTTTTTTCCCTTTGTCAGACAGCGTGGCGATTATTAAACAGGCGTGAACTCGGTGGCTCGGGGCAAGGGGGACAAAGAAAAGTTATGTAACAAACAGCAGGACTTAATATCTCTATATTCTTAGTAATGGAGAACTATCAAATGCCTCATTGGCAATAGGACTGTCTTTTTCTTTTTGGGGGGAAACCCCAGCAATGGTAGTGAGTTGTGTGTTGAAATATGGAATGTAATCGAGATAAGCGCAAATGAAGTGAAACTTATCACGTAGAAGGGTGGGGACTAGGGAGGTGGGAGGGGGAGGCAGATATACTGGGGGGGTTGGTGATGGAAGATGGGCACTGGTGAAGGGAAGGGTGTTTGAATATTGTATAACTGACATAATCCTGAGAACTTTGTAACCCTCCACTTGGTGATTCAATAAAAAAATTAAAAAAAAAATAAGGAATATGGGAGTGAGTACAGTCAAATAAAATTGGCAGAGATCGGATACTAGAAGCTGAGAGAGCTAGGATTTCTATCTAACTTCATCAAGAGAAAAAAAAAACTTTTTATAGTTAAGTTCAGATTTCCCAATCTGGTTTCAACTTTATGTCTTAAATCTAGAATGCTTATTTGTGTCTCTTTGCTTAAAAATAACCTTCTGCCTAATTTTAATTATCTGCTGGGTATTACCCTTACATAAATTTCTAAATCATTTCTCTCCAGGCTGGCCTTATGCTTTTGCTGCCTATTTTTCAGCTCATGAATCAAGATCTCATGGGAGTAACCTCAAAAACAGATTCTAAGAGAGAAATGGCAGCGGGTAGTTGTAACTGCTCAGATATATAGCCCCATTGCTAGGGAATTGCTATTTGACTGCCAGTCACACATTACAACAGATTTTAGTTAAATCAAGTTCTGACATGATTGGAACAGAAACCAAATGAAACATCTGCCAAAATAGAAACTGTGTCAAACTCTTAAACAAGAAAGAATGCTACTAATGGGTCTAACATCTGAACAATAGTAAAAATTGGTTTATATAAAGTCTTACAAAATACTGGATGGATTTGTTGGTGCCATTGGACAATGATTTTAATTTATTTTAAACTCTCACATAGGAATTGTTTTTCCATGTATAGGAAAGCAGCTAAAATATCAAAATAATATCAGACTATTTAATTCAATGTAATGAATTTGCATGGTTGATGAAAAGTGAAATGCTCTTAATGGACATATGGAATTTATTCCACATCTGTTGAAGCAAAAAAGAGAGCTCATGCAAGTATAAATAAATGTCAATTTTTAATTTTTTTCATTTCATCTTAAACTTTGTGATTGCATAGGTAGATACAATGACAAAAAAAGTCAGTGGGTTTCATTTGAAATTGTTGAACAACTCTCTATATAAGTAATGTATATTCTATTAGTTTTTACAAAAAGAAGGAACTATCACATTAATATGAATTTGTAAGAGCAATTAACTATGATGATTTTATGCTCTAAGCTTTATGATTTGATCACTTTAAAATTTCTAAACATATTATGAATATATGGCAAAAACAATAAGAAAAAACATCTATTTTTAGTACGTATTTTTAATGAACAACAAACATTTCATTAACAGTTTTCCCTTTAATATCATCTTGGACCATTTGGCCATCTAATATCAAGAAATGATCAGGGAAATGAGATTGTCTGGGTTGCTTTAGATTAGCATCAAAATTTAATCTACTGATATGGAAAGCCAACAACATCAGACCAGTAGAGACACATGGTGGGCGTTGATTGTGTCATTTGAATCACCACTGTGAGAAGTAAGAAGCAGTAGTTGAGGAAGAAGAGCTGAATGCAGTTATTGCTGATGAAAACAACAATCACAATAGCAATCACTCTAACCAAAGCCTTTCTTCTTCAAATTGATTTACATAGGTTTCCAAAGCAATTAATTAGAAAAGAGCTTAGAAATCATCCTGTTTTTCTTTTCAGAATATACCTGGTTTATATTATCTTATCTCTGACTCTGAGCAGGATAATTAATCATCTATGACTCTTTTTCTTTATCTGAAAAATGAGAGTCTTTAATAATAATTGTTCTAAGTCTGTCATAGTCATTTAAAAGATTTTGATACTTACGTGAGTTGTTATTTTAAATCCAGTGAGCTTTAACACACTAAATTTTTTCCATGGGAATTGGATGTAAAAATGCTTATGCAGAATGTTTATAACTTTTACTAGTATATTTTATAGTGTATGAAATATGATTTTTAATGTTTGTTGTAAAAAGGGAATGCGCCTGCCACAGAGACAGAGGTGGGATGGTGCTGGAGGGGTGATGAGAGGGATACTGGGTTCACTGGTGGTGGAGAATGGGCACTGGTGGAAGAATGGGTATTCAATCATTGTATGACTGAAACGTAAGCACAAAAGTTTGTAAGTCTGTAACTGTACCTCATAGTGATCACTGTATCACTGTATCACTGTCATCCCATTGCTCATTGATTTGCTTGATCGGGCGCCAGTAACATCACCATTGTGAGACTTGTAACCTCATGGTAATACATTAAAAAAAATGTTTGCTGTATTTTTATTGAAAAGATTTATCTGTTCAACTTTATGAGGTCTTTTTGTTTGATTACTTGCTTTGGGGTCACACCTGTGAGTACTCAGGTCTTACTCCTAGCTCTGTGCTTAAGGATCACTAATGGTGAGCTCAAGGAGAACTTATAGGGTGTTTGGGATTGAATGCAGGAATGACAAGTGTAAGCACCCTGCCCCCTACTATCTTTCTGGACTCTTAATGTTATGGTTTTTGAGTCCCCCACTCTAAAGCTGTACTGGGATACCCAGAGGCCAACCCTGAAACACTCAATCAATTAGACTTGATGTTCATTACCAGGATTTGATTCCATGATGCTGCTTAAACCCAGAGGTAATAGGTATAACCAGGCCCAGTCCAGTTATGCTAAGATCTCCATGGTATACCTAGCAGTGTTCACGGTTGCCATGCACTGCCAAGGATTAAATTTGAATCTGTGTACATGTGTGCATTGTTGGCGTCTGAGTTAACCCTTTGGATTACCAGTTAACTTTAAAACCCCAACTACAAGAATGAGAATATGTCACGTGGTTTATATTTTACTAGGTTTTTGTTTTTTCTATTTGTGTCTAATTATGTAGCACTACCACACTGTCGTCCCATTGTTCATCAATTTGCTAGAGGGGGCACCAGTAACATCTCCATTGTGATACTTCTTACTGTTCTTGGCATTTCAAATATGCCATGGGTAGCTTGCCAGGCTCTGCCATGTGCAGCGGGATACTCTTGGTAGCTTGCCAGGCTCTCCGAGAGGGACAGAGGAATTGAATCTGGGTCAGCCTCACGCAAGGCAAATGCCCTACTCATGACTAATTATAAAACTACAAAAATAATATTTTTGAATGTTCAAATTTCAAACCTAATACTTTCAAATAAGTCACTTAAAAAATAAAAAAACATGCAAATAAAAAAGCTGAAGGAAGCAAATAAGTCATTGCACTAAAATAAACCTTTTTCTCTTCTTTATACTTTACAATTATAATTGCTCCTTGCATACAATTATTTTTCTCCAACTGAAAATCTTTAGTAATAAAAAGCAAATATTTACAACTCCTTTTTATAGACCTAAGAGGTTACATAGAGCATATTAAGTCCTGAACTTTTTGGACAAATCTTCACTGCTTTTATTAAATGAAGGCTTTGTTTTTTAAGCAATAAGTTTCACAGTTCATAACAATTCCCTTGTAGTTATGTTCATTTAGATTATTGACATATGCACTTTTTAAAGCAAGGCTTATGTTCAGATTCTCTTTTTATCCACTGAATAGTTAGTTATTCACAGAATTACTGAGCAAACTTTATTTTTCTAATGCACCCTCATCTGAATAGTTTAGGATATAAACATAAGAAGATGATAGAAACCTCAGTATTGCTCAGTATACAAAGGAAACAGTAATATTCACAGAGTAAACAAAACAACTTACTACAAAGAGTTTGATCTTTGCATTTTTAAGGTAGATCTTACTGACCACTCCTTTAGGGTATGGCTGAGCATTATTTTGTGAAGCCAGCATTTCAGCACTTATCAACTTAGCTGGCACATGGATATTGTTAACAAATAATCAGCTTACACAACTTTATCAAATATTCTAATCCAATTTAGTCTTTCCATTACTGTTAAGTTGAAAACCAATGCACAAAGCCTTATGAAATATTGGGGTGCTACATCTGTTGCCTTTGTAATTATATGAATGAAATATTTTGAAAATTTATTTATTGACATACATAAAATTACTTTCTATTATCATTATCTGTAAAAAACATAATGTCTCAGAATTTTCTCTTACACAATACCCCATATTCCTAATCTACTCTATGTTAAAGCAGATTAAACTCCATTTATTTTATCACCATATCTCTTTCATAGCCTTTCTAAATTGAACATCCATAATTTATCTTCATTATGATGTAGGAGCTTTGCAGATATTTCATTATATCACTTCATATGAACAGCATTATCATTTCATTTATCATATTATTAAATAGAGACACAGGTAAGGTTATTAATTTCCCTATCTTAAACACACAAAAAATGGCATCACTAATATGTAAACGTGATAACGGTGATTTTAAAGCCCCACTTAAAAATATTTAAAGAAATGCAATTTGCAAAGTTATTTATAGTTGTGTTTTCGGCATACAATATTCCTCAACACCAGTCCCACCATCTGGGCCAACTTCCCCTACAAGTGATCACATGCTCCTTCCACTTCCCCACATGCCAGCTTGACAGACACATTTTGTTTATTTATTTATTTATTTTGCTTTTTGGGTCACACCCAGCGATGCTCAGGGGTAACTCCTGGCTTTGCACTCAGGAATTACTCCTGGCAGTGCTTGGGGGACCATATGGGATGCCGGGGATCGAACCCGGGTCGGCCGCGTGCAAGGCAAACGCCCTACCAGCTGTGCTATGGCTCCGGCCCCTGACAGACACATTTTGAAGTTTTGTACTTGTGGTTTGGAGTTTAAGTGTCATGATTTCAGAATTGTTGAGACTGTGTCAAAGTGCCATTTTAACCATGGCACTAAGTCACATAGAAAGTTAAAAGAATGCATTTATTTTAGAGAATAGAAATGCACACACAGACATATGAATATATATGCATATACATATATATGTATGTATATATCCATATATATATATATAAAACTTAACATTCACTTAGGTGCTTTTTTTCTAGAAATTTCTAGAAGAAAACCATTTTATTTCTGGACTTATACTAGTCACAAAGAATAAACTGAGAAGACCTCAGCAGATGTTCTAGTTTGACCAATATGTTTTACTTATATACAAATAACACATTATTAAAGCTGCTAAAAGATATTTTTATTAAGTAAGTTCATCTACACATGGTATAGGCACGATAAATATAATTCATTTAAATAGAAATAGTATTGGTGATTTTTTAGCAAAGATTATGCAAGCAATTATACTATGACCTTTAGATCTAAAGTAGATTCTGATGACTCCTTTTACCTTCCACATTTGCAAGAGCACATGATCACATGGAAATAAAAAATTGCTGAGAATACAGGTCATTGGTCTAAAGTTACTCAGTTTTGCTTTGTACACAATTCAGAGTCTTCTGTTGCTAGCTCAGTTATAAGCTGAAAATATAAAAATAGAAGAAAAACAGTATTTATTGGAATTATGAGAATTTCAGGTATTACTTGAGGCTCTTCAAGTTCCTAGAGTGAGTAGACGCCATTGGGCTACACTAGCACGTGACAGGGATGAATGGAAATGTTACTGGCACCCACTTGAACAAATTGATGAGCAAATGGACAAGAGATACAAGTGATTTTTAAAACTGTGGTCATTTAGGACATGGACAGAAATATGTAATATTTAAAAAGAATTTCATTTTCAGCTATGTTTTAAAAATCCTATATAAATTAAACCTATTGGAGATAGAAACGAATATATTTTATGCTATACTTTGTAATATACCGTACACCCTGATAAATTTCTAGAAATAATTTGTTTAAACCTTAGTTTCGAAATACACTTAACTACAGTATATTTTTTAGTGGCTAAGGTGTTATTCCATTTCTCTCATATGTATTTAATACCCATAATACATACTTTAATGCATATTCTATGCATCCCTTTAAGCATGAATGCTCTCTTAAATGTGTGCCATCTGTGATATATATATGCATATATATAAAGTAGAACAGGATGTGTTTAGTTCTTTAAAATATAAAAATTAATTTTAGTTTGAAACTTCTTCCTTATTTTTGAATACATTTTTGCTATATGATTGTTACATTTTATCCCTTGTATTTTGGCTGAAATGTGTTAGGTTTTAGTGCCTGCATCATCAGAAGAGCATTTGTGTTGCTTTCCAACAAATTAGACATTTTCCCTATGTAATATTACTGTTCAAGAAAATCAGGAAGTTGTTCATTGCTATATGTGTGTTATATATGTATCTATATATCTATATGTATTTAGATATATACATCTATCCTCTCTATATAAAATTACCTATAATTATACCTTGTCTCTATCTCCTGCTGTGTTCTCTAAATGTCTGGTTCTAAAAGTATGAATTATTTATATAATCTATATTTTATATGGAGATAGGAATATTTCTGTCTATAATTCTCTCTATATATTGATTAAAAGATATATGGAAAAGAAATTGATTATTACTACTATATAACTTGGAAATCCTATGATCTTTGATAAGGTGGTGGGGCGATAATGTAGTTCCAGTGTGAGTTCAAGTATATCTTTAAACCAATCATATACATTCCACCCCAAAAGTCAATGGGTTTGGAGTGCAAAAAATGCCATTGTTTATAAGGATTGCATTTAATTTATATAAAGCTTTGGTGAGATTATCATTTAGACAATATCAATCCTTTTGACCTATTAGTAAGATTTGTTTTAATTTCTTTATATCTTTAAAACTTTTAGCTAGGTTTTGTAGTGTTGTTTACATGAATCTTTCACTTTTGTTAAGCTTATCCTCAGATATTAGATTTCTCAAACACAATTGTGCATGGAATTCATTTCTTAAGTTTTTAAGTCTTCTATTTTATTTTTTTCATTATGAGAAAGGCCATGAATATTTGCATGCTGACTTCATAGTCTGCTACAGTACTGTATAAATCTACTATTTCTAGGAGCTTTTTATTGTTGGAGTCTCCAGGATTTTCTTAATATTATGTCATCTGCAAATAGTGAGAGTTTGACTTCTTTTCCAATAAGGATAAAGACGTGCATGTTTCTTTCTTTCCTAATTACTATGATAAGAGCTTTCAATATCATGTTTAATGGTAGTGGAGGGAGTGTAAAATATCAATCATTGATTTTTAAATCCAAAAGTAAAGCACTGTTGGATTGACATGGAATAATACACACCCACCTTAGAATAGCCAAGGAATTCAAGGTGACCGAAAAAAGGAATCATTTTGCCCAGCTTACAAAGCTGTGTCAACCTGGCACAGACCCTCCACAACGGGGTCCTGCTCTGCCAGCTGCTCAACAACCTTCAGGTGCACTCCATCAACCTCAAGGAGATCAACATGAGGCTGAAGATGTCCCAGGTGCTACCCAGAGATGCAGGCTGGTGTGTGTTTGTCAGTGTGAAGATCATTACAACATGCCAGTTGACCAAAATCTTACATTTGGTAGACTGGGAACACCTGTAAAGGCGATTAGAAGCTTTCCCAAAAGCCTCCGTCCCCCTCAGAGAGCCCAGCAAGCTACCGAGAGTTCCCCCCCACCCCCTGCACAGCAGAGCCTAGCAAGCTACCCATGTCATATTCAATATGCCAAAAGCAGTAACAATAATGGGTCTCAATGGTTTGATGCTCTTCATGTTCCTGGAGCAAGCAGATGCCAGTAAGCTACACTAGCACTGGACAGGGATGAATGGAGACATTACTGGTGCCCACTCGAACAAATCGATGAGCAACAGAATGACAGTGATACAGTGATACAAAGCTGTAATAACCAAAACAATGTAGTATTGAAACAAGGACATACTCTTAGAACAATGGAATAGAATTGAGAGTTTACGAATAGGTCCTCAGGGTATACTGACAGTTCATCTTTAGCAAAGTAGCAACAAGTTTGAAATGGAGCAAAGAAATTCACATTAATAGACGGTATTGGGAAAACTTGTCTTTCATATACAAAAACAAGAAAAGAATGAATTTAAATCCCTTTTTAACAATACACACATAATTTAAATAAAGTGGTTTAAAGACCTCAATATTAGATGTTAATTTATAGATTATATTGAGAAAAGGTGGAATACTTCATAATATTGAATCTAGAGATATTTTCAATTATTTAGTGCCATTGTCCAGCCAAATAGAAACAAGATAAACAAATGGAACTGGATAGATCTAAGAACATTTTGCACCACATATGAAATGATTACTAGAAGAAAACGACACCCCACAAACTGGAAGTTAATATTTGACCACCAGTCATCTAATAAATGCTAATATGCAAGATATACCAAGCATTGGTAGAACTTTACAAGAATAAAACAACCATTCCATCAAAAAGTGGCAGCAAGTGAACAAAACCCTCTTTAAAAATGACATACAGATGACAAAAAGTGATATGAAAAGATGCTCTAAACACTTATTAAGTAAATTCAAACTGAACTGACACTGAGATATTTCACATGAGTGAGACGGACACATGTCACACAAAATATACCACAAAAGCAAATCAACTGACAAATCCAAAACACCTAGTATTGTCATGAATGTGAGGAAATGGGGACCTTTACTCACTGATGATGAAAATGTTGACTGGTCCAGCCTTCCTGAAAAACAGTATGGACACTTCTCAAAGAAGCTAGGAACTGAGTATCCATATAATTCAGAAATTCCAATTTCTGGCATCTATCTTAATGGACCAAATCCCTATTCAGAAAAAAAATTGCACTTCTTTGTTCTTTGTAGCACTGTTTATAATAGTCAAAATCTGCTTTTTAGTTTTTCATGGGGTGTCACATCCAGCTATGCTCAGGGCGTACTCCTGGCTCTGCATTTAGGAACACTTCTGGCAATGCTCGGAGGACCAAATGGGATGTCGGTGATCGAACCAGGATTGGCCACATGTAAGGCAAATACTCTCTCTGCTGTGCTATCATCCAAGCCCACAATAGTCAAAGTTTGGACACAACCTGAACCTGAGAACAGATGACTGGGTAAAGATCCTGTGGTATATATGCACAATGTAATACTATTTGGCTTTAAGAAAAGACGAATGATGCAATTTTCTGCCTAGTGGATGGATCTCAACAGTATTATTCTGAGTGAAGTTAGTAAGGAAAAGTAATGGAGGGGAGAGAAAGGATTGCTGAAGGGCACTGGTGGAGGGAAAGAAACACGGGTGGTGAGTGTGGTGCTAGAATGTTTTATGCACGAAACTTCACATTTAACAGTTTTGTGAACCATGATGCAAGGATGGGAGGGGAGGAGAGGGTAGGGAAGAGGAGGGGCGTGGCAAGGAGAAAGAAAGAAGGGATGGGGAGGGTAAGGGAAAGGAGAGAATAAAAAGGGAGAGGAGAGAGAAGAGGGGAGAGGAGGGAAATGGATCTGGAGAGATAGCACAGTGGGTAAGGTTCTCGCCTTGTATTATGCCAACCCCACTTCTATCTTCTGCATCCTGTATAGTTTCAGATCATTGTCAGAATAATTCTTGAGGGCAGAGCCAAGAATTAACCCTGAGAATTGCCAGGTGTGGCAGAGGAAAAGGAAAGAAAAGAAAGGAAAGGGAGATAGCAAACAAAATAACAAATATTTTTTACAGTCCCAAAATCAGAAAGAGCAATATTTGAGCTCAGTCTGATCCTGAGACTGCTCAGTGATGCAAAAGCGGGTTCCTCCCTTACTCTTTTTGTCAGTTCAAGTCTTCTATTGGTTAAGTGAAACCTTTATGTACATAGAGAGAAATCTTCTGCACTATTTTCTGTTTCAAATGTTAATTCTTCTGTTGATGCACTAGAATAATGTTTGATCAAGTGTAAGGACACCCAGTGATTCAGTCAAATTGAAACACAAAATGAATAATAATTTTACCTTTGTAAAATATGTGTCTGAATTCTCTAGATTGGTTCACCACACCTTACCAAGAATAATTGGAGTCCATTGGCCAGATAAGTGATGGTAGGTGAGCATAATCTTTGAATAATGTCACTACTGTCACTTGATGATACTGGTGATTCTAAACATTTGAGTGCATCAGGATACAGAGGAGAGGTAGAGATTCTGTCATTTTTCACATATGTGCCTCTTAGAACACGTTCTGTACTGTTTTGTTACATATATAAAAATGAATGTGCTAGCTATTAATTGAATAAAGAGGTGATTCTTAAATTAACTGAGTGTAAAATTAACTATGAAATAAAAAATCATGGCTACCAAGTTGGCCACACATTCTTTTATTAAAATAATCTACCTTTCAGTGTTTTGAGTTAAGTTAATAGACTAGACTCAGTAACTTAATTTACCCTAATGGGATGATGAATATTCATTTGTTCTCAATATTTCCATTGTAAATTCAATGACTTTAAATATATACTTGCACTTGATGACCTATTACTAATTTTCATATGGTGGAATTTATTAGGGTCAAATTAGTGCAAATAAATTATTCACTGGCTGATATAGATTTCAAGTTGAAATGTTATTATTCATATTAAAATTATAAATAATGTTCACAGGTAATTTTATTTCAATAAAGGGTTATTCTTAGTTTCTATATTTAAAACCTTGGTCTGACAAAATGGTAATGAGTCATTTCACAGGCAAAATGAATGTCTGCTATAATGTAACATGCAAATTAATTACCAAAATTATTCACTGATCTATTTTATCCTCAAGAGTCCATGAATGTTTTTCTAGGTACCTTATTCATATCAGACAAATTCTATGCTTCATATTTTAGTATTGAATTGCTAGCTAATAATTTATTGCTTATAAGGGAATCATGTTTCAAAAAATTTATCTTCACTTTCATTTAGTAAAAAAAAATAACATTTAAAACCATATACAAATACATTAGCAACATGAAAACACTACAAGTAAAGAAGCTCCTTTATGAATATAATGAATGCAATGTACTCCATGAATATAGTGGAAGAAATGAGACTTTATTTTATTTTTAATTAATGTGAAACTTTTTTTAATTGAATCACCAGGAAATACAGTTGCAAAGTCTTCATGTTTGAGTTTCAGTCATACAATGATCAAATACCCATCCCTCCATCAGTGCACATTTTTCACTACCAATGTCTCCAGTATCCCCACCATCCCAACCCTCCCCCTGCCTTTATGGCAGACAATTTCCCCCAAACTCTCTGTCTACTTTTGAGCATTATGGTTTGCAATATAGATACTGAGAGGTTATCATGTTTGGTCCTTTATCTACTTTCAACACACATCTTCCATGCTGAACGATCTTTCCAACCATCACTGACTTAGTGATCCCTTCTCTATTCCCATTGCCTTCTCCCTCAACTTATAAGACAGACTTCCAACCATGGAACAATAAAGCAATGAGATTTTATACTGCAATCAATTGTTTACAATTTATTACACTCATTTCTCAACTTATTTTATTGTAGACAATGGAAAATTGAGATTATGAGTTATTAAAAAAACTTCATGTTATTCAGTACTAATAGTTTTAACTTATTTAAGAAAGTTCCCCTTATAAGGAAATATTAAATCACAGTTTCTACTAGGTAACTTTTCCTGTCCCATTATGGAAGTATCAATTTTATTTATTAGAGTCACTATAGAAACACAATAATATTTGTAAGTATATGTATGCAGAGACTGGTGAGAGTCTTCATACCAAATTGTATTGTATTTCACTTTATTGTGATTCACATATGCAGGGGTTTTTTTTGGGATGGTTGGTTTTTGTTTTTTAACAAATTCTTACAAAGTTACTACAGATTATAGTAACTCTAGAGCAAATATATTGTTTCATTTTTCCAATAGAATGTGATCCCTTTTGTATCTGTGTCCAGTTTGCTATTTAAATATTTCAAGCATTCAATCTACAACTATGTTATAATCTGTTATCAGGAATTTTAAATAATTATATTCATTTAATAATAGTTTAATTATTTTATTAAATATTTGGCTATTAATTAAGTGCTTAAATAGTACTATTATAATTGTTTGGACTTCCATTTACCATGATTATGTAAGACAGACAAAAGTGATAGATAAACATTCTATGTGCTCCAATTGCATCACCCAACAACCATTTACATCTCCTCCTTGCCTTTCTGAGCCTGGGAATAGTCCCAGGAAACTATATTGTAATTAGTTTAAATGATAGCTTTCCAATGTTTCTAAGTGTTCAGTAAGAGAAAATGTTGGATGTGTCCTGATTTTAATGAAGGACATGAAATGATAGAGTTCAGTAATAAAGATATGTCAAAAACTGAGGCCAAAAGCAAGTGCTGTCATGTGAAAACAGTCAGATTGTGAATGCAAAGTTCTTGGCATAAATTAAAACTACAACTGCAGTGAATGATGAAGAAGAAAAAAAGAAAAGAAAGAAAGACTGTCTGAATGCTGACATGAAGAACTTTTAGTGCTCTAGGTAGAACATTGAACTAGCTACAATACTCCCTTAGGCGAAAAGATAATCCAGAGCAAGACCTAAATTTCTTAAATACGATAATGACGGAGTAAAATAAGAAAACTAAAGAAAAATTTGAAGGTAGCAGAGGTTGGTTCTTTACATTTAAGGTAGAAATCTTTTATATATATAAAGTACAAAGAGAAGCAGCCAAAGTACAAGGAGTTGCAGAAATTTAGCCTCAGGATATAGCTAAGATCATTGATACAAGTGACTGCACTAAAAAGAGATTTAAAATATATAGAGAGAACAGTCATATTTTTTAGTAAATTTAATATTTATAAAGTCATGAGTTTTGCATTTCTCAATACAAAGTTAGTTGTATTCTTGCAGTTGAATAGCATGCTTTTAGAAGTTGCAGTTTTTGTTGAATTACCATTCAGAAAAATCCCAGAACCCTTATATGCTGCCTATTTACTCTATTTTTACTCTGTATCTAAACAATTTTTTATAACATAACACTATTTTGAGCCCAGTGTTATTACACTTCAGAGAATAAGAGTTCTTTCCAAATATTACTGCTCCTTGGCTGTATACCTAGTTATCCAGGTTTGATGAGATATACAAGGAAACAATAATTGCTTGTTTTCATGCTTGTGAGTTCAAGATCCTCTGTAAGATGACATTGGTTTGTCCTTTTTCCTTGACTGTAAGTTTAGGTTTATTGGATCACACCCATAACAGTGCTCCCAAAGCACTCCCATTCCTCTGCGTTTATCTTTAACCACTTCTCTGTACTCTGTTTCCCCAATGGGTTGATCACCTTTATCCCCAAATTGGACTCTCGTTGACTTGTAAGGTCAGATCCTTCTAAAGACTTCGGATTTGTGTTTGTAAGTGAAAAACTGCTTTTCTATTCTCCGTATGTCCTTTGCATAGTTACTTTAGAGCAATGTCCTTTCTGTATAGACACAGGAAGACAGTCAATGCTATGCTTTTGAAACTTCATTTTGTATCTACATTTGCAAATTAGCAAGTTCAGCTTTTGGAATTCTACCTTGTCTTTTTAATGAAATTCTATCTGAATTAGAATTTAAAATATTTTCTTTCTTCATCTCATTTTCAAATATAATGGTTTATAAAAGTAATATAAAAATCTTTGACATGAATTAAAAGTAATGACCATATATTATGTAAAATTCACTGTATTTAGAAATAATGACAATTTTTAGAGACAGTTTAGTTCAGAAATGAAGAAAAGCTAGTTTTAAATTATTTATATAGTTTCCCTTTGTCCTTCCTAGATTATTTAAAGAAATTTTTCTTTTTTGTCTCTGTTCCAACTGACCAAACAAAAGGTTATTAACCATGGTTAAGTTTTTTTTCTTAATGTTCAGTCTTTTATTTAAAAACTATAAACAGTCACCAAAGTAAATAAAGCCATTCTATAACATAAAGTGTTAGGTCTATATTTTTTACTGCACATCCTAAGGACACAGCAGAAATGGTGGTTGGGAAGCCTTCCACATTTTTGGATGCTAATAGAACAGGCAATAGGCAGTTATAAATGGATACATTTCACGCTGGGGAGGAAAAAGACAATTTAAGGAAGTGAGAAGTTTCTGAGCAGGAATGTGGTACAGTATTAAGAATGGAAGAATAATACAATAAAATTCCACACTATATTAAGATAGAAAAAGTAGTGAAGAAAATATCATACCTGCACATAATGCATATATAACACAGGAGAAAACCTGTATAAAATTCCATGTATTTAAACCAATTTACAAATACAAAAAATTCTGTCCAAGCGCTGAGCTTGCACGTGACAAATGTTTACAGTGGATACATGTTAGGGAAAAACCAAAAACAAACAACAACAACAAAAAAAACCAACAACAAAAAAAACCCCACCCAAACAAAAACTTCAAATAGTTTTTCTTCTACAAAAATGACATGAGATATATTATTCCATACTCTTTCAGCCAGCAAAATGAGTTCTATAAGGTGTATAATACAAAGAAAAAAAAAGCTAGAAAAAAAAAGAAAAAAGAAAGGAAGGAAGAAAAACAAAAGGGGAGGGGAGAAAAATGGAAAAAAAAAATCACAGTTCCACAAAACTGTTTTGACTTTACAGCATCAGTACCTTTGCAGAAGTATTTACACAAATTTAAAGAACATTCATCCACTGCATAGAGTATATCACAATTACTTACAATTGACAGAAAAGTCTAGAAAACTTCAGAACCTACCAATAATGCTTCTAGGACACTACAGAATGTATTTCCAGTGGCTGCAGTGGCATGAAAGGTGTTCATTCTATTCACAAATATTTACAAGATCTATTCAGACTGGTAAATTTTATGATAATAAATAAGTGAAAATATATTGGCTCAAGTAAGAAAACCAAGCTACTGATTTCTAAACAAAACACACAATCCATAGCTAGATATTGGTGGCCCCTTCTGAGATCGGGGGTACAGGTGTGCTGAAACATTTTTTTTTAATTATTCAAACCAGCTTAAATGGTTTTGTAAATAGAGATCAGAATACAAAACTTCCTCTCCGTATCACGGAGGAGATAAATTCATTCTATGGTCTCTGCTCCATTAAGACGTGGTGCTTTCTTCAGTAACAGTATGTGAAATGTGTCTGACGTTGTGTCCCCACTGTAGAAGTGGAATTTTCACTGCAGCATTTCAGAATCTTTTTCTTGTTCTTTACTCTGAACTGTACAAGTAAGTTCATAAAGGCATTTGGCAAGGGTGGAGGAAGCTTCCATGCTACTAATGGCACTGATAAGTTGTTTTCATGTCTCTTTAACAATCTGCGACCACATTCTGAATATTTACCAATATTTTTTAATATGAAGGCAGCTGTTAGTCGGATGTGTTTAGTTATTGGTCCCTCTTTTTCACCTGTAAAGTCCCGGAAGACAAGGTTTCTCGACCCTCTCCGGAGGGCCATCAGGGCAGTGCTCGGGTGGTTCACGATGGCCTTCTGTGCTCTCGGAGTCGAGCCTGTGCCCCCCACAGCCGGAGGCTTGGTAGAAGATTTCTGAGTTCCTGCTTGTCCTGGTTCGTCTTGTTTTAACCCCGCAAGTAGGGCATCCTTTGAACAGTGCTTATCCTGCAAGTGGGTAATAAAAGAAAACCTCTGACGCTGAAAAGGTTCACACCCTTCCCAAAGACACTGCCCGGATAGACATCTTTTCCTCCGTGTTCAGTTGCGCATGGTAGAAAACCTGGGAAGGTGTCTGAAACCACTTTTTGCAAGACTGCCATAGACACATGAAGTGATGTCCAGGTTTTCTCACGGGATCCCCAGGCTGACTGGGTGGACTGAATGGAGGCTGAGAGCTGTTGGGCTGGCTCTGCACTTGTACAGCTGGTGAAAGGGTCATAGGAGTGTTCTGTGCGACCACACTCCGTGTGTGCTGGCGGCTGCTGCTGCTTCTCCTGGACAGCACTTTCGATCACGGCTTTAGCGACAGTGCTCGGATCTGCTCCCGCTGGCACCGCGACCATGGTTAAGTTTTGAACTGCTTTTACAGTTGATTTCTAAGTAAAAATTTTATATTCAAATTATAATGATAAATGTATGCTATCCAGACTATACCCAGATTATTTAGCACACTATTAGGAATAAAGGTTATTTTATAATCAAGGGAAATATTTTAAAATATAAATCTACCTCTTCCTTGCCTTTAGATAAATTACATGAAATATTATATCTAAAAGAATTTCAGCTTCTTCATTTTTAATAGGGAACATATCAGACAAAAACATACATTGCTTGCAAACATAATGACACATACTAATAGTTTTTCAAACTTATTTGTAATCAGAAAAATGCTAAAAAATATGTGCAAAGTTTAAACAATGCCACAATTATCACCTAATATGTAAAGAAAGAATATTAATATGGGTGGAGAAGGAAAAGCAGAAAAATCAGTTGTACAGAGAAACTTTAATGTAAAGAATTATTAGCTCTTTACTTTAATTTTCACCATTCAAAAGGCAAGGGTTTAGAGATATGATATGATAAGAAGTTCAGAGAACTCTAATAAAGTATATCCACTACCTCAGAACCAAGTGGAGTAGACAACGTGGCAGTGCCCACCAGGATGCCTACTAGCCTGTAGTGGGGAAATATGGACGTGATCTACCAATGGCAGAAAGTCACTATGTTGCCACACCCCATAACATCCCAGAAATATACGCTTTACAATTCGATGAAATGTTTTTCTTCAGATTACCGAGCAGTGCCTGCAAAGAGTTTACTCACCAGAGATAATCTATCTCAACACCTTTTGGGGAGTTTCCGAAAGTGTTGAACTGTTGCTAAAGATCTCCATAATCTGCAAGAGGTAGAGACTGGAGTAGCTCTAGTTGCTACATGAGAAAGTGTCTGGAAAATGTGTGTGATGTTGGGAACAATTACTGCATCCCCCCTTCAGTGCCTTTCTAGCACTCTTTATGGACTTAAAGCTTAAAACTGTGCCAGTTGAATAATGTAAAAATAGAATAGAGGAATTATTTTAATTGACACTCACAAGCAAAAGGGGATAGTTTTAAAGACAAAAGGCAAGAACTCAATAAATTGCATGCTCAGAACTACCACTTCAGCAAAAAAGCATGTTCTAAGTTAATAATGTTAGTGATTTTTACACTAGTTTAAATATCATGTATATATAATACAAATATAACATTCACATTTCTAAAACAGTGATGTATTTAAAGAGCGGTTCTAAAAAGCCAATAATTATGATAATAAGGTATTCTGATTTATATGATTCTTTATAAACATGACTATATACATGTGATATAAAAATATATATAATATTTCAGATAAAGATTAACTTTGTTATATTTTTCAACTATTTCAATTTTGCTATTTTTCACCATAAGAAATATATAGTAATACTTTTAATTTTCACTATTCAAAAGGCATACTTTCTCCTTTGAATAGTTGAGTGGTATTAAATTGAGTTTATACTATCTAATTTTTTCTGTCATCTACTGATGTGCATTTAGGTTGACTCTATATTTGGCAAATGAGAATAAAAGTGTTATAAATATTAGGCTGCAAATATCTTTTGAATTAGTATCATCTACCTTGGAAATGACGTAGGCATAGTGGTCATTTAATGATACAATGTTTTCATTTATTTAGTTTCTTAGGAATTTCAATACAGTTTTTCATAGAGCTATATTAATAATCCTATTAACAAAGTAGGAAACATTCTTTTCTTTCGCTTCCTCATCAAAATTTCTTATTTTCAGGCTTTTAATACCCAACCTAATAATTTGAGGCCATATTTTTATTGTAGCTTTGATTTACATAATAGGCTGGAGCAATAGCACAGCGCAAGCTACCAAGAGTATGGAGCCCACATGGCAGAGCCTGGCAAGCTACCCGTGCGTATTGGATATGCCAAAAACAGTAATAATAAGTCTCTCAATGAGAGACATTACTGGTGCCCGCTCAAACAAATCGATGAGCAATGGGAAGACTCTGATTTACATTACTCTACTGATGTGATAATGAGTATTTTCTCACATGCTTATTTATGTTTTCCTTGGAGAATGCTTATCCAGGTAGTTTTACCCCACTTTTATTTTATATTAGCCATTTATTTATTTATTTATTTATTTATTTATTTATTTATTTATTTATTGCTACTGAGTTATTTGACTTTATATTCTTGGGTATCATGTTCTTTGTAATTATAAGATGTGCTGAGGCTAACATGCAAGAAAAGTAGATACAAGGGCAGGAAGATTGCCCCATAGCTGGATGTTGCGCGCCGCTTCGACCAGCAAAGAAACACGCAACCCGGAGATTCTTCTTACAGAGATTTAGTCAGGAACCTTCCCATGCATGGGGAAAAAGAGGAACCTCTAGCTAGGCGACTTCCCCCCTTTGTATCCCTCTCGCTGCTGGTTATGCCCAAGTGTCTGCAGCTGATAGGCTAGTTACACCCCGAGAGCGTGGCAGGACATCCTGTTTCCTTATTAGGAGTTGTTTATGAAGCACAGATGCAATAACAGGAGACAGGCGCCATCTGTGAGGCGCGGTCCCCGTGGAGGCTCTCCACAGCTGGAAGGCTGCTTCATGAGCGGAGGGTAGAAGACAGATGGAATAGAGAAGGGATCACTAAGAAAATGATGGCTGGAGGAATCAGCGGGAATGGGAGATGTGTGCCGAAAGTAGATAACGGACCAAACATGATGACCTCTCAATGTCTGTGTTGCAAGCTATAATGCCCAAAAGTAGAGAGAGAATAAGGGGAATATTGTCTGCCATGGAGGCAGGAGGACGGTGGGAAAGAGTGGGTATACTGGGGATATTGGTAGTGGGGAATGTGCACTGGTGGAGGGATGGGTGTTTGAGCATTGTGTGATTGTAACCTAAATATGAAATCTTGTAACTATCTCACGACCATTCAAAATAAAATAAAAAATGTAGCATTTGCAAGTGTCTTCTCCAAAGTTGTAGTTTGCCTTTGTATGTGTTTACAAATTTCTTTAGCTCTAAAAAATCATTTTTATATTTATATTTTGTTATTGTTTTTGTTGGGGCATATCTGGTAGTGTTAGAGAAATACATGGCATTAATTTTGAACTCAGAATCTTACATCTGCCGGGATAAATGAATTTTACCACTGAGGTACTCCCAAACCCTAGAAAAGCTTTCTAATATGACGTAGTGCCATTTGTGTATTTTTACTTGATTCCTTACCACTGAAATTGGATCCACATATATATCTCTGAGGTTGAAGTTGGCATCACCTATATTTTTTTTATGAGTTATATGGCTTCAGGTCAATTATAAAACTTTATAATCCATTTTCATTTAATTCTTAAATGTATATTTATTACATGTAATGAACTATATTAAATTGTTTTATATATACCTACCCCCAGTGTTTGCGATTCCAGTTGTGGAAGTGGTTTTTCTTTCTCAATCTTAAAGACTTAACCCTTTAGTTTGAAATAAGTATTTATATATTTGAAGGTTTATTTCTAAGTTTTCTGTTGGTGGCAAGTCGGTTGTTTTCCCTAATATTTTTCCATTTTAATATATTGCAGAGTCTCTTGCCCACACACCTTGCTGTCTTTCCCGGGACTCCTCGGAGGGGATAGGCTCCGGCTTCCCTTCCTGCCCCGAGCAGAGCTCCTGGTGGTTGAAGACCTCTGGAACCTAGCCACAGCCATGCTCAAGGCCCCTCTCCACACATTTGGACAAGTCTCACGCATGAAGGTACCGAAGGTACCAGCAGAAGAATCCAGGTGTGTGTAATCCCGTCAATGGCCAATATCCAGAGACTTTAAAACAAGCTCCCAGAAGCGATATCTTATAACCTACCTCTCCCTTTGGGAGAAACTGGCAAGCTATTGAGAGTTTCCTGCCCACATGGGAGAGCATCGCAAGCTTCCCATGGTGTATTCATATGCCAAAGCCAGAAACAAGCTGGGTCTCATTCCCCTGACCCTGAAAGAGCCTCCAATGTGGTATCATTGGGAAGGCGAAGTAGAGAGAGGCTTCTAAAATTTCAGGGATAGGACAAATGGAGAGCTTACTGAGACCGCTAGAGAAATTCAATGATCAACTGGATTTTGTGATTCGTGTTTCGTGATTGCCATTTTGACTACTATTACTTCATAGTTTAATATAAAATCAGAAACTAATGTGGCTACATATTTTCTCTCTTTTCAGAATTTCTTGGCCATTAGTGGTTTTTGTGTTTCTGCACAAATTTTGGGACTGTTATTTTTCTATTTTCTGGGAAGGGATTGATATTTCATAAGACTGCATTAAAATTCCAAATTACTTTATATAATATGGACATCTTATGTATTATAATCCTACACATACATATATATTTAAGATGTCTCTAATTTGATTTACTTCTATTTCATTTTAATGTTAGATTCACTATCTCAGAATATACTTCTCTATTTTTGTGGTGGAATGAAACCCAAATTTGTTATTCTTTTTTGACAAGTTTATTTCTTAGTATGTTTTTTTCTTAAGTTCTCTTTCCTTAAATTTGTTGCTTGTGAATGAAAATGTAATTAACTTTTGCATATTTATTCTTATCCTACCACTTTGGTATATTCTTTATTATTTTTGTTGGATTTCCCTATGGAATATTTTTTAGGGTTTTCTGTATATGTTATTTAATTTTTAGAAAAGTATATTTACATTTTTAGCAACTTAATTTCTTATATGTAATATACATATAAACTTTCACTTTCTTAATTATTCAAATTAGGACTTTCAAAACTATGTTCAGGAGTATATGTTAGCTGCTTAGCAAAACATTCTCATAATATTGTTTTATTTCTGAGATCAGAAGAGACATTTTTATTTTCTCATACTGAATATATTTGCTATGTTTGTTTCATGTGATAGCTTTTATTTCTTTATTGAATCACTGAGATGGACCCTTACAAAGATGTTTATGATTAGATTTTAGTCATACCGTATTCCAATACCCATCCGTCTAGAGTGTACATTTCCCAGTATTAGTGTCCACAGGTTTCCTCCCATAACCCCACTCTCCATCCCCTGCCTGCCTGAAAAGGGCAGGCAATTTTCTTCTCTCTCTCTGTCTCTTTCTATGTCCCTCTCTGTCTCTCTCTCTCTCTCTGTGTCTGTCTCTGTCTCTCTCTTTCCTCTCTCTCTCCTCCACCCCCATCCACTTTTTGGGTATTGTGGTTTGCAATATTGATACTGAAAGGTTACCAAGAATATCCTTTTCCTACTTTTAACCCTCAGATCTTGTCCAGCATGATCATTCCCTGATATTATTGTCATACTGATCTCTTCTCCATATTACCTACCCTCAGTCCCACATACACTCGTGGTTAGTTCCAACCATTGACCAGTCCTCCTAACCTCTGTTTTTGCTGTATCACTGTATCATTGTATCACTGTCATCCCGTTGCTCATCGATTTGCTCATGTGGGCACCAGTAGCATCTCCATAGTGAGACTTGTTACTGTTTTTGGCGTATATCAAATACACCACAGGTAGCTTGCCAGGCTCTGCCGTGTGGGCAAGATACTCTCAGTAGCTTACTGGGCTCTTCGAGAGGGGAGGAGGAATCGAACTTGGGTCGGCAATGTGCAAAGCAAATGCCCTACCTGCTGTGCTATCGCTCCAGCCCTGTTTTTGCTAGTAAGTAATATTAGTCTTCTGTTATATATACATACATATATATAAAACAAATGAATGCAGTCACTATAACCATCCCTTTCCTTGACTCAATTCACTCAGCATGGTACACCATGTCCATCCATTTATAGGCAAATTTAATGACTTCATTTTTAATAATAGCTACAGAGTATTCCATTGTGTCAATACAACCTAACTTCTTTATCCAGTCATCTGTTCTTGGGCACTCAGATTGTTTCCAGATTCTGGCTATGATAAATAGTGCTGCAATGAACATAGGAGTGCAGATGGTATGTCTGTTGTGTGTTTTGGAGCCCATAAAGTATATTCCCAGAAGTGATATTGTTGGGTCAAATGTAAGCTCAAATTCTAGACTTTAAGAAATGTCCATATTGTTTTCCAAAAAGGCTGGAGCAGATGGCATTCCCATCAACAATGAAGGAGAGTCTTTTCTCCCCATATCCACTCCAGCAGTGGTAACTTTTGTTCTTTTAGATGTGTGCCAGTCTCTGTGGGATGAGATGATATCTTATTGTTGTTTTGATCTGCATCTCCCTGATTATTAGTTATGAAGAACATTTTTTCATGTGCCTTTTGGCCAATCGAATACTTGAAAAAGTTTCTGTTCATTCCCATCGCCCCATTTTCGATGGGATTGGATGATTTTTTTCTTATAGAGTTCAACCAATGCCTTGTATATCTTTGATATATCTTTGATATGATACAGATTATTATACGCCACTATCAGAAGGCTTTTGGTTGAATATCCTTTCCCATTCTGTAGGCTCTCTTTGTATTCTGGCCACTGTTTCTTTTGAGGTGCAGAATCTTCTTAGTTCCATTTATTTTTGCTTCCACTTGCTTGGACTGTGGTGTTTCATCTTTGAGATACCTTGAGCTTCAATATCATGGAGGGATTTGTGAACCTTCTTTTCAATGTACCTCATGGATTCTTGTCTAATTCTGGTCATTAATCCATTTTAATCTGATTTTGGTTATTGGTGTTAGATAGAGGTCTGAGACCATTTTTTTTTGCATGTGGCTGTACTATTTTGCCAGCACCAATTGTTAAAGAAGCTTTGCTTGCTCCAATTCATATTTCTTGCTTACTTGTCAAACATAAAAAGAAAAGATTAACTGATCATGTATTCGATGGTATGTGTAAGGACAGATAACTCTATTCCATTGGTCTCCAGATCTGATTTTTATTCCAAAACTATGGTATTTTAATTATTACCACTTTTCACTACAGTTTAAAGTTGGGGAAGATGATGCCTCCCACCTTTCCCCTCCTTAAGTTGCTTAGCTATTCATAGGGGCTTATTGCTCTATATGAATTTCAGGAGTATTTGATCAATTTATTTGAAAAATGCCATGAGTAGCCTTACAGGGATCATATTGAATTTGTATGATGCTCTGGGGTATATTGTCATTTTGACAATGTTATTTCTTCCAATCCATGAGCAGGGAATATGTTTTCATTTCCTTGTGTCTTCTTTAATTTCTTGAAATGGTGTTTTGTAGTTTTCTTTGTACAGGTCTTTACCTCCTTAGTGAAGCTGATTTCAAGGTACTTGATTTTCTGATGCACAACTGTGAATGTTATTTTTAATATAATTTTCCTCTCTTTCATTATTTGCGTATAGGAAAGCCATGGACTTTTGAGTATTGATTTTGTAACCTATTTGCTCTATAAGTCTATTATTTTTAGGAACTTCTTGGTAGAGACTTTAGGGTTCTCTAAGTATAGTTTCATATCCTCTGCAAATAATAAGAACTTGGTTTCTTCCTTTCCTATCTGGATGCCCTTAATATCTTGTTCTTCCCTAACTGCTATAGTAAGTACTTCAGTACTATATTGAATAGAAGTGGAGAAAGAGTGCACCCTTTTCCTGTACCTGAACGTATATGGAAGGCTTTTAGTTTTTCCCCATTGAGAATAATGCTTGCCATGGGCTTGTGGTAGATGGCTTTGACTATATTGAGGAAAGTTCCTTCAGTTCCCTTTTTGCTAAGAGCTTTTATCATGAACCATTGCTGGATCTTGTCAAATGCTTTCTCCACATCTATAGATATGGCCATTTGTTTTGTATCTTTTCTTTTATTGATATTATGGATTATGTTGATTGACTTGCAAATGTTAAATCTTCTTCGCATCCCTGGGATCAATCACACTTGATCATGGTGTATGATCTTTTTTGATGAGTCGTTGGTCCTATTTGCTAATATTTTGTTGAGGATCTTTGTATCTGTGTTCATCAAGGATATTGGCTTGTAATCTTTTTTGTAGTATCTCTCTGCATGTGGTATTAGGGTGATCTGTATTTCATAGAAACTATTTAGGAGTGCTTCTCTTTATTCATTTTCCTGGAAAATCTTGAAAAGGACTGGCAACAGATCCTCTTTAAATGTTTGAAAGAATTTACTAGTGAACCCACATGGACCTGGGCTTTTGTTTCAGTGAAGATTTTTGATTACTCTTTCAATTTCCTTGATAGTGATAGGTCTACTAAGATATTCCAAATCTTCTTAGCTCAGACTTGGGAGGTTATAGGAATCCATGAATCCATTTCTTCTAGGTTCTCTTAGTTCGTGGCATGTAGACTTTCAAAATAATTTCTGATGCTCTTTTGAATTTCTTTGGTTCCTGTGGTGATGTCCCCCTTTTTATTTCCGATTTGGTTTATTAGGTTTCTCTCTCTCTTTCTTTGTTTGTGAATATTGATAGTGGTTTATCAATCTTTTGTTTTGTTTTGTTTTGTTTTTAAAGAACCAGCTCTTGGTTTCATTAAACTTTTGGATTGTTTTTTTGGGAATCCAGCTCATTGATTTCTGCTCTAAATTTTATTATTTCTTTTCTCCTGTTTTTTGGGGCTCCTTTTGTTGGTTATTTTCTAAGATCTTAAGCTGAAGTCAAGTTATTTATGTTAGCCCTTTCTTCTTTCATGATAAACTCTTATAGAGTTATAGAGCTATAAATTTTCCCCTTAACACAACTTTAGCTATGTCCCACAAGTTCTGTAGCTTGTGTCTTCAATCTCATTTTTTTCCAGGAATCTTTTGATTTCTTCTTTGGTTTTCTCTCTAACCCACTGGTTGTTTAACATTGAGCTGTTTAATTTCTAGTTGTTTGATTTAATTCTCTGTTTGTGAATGTGATTAAATTCTACATGCAGTGCACCTTGATATGAAAAGATAGTTTATACAATTTCTATCTCCCTCATTCTATTGAAGTATGTTTTGTGGCCCAGCATATGGTATATCTTAGAAAATGTTCCATGTGCACTATAAAAGAATGTGTTCAGTTTTGGGGTGGGGGATTAAAAGCCCTCTATACCTCTATTAGCCCTCTCTCATTTTTTCCTTCAATGCCAGTATTCCTTGCTGAGTTTTAGTCTTGTTGATCACTTAAGAGGTCATAATGTGCTGTTAAACTTTCTGGCTACAGGGGCTGGAGCAAAAGCACAGCGGGTAGGGCATTTGCCTTGCACGCGGCTGACCCAGGTTCGATTCCTAGCACCCCAAATGGTCCCCTGAGCACAGCCAGGGGTAATTCCTGAGTGCAGAGCCAGGAGTAACCCCTGTGCATCGCCGGGTTTGACCCAAAAAGAAGCAAAAAAAAATATCTCTGGCTACTATTGTGTTGCTATCAATGTCCTCCTTATAGTTTATTAGCAGTGGTTTTAAGTATTCTGCTGACCCCTCATTGGGTGTATATGTTTAGGAGTAACATTGCTTCCTGAGGTACACATTCTTTGATTGAAAAACAAAACAAAACAAAACAAAACGGCCTTCTCTATCCCTTATCATCTTTTTCAGCTTGAAATAATATGTTGTTGGATACTAGTATAGCCACTCTGACTTTTTCGAGAGACTTGTTTGCTGAAGACTTGTTTCCATCATTTGTCTTTGAGTCTGTGTTTGCTCTGACTGTTCTGATGTGTTTCTTGTAGGCAGAAGAACGTTGGATTCAGTTTTTTAATCCATTTTACCACTTTGTGCCTCTTAAATGGTGAATTCAGACCACTGATATTGAGAGAGATTATTGTCATGGGGTTTTGTGCCATTTTTATGTAGAAGTTTGCTGTGTTTGTGGGGTTTGTCTTGTCTTACAGTAGTCCCTTCAATCCTTCTTTTAAGGTTGGGTTTGAGTCTATAAAGTTCGTGAGCTATTAGTTATCCATTAAGTAGTGCTTCATTTCTTGGAGTCTGAGTGAGAGTCTAGCTGGATAAATTATTCTTGGTGAGGTATTCACATTATTGAGTTTTTTTACTATATCCCACCACTGTCTTCAGTCTTGGATGGTTTCCTCTGGTAAGTCTGCTGTAAATCAAAGGGATGCTCATTTTTATGTGACTTTCTTCTTTGACCACTCTGCTTGCAGTATTGTATCTGTATCTGTGTTATTCATCCTTCTGATTATCATATGTCTTGGAGTCTTTTTATTAGGGTTTCTTTTAGCTGATGCCCTCAGGCTTCTAAGATCTGGATGCCTGTATTCTCCAAATCTGAGAATTTCTCAGCAATGATATCTTTAACTGTTACTACTTCACCAGAGTTTCTTCCCTGTCCTTCTGGTACTCCAATGATTCTTATGCTGTTCTTCTTGAATTCATCCCCTAGGTCTCTGATTTGCTCTTGAGTTAACTTGAGGTCTTTTTTCATCCTTGATTGTTGCCTGTATGCTTTCTTCAGTTCATCTTCAAGCTCATTGACCCTATCTTCAGCTGATATCATTCTACTGTTGAGGACACTCACTGAATTTTTTATTTAATCTACCAAATTCTTTATTAGTGACAACTTTATAGCTTTCTTATTTCTGTTCTCACTTCTCCCTGTATTATATTGGCTGTCTGTTCTATTGTGTCTTTCATATTCTGCTTTAATTTACTGTATGTCTATTCCATCATTTCTTTGAGTTCTTGAACATCCTCAACATTTCATTTCTGAATTCTTTACCAGAGAGATTCTATATGTAGGCCTTCCCTACTGAGTCTTCAGGACTCTTTTCTTCATCTACCCCTCATGGTGGGGATTTGCACTATTTCCCCATGCTGCTGTAGTAATATTGAGGTAGATCCCTCCTGTTTTCTATCAGTGTCCCCCTCTCTCGATGAGAGAAGATTCTGGATGAGTTCAGTCAATGATGGTCTCTATATTCTTTGATGATCCTGTGTGTCTTATATGTGGGCCCTAGTGCTTCTTCAGGGGATGGGTTCTTTTACATTAGGCTTACTCATATACTTATGTTCACTTTTTTTTGAATCACTATGATACAGTTACAAAGCTCTCATGTTTGAGTTTCAGTTCATACAATAATCAAACACCCATCCTCCACCAGAGCATATTTTCTATTTTCCACCACCAATGTCCCCAGTATCTCTGCCCATCCCAACCCCCCCCCACCACTGCCTCTATGACAGGCAATTTCTCCCATACTCTCTCTCTCCTTTTGGACATTATGGTTTGCAATATATAGATACTGAGAAGCTATCAGGTTTGGTCCTTTATCTACTTTAAGCACACATCTCCCATACTGAATGATCCCTTCAACCATCATTGACTTAGTGATCTCTTATATATTCCAGCTGCTTTGTCCCCCGGCTCATGAGGCAGCTTCCAATATGGAGCAATATTCCTGGTCTTTGTGTCCACTGTCCTTGGGTGTCAGTCTCATACTATGTTATTTTATAGTCCACAAATGTATGCAGTCATTCTATGTCTGTATCTCTCTTTCTGACTTATTCACTTAGCATGGTACTCTCCATGGCCATCCACTGATAAGCAAGTTTCATTACTTGATCTTTCTGCATAGTACTTCATTGTGTAGAGGTACCAAAGTTTCTTTAACAAGTCGTCTGTTCTTGAGCACTCGGGTTGTTTCCAGATTCTGACTATTGAGTTTCACCATTATTTTGGTGAGTTTTTGGAGTGCTTTGATTGGAATAGGTTAGTAGTCTATTGGCATAATGTTGTTGGGATAGCCAGGCTGTCCTTGTAAGAATTAGGTAACTGAGGTTGAGTTATGAGTCCAAAGCGCAATGAAAGGGGAAATTAACTGCAGAAACTTAAGCAGCCAGTGCCCCAGAGGCCATACCCCCCACCACAGCTGTATCTGTGTGGGAAGGTTCCCATTTTAGTGCTGCTCTTGGTTAGAGTCCTACTTTCGGTGCATTTCTAAAATCTCAGGAGTTCCTCTCGTCTAGGTGCTTAGATGAGCACCTTAGCTAAGGTGTCTTCTAGTTCACTCTGGCTGCTTTCTCAGTGCCTCATATGATTTTAATTGCCAAAACATATAGTGAGAATGTTCCTTCAATTTATTGAGAGTTTATATCATATATGGAAACCAAATTTCCTTAAATGTTTCTTTAGCATCTATTGATATGATCCTATTAATTTTATCTTTGTCAATACAATATAGAACATTATTTGCACATGTTAAACCTCTTGCATTTCTAAAATAAATTCCAGATGAATTGATTGTGTTTCTTTTGATATGTTGGATAACAATAACACAAATTTTGAGAAAAATAGTATTTTAATAATTCTTGCACCTTTATTCTCCAGAGATATACATCAATAATGATTTTTTGTTTTGTTTTCCTTGCCTAGTTTGGTATCAAAGCAATGAACATATAAAATGTGTTTGGAAGCATTCCCCCCAATCATAGTCTTTCTAAAAATTTTTTTAAGAAATCCTGATGAATAAGCATTAAATTTTTAAAACATTGCTAATATTCACTGCTATCTATTTGTTTACGATGAAGAAGAAATTGAGAAGTTCTACATGGAGCTGGAGAAGTTCTATAAAGAAGACCACACCTTCTACAAGATCATTGTCTGATTTTTTGCCAAGATAGGACCGAGAAGGTCACCCGAAAAACTCCACATAAGACCCATGGCCTAGAATGGAACAAACAGGGTGAGAGACTGTCTGAGTTCATCATGTCGACCAAGACCATACATGATAACACACAGTTCCAGAAGGCTGAATCTAAACGTTGGACATGGGAATCTCCCAGTAGACAGTTCCACAATGAAATTGACTGCATCATATCCAATTGAAGGTTTTGCCTGACCAATGTCACCGTTGTCCTAAAATTCCAAACGGAATCCGACCACCATCTCCTTCGTGAAAAATTCTACTTCACAGAGTCAGGAGAAAAGACTGCATAGTTTAAGTTTAAGAAGAGAACTCCCAGAATGACCACCAACTGGGAGCTCTTTGTCACTATTGTGGCAACATGGGAAGATGTTATCATTGAAAACATCCACAAGGAATACGATTGACTGGTTCAAGGCCTCCAAGACTGCGAGAGGAATGCTGAAAGTGGGAAAGCCACAAACAGACACCAATCTTCAAAAACTATCAAGCTCATATGCCAAAGTTGTTTGCATGAGCCTCAGGCAACAACGAGCTAACATGCAAGCTCCCAAAGCGGTGCAGAGAACCAATAAAGGAAGACCTCAAAGAGAGAAGAGCAGCAATGTTGGCTAATGAAGCAGCAGCCGGGAAAAGTATTCACAACGCTTACCTGTTCTTCGCCAACTACATTACCAAGATGACTGTCCTCCAACATCCTGATGGATCTATTACATCTTCCAGAAGGGCAATGGAGAGGATTATTCACGACTTCTACTTGGATCTCTGACAGCCACGTCTACCTGCCCACATAAAAAAATTCTGCAGAATGGATATGTCATTCCCAACGTCCTCCCTTCCGAAATCCGACATACCATTTCATCGGTAAAGATGCGTACAGTACCCGGTCCAGACAATGTCAGACCTGAACACCTGAAGAATCTGCTGTGAATACTCATAAATACACTGGCTTGACTCTTCACACGCTACCTGTACGTATGCAAGATTTCATCCCAAAAGAAAACCAGCAGGACCATTCTGTTGTACAAGGAGGGAGATCCACAACATCGGCAACTAGCGCCAAATCTGCCTGTTGTCCATCATCTATAAGTTGTTCACTCGAGTCATCCTGAATAAAATAGGCAGAACACTAGATGAAAAACAACATGCTAGCAAGTTGGGTTCTGAAAAGGATTCAGCACAATTGACCATATTCACACAGTGACCAAGCTCATGGATGTTTCGCGAGAGTTCAAGATGCCGATCTGTCTAACATTCATCGACTTAAAGGACGCCTTTGATTCTGTTGAGAATGAAGCAGTCATCAAAGCCCTAGCCAAACAGGGCATTCAAATTCAGTACATCAAGATCCTTCGTGAGCTATATTATGGATTCACCACCAGAATCTCACCATTCTACAAGGAAGTGATCATTGATGTAAAGAGAGGGATTCAGCAGGGTGATACCATTTTACTGAAACTCTTCAGTGCCACCCTCGAGAACATTATGAGACTACTGGAAAGGAAAGGAATGGGAGTGAAGATAGACAGTCAGTAGCTACACCACCTCTGCTACGCTGATGACATTGTTCTAATAACACCAAACATTAACCAATCAACACAAATGCTGGCCAACTTCTACCATGAGTGTGGAAAGGTCAGAGTGCAGCTGAATCTCAGCAAAACAATGTTCATGAAAAACAAACTACTCCCTGATGTTCCATTTGCTCTCAATGGAATGGACATCTCCGAATGCAGCAGCTACATGTACCTGGGTCAAAAAATCAACATAATGAAAGATCAGGTCTGACATCTGTGCAGGAAGAAGAGAGCAGTGTGTAACGCCTTCAAGAACATCAAAGGAGTGTTTAAGAGGACAAGGAACCGCCAGCTCCAGACACAACTTTTGACTCCACCGTTCTTCCTGCACTAACACCAGAGACCTGGGTCCTATGAAACCAGGATGAGAAAGCTATTCAGGTATCCCAAAGAGGAATCAAAAGAGCTATGCTTGGCATATCATGTTTCACTCAAGTGAGAGAAGGAATCCGGAGTTCTGACCTCCATCAACTATCAAGAATCAGGGATGCTATCTCGTGTCAAGGGGTCAAAAATCAGATGGGCCGGAAACGTAATGTGATTCAGAGATGACCGCTGGACTAGAGCTGTTACCTACTGGATTCCATGGGATGTCAAAAGACCGTGTGGCCGCCCATCTACGAGATGGTCATACTTCTTCGTCAAGACGAACAGTTTGAGACTCTTCCTGTTCCTGGAGCAAGCAGATACTGTTGGGCTATACTAGCACATGACAGGGATGAATGGAGATGTTACTGGTGCCCACTTGAGCAAATCTAAGAACAACGAGATGACAAGTGACAAGTGATACAAGTGACATATTTGTCATTTTTTATGTACTTGAAATTGATCTGTTAGAACTATTTACTTAATTTTTGAAATGATGTAAGTTTGTTCATCTAGGTTGTCTAATATTATTGCATCTAGGGTTAATAGTAATATTTTATGATCTTTACATCTGTTCATTTTGTTATAATTTTACTTCTTTTGATTCTTATTCTTTAAGTATAGTTATAATCTCATTTCATTTTCTTAATTTGTCTTTCATGAAGTCTATTAATCTATATGATTATTAGATATTGGTAATCTTTAGTTGCACTGTAGCACTGTTGTTCCGTCGTTCATCGATTTGCTCTAGCGGGCACCAGTAACATCTCCATTGTAAGATTTGTTGTTACTGTTTTGGGCATATTCAATACACCTCAGGTAGCTGGCCAGGCTCTGCCGTGCAGGCGAGATACTCTCCATAGCTTGCCAGGCTCTTGTAGAGGGATGGAGGAATCAAATCCGGGCCGGCCGCATGCAAAGCAAACGACCTACCCACTGCATTATGGCTCTAATTATTAACTTTCTGCCACCCTGGATTTATCTTTTAGGTTTTTATTTCTTTTCACTCTAATTTTTATTTTTTTATTCATTCTACTGCTTGATTTTTGAGTTTTGTTTTTGTTTTTCCTTTTTTCTAGGTCCATTTAAAATTTTAATGTAATTAATTTATTTAAGATTTTATTATTGAATCACTGTGATATAAATCTTTACCAAACTGCTCAAAATTTGGTTTTAGTAATACTGTGGTCCAATACCCATCCATCCACCAGTGTACATTTCCTAGCACCAGTGTCAAACAGTGTCACCAGTTTCCCCTCTCATAACTGTCCTCTTAGTTCCAGCCTGCCTCTATATCATGCACCTCTCTCCTCTCTCTCTCTCTCTCTCTCTCTCTCTCTCTCTCTCTCTCTCTCTCCTCTCTCTCTTATTTTTCTCTCTCACTCTCTCTTTAATTTTGGGCATTGTGCTTTGCAGTATAGATATTGAAAGGTTATCCAGTATATCCCTTTATCTGCTTTTAACACTCAGATCTATGTGATCATTTCCAACTATTTTTGTCATCTTGGTACCTTTATATATAAGACTCTAGTCCCCTTCAATATAAGGTTAATTTTTTCTTCATTCATATAAATCAGTACTGCTATTAACTTCCTTCTTAATGTAACTCCTACAGCATCCCACAGATTCTTTGCTTAAATTAATATGCATATTTATTTTCAATTACATGTATACTAATTTAATTTCTGATTCTTTTCAGGGAAGCAAAGTTTTTTATTTAAATAAAAGTATTTATATAAAATATGAAGGAGGAAAAATTGAATGAGAGATCTAGTTGTTCAAGGGAGAACATGGGCTTCTCCAAAGGGGATAAACCGACTTTGATTTTTTTCCTTACCCAGTAACTATTCATCTGGTTTGTTTTATTGTATTTTTTTGCTTATTTGTTTGAATATATCCCTCACACTGCTTGTGGACCCATGGCCCACTGCTAATAACAGCTTGTAGTGTAATGAGTCTGGCAGTTCATTAACCAGAGGTCTTCCAAACCACACTTTTCTGAGCATCTTATTGAACTTGGATTCTTACACATATAAGGAATGAATTTTGCCCATTTGCCCAATGTCCCTAACCATTAAGTGTGTTGTTCTGTTTCTATATATTTGAGCTTTGCCAGTTTTATTTTTGTAATAGTTTTATATTTCCATATGGTAACAAAAGGTACTTTAGATAATTTTAACTTCATATATATACATATACATATGTATATACATGCATATGTGTATACATATATATTATTTCTCTTTCCTTCTGAGCATTATGGTATTGTGATTTGCAATACAGGTACTGTCAAGTTATCATATGTATATGTGTGTGTATATGAGAGAGAGTCTCTTGCCCGCATGCCTGGCTGTCTTCCCCGGGGCCCCTCAAAGGGGATGGGCTTGAGCTTCCCTCCCCACCCCGAGCAGAGCTCCCTCGACCAAAGACCTCTGGAGCCTTAGCCACAGCCATGCTCAAGGCTCCTCTCCACATGTTCAGACAAACCTCACGCATGAAGGTACCGGCAGAGGAACCCAGGTTTCTGGATCCTGGGGCTGAGACCTCCAAGTCTGCTTGGATCGAGATTGAGCCTCTTCCTCCCAGATTTCCCATTTTCCAGTAGCTAGGTGGTCACACCCAGGGACTGCCCCTGGCGCTGTGTAATCCCATCAACAGCCAACATCCAGAGACTATAAAACCATAGACATCTCCCGAAAGACATCTTATAGCCTAGTTCTCACTCTGGGGGAACCAGGGAAGCTACTGAGAGTTTCCTGCCCACATGGGAGAGCCTCACAAACTCCTCATGGTGTATTCATATGCCAAAACCAGTAGCAATGATGGGTCTCATTCCCCTAACCCTGAAAGATCCTCCAATGCAGCATTGTTAGGAAAGACGAGTAAAGAGAAAGGCTTCTAAAATCTCAGGGCTAGGATGAATGGAGATGTTACTGAGACCACTCGAGAAATTCAACGATCAATAGGATGATGATGATGATGATGATGATGATGATGATGATGATATTATGATGATAAATATATATATGTATATATATATATATATCTTTACTCACTTTCAGGACACAATTCTTGTCCAGAATGGTCATTTACTATCATCATCATAGTTTTATGTAAACCATGTTCTTATATGCACTTCTGTAAGAAACAAATTAGGAACAATTATTTTCTAAACAGTAGTTTTTTGTTTTTTTTTTTCCTTTTGGGTCACACCCAGCGATGCATAGGGGTTATTGCTGGCTTTGCACTCAGGAATTACTCCTGGCGGTGCTCGGGAGACCTAGGGGATGCTGGGAATTGAACCCTGGTCAGCCACATTCAAGGCAAACGCCCTACCCTTTGTGCTATTGCTCCATCCCTAAACAATAGTTTTATACTATTTTTGTTATTTCATTGCTATCTGAGGCTCATTTTATTCACTCTAATCTAGTAGATTTCAAATATTCATTAAATAATATGGTATGTTTCTTAGCTATATTTTGGCTATCTTATTTTTCTAGCCAATGTCTGGATAACTCAAAACAGATACAATGCAGTCGAGGCATAGATAATTAAAAGGATAATTAAAAATTCCCAGTAAAGTTTGGAAGACAAAATACATGACACCAAACTGGTTACCATTGTGCAATAGAAACTATCACATAAATATATAACAAACAGAATTTGATCACGTTAAATTATCTAGACTTCATAAAAACCAAGACAATAAAAATTATGGTGCATCAAATGTCCTTAAGAACTGCCTTCTGGGAGATACTGGTGTTCTGCAGGGTACCTAGGGCAAGTGTGAGAGTCCTTCCTGCCACTAATGCTACTGTAAAGGGTTACTGCTGGCCCTGAGAGGATTTCTTAATTAGGTAACTGACCCTGAGCCTACACAGACTGTAGAAATATTGACCTACATGTCTATTTTCTCTTACTTAATCCTGGAGGTAAAATCTAATTAAGAAATTTAAGAGATTTTTCTATTGGTTACAGTCTTAAGGAACCCCAAGGCATAAACTGTTTGCTCTGAGGGCTAGAATATGTAACAATCCCTTATGGCACCACAGATATCTGGGACCTAGACAAAACAATAATATCTTTAGAAGAAGTTACTCATGAAGAAGAGAAAAATTATAAAGATTAAATCCGGCAGCCCTACTTCTTGACCAACTCTGTGAATTGCTGCATTTGTGCCAAGTCAAAGTCCTAGATCCAGATAAATCTCCTAAAAAAGCAAATTAAAACTCTTTCACCTAAAAAATGGGGATGTTTTCTGTTCATAGCTGTTGCATTGCTCTTGGGTAGTACATTCAGCAACTGTTTCTTAGTTTGATTCTTGAACATA
The DNA here is from genome assembly GCF_027595985.1 of Sorex araneus. NCBI lineage: Eukaryota > Metazoa > Chordata > Mammalia > Eulipotyphla > Soricidae > Sorex > Sorex araneus. Next base: position 185,080,713 of record NC_073313.1, read on the forward strand.
GACAAGTGAATTCCCACCCTCTATAGTCAGGTGATCGGGGACAGTCCCTCAGCAGCTTCTGCAAAAACTGGGGCACTGAGATATTAAAATATAGGCTCCAGACTCATGTAAAAGTTCCCCTTGTTGAGATATTGGCACTCAGGAGCATAGCAGTGGTACAGTACAAAAATAGCATTTTCCTTTCTCTGTACCCAGATAGCAATCCAATAGCCCATTGATGCATGTTAAATTAGCTGCCTGAACCTCATGCATTACTTTAAGGTAATCACATGAGCCTCTTTCATGTAAAGTCTGGAAACCGTTCAATAGGCAACTTTTAAACTGTTCTTATAGCGTTCGATTTGTGTAAAGCATGAACACTTTAGCAGTACATTTTCAGTTTGTATACTCCTGTATGTATAGTCCTTATGGACATAAGTTCTGCTGCCCCATTGATTTTCAAATCATGATGTTCAGAAGGCCCCTCTTGCAGATGCAGGTTTAAAGCATCAAGGTCTGGTACTGGGTACAACCCCTTTGTTCCTCTGGAAAATACACCACTTCTGAATTCTTTTCTGCTTTGGACTGAAGTTATCAGAGGATTATTGAAAGATTATGTCATAATGGCCAGTAGTAGGATTTTTCTCAATACAGAGCCATTAAACAACCAAAATATCCAGCAGAAACAATAGGTTACTTAACAGTCTTTCATAGTTGCAAAATCTGGTTAAATAGGGCCCTCCAGTTTAAATGAAAGTGTTCCTTCAACAACATAATAAATATGTGAAAATTTTCAAGTAACAACTACATAAATCTAGCAAAGAACCTGTGATGTATATGGCACAGATTGGTCACAGCTACCCACAATATACTTTCCTCAATTGCTGAAAGATTGTCCTTCCTGCAAACCCAATTTATTGAATCCAGATCTTCTTAGGACATTTTGGGAAACTTTTGATCAAACTAAGAAAAAAGAATCTTGTCAATTCTTCAAGTTAGAACTTTTCTTTGAACTTCTGTGTTGCCATAATATATTTCTACAAAAGATGACATATACCTATGTTGTGACTAACTTAAAAGTAGAAATGAAAACAAAAGAAAAATAAAATGACTATAATAATTCAGAATTTCATGCACACCATATTAAAAGGCAATAATGCAAATAAAATATGTGACATGATGTGATCACTGAACTCTGCAGAAGAAACACCTGGAATGATGCTACAACTACTAGTGCCTTCACAAATGCTTGTCTCTCAAAGGTCATCAAGATATTAATTTCTACATTGGCATTTTTTGGGAAAAGATGAAAAATACAAAAAAGCAAGATAGTAACTTAGAATCCAAAAGTAAAGAACCAACAGCAAGAGATCTGCTAGGAAGAAAAGCTTCAAAAATAAGAAAAGTTTAAATTAGGCTATTCAAGAAACAAAAACAGAAGGAAAAATCAGAAATGCTTAATTTTCCACCTATTTAATGATTCATGATCTCCAAGATATTTTAGAAAATGATACTAAAACAGATAGCTCTCAGAAAACGCTTGAAGTGGAGATTATACTCACGAACCTCATAATCAGATGGGTGGGATTTCAGTAGCATTTTCTCTTCTACTCCCATCACTTTCTGCAGTTTTATTCAACCTTACTCACAATATGTAGCAAATATTCTGATTACTACATACACTAATATTTTCATTGATGATTATGGCTGAGTTATAATCAATCATTACTTATGACTATAACCAACAACCGTGTTACTGACAACATTAGGAATAGTAGTAGAATCAATGCTATTGAAGATATAACAGCTCAGAGGCCAAAATGATAATACAGCAGGTAGAGAACCTGCCTTTTATGTGACCAACCTAGATTGGATTCCCTTGACCATGTGTTTGCTGGATTTCCCAGGAGTGACAACTCAGTGCAAAGGCAGGAGGAGAAAGTTTTGAGAACCATTAGGTTTGGCCTCTGACTACCACCCCCTACCCTCAGAATATATAACAGCTCAATGTAGAAATAAAAACCCAGTGTTATCTATCTTGAAATGAAGTTCTCTAAGAGATGACTCCACATAAGTCACTCAAAGATAAGGATGTGATGATGTCTGCTAGAACTTTTATTCAGTTCCTCCAAACTCTGGGTCCTCAGATGTTTCCAAAGAAATCTAGGTTAAACCACAGAAGTCTCCACAGAAGCAAGGGTGGAAGACAGCAATGCTGAATGTCATTGTTCACTGTGAAATCACTCCTCCTTCTATGAAGAACAGCAAAAAATTTCTAAGCAGTAAAACAACAAACCATTGAGAAGCATAACTACACTTTAGTCATTAGCACGAACTCAGTTTTAACTTAAGATTTCCATAAAATCTTCCAGGACAAAGGAAGGAAATAACTGCCTGGTATCACTATATCATTGTCATTCCATTGTTCATCAATTTATGCGAGCAGACACCAGTAACATCTCCATTTGTCCCAGCCCTGAGATTCTAGCAGCTTCTCCTTATTCATCTTTCCCAATGATTGGAGGCTCTTTCAGGGTCAGGGGAATGAGACCTGCTATTGTTACTGTTTTTGGCATATTAGAATATGCCATGGGAAGCTTGCCAGGCTCTGCCATGCAGACTGCCTGGTACCCATGGGAAAGACCAAAAGAGGAAACATGTAGCCAGGTGAAATGATGAGGAGCCTAGCTGTAAGTTACTGACTCCAGGTCATTGAAAGTATCCATACTTCATATAAAGTCAAAGACATTGAGGTAAGACTAACCGATGCAATGACTGGAAAGATAGACTGAAAAATAATTAACGAAGAAAATAAAAATCAATTTTCCAGTTATACAAATAAAGAGAATTTTTAGAATATTAAAGGACTTCATGAAGATAAGTCATTGTCATAATGTTTGTCAAAAATAGCTGTTCTAGGGCCAGAGCGATAGTACAGTGGGTAGGGTGTTTGCTTTGCATGCAGCTCACTTGAGTTCGATCCCCAGAATCCCATACGGTCTCCCAAGCACCCCCAGGAGAAATTCCTGAATGCAGAGCCAGGAATAACCCCTGAGCATCTCTGGGTGTGACCCCCCCAAAAAATAAAGTAGGTGTTCTCTGAGAAGAACATCTGGAACTACATAAAAAGGAAAAATATGAAGTAACTTTGAAGAAAGTTTTCCATTCCAAGGAGAACAATAAATATGTGGCATTACTTTGATAATTAGTAAACCAACAATGTTTGTTTACATTATAAAGAATAGAAGCTCTATATTGTGAAAACCATGGGGTGGGGAGGTAATGTTTTAACTTGGCTTGCTATACCAGCATCAGTGTTGTTTGGGTAAATGCATAGGAGGAATTCATCTACATTGAAAGACTTTTCAGAGGTGGGTCTGGACCGATAGTACAGTGGGTAGGGCGTTTGCCTTGCATGCGGCCAACCCAGGTTTGATCCCCATTTTCCCATATGGTCCCCTTAGCACCGCCAGGAGTAATTCCTGAGTGCAAAGCCAGGAGGAACCCCTGTGCATCAACGGATGTGACCCAAAAACAAATAAACAAAAAAGACTTTTCAGAGGAATGTAACTGTAGACTTGGTACATCTCTCAATGCAACACATTTTTTCACACATTTTTCACTTGGACAATTGGGTCATTTTCACTTTGTCTATTATGAATATATATCAGTGCTTTGAATATTCATATACTATTCTGCATGTAAATATGATTTTTAAATTTTCTGAGCTTATTTTTACACATGGAACTGCTAAAACATATGGTAACTCTGCATAGCTAGTTGAGGAACAACCAAATTGTTTGTCACAGTTTTTGTATCATTTTATATTCCCTCCAGCAGTGTATGAGGGTTCCAATCTTTTGGTTGCTTAAGAATTCTATTTTTTTAATAACTACCCTAGTATGTATCCAGTATCTCTTTATAGCTTTGATTTGCATTTTTCATTAATGATATTGAATATCTTTCTGTGTGTTTATCATCACCTCTATGTCTTCTTTGGAGACATGACTATTCTAAAATCTTTGCTCAGAATTCCAGTAAATGTCATGTGTGTAATTCCACTCATAAATATATGAGTCCGTCAAATGAAGAATGCATAAACAAAATATGGCGTACCTACATAATGGAATATTATTCAGTCAAATGGATGAATCTGGAAATAAATAGTAAGGGAAAGAATTCAAGCACAAAATGGCATATCATGTATAATTTTGTTTGCATGAAATATCTGAATCAGATAAATCCAGAGAGACAGAAAACAGATTAGTCATTGTCAGAGAATTGGAAGGGCAGGGGATTCACAGGCATAACCAACAGGTACAGTATAAGTGCTGTCTGAATTTGGCTGTGTTTATAACTGTACAATATTGTGAATATATGAATACACACATATACCCACTGTATTAGCATCCTCACACCTTAGATTTCTTTTTCCTTTTTCTCTCTTTCTTTCTTTTTTTTCTGACACCTCTTGATTATTTTCCTGACACCTTTTTCTTTGTCTGTGTTGTCTTCTTCCCTACCCTCACTCAGGCCTGACGCTTCTTAGTTAGGGTCTTCTCTGCTGCTCTGTGTTCCAAAGTGCCAAATCTCTCTGCGTTTATTCACTAGGTTTTCCTGTGAATTTTTTTCCTAGTGAGGCCCCACTCTAAATGCTGTGTTCCTTACTGTTTCCATTCTGTTTCCATGTGTTCTTTATGTTGAAGCCTCACAAGGACTCATGTATTCCTTTTTGGTCATCTTGACCCTCCCTCAAATTAGTTTCTACCATTTAGAGGTAGTATTTTTTAAAAAATTATTTTTATTAAAGCACTGTGATTTAGAGTTGTTTATAATACAGTGTTTGAGGCATTTAGTGTTCCAGCACCAACAGTGTGACATTCCTTCCACCAATGTCCCCAATTTTCCCTCCCAACCCCAACCTGCCCCATTAGGTACATAGCAAATACACTTTCTATTGCTTACTCCAACAAAACTTCAAGAAATGGCAAATAGAATGATTAGAATATACATCAGTAAAAGCTGATTTTTAATTGTTATGTGATTTTAACCTATGTAAATGTGGGAGTTGGGATGGATGTTTGATCATTGTGAGATTATAACTCAAATATGAAAGCTTGTAACTATATCATGGCGATTCAATAAAATTAGTATATATATATAAAATAAAACCATTTAATATGCCTTCCACACACTCGGGCCGGGACTCATGCATGAGCCAAGTCCCACGGAACCCAGGTAACACGAAACTTTGTGATCTTGGACTCTAGGCTCAATGGGACCTGAAAGCAGAGATCCTCTGCCTGCTTCCTCCAGTCTCCGGCCACCCAGGGGTCACACTCATAAACCACCTCCTGCTGGCACCAGATAATTTTCTCATCGGCCACCCTCCAGAACTCATGGATGCTTCTCCTGGAGGCTCCCAGAACCATGCCACCAGACTCCACACCAGAGGCTGTTCCACTAGAGTCACCCCAGAGGGGGGCAGATGAGAGCCCTCCCCCCCGGAGAGCCCTCCCCGCCCCAAGGGACCCAGCCCTGGCAGATGACCTCTACTACCCAACCACCACCACGCTCAGGCCAAGCCTCACGCATGAGTGAACATATTCCTGGACTGTGCAGCCGTGCGACACATCATAAGATATTCTGTACCCATTTTCCATAAAATCATAGATATCTATATCTAGATATAGATCTAGATACAGATATATATGCCTCTCAGAGAGCCAGGCAAGCCCCACATAGCTGAGCCTAGCAAGCTCCTTGTGGCTTATTCAATATGTCAAAAATAGTAACAATAATAGGTCTCATTTCCATGACCCTGAAAAAGCCTCCAATTGTTGGGAAAGACGAGTAAGAAGAGGCTACTAAAATCTCAGGGCTGGGACAAATGGAGACGTTACTGGCACCCACTCGAGTAAATCGATGAACGAGGGGATGACAGTGATACAGTGATACAGTGATGTATCATATAATGTATATGAATATAAAGATTTTATTTTCACCTTTAATTTGAACGACAAAATGCAAAAAGGAAATAAATAAAAACAGATACCCTTGCGGGGCTGGAGCAATAGCACAGTGGGTAGGGCGTTTGCCTTGCACGTGGCCGACCCAGGTTCAATTCCCAGCATCCCATATGGTCCCCTGAGTACCGCCCCGGGGTAATTCCTGAGTGCAGAGCCAGGAGTAATACCTGAGCATCACCAGGTGTGATCCAAAAAGCAAAAAAAAAAAAAGATACCCTTGCCCATAGCTATCTCTTTATTGATACTTTAAATTTAACTTACTAGCACAGTGCCTGTCTTGCTTAGTGAGGCAAAAATTCATCCTTCAGTATTGTTTTTAATTATGAAGTACAATCCTTAGTACTGACTGGTGCTATATTACAAGTGCTAACCCTGGTATAGTGCAACCAAGAGTGTGATTACTGCAACAAAAAGTGTATGGCTCATTACACCACAAAAAGTGTATAATCCCAGAAACAAAGAAATATATTAATATGACTGAATTCATACTTCATGTGTTGGGGGCCAAACGTAAAGGTCTGGTATTGCAAGTATCTCTGACAATCACTGGAGTGATCCCAGGGTACTGCTAGGAGTGGCCTTACGACAAACCAAAACAAAAAACAAAAAAAAAATTTAAAACAAGTGTTTGTCCCCAAATATTCCTGAAAGTATGACCACCTAATATGAAACATAAAAAAACTATACTTAAAAAAGACAAAAATATATTTTCTATTTTTTTTAGGTTAAGTAATATGTTTTTATGTTGATTGCAGAGTATATCTTATCTGGCATTTGAATTCTTCAAAATGTGTAACAATTAGATGAAATATTATCATTAGCATTTCATTTTTAAATTAAAATAAATATTTAATATCTTTTGTCACTCCCTCTCTGATGAGCACCCTCAAGATTCTGAAGAGTATTTTATTTTCCTCTATTCCTTCTCACTTACATACTGAAACTTTTAAGTTGACTGTCTTTGTTGATATTTACTTTCTAGGAAGTCATTGTTCTTACAAGTTCCTTTGCTTTCTTAAGCCTATATAATATATAGGACTTGTAGTCTTTTACTGAGGATTCCAATATCTGGGTTTCCTCAAGCAGGATCTATTGATTACCTTTTACCAACTTTGGACTCGTTTGAAATGACATTTTTTTTTTTTCATGACTACTAATGCTTCGAGTGCTGTTTTTACTATACTGTTTTTTTTTCCTTTTCTTAATGTGATGCTATCATTATTTTCTTACATAAGTAATTTCTATGAACAAGTTACTTAGTAAACTGAAATACAAAATCTATCACATTTAAATAATATAACAATTCCAAGCTTATAGAAATTATAAATCACTTTTAGAAAATTATATAGATTTTATTTACTATAATTTTTTAAAAATGTTCATTCCTATGTGTAAGATGTATTCTTTTCACATATACATTAAATTAATGAATACATCCACATTTGCTGCAGTGACAATTTACCAGTTTTCACCAGCAATATATTACAAAACATTATTAGCACACACACATATATCCTTATGATACACATATCATCTTGGTGATTAAAAAATGAGAGTAAAATTTTTTTCATTTATTTCTACCTAAAACTTGAGTATCACTCTATCATAAATCATTTTTGATATTTTCTTTTATTAGTTATACTAGTCCTAATAATACTGCTATTGTCAATTTTTAAAATGATGCTCAGAATATAAAAACACCCCAATGATCACTATAGACAATAATAACTAAATTCCCTAAAAATGAACCTTTCCAGGAATACATTGACAATGACTACACTAATAGTATTAGTTATAAATATGTAATATGGAGGAAGTGAAATAAAGATTAAACCTAAAATTAAATTATTAATGTAAAACTAAATTAGTTTTACATTTTATTGAAGTGTAATTTGGAGACAAATCAAAGTGAATACCATATATTATATAATTCACTAGGCTTGATAGTCCCCAGAAAATATTTAATAATAACTTTCCATGATTCTTTCAATAGTGATTCTTGAGTTTATGCTTATCCTTTGCCAAAATCTGTATTATTCCACCCTCTGCTTTAGTCAGCCTTTTCTTTGTTCTCTAGTAAAGAAACAAACTCATCCTAAATTCCTAATTATGGCCATTTAAGTGCAGTAAAGCCATGATCCAGACTCACAAATGAATCTCAGAAGAAGGCAACTTGCAGAATCGATATTTCCGCAACTTGCACCAGGCTGATTTCATCTGGGCATCTTGGAGGGGGGCAGGTATGTCCCTCTGCCTGCCCCAAAAGAACACTGGCAGCCAGAAGCCTCCAGAACCCAAGTGACGCACTGTCCACTGCTGACCCTCTCAGGCTCGCCCTGAGCCCTCCACGCTTGAGATTTAATCTGCTGAAAAACCCAGGTAGGTGGGATTTTTGACTGAAATCTCCAGGCTTCTGGAGTTGGGATGCCCCCCCACCCACCTCCCTGCACTTCTGCTTTTCTGGCAGTCACACCCACAAACTATCTCTGGGTGCTATTTAAGCCCATTAACGGCCATGGTCCAGATAACCACAAGTGAATCTCGGAAGAGAGCAACACGCTGCAAAGATGCCTCCAGACCTCAAAATCACCACCCAGTTAAAATAATTTTAACTCAAGTTCTAGCACTAGCACCCTATGACAAATTTTAGAATTCCAGGAGCATGTGGCCACAGACAGCCAGTACAATTATGCCAATGATATACCAAGAGTAATACACCACAATTGATGGGGTGTAAGGTAGAAGATGCTCAATATTGATAAATATATATATATACATATATGTACATATACACTTATATTAGCAAACAAGACTAAAACACTAACAACATGTTAATGATCTCTAATACTGGGGCTAAATTACTCCAAGATGAGATACAACTATTTTCACACTCTAAAGAAACCTTTGTGGATCATTTTTACTCAATTACTTATAACAAGTAGCATTGTAGCACTGTAGCACTGTCATCCTGTCCATCGATTTGCTCGAGCAGGCACCAGTAAAGTCTCCATTGTGAGATTTGTTGTTACTGTTTTTGGCATATTAGATACACCACGGTAGCTTGCCAGGCTCTGCTGTGTGCATGGGATACTCTTGGTAGCTTGCCAGGCTCTTCGAGAGGGACAGAGGAATCAAACCCAGGTCGGCTGCGTGCAAGGCAAATGCCCTACCCTCTGTACTATCAGTCTAGCCCATTCATAACAAGTAATACAAAATAAATTATTTAGCATCTTTCTTTGGGGCAGACTTGGGTGGTGGTGAGAAAATTCAAAGTAATGGTAGTGAGAAGTGATGGGATTAGTGTTGGAATATGGAATGTAATCAATTACTGTGAACAACTCTTTGAAAATAAAATTTAAAAAATAAAAAGTAAATACCTTCCTAGTGACATATTCTTATTTACTTCCCAGTGGTTTAACTTTTTCTGCTTTTATACTTTCCATAGTTTGTGAAAATGGTCATAGATTTGAGGTTGTCCAATTTTATATTTTCATCATTTTTATTTTTAATTTTATCTTTTGAGGTTTATATTTAATGAATAACAGCTAGATAGAATAAAATCCATAATATCAATAGTCATATTTCAAAAGCCAGAGAAATGGTTCAAGAGATAAGGCACTTAAATTGCGTACGGCTGACCCTGGTTTGAACACAGCTTGGCATGTGGTACCCTGAAAACCACTGGAAATGATCCATGAGCACAGAGTAGGAGAGTAGGAGTAAACCCTGAATACTATCAGGTGTGACCCTAACCCCATTTCCCACAGGAAGAAAAGAAAGCAAGAAAGCAAGCAAGAAAGAGAGCAAGAAAGCAAGAAAGAAAGCAAGAAAGCAAGAAGGAAAGCAAGAAAGCAAGCAAGCAAGCAAGAAAGCAAGAAAGAAGCAAGAAGCAAGAAAGAAAGCAAGCAAGCAAGCAAGAGAGAAAGAAAAGAAAGAAAGAAAGAAAGAAAGAAAGAAAGAAAGAAAGAAAGAAAGAAAGAAAGAAAGAAAGAAAGAAAGAAAGGAAGGAAGGAAGGAAGAGAGAGAGAGAGAAAGAAAGAAAGAAAGAAAGAAAGAAAGAAAGAAAGAAAGAAAGAAAGAAAGAAAGAAAGAAAGAAAGAAAGAAAGAAAGAAAGAAAGAAAGAAAGAAAGAAGGAAGGAAGGAAGGAAGGAAGGAAGGAAGGAAAGAAAGAAAGAAAGAAAGAAAGAAAGAAAGAAAGAAAGAAAGAAAGAAAGAAAGAAAGAAAGAAAGAAAGAAAGAAAGAAAGAAAGAAGGAAGGAAAGAAGGAAGGAAGGAAGGAAGGAAAGAAAGAAAGAAAGAAAGAAAGAAAGAAAGAAAGAAAGAAAGAAAGAAAGAAAGAAAGAAAGAAAGAAAGAAAGAAAGAAAGAAAGAAAGAAAGAAAAGAATGTCATATTCCCAAGTAAATTTTCATGCAGGATTTTGAAAATTGTTGGGTGTGGTTTATTTTGCACTTTTTTTCTTTTGTGTACTTAAGCAGCTTTCCAAAATATCTCAAGTAATTTAAATGTTGAAGTTTTCAATCTTCTGAATGTTAAGGTCTGGGAAGGATTTAGGGGTGAGAATGATTAGTTGCTGTTCACGTATGTAAGGAAGGCCTAGATGAAAGAACTCATTCAGATACCAGTAAGTGATTCTAGACATGGGTTTAAAACAATTCAGCAATTAAGATGACTCATTTTTCAAAAATACCAAAATGCTGTATTTTTCTTAGTGGGGGTAGAAGGAGAAGGGTAAAGACAGAATACTAACGTGAAACAAATGGGTTCAAACAATTTCTTCCTACAACTACAAGTAATTTTTTTCTGATTAGTATATAAGTACAGTTGACTCTGAACAACACAAGTGATAATGGTGCTAATCTCATCCCAGGCACAGTAGAAAATCTAAGTTAGACTTTCGACGCCACCCAAACTTAACTACTAATACTTCACTGTTCCCAGATGCCTCATAACATAATATTTGTTATATCATAGCAGTTGAGTAGCATATATTTTGTATATACTATATGTTCTATATTAGTACAGTAAAATAAACTAGAGAAAATGAACTAAGAAAATTATAAGAGGTAAAGCATTTTAAGTAATGTACTAAAAGTTCCACATATAGTTGGATACAATAGTTCAAATCTTTATTATTCAAGGGTAAGCTTAGCACAGATTTCTATTTTTGTTCCCAAATTGTGTCTAGAGCAATTTGTTTAAATTATCTTTTCCCTAACTGTATACAAAATTTTATGTGGATGGGAATTTGTTCCTAGAAATTAGCAAAGATCAATTCTTTATTACTGATTGTATTATTAATATATGTTCTGTAAATAGATTTTTAAATATTAATTATGTAGAAAACATGTCACGCTAATTTTCACAATTTAATAATATGTATCTTCTAAACAATTTTGTTGGAAATTTTAATGTATATACAACTACATTATATTTATGCTTTGCAAATATTTTAATAAATGAAAATGCATCTTTTATTTTATTTATTTGTTTTTTTATTAATTAGTGAATCACCATGAGTGTACAGTAACAGATTTATACATTTTCATATTTGTGTTTCCCTCATACAATTTTCGAGCACCACTTCCTCTACCAGTGTCCATTCTCTACCACCAGTGAACCCAGCATCCCTCGCACCTCCCAATCCCATCCCCCCTCCCCCCACCCCCTCGCCTCTGTGGCAGGGCATTCCCTTTTGTTCTCTCTCTCTCCTTTCCGTTGTTGTGGTCCGCAATAGGGGTATTGAGTGACCATCCTGTTCAATCTATAGTCTACTTTCAGCACGCATCTCCCTTCCCGAGTGGGTCCTCCAACCAGAGCTTACTTTATGTTCCCTTCTCTACCTGAACTGCCCTTTCCCCCAGCATGTGAGGCCAGCTTCCAAGCCATGGAATCAACCTACTGATACTTATTTCTGCTATTCTTGGGTGTTAGTCTCCTATTCTGTTATTTTATATTCCACAGATGAGTGTAATCTTTCTATGTCTGTCTCTCTCTTTCTGACTCATTTCACTTAGCATGATACTTTCCATGTTGATCCACTTATATGCAAAATTCATGACTTCATCTTTTCTCACAGCTGCATAGTATTCCATTATGTAGATGTACCAAAGTTTTTTTAACCAGTCATCTGTTCTTGGGCACTCGGGTTTTTTCCAGGTTCTGGCTATTGCAAACAGTGCTGCGATGAACATATAAGTGAAAATGTCATTCCAACTATACTTTTTTGCTTCTCTGGGATATATCCCCAGAAGTGGTATTGCTGGGTCAAATGGAAGCTCAATTTCTAATTTTTTGAGAAGCATCCATAGTGTTTTCCAGAAGGGCTGAACGAGTTGGCATTCCCACCAACAGTGTAGAAGGGTCCCTTTCTCCCCACATCCTCTCCAATAGTGGTTGCTTTTGTTCTTTTGGATGTGTGCCATTCTCTGTGGTGTGAGGTGGTATCTCATAGTTGTTTTGATCTGCATTTCCCTGATGATCAGTGATGCGAAGCATTTTTTCATGTGCCTTTTGGCATTCATATTTCTTCTTTGGAAAAATTTCTGTTCATTTCTTTGCCCCATTTTCTGATTGGGTTGGATGTTTTTCCCTTGTAGAGTTCAACCAGTACTTTATATACCCTTGATATCAACCCCTTATTGGAGGGGTATTGGGTGAATATCCTTTCCCGTTCTGTAGATTGTCTTTGTATTCTGGTCACTGTATCTTTTTGTGGTGCAGAAGCTTCTTAGTTTAATATAGTCCCATTTGTTTATCTCTGTTTCCATTTGGTTGATCAGTTGCGTGTCCGCATTTCTTATTTTAGTTAAGTTCTTTCCTAATTTACTTTTTATTTATTTACTTTCATGACCAAAAATTTATTTTTATATTATATATTTGTAAGATCATTCTATAAAAATAAATCTAATCTACATGTAAATGTGTATTCAAATGACAATTTTTTTATAAATTTTGTTTGCAGTGTTTTATGAAAAGGATGAAAAGTTTGCTTTGTTGTTGTTTGGCGCCACATCCAGTAATGCCCAAGGTTTGCTTCTAGCTCTGTGTCAGGGTTGACTCCATTGTTTCTTGAGGAACTATATTGGTTTCTAACAGTCAAACTAGACTCTGTCAATGTAAGACAAACACACTATGCCCTATACTAAATTTCCAGACCCAGCTTAACTTATTTTTAACTTTGTGATGATTTTTGTTTGTTTTAGTTTTTATTAATATTATAAGAAGTTTTGCATCCCATGTCAATTTTATTTGTATGCTCTTAATTTGAGTATGATCCATACAACAAATATTTGTCAAATATCAGATTTGTGTCATTTCCTGAGGGTGTTATTAAAACAAGAATCACTGTATCACAGTTATCCCATTGCTCATCGATTTGCTCTAGCGGGAACCAGTAATGTTTGCATTGTGAGACTTGTTACTGTTTTTGGCATATCAAGTGCACCATGGGAAGCTTGCCAGGCTCTGCCATATGGGCGAGATACTCTTGGTAGCTTGTCGGGCTCTCTGAGAGGGGCAGAGGAATCCAACCCTGGTAGGCCACTTGCAAGGCTCCCCACCTGGAAATAAAAGAAGTCATAGAAAATAATAGTTCTTCTCTCATAAATGTTCATGTTTTTGAGATATAAAAGCAAATTTGGTGATCATAAATAACATTAATAAATAACTGCAGAGATTTGCAATTATTTCGAAGAAAAATACAGTAGAATAATGGAAGAGTGATTTATGGGGAAATGGCTATTTTCAGCAGAGTAATCAGAGAACTCCTTAATATAGTCATTTGAAAGAGAAATTATTTGTATAATGGTTCAGTTCAGATATAAGATTAATCTTGAATAAACTGATAAACTTGAATAAGTAAAGTATATATGTATGTGTGTATACATGCAACATAAGATGTTTTTAAATAATGGAAACCCATATAATTAAAAACCAGTTAGAAAGTTAAGGAATTTATTATGTCTCAAATCAATATTCTGAGTGCAGTGGTACCAGCATTGGCCTTTCTACTCAGCCATAGCTTTGTGATCTGTGAACTAAAAGCCTGGGTGATTTATTGCTTCTGCCATTTCGTCTTGGCAGTGCCATGATTTGAACCCAAGGCCTCTACAAGGGCAAAACAAGTTGTTCTAACTCTCAGCTATATCCCTGGCCCACACAGTATTTAACAAGGATTGTTGTTTCTCCTTCAATCTCAGGGGAAAAATTACTAAGTGACATGTTTAAGGCACATTAGCAAATAAAAATTCATGTTTCCTAATTTATTTGTAAGGAGAAGCCTTCTCAGACTTGAAACTGCAGAACTCACTGCTTCCATAGAAAATGGAATCTGCAGACAGCCAAGAATGTTTGTGTAAAAGTATACATGTGCTCCATAATATTGCATAATCATTGATAATGCCTATATTTTTATTGAATCACTGTGAGATAGTTACAAAACTTTCATGTTTAAATTTTAGTCATACGCTGATCGAACACCCATCCCTCCACCGGTGCACATTTTCCACCACCAATGTCCCCAGTATCCCCCTCACCCCTGCCTTCTTAACACTCTCCCTTCCTCTATGGCAGACAATTTCCTCCATAGTCTCTACTTTTGAACATTATGGTTTGCAATATAGATGCTGAAAATATTTTTGTCCTTTATCTACTTTCAGCACACATCTCCCATCATGAAGGATTCCTCCAACCATCATTGACTTAGCGATCCCTGATCTCTTCTCTATTCCAGATGCCTTCTCACCCAGCTCATGAGGAGGCAGGCTTCCAACTATGGAGCAATATTCCTGGCCCTCGCATCTACTGTCCTTGAGTGTCAGTCTCATATTATGTTATTTATATTCCACAAGTGAGTGCAGTCAGATAATGCCTGCTACAATTAAATATTTGTATTTAGTGTTCAAGTTTCATGAAAACCAAGATAGCATCCATTATTTACCTTATAAATCTTTCCATTCTCATTTTAGAAATGAGAAGCTGAAGCATAAATAGAAAAAATGCTTTTCCCAATTCCAAAGGAAAGTAGAATAACAGACTGTTAGCATATAGCAAGACTGTGCTTTGGCTAAATCCTTTTGTTTCCAGACTTGAATGAAGCAATCTATAACTAGAATGAAATGACTAATTTACATTTCAATTTTATAATCCCCTTTTACATTTCCATTGTAATTCCTGAGCATGACTATAAATAATAAATAAAATCTTAATAACAAAACATATGCAATGATTGGTTTGCCATTGTTAATAGTTTTTCAGAAATGATGACTATTTAGTATATAGTGGTTAAATAAATAATGCAAGAAAGAATACTTTGGAAGTTTAGAATCAATAAAATATTTACTCAGCAACTTCAAGTAGTCACATATTGTTTATTTGATATATGCTTGTATGGGGTAGATATGTACCTTTAGACCAGTTTTCATGTGTTTCCAACATCTGAATATTTGGAATCATACTAATCTGTTATTACTCAAATCATAAGAACAATAATGGAAAAAGCAGATAAAAAGCATTAATGATAACTTTAGCATAGAATGTATACATGCTAATAATTTTTTGCCTGAGCATCTGATACTCCTTCTGTTCTCTCTAGAAGCTATTTGTTGGCGAAAATGTTTGGTATGAGGAAAAATATATAATTTTATGGTAGCCACTGGTATGCAGTAAGCATTTAATATTTATGTGTATTTATGTGTAAATAACATAACATAAATAAATAACATAAATAACACATAACATTATATTTATGTGTTCATAAAGATAGCTGAAGCATGAGTATTTCAAGAGAGAATTTTAGAGAAATGTTTGATATACTTTTAATGTAGATCACAAAGGTAGTTCATTGTTTATTTTCTCAGAAATTTTTCTCCCCATAAGTCTTTCTTCTCTAATTAATGCCAGAATTAATTTGTTTAAAGATGGGGGGAAAAGAACAACCAACCAAAAAACCAGCTCCTCAAATTGATATTGTTTAGGATTATGGTTAAATGAAAAATAGAACAGGGGCAATTGATAAATTTTGATAAATCTTTTCTTTTCTTTTTTTCTTTTCTTTTCTTTTCTTTTCTTTTCTTTTCTTTTCTTTTCTTTCCTTTCCTTTTCTTTCCTTTCCTTTCTTTTCTTTTCTTTTCTTTTCTTTTTTTGCATTTAGATGACATCCAGCTTTACTTAGGGTGCTTATTCCTGAATCAGCACTCAGGAATTACTCCTAGTAGTGCTCAGGGAACTATATGAAATGCAGGGGATCAAACCTGGATCGGCTGTGTGCAAGGCAAACACATGCTATCTCTCTGGCCCCAACAATGTCTTGTCAGGAAAGATGGGCTGTATCTTGAGGTGGCCTGACAATCAGTCTTATCAGAGTATTTGTTTCTGGTATAGCATCTTTTCTTCTATGCGTATAGGTCCTTCTCTCTTATCTGTAAGATCTGAAGATAATATAGCACTGCAGGGTCACAGTGAGATGGATGAAGAGAGAAAAAGAAGAGAGTAAGGACACTCATTTATGGCCTTGATGAGGGTAGGAAAGTATATGGTTTTCTGGGCCTTTTCTTTACTGATTTTTACAGAGAGTATAATTTATACAAAGAATATATTTAAGCAGAGTCTCTTGTCCCCACACCTGGCTGTCATCATTGGGGCCTCTCGAAGCAGGCAGGCCAGGTTGAGTTTCTCTCCCTGCCCCAGCAGAACCCTGGCAGTCGGAGACCTCTGGAACCCAGCCACAACTATGCTCAAGGCACCTCTCCACATGTTTGGACGAGCCCCACACTTGAAGGTACTGGCAGAGGAACCCAGGTATGTGGGACCTGAGGCTGAGATCTCTAAGCCTGCTTGGATTGGGACTGGGCCTCTTCCACTCAGACCCCCCCATTTTTCAGTAGCTTGGCAGCCACATCCACAAACTGCCCCTGGAGCTGTGTAATCCAATTGACAGCTATAAAACAATGCTCCCGGACCTCTTATACCCTAGTTCTCCCTCTCAGAGAACCTGGCAAGGTACCGAGAGCATCCTTTCTAAACGGCAGAAACTGACAAGCTCCGCGTGGCATATTTGACATGCCAAATACAGTAACAATGATAGGTCTCATTCCCCTTACCCAATGCAGCATCACTGGGAAGAACAAGTAAAATTTCAGGACTAGGACTAATGGAGACGTTATTCGTACCCGCTCAAGAAAATTTATGATCAACGGGATAATAGTGATAAGTGACAGAGAATAAAAGCAGGAATTTAAAGCATAGGTAGACAGATACAAGACAAAGAAAGTGGAAAAGAGGGTGACCTGTGGGCAATTAGTTCCAAATAACTCAGGTCTGTAAGTGGGGAGCCTACCTACTTCTCTCTAATTGTGTGGCTGCCACATCTTCTTAATTTGCTCCTTTTCTCCACCACTAACACTAATTCCTCCTTCTCTTTCTACATTTTACTTTTCTTCTCTTTTACATATTCTTGGCAGGGCACTGCTAAGCTTTCAGTGGGACAAAGTAATATTATGAAACATCATTTACATTAATCTGCTGCCATGATATCTTTCAATGCTATTAAGCTGTAGTTTCTGGGTGGGACAGAAGGCCTTAATGACGAAGAGGAGAGTCCAGATAGTGGATCAAACTAAAGCATGAAAGAACACAGGGTGGCAATCTATTTGTTGGTGTGATAACTGAAAACAAATAAGTACGTCTTGACTTTTTCTTATAAAATAAATTTTGTCAGCAAATATAATATTAAAATATGTGGGTAGAGTCCCTGGCACTGAATTTCATAAGAAATTCCTTAGGAAAGACCTAAATTGATGAAGCAGGGTCAGTAGCACTGTTCACTGAAGATAACCACCTCCCTGGGTCCCCACATCTCTCACTGACATCATTTCGGGAGTTATTCAGGACATCCTCTTCATTTCCCAAGGCACGCTAGAAAATTACTTCATTGCTTCAGTTCATAAGCCACCCAAGAGAACAACTCCATAGTGAAGTTAAAAATTAAGAAATGCCTGTAAATACCTCTGCTGGAAGCAAAATATAGTAACAACAATTCTGAATTTAACCATTTGTTCAAACCTTCCCAACGTTCTTTGTATACATTTTTTCCCATTGGGCTTGGAGCATGCATAAATTCTGTCTTGCGATATGGATGTATAAATAAGGGGAAAGCTCTTTAGTACAATTGTTGGAATGAGCAAGTTAGAAAAATGCTTGTTTTGACTAGTTCTTATCTTAGGAGGGGTTCAAAATTTATTTTTTGCACATTTTTTATTTAACCCTTGCCACAACCAAACAAGGTAAGTTCTGGCATTGCCTAAGTTTTAGAAATGACGAAACTGAGATTTAGTGATGGACTCAGATATTCAACTCAAGTCAGTTTCCACATTAGCAGTTCTTAACCTCCGCACTCTTCTGTGATATTAGCACCGATAATGCAGAGCTGCTTCGCTGAATCTAATTTATCTGCTTGTCTACTTTTATTCCAGTTTTCTAACCTATTATTTAGATTGCAAAAGGCTAGTTTTGTCTAGAAGCTATAATTCTACTTTGGATGCAGATTAGATGGCTATATTTTAGCTGTCAATTAGTTTCCTCAGTTGCCAATTCCTGGAGGAAGCTGGGTATAAAAGTTTTGTGGATGTGGAAGTGTTGCTAACTGCTCATGATTTTGATGATTTTATCAGGGGCACTGTGTGCAATCCATTCAGCTGCTATTGCATAATGTGAGATCCCTTCACACATGTTCTTCCTTACGAGTGTGAGAGGATTGAGAGGTTTCACTCAGACTGAGCCCTCAAGGTCTTTCAAGTTGTTTATATTTTTCAGACATTGAATATGTTTTACATAGTTCATCTGGTATAAAACTCAGAGAACTTCTCATAGTTCATCATTCTAAGTTCATAGCAATGAATCTGACGAGTTTGGGCTTGTTCACGGTGGTCTGACTAGATACAGCAGTGAATCTGAATCCATTCAAGACTGTTAGGGTCAAATTTAAGAAGAAATCAAGTAACAATAGGGATTTAAAATTTATGCATTTGTGTTCCTTCTAATCTGAGACTGTTTCCCATCTTTGGTTTGAGTAGTCCTGCACTTCCTAGCAATATAGATATATGGCCACAAATTATTTAATTTCTTTCACTAAAGTATAGAGATGAGAAAATGTGAACCAAGAAGATGTAAACAACTGTATCAGTCATCCAGCATTATGACTGCTAATACACAAAACAAAGAAAATATTTAGAAGGAGAGCAATTATAGCACCAAGGAGGTTTATATTCAAGGTGCAAAATTTAATTTGAAATATTCTTTCATCTGTCACTAAGTACAATATTCTTTTAATTTTCCAATAACTTAAAAAGAAACACGTATTTTAGTAATTTGGTTTATTATAACAGATGTTAAGTTGGGTTTGGCTGCCTGTTTGCAATTCCTGTTATAGTACCTGCAAATGGGTCATTAATTCAGAGGTATCTTTAATTAATATCTCAGTTCTCCCGTGTGTTAGCTCTAAGCCTCAGAACTCAGCCCTCACTGAACCTCACTGCCAATATCTATAGCATGGAGTGAATAATATCTTCTCTAAGTTTCTGTAAGACTGCACATGAAAAGTAACTGGTATAAGGCAGATTTTAGGAACAGATAGGTCTTCTGCAGAATTTTTACAATCATAGATTTTCTAAGTAAAATTATTATCCCTATGTTCTACAGAACTGTTGTTATGTATTTATGTTTTCCTAACTATAGCTGTTTTCTTTGGAATATTTTTCTCCTATTGAGAAAACTTAAAAACAATTCCCTTCAAATAAGGGATCGTTTTTAAATTTCCTTCATTCAGAATGTTGCTGCCTCTTCTAAAGTTTGCAGGCCCAGATACCCATGTCAAACGCAGACACTACATTACAGTTTCCTTAATGGATATAAGTGTAACAGATGCTTCCAATTAAAAAACAGCAGGGATGAAGTATTTGTTCCATTCCTTTCAAGACATCACAACTAAGCAAACTGGGTCGCAAGCAAATAAGGTTTGCATTCACAGGATTAACTGTGGACTCATTTTCACATGTGAAAATTTAAAGAATAGAGTTGAGAGTGATATATCTTATGCTGAGGTAAAAAACTGGTAAGCCCCTCTCCCCCCAAAAAAATAACAAGCTGATGTCCAGATGAGCACATGGGCATATAAGACGTCAGAATATCTATAATATTTTTATTAGAATGGTGAATATCTTGATTGGATTATTTATCATGACAGTCAAGCCATGACAAAACTATGTATATAGTGAAGTATGTTTTCCATATTCCCATCTAAGTTACGTGTATATAACTCTCTTAAGAACTTTTATTGAAAAAATATAAAAAGAAAAAAAAACTTTTATTGTGTCAGCAAAATGATTCTTTTGGAAAAAAATGTGACATTTAGCTTAAGCTTACTATATATAAACTGAATAGACCTCTTTTTCACTGGAGCTTTTGCAAATGATATCGTTTGCTAGTGCTGAAATTAATATCACACACCGATTATTTGCTGTGTGTCCTTAAACAAACAACTTAATGATTGGCCTTTTCCTAATTTTTAAAAGTAATAAGGCTAAGGTTCAGAGGATAAAATGAAATAGTGTTAGAAAGTCTTATACAGAAAATGTTCCAAAAGAGGTACCACCAAGTTCCTGAGTGAATTTATAGTTCCTCCGAGGTCCATGTCACTAGCTTGAAATCAGACAGAAACACTGAAAATCAGGGTCAGGAAAAGTAGTTGTTGAACATTTAACATTGAGCTGTAATTCAGTTCTCTTCCTATAGCTTTTTCTATCAATATGGAAAGAATGGTTTCATATGCAATGCCTCTGGTATTATCCAGAAGTTACAATTAAAATGGCTGCTTATTTTTAATTTCATTTAATAACATTTTTAGGAAATAATGCCAACAGTAAAACTGATTATAAAGCAAAATGAACCAATGTTGTATATTCACAAAGACTTGTAATTTATAACTCATAAACTTTTGAACAATCAGTGGGTGTTGAGATTTATAAATAGCAATCTATAGAGTGAATTTATTATAAATACAGGTAAGTATTCTACATTAATAAATGTATATATTATATACTTGGAGAGAAAAAATTGTACTTATTTGCTGATAGAATCTTTGACAAATGATACCAAGGTCCAACTATTTGTAAGTTAGGGAAACTCTACTGGCTACTCTAAAACATCT
This sequence comes from Sorex araneus, assembly GCF_027595985.1. Classification (NCBI taxonomy): domain Eukaryota; kingdom Metazoa; phylum Chordata; class Mammalia; order Eulipotyphla; family Soricidae; genus Sorex; species Sorex araneus. The sequence continues at coordinate 185,101,926 of NC_073313.1, forward strand.
GGCAATTGGCAATAAAGTAACAGGCCTTTGGAAATTTTTAAAACAGTTTAAAACTTATCCAGCATTAGAAAATGAAAAGCTTTGTCTGTTAAATCAAGGGGTTGGGGCTTTTGTGTCATCTAGTCATAATCATCCTTGTGAGGAAGTAACTACTAAGGCAAGATTTTTTTCAGAGAAAACTATATTGCTTAATAATGTGTTTATTTTCTGAAAACAATTTAAATGTTAAAGAGTTTTCTGGAGCCAAAATGATAATCCAGCAGATATGATTCTTGCCTTGTACACAACTGACCCGGGTTTGATCCCTGGTATCCTATAAATTCACCAGGAGTGATCCCTGAAGATACAGAAAAATAACTGCAAATCTTCAATAGAGTTGTCTTTGCTACACATTTGTATGTTTTTACTTTATCCCTTACATTATTAAAAATAATATGGCCAGAATATCAAAATTTTAGCCAACTATTATTTTTCATAATGTCTACAAGAAACTTAACAATCAATTTAGTCTACAGTTTTCCAAATTTTCAATTACTGGATTTCTTAGAGTCATGTCTGGCACTAAGACATGAAATAAGGAATAAACTTTCTCTGTCATCAGTAATTAATTTACAAGATACTTGGGGTCAGAGCAAAGAACAGCGGGAAGGGCATTAGGCTTGCCTATGGTCGACTAGTTTCTATCCCCAGCAGCCCATATGGTCCACCAAGCACTGCCAGGAGTAGTTCCTAAGTGCAGAGCCAGAAGTAACCCCCTCAGCATCACTGGGCATGGCCCCCAAAGCAATAACAATAATAATAATAATAATTAATAAGGCACGTTTGGTTTCTAACTGGAACTCTATTAGTTTACTCACTAAACATTATTATAATATACAGCTTTCTTAAATTTAAAAATATGTGCTTCTATATAATTCAAAAATGATTTCTGGATATGTACCAAAAATAAGAAGCAAAGTCTTAAATATGTTTATGTTCATCGTATTAGTAATACCATTACTAATCATAGTAAAAAGGCAGAGGCAGCTCAAATGTCTGTCAGAATACAATAAGCTGAATGTGATAAAAATTTTCATCATTTTATAATAAGGGTAATAATAATATTGAAGTATTATTCAATCTTAGAAATAAAAGCAGTTTTAACACATGCTATAACTTGAATGGATCTTGAAAGCATTGCACATAGTAAGATATAAGATACAAAAAGGCAAATATTTTAAGAGTTACCTTTTCTTTTCTTGTACCTAAAGTCACTGTCACTGTCACTGTGATCCCATTGCTCATCAATTTGCTCAAGCGGGAACCAGTAACGTCTCCATTGTGAGATTTGTTGTTACTGTTTTGGGCATATCAAATACACCACAGGGAACTTGCTAGGCTCTGGCATGTGGGCTAGATACTCTCGGTAGCTTGCAGGGCTCTCTGAGAGGGACGGAGGAATCTAACTGGGTTGGCCTCGTGCAAGGCAAACACCCTACCTGCTGCACTATCACTCCAGCCCAAAGTAGCCATATTAATAGAGACAGAACAGAGAAGTAGTTCACAAAAAAAACTGTAAAATTAGAGTTTCATGTTATGAATATGAAATAGTTTTGAAATTAGGTGGATATTCCTAAAATTCAAAAAAGTTAAAAATGGCAAATTTTAGGCATATGTATATATTTGTATGTATAAGTAGCATATACATACATAAACACATGCTATATGTGTATATATTAATATTCAAAAACAATGTTTATAACAGGATTCCTTGAAAATTTCTAAATGCTAAGGTACTTTGGTTCAGCCCCATCCTGACTTTATTCTGGGCATAATTTCCTTTCTATTCAGTATTTTGTTCCTAGTGAATTTCATGACAGTTTTATGGTAACATTTTCTTGGTGTAAATTATTATGAAACTTGCAGATCAGGTTTGAAAATTTAAACAGAAGGGACTTTTTACTTTTACCACATTATAATTTTGAAGAACAACAACAAATTACTGTTTTGAGCCTGGAGACAAAGTACAGTAGGTTAGGAGAGTGTGCTGTGTGCAGCCGACCTGGACCAGGCCCTGACACCATACATGAGCTCTTGAGAACTGCTGAGAGTGATCTCTGAATTCAGAGCCAAGAACAATGTTGGGTGTGGCCCCTGAGCAAGACAAACCAACAAACAAAGCAACTGTCTTCTCTCCTTCTAGTTATCTTGATAGTACTTATTTTATTTAGAGTTCAATGCAGCAATTTAAAGAACATAAAGATTTAGAAAAGCTTCCAAAGGAGTAATCAAACACAATGTTATCATTTTAGAGATAAAGATTTAAATCTTCATGCATTTGCTTGAAAGATCATTCTTTTAGTTGGTAATTACATTCCATGGTAGTTACATACATTCTACACACATGATTGATTATATACAAATGTTAGATATTTATGACATTGGGAATTTTGTATAAAAATTCTAAATATAAGCAAAGTTGAAATTCTGTCCTCATAGTCATAGCTTGTTTTAACTTATAACTTGTATTAAATATACCTCCCAATAAAATACTAAATGCAAATTGCTTCCTAATTTGCTAAGTATACAAAAGCTTTAACCAACAAATAAAAACAATTCTTTCCTCTCCAAATAGCAAATGATGCAATTAAATAAAATTAACAAGCCACATGCAAATTATAAAATTAAACATGTATCTTGATAAGATTTTAAATATTGTTTAGTATAATATATTTACTTTGTAATATGCTTACTTTGTTTATTGTTTTCTGTCTGTTTCTAATAAATATTTCATTGCTTTGTTAGTTAATTACAATTTGTTAAGTGATTTCTAAATGCATGTATTAATTAATTCTCCGTGAACAGAAACATTATGCCTATTACTAAAGATTGCTGAGGAATTCTCAACCATATGGTATTGTCTATATCTTGAAAATATATCTGTATAACAAATAAAGTTAAATCTGATAATTATAGATCCATGTATTACCTGAATATGGAATTCCTTATCATGACTATATTTACTAGATAGCATTCTTAAGATCTATATGATTAATTCAGGGACTGGCAAACTTTTATTTCAAAAACAGGGATAGCAAATATATTTAGATGGGTAATTTGAACATCTTTGTCATGATGAGTCTATTTTGTCATTGCTTCAGTGAAGCAGCTAGAGACAATATGCAAATCAATGAGTATGGCTGTGTTCCAGTGCAATTATGTTTACAAACAAATTTTGTATAGTTTAGGTGTCATGAATAATATTTCTCTTCTCACATTAGTTATATATTAATAAATATCTTCACTCGAAAATATTACCACCTGAACTATTGTGATTAGAATGATAATAATAGTTTTTTTGTGTGTGTTTCCTTTCAGACTAGAATTAAAACCTCATTAATCATCTGGAATCATCTTTTTGTACATAAACAGTACTCTTTTGTTTTTATTTTGTTTTGACGTCAAAGCTATGCTCAGGGTTTACTCTTGAATATTGTTTAGGGACTGGAAAGATAGTGCAGGTTAATCGCATGCAAGGGAAGCTCCCTATCACCTGCACTATCTTTCCAGTCCCTAAACAATGTTCCACAAGAATTCAGAACACAAAATATGTGAACTTATTTTATGAAATTTATTGTTCCTTATGATTACATTAATGTGCACACCCTAATATATCTTATTGTCAAAGATATTTTTTGCTGTCAACTTCAGCATTTTTATTTCCTTCAACACTGAATATTTGTCTTCAAACTATATTTATATATGCATATATACATATAAGCATTTATATGCATTACAAATTATATGCAATTGTATTTCTTGCTCTCGTGAAACATGTATTTTTATGTATTTGTGACATATATGTGAGGTATATATGTGTACATATATATGTATATATAACTAGGTAAGCATCACTTCATCTCTTGCTATAGAATAGAATAAATGAAGAGATAATAAAAATTGCACAAAAAATTGACAAACTGACAGTTAAAATTTCTCATGATAATATGGCCTCATGTTTATTAATTTGTTCATAGTCATTTTCCCTTCTCTTTATTTCCCATTCTGACACTATTAAAACAATACTGTATTTCCATTGTATGTTAAATTCTTAGAAATGCCGAGGAAAAAGTCCCTGTTTATAAATCATCCTGTACAGTCATTGTACTGGAGACTATAAATAAACAGATATCAGTAATAAAAAACATACCTTAGAAATATGAAGACAAGACTTTGATCCCCACATTGGGGATGAATACACACACACACACACACACTATAGAAAATATTTTCTTTTAAAAAATGTTAGAACATGACAAATAAGGTATTCTGCATGTAACCGGAAATCATGCTCAGGTCTGGAGAAAGTACAGGGGTTAATTTGAAATGATTGATATCTCATTGTTGTTTTGATCTGCATCTCCCTGATGATTAGTGATGTGGAACATTTTCTCATGTGCCTCTCAGCCATTCGGATTTCTTCTTTGGGAAAGTTTCTGTTCATTTCATCGCCCCATTTTTTGATGGGTTGGCAGTTTTCTTCTTGTGGAGTTCAACCAGTGCATTGTATATCCTTGTTATCAACTCTTTATCGGATGGGTACTACGTAAATATCCTTTCCCATTCTGTAGATTGTATTTTGGTCACTGTTTCTTTTGAGGTGCAGAAGCTTCTTAGTTTGAGATAATCCATTTATTTATCTCTGTTTTCACTTGCTTGGCCAGTGGCGTGTCAGCTTTGAAGATACCTTTGGGTTCAATGTCGTGGAGGGTTTTGCTAACCTTGTCTTCAATGTACCTTAGGGATTCTGGTCTGATGTTGAAGTCTTTGATCCATTTTGATCTGACTTTTGTACAGGGTGATAGGTGGAGGTTTAAGCCCATTTTTTTGCATGTAGCTGTCAAGTTTTGCCAGCACAATTTGTTAAACATGCTTTCCTTGCGCCACTTCACACTTCTTGCTCCCTTATCAAAGATTAGATGATCATATATTTAGGGGGGGGGTGTCAGAGTATTCAACCCTGTTCCATTGGTCTGCAGCTCTGCCTTTGTTCCAGTACCATGCTGTTTTAATGACTACCGCTTTGTACTAGAGTTGGAAGTTGGGGAGGTTGATTCCTCCCATTTTCTTTTTCCCAAGAATTGTTTTAGCTATTCGTGGGGGCTTATTGTTCTATATGAATTTCATGAGCTCTTGCTCCAGTTCTTTGAAGAATGTCAAGGGTATCCCTATAGGGATCGCATTGAATTTGTACAATTCTTTGGGGAGTATTGCCATCTTGACAATATTAATTCTTCCAATCCATGAGCAGAGAATGTCTTTTCATTTCCTCGTGTCCTCTTTTATTTCCTGAAGTAGCATTTTGTAGTTTTATTATACAAGTCCTTTACCGCCTTAGTTAAGCTGATTCCGAGGTACTTGATTTTTTGAGGTGCAATTGTGAACGGGATTGCTTTTCTCATGTCACTTTCTTCTCTCTCATTATTTTCATATAGGAAAGCTATGGACTTTTGGGTATTGATTCTATGGCCTGCAACTTTACTATACGAGTCTATTGTTTCTAGGAGTTTCTTGATAGAGGTTTTAGGGTCCTCTAGGTATAGTATCATATCATCTGCGAATAGTCAGAGCTTGATTTATTCCTTTCCTTCCTGAATACCCTTAATATCTTTTTCTTGCCTAATCGCTATTGCAAGAAATTCCAGTACTATATTGAACAGAAGTAGAGAAAGTGGGCATCCTTGTCTCGTCCTTGTTCTCAGATAGAAGGCCCTTAGTTTTTACCCATTGAGAACAATGCATCTCACACCACAGAGACTGGCCCACATCCCAAAAAAACAATAGCAACCAGTGTTAGCATGGATGTGGGGAGAAAGGGACTCTCCTTCACTGCTGGTGGGAATGCCGGACTCATTCAGCCCTTTTGGAAAACAATATAGATGATTCTCAAAAAGTTAGAAATTGATCTTCCATTTGACCCAGCAATACCACTCCTGGGAATATATCCCAGAGAGGCAAAAAGATATAGTAGAGATAACATCTGCATTTCTATGTTCATTGCCGCACTGTTTACAATAGCCACAATATGGAAAAAACCAGAGTGCCCAAAAACAGATGACTGATTAAAGAAACTCTGGTATATCAATACAATGGAATACTACATAGCTGTCAGAAAACATGAAGTCATGAAATTTGCGTATAAGTGGATCAACATGGAAAGTATCATGTTGAGTGAAATGAGTCAGAAAGAAAGAGACAGACATAGAAAGATTGCACTCATATGTGGAATATAAAGTAGCTGTAAGGTACAAGTTTACAATGTTGCAATTTCTGGCAGATATTTCTCTGGACTTAGTTATTATAACGCTAAAATACAGAAATCCAAACTCATGCAGCTGCTAGTGTGGCTTCTCGACCTCATATCTCTTCATTCTCAGCAATGGAAAACAAATTATCAAATGCTTTCTTTTCAGCAGGTCAACTTTGGGGGGAGAAACTCCAAATCAATAATAGTGAGTTTTTTGTTGAAATATTGAATTTAATCAAAGTAAAGTGAAAGTAAAGTAAAATTTAGCAGTTACACATGCGGGGTGGGGGGCTGGGGAGGTGGGGGGCAGGGGGAGCTATACTGTGATTCTTGGTGGTGGAATATGTGCACTGGTGAAGGGATGGGTGTTCGAGCATTGTTTAACTGAGACTTAAACCTGAAAGCTATGTAACTTTCCGCATGGTGATTCAATAAAAGAATAAATTAAAAAAATTTTTGAAATGATTGCCTTGCACTCAGCTTAACTTGGTTCTAGCCCTGTCTCTGCATATAGTGTCTTGAGAAATGCTGAATGTGAGCCAATATCCTCCAACTCTAGTTAAAGTAAAAGAAAAAATCACCCTCAATCAAAATAATCCAAAACAGAATTGCTTAATACAAATCTAAGACAAAAATGAAATAAATGAATAAATTATAAGAGAACTAAAACTAAGTATTATAAAGATTTTCATCAATTTATAATCTATTTATAAACAAGTGATAAAATAGTAAGAGATTTAAAGTAATGAAAGTCATAATAATGAAACCAAAGGAAATAATAGAACGAAAACAATTTTTTAAAAAAGCATTGGTTGTTTTTACTAGTAGATTGGATATAATCATCTTGTATATATACATATATATACATATACTGAACTTGAGGAGTGAACAGAATTTACACAATGTGATAAACAAAAAAAAAGTGCTTCAAATAGAGTAAATATTTATATAATCAAAATGTCATGAGGAGAACTGAATGCACATGGAACTGAGAGATTGAAGAAGCAATACTTGAAAATGTTCCAAATTAAATAACACAAAAAATTAAAGATTTAGGGAAATGAATGGACCCCAAACAAAATGAAACACAGGCATTTCTGTCAAGACAGTAATTGCAACGAAACTCTTGAAGACTAAAGTTAAAAGGAAACCAAAAGTAGAGATAAATGGCACCTTCGTAATAAGGGGGGAAATTATATAACAGCGTTTTTGTTTTAAATCAGACCAGAAAAAAATGATATAATATTGTTCAAGTGTTAAAAATATGTTATCACTCATGAATTCTAGATCTGCTGAAAATAAAGGAAAGTTTGTGCAGTTTAAGACAAGGACAGACAACAACAAAAATCTAAAGTAAAGTCATTCCTAAAACTTTCTTAGGTTAAAAAAAATGTCTTCAATTTAAAGCAATCACTGTATCACTGTCATCCGGTTGTTCATCAATTTGCTTGAGTGGGCACCAGTAATGTCTCCATTGTGAGACCTGTTGCTACTGTTTTTGGCATATCGAATACGCCATGGGGAGTTTGCCAGGCTCTGCCATATGGGCGAGATACTCTCGGTAGCTTGCCGGGCTCTCCAAGAGGGAGGGAGGAATCTAACTGGGTCTGCCTCATGCAAGGTAAATGCCCTACCCGCCAATGCTATCACTTATACAATTTAAAACAATATACAGCAAAGTATGAGACCAAGAGAAATGGTCAATAACTGAGCACACACTTTGCCTCCAGGAAGGTGTTGGTTTGATGTTTGGCCAAACCTATGAACACTGCTGGGTGTGATCAGGAGCACAGAAGTGGGAGTAGTTTCTGGTCATCACTGAGTGTAAATTCCCCTAAATAAATAAACCATAAAATATATAATTTAACAAAGGATAAAAAAGGAGAAAATATAAAATTTTATCATATTTCTTATGATTGTTATCTATAATGTTAATAACAAACTAAAATTATAGTTTTAATTGATAATTGAAAGAATAATTTCTAAAGTGGAGAGGGGAAAGGTTCTAAATAGAAATCAGGGTTCCCTACTTCTCACATTGTGGTAAAATATTCATGACATTGCTGTTATGTATGTTATAAAATATAGAAAAGAAATCTGAAAACTAAGAAAAGTGACAGGGAGAAAACACAATAAAAATCAATGAGAGCCAACAAATTGAACAAAATCATTAAGTAATCAATAAGAAATCAAGGAAAGAAAATCTTAACAGCAAGAATCAAAAAAGTTAATTGAGTATATACATTACAATTAAGGTTGTTCATGCTTTGCATATGTGAGAAAGGTAAAAATTATTTTCAATAATTTTTTCTTATATAAAAGTATAAAGTCATAAGGCAATGGTTGTTAAACTAGTAGAATAGGCAAATCAGCATTACTCAGCAATGGGCAGTTTACAAGAGCCAACTTAAATTCCTGTAGGAAGGCTGAAAAAAAAAAAAACATGAGGAAAGAACATACCATCTAAATATAAGTAAAACTATTGAAATATAGAGTGTGGATATAAGCATTGATTAAAAAAAACTTTATAGCAAGAAAAAAGAAAGCTAGAAAGTACCACTTCATGTATAATCAATTATAATTTTAAATACAGCTCATTAAAAAGCTAGAGCCACAAACCGCATGATTCAGAAAGTGATAGAGCTCATGATATAAGACATAACTGGATCTTGAAAGCTAAATGTTTCAACCCCATTATTATCACACTTTATAGAATTCCCAGTTATAACATTAGCTGGGTTATAGGAGTTATGAGCAATGAAATTAGTGAACAGGAAATAATTGACACATGTAGAATACATCATACAACAAAATAATGACACATAGTAAATTAAGTATCCACAAAACCTTCATTAAGATGAACCTTATTCTGGGTTGTAATAGCATTCAGCAATCAAAACAACAATAAGAGTGAAATAATTCTTAATGTTTTTATTAATCATGATGGACTTAAAGCAAAAAGTAATATCAAATAGCCACTAGAATATTGGTAAGAGTATGGAAATTAAACAATGCTCTCAAGTAATCCTTATATCAAAAAGAATGAATAAGGGGCCGGAGAGATAGCACAGTGGGTAGGGTGTTTGCCTTGCACGCGGCCGACCCGGGTTCGATCCCCGGCATCCCATATGGTCCCCCCAAGCACTGCCAGGAGCAATTCCTGAGTGCAAAGCCAGAAGTAACCCCTGAGCATCGCTGGGTGTGACCCAAAAACGCAAAAAAAAAAAAAAAAAAGAATGAATAAAACCAAAAAAAATGTAGGGACAGGAATATTACTCAAATGGGGCTTACATAGAGGAATTCTGTGTTTGATGCCCACAAGGTATGTTCTCCCAAACACTGCTGGAATGGCCTTCAAGTACTACCATATATGGTGCCCCTCAAAATAAATAAGCAAAATAGAAGAAAAATTAAAAGCTTGATCAAAATGAAACAAATATGCAATTATAGTAGATCAATAGGCATTTCATATTAATATAAGAATGTTCATCAGAAAATTTATGGGATCATACTTTTTAATTATTAATGAGGGAAGGTCTCTCAAATCAATAACCTAATATGATTCCTCAAAAAATAGCAAGTAAAATAATTCAAACAAAAAGAGAAAAGTACAGATATGAGTAGAAAACCATAAAACTAATTAAATTTAAAAAATGGCATTACCAATTGAAAAAATATTAAGAAGGCTGGAACTGGGTCGGGCTAGAATGAAGAGTGAAGGATTTGTGTTCAGCATTGAATGTACAAGGCCCTGAGTTCAAGCCAATGATACCTACCCTGCCCTTGCCACTGAGTAGAAACTAGTCCTCTGCCCTTAAGTGGCATTCCATCCCTGATGGGAAAAGGTAGAAAGTAACCGCTGTGCCTATTTGAGAAATAAAAGACAAGCCAAAAAATTATAGTGAGATAAATATCAACAAAATATGATAGAAGAATCAATAGAGAGAAAAAACAATCTTATGTTATAAATAGCAGTATCAAGATGAGATATAATAAATATCAAATAATAAAAAAATTGAAGGCTAAAGGTAGATATTAATACCTACAAAAAATGATGATCGGAGTCTTTAATACTACAATCAGAATGGGCAGAAAATTCAAAGAAAAATCAACAAGAAAACTGGTCTTACGTGACAAAAAGAGATAAATTAGTAAACAAATAATAATTAAATGAAGTTTTGGGATAATTACTCCCCCCCAAAACTGAACACATTCTTTTCAAGTGGTCCAGCAAATGGATGAACAATGGGATGACAGTGCTACAGTAATGAACTTATGAAAACCTATAAAAAGCAGAACAATCCATACTAAGAGGAAAGTTTATAACAATACAGGTCTAGTTGAGGAAGTAAGAAGACTGGTGATTTTAAAACTTGGACTTTAATGCATGTATAAAAATAAAAAAGAGCAAACTCAACGTCAGTAAATATAAGCAAAGAAAAAACCCTAGAATCAAAATTTAATGCACTAGAGATTTTAAAAAGAATCTAAAAGTTAAACTAAAACCATTGTTGTTTCCTAGAAAAAAATATACAAACTTTATCTAGAGACAAGAGGAAGAGAAAATATACATAACTAAATAAAAGTAGAGCAGAAAATGTTTGAATAGGTATTATAGAACTACAAAAGAAATTAGAAAATATTATAGATAAAGAAATTGTAAAAGTTAGTTAAAAAACAAACTTTTAGAAACATATCACATTCAGAATGATGCAAGAATCAAATGTGGAAAGAGGTCTGTAGAAATAGTATAGTGGGTATGGTTCTTGTAATTGGCTGATCTGGGTTTGATCTCAGGCAATCCATTTGGTTCCCTGAGTTCTGTCTGGGGTAATTTCCGAGTGCAGAGCCAGGAGTGATTCCTGGGAGCATCGCTGGGTGTGGCCTGAAAACCAAAAAAGAAAAAAGTGAAAAGATTGATGATGAATAACAGAATTGAAAGAGTAATAAAAGATTACCAAAAAAGTCTAGCATCAGGGGCTAGAATGATAGCACAGCAGGTAGAGCACTTGCCTTGCACTCCGCGGACACAAGTTCAATTCCCAGCATCCCATATGATCCCCTGAGCACCACCAGGATTAATTCTTGAGTGCAGAGCCAGAATGATGGGTGTGAACAAAAAAGAAAGAAAAAAAGTCTAGCATCTACCAATATATTTTAACTAATACCTAGCCTATAATTTTCAATCATTTTATATAGTTCAGAGAGAGAAATATTCCAAACATATTCTGTTAAGTCATCCTTGCCTTGATTTCAAAGCCAGATAGGATTTTATACATATTTATATCGTGAGTTCTGACAAATAACTCTTCAGGAAATAAATGACTTAAAATTGTTCATACATTCACAGGTCACATAATCCCTAGTGGGTGATTTAAATATTAGTTTTAATTTTTTATACAAATGATTAAATAAAATGGAACCTTTCAGCAGATATCAATAGAAGATGAACTTTTGTAAAACCAGGAATTATTATAAAAAGATAACTAATTCATATAACATAAATAATAAATACTAGGAGTCAAACAACACAGAGCATTATCTTGGTTCTTACGCAAAATTGAGCATTCTAAAATCATGCATGATTCTTTCTCTGTCTCTCTGTCTCACTGTCTTTGTTTCTGTCTCTGTCTTCCTTTTTCCCCTTTCACATACAATTCTAACCTTTAAAGCTGAAAGTGAAATTCGATTAGGCCACAGGGGGCAAAGCTACCTTACACTTTCTCTTTTGCAACCTCTACTTGAAAGAGGTTGCATCCTCTTCTGATTACTGTACACTAGAGACTGTGAACAGTATAAAACTACACGTAAAGTATCCTCCTGAGTGAAGGTTAAGATCAGAAAGGTAATGCAAGGAGGGCGTGGACAGGCTGAGGTTTAGAGCTATAAAATGTTGAATTTTAAAGATTGTCCAATCTGCTCTTCTCCACCCAAGGCAACTAGTAGGATTTACTTATTTATTATATGTTGTATCATTATAATAAAATGATAGAACATGATAGAAAAGTTTATTGCTATAGAGTTCCTAAAATGACTTATTAGAGAGCTAAAGCTACATATAATAAAAGTTTATGAAAATCAATAGATGGTATGAAAGGTATTAGAATAAATTAATGACAAGTACAAATGTCATTACAACTTATATACCTTATTAAACACTTATAATTTTCCTTATTTGTTTTGTTAATAGGTAACTGTGGGAGAATATTTAAATAGATTTTAAAACTACATGTTGATTTATATGTTAATTATCTTACCCTACTGATTGCTTAATGTTTTAAATGCCACCCCTGGGTTTTCTTTGCTGTTAAAACATTGACATAATTGTGGGAATTCAAATTCAAATGTTAAATAAGAGGAATAATTGCTTACCATCATCAGCCATTATTGTCAAAGTATGAATTAAGTTCTTTGTATTGTACAAGCATTTAACAAGGGCCTGGGGAATCAGACCAAGAAAAAATAAGCTTTGAGTAGAGTATGGGGCTGCGGTGGGCTGGAGTGGTAGTTGGGGGGGATTCTAAGGAATAAAAATCAGTACTAAAGATTTTCCGTGAACAGGATATGAAGATGGCAATAGTATAGACTTGGGGAGCAGGAATACACAGGATACTAGGAAAATGCTTATCAGAAAACATGTGCTTGAAGATAAAAGTCTCCCTAGATTTATTTCACATTTTAGGCTGGATATTATTTCTGTTATAAAACAGGTACAACTGCTTTGTATCAAGGCCCTATTAAAAACATTTTATCTAGGGCAGAAAAGGTGATGTTAATAATGAATAACTTCTCATTACTTGGATTTTGTGCCTGACTGCTGCTGAGAAATAAAGCTAATCCTCTCCATGGAAACTTCAATGTTGTGAAGAAATTTATATCAGATGGTCTCACAATTTAATGTGTGTAAAAGTACATTGATAGATATAAACGTAAATGTAAGATTTTCTGATAGTGATGAAGTCTATGGAAATAAAACACAGGGTCAGAGTTCATATTTTTTTTATCTAATTTAAAAGGACAGAACACATGAATGGGTGATTTAAACATATTCCTATCTTAGTTAAAACCATCTGTAACTCCGAATTTGCCTGTCATCCCATCATACTGATGTAGGCAGGTAGATAGGGAAAAGACCCTTGGCAACGAAACTTAGATTAACAAAGTCTCTGGGAAGGAGAATTCTCAGACAGATCCACCCTGTGGATACAGAAAACAGACCTAATAAGACCTTCAGCAGAACCTGAGGAGGTTGGGCCGCCTCCCCACGAAATTCCTCAAACTCTCAGACCTCTTCCATAATCTGATTAAAATGTGATCCAGTCTAAAGAAGACCATCACCACTCCCAACCTCCCTGGTAATCTCTTTAGCAACGAACTTTTACCTGGAAAGAAGCCCCATGTGGGGGTAGGTTGAAGAAACTCTATAAAAGACACCTTGAAAAAATGGAAGGGCGCGCATATGCTGCCTGAGCCCATGTGCTGCTTGTGCCCACATGGCCGAGCACATGAGGTGCCTGAGCACATGTGTCGCCAGCATCTCCCCTCTTGAGATGTGTACTTTCATGTTTTCATGTCTAGTGCTAGGATGTGTGTAGGGGCTCTCTCCACTCTTGGAGAAGCCCTCATTCTCTCTTGAGCGTGTTACTCTTACTTTTCTCTCGTATCCCTTCCTCCTTCCCTCAAAAAGCCTCTAAATAATATCTGTTTAATTCACTGCTTGTCTACTCCTGAAATTCTTTTCCGTGAGCCAGACAAGAACCCAGTAACCCTAGGTCCCGGGTGGTAGAGGCGGTTGGGGAGAAAGTGACCGTTTTTCTCCTCCCCGCTTCATGTAAGTCACCTGTGGGGCCTACTGACATCAATACGAATTTTAAAAATGTGTATTCTATGGTCCCATCTGATGTAATATTAATTGTTTCATTCCACACTTTTTAATTGAATCACCACAAGCTAGACAGCTACAAAGTTCTCATAATCAGGTTTTGCCATACAATGTTCCAACATCAGTTCCTCCACCAAGTGTCCATTTTCCACCACCAAAACCCTTGTTTCTCTCCTGCCATCCCCCATCCCAGTCTGCCTCTAGGACATATTTAAATAAAGTCTGTAAATAACTCAGAATGGGAACAATTTTATAAAGGAATCAATATTTTTGACCATTTATTTTATTTACAATGCATGCCTCTTATTAAATGATATTATGATTTTGTTGTTGGTAGTTTGTTTCTGGACCACATGTGGTGGTGTTCAGGGCTCAATTCTTAGTTCTCTTGGCAGGTATCACTCCTGATGGTGCTCAGGCCTTTGTATACACAGTAGCACTGTAGCACTGTGGTCCCATTGTTCATTGATTTGCTGGAGTGGGCACCAGATAACATCTCCATTGTGAGACTTGTTGTTACTGTTTTTGTCATATCAAATATGCCATGGGGAGCGTGCCAGGCTCTGCTGTGCAGGCAGGATACACTCAATTGCTTGCCAGGCTCTAGGAGAGGGACAGAGGATTTGAACCTGAGGCGGCCGTATGTAAGGCAAACACCCTACCCGCTGTGCTATCACTCCAATCCTTGTATGCAGTATCAGAGATTAACCAGGATTAGCTGTATGAAAGGCAAGTATCTCAATCCCTATTATTTCTCTCCAGCTACTAACATGACAGCATATAAATTTTTGATTTTTATCTATTTTTATCTATTTATCCTTGGAAATATTTTATTTTAACATCTTCGCTGATGTCATATTCTGCAATAAAATTCATAATTCAGATACTTCTTTGTTATTTTGTTGTTATTTCATTTGAATATATACTTAAAAGTATGATTTTTTTAAGCCATATGGTTATTTCACTCATTTTTTTTGGAAAACTTAACATTGTTTTACAAACGGATGAACTAATTTATTTTATCTTCAATGGTGCTTGTGTCCTCCTAGCTAACACTTGTTATTCTGTCTTCTTCCTTTTAAGACCTTATTTCAGGCACCATAATTTACAAAGCTGATAACAGAGGTTTCATGCATAAAACATTCCACCACACCCTCCACCAGAGGGTCAACTTCTCTCAGCCATTGTCCCAATATCTGCCTCTCCCCCTACTACTGTGATACTCTTCCTATTCATGATCAGGTTCAGTTTTGCTGTATTTGGGCATTTGTTGATCCCTTACTGTGTTTCTTTATATCCCACATATGAAAGAGGACCTTCTAGATCTGTCCCTCTCCTTCTGACCAACTTCACTTAATATTGTCCAGATCCATTCATGTAGCAGCAAATTACATGATTTTATCTTCCCTGTTTTCTTGATGGTAACCATCTTACAAAATTTTGAGATAATATTTCATGTGACTTTCATTTCTTTGACATTTAGCGTTGTTGGAAATCTTTCCATGTACTTGGTAACCATCTCCATTTACATATCCTCTATTTTAACTAGAATTTAAAAAAAATTATTTATTTTTTAATTAGTGAGTCACAGTGAGGGTACAGTTACAAATTCATACATTTTTGTGCTTGTTTTTTCCTCATGCAAATTTTGAGAGCCCATCCCTCCACCAGTGTCCATTTTCCACCACCCATGAACCCAGTATCCCTCCCACCCCCCCAATCCGATTCTCCCCCACCCACCCCTCCTCTGTAGCGGGACATTCCACTTTGATATCTCTCTCTCCTTTTGGGTGTACTTTAACTAGAGAATTTTTTTCTTTTCTTTTTTTTTTTTTTTTGCTTTATGGGTCACAGCTGGCAATGCACAGGGGTTACTCCTGGCTCTGCACTCAGGAATCACGCCTGGCGGTGCTCAGAGGACCACATGGGATGCTGGGAATCGAACCTGGGTCAGCCGCGCGTGCAAGGCAAATACCCTACCCCTACCCGCTGTACTATTGCTCCAGCCCCTTAACTAGAATTTTTATTGAGTTTTATGGTATATATGTATATCATAAAACTCTATCTATATATGTATATATATAGAGAGAAGATAATTCCATGTCTTAAAAAGATACTTTCAAATTTAACTCCCATTTCATGAGTGGCCTTTCCATTATGCTATTTCCTTTTGTGTGCATCTTCTTTCCCCCTTCATGTAGTTTACTCATTTATTTTTGCTTTGTTTGTGTGTGTGTGTGTGTGTTTTGTCAAATGTTAAAATCCTTTTCATAGCTAATGCCATTAAAGACGTTTGTCATATGTTTTCTGTCAGGAGATCAAAGTGATTAATGGTTTTTGCTAATGAATTTCCCTGCTAAGACTAACCCTTTTTTGGTTGGTATAAGTTTTGCAATTGGTATAAAAAGATCTAATTTAACATTTTTTCTCAATTGTCTACCCATTTTTCAATGGAATTTGTTAAAGATGCTAATCTTCCTAAAACTGTAACTTTGATATTTTAGATATCATTGGCTATACATGTAGGGGGCCCTCTGTTCTGTTTCATTGATTGATGCGATTGTTTTATGCTTATACTGTTGCTGGGGAGAGGATGAATTTAGGTCCCTGGTATCCTGCACAAAGAATTCAGTGAAAAACACAAAATAGCTGGCAGGAAATGGATTTAATACAAAGTCATAATGTGCTCTCTAAATAGAGTGGACTTTGCAGAGAGCACCTCAAAACGCAGAGGAAGAATTCCTCTTGCCCTTTTAAAAAAATACAAGTCTATGAAATCCGCAATTTAAAGTTTTTGGAGCCTACCTATATTTATACAAAGTTCACCCCAACTTTAGTTTTGAATGAGAGTTCAAAGGACTTCGGATGAATCTGGTTGAGGTAGTAATTTCTGAGAAGTCGGTTGCACTGAAATGCAACATAATCTAAAAGTTGAAAGAGATGACAGGTCTTTGCTCTCTAACAAAATGAGAGAAAGGGGTTACAGATAAATGGTTTAGGTGACTCAGATTGTCACTGAGGCAAACAAGCCCTGAGAGACAAAAGTGAAAAACAGCCTTTTGAGAATAAGAAGGATTATCATTGATGCCTCAGGAAAACAAAACAAAACAAAAAAAAGGCAAAACATCTGAAGTAGTGACTTTTTTGTATGAATTTTTTTTTGTTTCAAATGAATTATACAGCAGGTAAATGCAAACCTTGCCAGTTGTTCTTTTAAGTAAATGTGCCCAGATGAAGAAAGTAACTGAAATACAGTCTTCTGTAGATCAATATTACATAACTTGCAGGTGCTAAAAGAACTGAATGACCTTTCTGGACCTTAAGTGAGTTATTGTTTGATACACTGGACAGATCAAGACTGAGCAGCTAGACTTCATTCCTTCAGTCCTTGACTGGATATTAAATGTCAAGTTATTTAAACTCTCTGCTCAGCTTTATTTTTTGGAAAGAAAAAAATCAGTGTCTTCTAAAGTAGGAATGTTGTGGTGACAGTGAAGATAAACCAGAGATATAACAACCTATGAGGGAGAAGGTGATGATAAACTTGCTGATTTCATTTAAATGATGACATAGTACTATCATTGTTCAGGTCACCTGCAGGTCTAGGCTATCATTCAGTACTACAAAAGACATTTTGTATTTATATATGAAAAGCAAGATCAGTATATCACTTAAGGCTTGATAAAAATGATGAAAATAAGAGATGAGTATATATAACTGTAAGGGATACTAAGACTGACAACCTCCTAAATGTGTGGGGAAAAATAGAAGTGCATTTAAATAGCAATATTTATATCTGTACTTAAGTATTTTTGTCAAAAACTATGAAACAAATAGAGGATCCCAGAAAATCAACAATGAGATGGACTCATAAAAATCTATCACTTATTTAACTTAATATACTTTTCAAACAGATCTAGAATCTTCAACTCAGGCTACTTGTTTCTTAACTAGGTAAAATAAAAAAACAGATGAACTGTCTCAGTGTATTTCTCTAGTTGTGCTTTTTTTTTTCTTTTTGGGTCACACCTGGCACTGCACAGGGGTTACTCCTGGCTCATGCACTCAGGAATTACTCCTGGTGGTGCTCGGGGGACCATGTGGGATGCTGGGAATCAAACCCAGGTTGGCCGTGTGCAAAGCAAATGCCTTACCTGCTGTGCTATTGCTCCAGCCCCTAGTTTTGCTTTTTTTAAATCTGTGTTTTCCCTTAAATTAAAAAATCTCTTTAAACAACCTATTGTGTTAGAGTTGCAATGGTGAATGGTGCTATTGTTTGCTGGTGGTAATGTAAAGGCAGTTACTGTGGTGTTGAGAATACTTAATGATAATCAAAGGAAGCACCCTGTATTGATCCATTGAATCCTCAAAACAACCTTTGGAGCTAATATTAATCCAATTTTATTCATTAACCACCTAAGGCCTGAGGATTTACAGCAATTAATGTTAGTGTCATTATTTAAGCTTCCATCCATTTAAGTAGGAGCCCATACTTAAGAGAGTTACCCAAGATGGGAATCCTCAAATCAGCAGGAGTCTGACAAAAATATAAACTCATAAGCTTCAATTAAACCTACTGAGTGATCAATATCACAGTGTTTGTGGCCAGAAAAAGAAAAGTCAACATACTTATCATGTGATTTTCAGACATGCTAATGCCCAAATATTCGTACACAGTCCTGCCCAACAGTGACAGCTTGTGTTTAGGGTGCTGAGACTTTATTCCCGCTACTCTAAGTTTTACCCATAAACAACACATGGGGTAGAGGGCAGATTGGGTCAGATTTATCAGTAGCCAGGGCTTTCTCCTGACTTTCGTTCAGTGATCACTCCTGAGAGGTCATGAAAGACATTATGTGTTGCCATGTATCAAACATGGGTCAGCAACATGCAAAGCAAACATATGACTTGCTGTGATATTGCTTTGCCCCACAAAATATACTTAATATCTTTAAACAGGACATATGCTAGATTTGATTTTGATAATAAACAAGAAGAAGGGTGCTAATTTCTGTTTCACATACTTATAAAGGTACATAATGATTAATTGATATAATACTTTTAAATGGTTAACTTTATATCTTGTAGAAAATAAAAATAATTTCCTATTTACTGCAAGAAAACTATTATTTTACTAATGCAATATTCTCTAATCTTATTAATGAAATCTTTGATTATGCATTGTCAATATACACTAATTATTTGAAAATAAGCTTAAAAAGAAGGAAAACAAGATTTTTCTTCACCTATCTGAAACTACTCTCGGGATCCTTTTTATACTTTTCCCCTTCTGCTAATAACTGTTCCAGAAGACTTACTGAGAGTTGCCCTCAAATGACATTTAAACCTAGCATCTTAGATTCATCTTTATATATGCTGCAATTGGCACTAGGTTGTAACTTTCTTGAGATCTCTTTAAGAATTAGAGTTTTACTTTTCAATTGCTTGCAGGAATAGATATGAATAATAAGTAAGAAAATAAAGTGATTAAAATGTGCCTTATAGTTAGTAGGCATTAAAGTGATACTTTAAAAATATTTCTAAATCTTTTTTCTCTAGATATAGAATGAATGAAGTAGGTTGAAGAAATGACCATAAGACTTTGAATGGTAGTAAAGTAGAAAGGTCTGTGGGTAACTGAACTCTTTCTCATAAATGAACAAGGCTATTAAATATGACAAAGTCATTTTCAAATCCATTTATAAAACTCCTACGAGGCTAAAGTTATAGCACATCTATTTTCATTTCTAATATAAGCCATGTTTTCTCAACAATGGTCTAATAATTCACCATGTGATGTTAGTAATTTTCATCCTCAGTGCGGTAGAAAGTGTACCATCAAACCCAAAAGAGTCATGAAGTTCTTAGCTGAGTAGCATAATCTCAGCATAATCTCAAAGAATGCCTCTGGCAGTAGTTTATGACTCTTGTTTTTATTTAACTGAGAATTATTTAACTGTTTAGAGTTGATTACTTCATTTATTGTGAGATACAATTTTTCTACCACCACCAAAAGGATAGAATAATGCTGATGGTACAAAATATATTCTATATTATATAAATATTTAAGGTAAATATTGCTAAATATTTTATTACATGGGCTGGAGCAATAGCACAGCAGTAGGGCATTTGACCCTCTGCCCCTCTTGGAGATCCTGGCAAGCTACCGAAAGTATCTCGCCTGCAGGGTAGAGCCTGGCAAGCTCCCCGTGGCATATTAAATATGTCAAAAACAGTACCAACAAGTCTCACAATGGAGATGTTACTAGTGCCCGCTCGAACAAATCGATGAGCAATGGGATGACAGTGACACAGTGATTTGATTACTTAGAAATAGAATTACATATTCCAAAAAATGAAAGAACTCAGGTAAGTAAAGTGTAGGATTACATAGCCTCAGGTAGTTTAGGTTTATTGGGTTACTCCCATTATGGTGCTCCCATTCCTCTGTGTTTATTTGTAGCTTCTTTCTTAGTGTTCTGTTGACTTGAAAATATTGTTTTTCTCTTCTCCTTGAGTCCTTTGCATAGTTTATTCAGAGCAATGTCCTTTTTGTATGGACACAGGAAGACTTAGCAAATGCTATGCTTTTGTAACCTGGGAGTCATTTGACTCTACATGATATTTTCCTCCTGGGCATCTGTTCTCTTAACCTAAGCCTCAGCTGCCCTTACTTCCTAGCACCCCCAAAAGCAGGGTCCCGACGAGGGACGAGATGGACCCAGGGTAAGCGGTGAGTTGTGTGCTACCCTGGCATGGAGATGGGCCTGGCCAAAGTGACTAATGCTTAACTATATGTTAAGCGCTTGATCATGGACAAATGTTGTTATGATCCAAACAGTGATAACTAGATTTGGACCCTTCTAGGGTGAGGAATGATTAATCTGGCCTAAGTGCTGTGGTCTGAGTCTGTGGCAAGATGTTGCCAGGAGAGCTGCCTTGCAAGCCTCAATGTATCTCTTGCTATGTCCATACAAAAATAACTAGTATTAAGATGTTAATGAGTGTTTGGAATAAGGAGAGGAAAAAAAACCCTTAAGAGGTATCTTGCCTACTGGCAGTCAGGAAGGACTTTGGAATGCCCCTAGGTTGTGTTCCCTTTGAACCTGACAGCCCTCAGGTAGGGTTTTCTTATGTTGATTTTGCTACCTGGCAGTGTGTAACCTAAGGGCAAGGGCCAGAGAGGAAAAAGGGGGGAGAGAGATTAGAGAAGGCTGCAGTAGATCCAGAGAGAGGCTGGAGCTGGGAGTGCGGGAGATGAGAAAGATGGAAGATTGAATAAATGGTAACTAATCAGCAACCAGCTTGGTCCTCGTTCTTCCTTTGCCTGTCCTTGGCCAACGGCCGTCCCGATCCAGCCCATGCACAGCGGTTCCAGAGCACCAAACGCGGATGGTGAGACAGAGCCGCCCGGAGAGCCCGAGAGTGCACACGCCCCTCAGTGAGCTTATTTTTTTACAGTAAAGTAGTTTTGTTTATCCTGTTTCAAATTATACAACCCAGGTTAAAGAGCTAATAGATGACTCTACAGTGGATTATTTGACTATGGGTAAGCATTTGTTAACTGTCTTATCAGACTCCCAGTGTGTGCCAAGAAGATAGGATAAAGATAATTATATGAATTGCCTTAAAAGGGAATCAGAATGAGCCTTTGATTTGGAGGTAGTTTTTTGAGCCACAAGTGTTCCAACTGGAATTAAAGGCAAAATACTTCTATGCTAAGCTTGTTGAAAAAATTATACTTTTGCACTTGAACCACAGGCAGAATTAAATCTGAAATAGAGTTTTCATAACAGTAAAAACCTGGAGCTGGAAAGATAGTGTAGCAGGTAGGGTGCTTGCTATGCTCATGTTCGACCCAAGTTCTATCCCAAGCATCACATATGGTCATGCTCTGAGCCTTGCCTGGAATGATATCTCAATGAAGAGCCAGAAGTAACCTCTGAGCACGGCTTGGTGTAATCCCAAAACAAAACACAATTTAAAATATCAGTGAAGATCCTCTCATCAAGAAATCCACTGTGTTCTTGGATATATAAAGGATGTCTAAGAAACCTGAACCAAGTTTTTGGAAGAGGTAGCAACAATGTTATAGAGGTTTCCAAGAAACATTTGAGGGCAGAGCTCAGTCCACACTCACTTGATGAGTAGATGAGGCATGTGGTGGATAGAGGTGATTTATGATGTGCTTCACTGGCTCACAGTTTCACTGACACAACTGGATAAACTACCCCATTTCCACTTTGGCTAAGAATTTATAAGTTTGGCACTCCGACTGTGCTCTTGGTGCCAGCAAGAGAAGTGTTTGCATCATTTATTTTGATTTCATTCAGAAGAGTGAATGCAAAATGGAAAAAGAAGAAAGGGCAATGCCTGCAAGCATGTCAACATTCAAGTTGTGGAGGAAAGGAATCTTAAATCAATAGGTCACTTGATTATCAGTTCTCCTCTGTCACTTTTAAACTATCTTAATTAAAACTCCAATGGAATTATAATTTGTATTTATGCACTAGTCTCCAGTTTTGTATTAGGATATCCAGGTTGGGTTTATGTGAGTTAACCAGAGCCATGTAATGATGTGTCTTTCTCTTGTAGCACAAGTCTTCAGATTCTAATATGTGCTTGTTTATTGGTTACTTTTCACTTTATCTTAAATGTAAGTGTTTCATTATTTTTCTTTAAAAGGTTAACTTAGCTACAAAGAAAAACTTTTATTTACTTGAAAGAATTATAGTCTTTTAGAGTGTCATATGATTTTTTAGGTGATCTGATCTTAGTCTCCTCTAACTGACTTATAATCAAGTAAATGTGTATAATCTTTATAATATTAAAAATTATACTTAACTGGCAATTATGTATGAACTCTGAAAATCGATATAGAAAATACTCACTCTATCCAGTTCACTGGTGAGTTTTTGCTTATATTTTTAATTATTTGAGAAAAAATTTTAAAGTTATTTAACATATACTTATAGAGACATAGCTCTGATTTTTAATTTTATTCAATGATGTATTTAATATATTTAAAGAGTTACTTATATGAAGATATTATAAGTAATCATACCACTTCTATTATAGCTGTTTTAGTTTCTCTATTTATATTGCATTCATTCTGTAAATTTATCAACAGACATACCATGGACATCAATGGCAGTGGCAGTAAAAGATCAGCAGAGATATTTTTTAACCTTATATTATTGGAACTACAAAAATAAACTAATTAAACAGTGATGGGTTTGAGCTTTGCCAGCAGCTTTTTATTTTTGTAAACTCTGCAAAGATATTGTGGCTAGAGACTTTGTCCTACTGTGGTTAAGGGCAGAATACATGCCAGACAGACATGGGTTTGGCCCATGTTATCACCTACTTGTATAACAGAATGTATTTTCCAAAATCATTATTATAAGGAAAATTTGGTATAAAAATATATATCTACATCATTTAATCAATAGCTTGCATCATATTATTGTTTTAAAATTATTGTTTGACAAGAGTGGGTAAAAAAACTCTAGTATTTATCACAGCTACAAATATCTGCATCTATCTCAATTAAATGTTAATTATACTATTTTAAATATGATTTATTCTCACACATTTCTTCCAGAAACCTACTACTCTTCACCATGATGCAGAGTCCACTTGCTCTCCTCTTGAAACAGTCTGGGGCTTTGAAACCATGTTGGTGAACAAAACATAGCAGAGGAGATATTGTTTAACATCAGAGACTCGGTCATAAAGGTAAATATAGACGAACCTTAATCTCCCTCAAACTATAGTTTTGAAACAAGTCACTGTGATATGAGAAATCTCAAATAATGCATTTGATGTTGGAGCAGTGTCTGCATCTACTTCCAGACATGTATAATAAGCCTTCAGAATATTTCATCTGAAACTCTATACACAGTAACACTGTAGCACTGTCATCCCATTGTCCCATTATTCATCCATTTGCTGGAGCGGACACCAGTAATGTCTCCAGTGTGAGACTTGTTGTTTCTGTTTTGGGCATGTTGAATACTCCATGGGTAGTTTGCTAGGCTCTGCCATGTGGGCGGGATACTCTCAGTAGCTTGCCAGGCTCTCCAAGAGGGACAGAAGGATCAAACACATGTTGGCCAAGTGCAAGGCAAACCCTCTACCCACTGTGCTATCACTCCTGTTCAGTACTATGGCTCCAGTAGTAAATCACAGAAAAGCTGACCTCTTTTTGTCCTGTGCAAATTCTAGCAAGCAGCATGTGTAGATCAATTATCATAACAAAATAAATGCTCTCTGTTATTGTCTTGGGGTTATAGTTTATGTAACACTAAAAGAGAAAATCAGGTAGGACTCCTTGCTAAATTGCATTATTTCATGTGTCATTATTTTGATGTGAAAAACAATAAAACACATTATATTTTCTGTTGGATATCATTGGTTTGTCCTTTCTCCCTTGCCACAGAGTTTGGGTTTATCTGGTAATAATCTCTAAACAATTCTAGACTACATTGGTATGTCCTGCTCCCCTTGCCACTGGGAGCTTAGGTATATCAGTCACGCCCATCAAAGTGCTCCCGAGTCACTCCCATTCCTTTGTTTATCTGTAACCACTTCTACCAGTTTATCTGCTCTTCCTCTAATCAAACTCTCTTAATTTGTAAGGCCAGACTTTGCTAGGACAGTGAGTTTGTATTGTAAGTTAATATTGTCTTTCTCCTCTCTTATGTCTTTTGAATAGTTTACTTTAAAACAGTATCCTTTTTGTGTGGACAAAGAAAGACATTTATTAATATACTTTGGTAACATGGGATTTAATTGGCTTCAAATATTATTCACTCCCGGGCATCTGCTTTCTGGACTTAAGCCTCAGCTGCCCTTACTTCTTAGCACCCCCAAAAACAGGGTCCCGACGAGGGACAGGACGGACCCAGGGCAAGTGGTGAGTTGTGTGCTACCCTGGCATCGAGAAGGGCCTGGCCAAAGCGCCTAATGCTTAACTATATGTTGAGAGCTTGGTCATGGGCATGTCATGTCATGATTCAAAAGCAATGACGAGACTAGGGCCCTGCTAGGGCTAGGAAAGACTAATCTGGCCTGAGCTCTGTAGTCTGAGATGGAGGTGACCCCAGGAGAGCAATTCTGTAAACTTAATGCATCTCTTGCTATGTCCATACAAAATGACTTATAATATGAATACCTATATGTTAGTTGGACAAAGAGAGGAGAAACACACCCATGGGATTCCGCTCTTGGGAGGATGTCCTGCTGAAAGAGATTCTGTCCTAGTGAATGCATCCCCTAAGGGATAGAACTTTACCCCCTATTGATTGTAACCACACCTATGCATAAGCCCCTGGCCTGCAGCATCTGGGGCCGGATGCCGGGGATTTTAAGGTGGCTATATGAGTTGGCTGGGGCCAAGTTCCAGGGAGGAAGCAGAGAAGGAGAATGAAATAGGATTTGAGAGGAAGAAGCAGAAGGAGAATCAGAGGCTGAGAGGCGAATGGAGATGGGAATGGAATAAACTGCGATTGAGACCAACCATCTTGGCTCCATTCTTTCCTTCACCTGCCTCATCATCGCCATTCAACCTCCCCGGTGTGGTGTCGCCTTTATCCTTTCTTTTTCTTTTTTGTGTTTTTACACAATTTTCATTGTTATTTTGAGCCTGATTAAAATGGTATGCATAAGGTTTTATGGTTGACACTTAGAACACATGAAGAAAGATGGAACTCTAAGTGAGATTATGCAAGAAGTGAAAATCTTACATGTTGAACATATGTTGACAATATTAAGAATATATGTAGGAGGTTGGAGAGATAACTCAGTGTACTAAAATAAGTGTTTTGCATGAAGGAGTCCCTGGTTAGATCCCCAGCACCACATATTCTCCTGAGCTTCGCTGGAAATAATTCCCAGTAAATATTTCCCCACAGGTATATATATATATATATATATATATATATATATATATATATATATTTGATTTCTCACATTTCTCACTCTCTATTTACTTCATATCAAAATTTTGACCTTGATTTGATTCTTTTATGAAGTTTATTCCTCCTATTACTTATCACTTATTTTCAACATATGTTTTTAGAGAAATCACCCAATAATATCCAGCCTATTAGCTATCAAGAATATATACTCCAAAACCAAGTAAAATTCACAGGATATTCACGGTATTAATAGTCCAGTGTGTTATGAAACATTAATCTAACTCCACACATCATTCATGAATTAATGTCTTTTACTCTCAATTTATGTGAAATTTAGACTTACAGAATTTTTGTAGCCTAAGGTACAAAGATAGTTACTGATCTTTCTGCCAAAGGAAAAAAAAAAGTGCTTTGAAGTAATAAGGATTGGTTTTAAGATTATAACAAATACATTGAGTTGGAGTCTATTCATCATTTATCACTTGTGTTCGTATATAGGCTTCCCTTGACAGTTTTACCTAATTTTAATCTCTAATTTCAGCTCTTACTGTGACTCAGATCCTTCCTTCTTTCAGAAATTCTTTAATTTTACATTTCCAAACATCTGAAAGGAATCTATACAAAGATGCCTAGTCAATGGATAAGCCAATTTTAGAATTTTGAATATGTACTTCAATGTATTTGTCACCATTGTTATAACTCCTTTTATGTCCCGGAACCCATTTATATCAACACCCATCACAAAGAATTAAAAGACCCTCCTCAGGGAACATCATACATCAGAGCTTCTAAATTGCTTTCCCAAAATAAATATACCTGTGCTCTTCTCTTCAATGTGTTCTCATCCAGTTTCTCACAGCTTTTTCTAGGCTTATGCAATCACATTTTTCTCTCTTTCTGATTCATGCTACACATTTTTGTCAGAATTCATGTTTTGGAGAACAGCTTCTGACTACAATTCCTCTTAAGTCTTCTCACAATCGCAGTATTTAAACCGAGTCACAATTTTGATGACTACATTCCCTTAGGATTGCTCCAAGAGAGTCTATGTCAAAGAGCAAGTACAAATATGCAACCTAAAGGTCATATATGGCCAGAGGTTAATTCAAAGTTGCTTTGCAAAAAATGAAAACTTTGAACAAATCAAAGATTTCATATAAAATAGATTTCTGCCTTCTCTTTTGAAGTACTGAAAAATGAATAACACTGGGTCCAAATTCCCTAAGGTATTATTTCACTGAATCTCAGGAGAGGCCTCTGAATTATTCAGACGTCCTTTTACTCTCCAGTTCACGTATCTGATCAGCCACCCAGGACATGTGCAGATGCCCAGTTTACTTACCCTTATTCTTTTGTGTCCTGAAGAGAATGGCCTGTATTTATTAACTGATGTTCAAGTTCCACTCTCACAGTTTGGCCAATACCTTGTGTCCATTATAGTATTTTACAATGCTGAATGACAGCATTCTTTTAACATAGTAAAGAACACATTGACACTACAAACATGCAAGTATATAGAATAAATTGATATTTGGAAAGATATCTTGTTTAATCAAACACATGATTTGCATGCTGTAGGCCTGAATTTGACCATTGGATACCACATTCCCTGAGTACTGCCAAAATCTACCCCTGAGTCAGGAGTAACCCTTAAGCACTGCTAAGTGTGGCCTCAAAACAAAAGAATAATTTCAAGTAAACTCCAATATGCTCATCACAGTCAAAAACAAGAACTTAACCTAAATGTCTGCCTGAGGTTTCTATATCACTTTGCCTTCCAGTTCATCTTATATTTTCAAGTGTACCCACATCTCATGCTATTTTCATCTGTAAATTATGAAATATTCACTTCAAGAGATTGCTGTAAACTCTCCCCAAATGCAGTGTTTATATGTTAAATATGAAAGAAATTATTTAGTAAATATCTGTTATCATTTTAATCAATTGTCAGACTCTTATTTTACCTTGTCACTGGCAATACCACTTCATAGACTTACAGACTCTTTGAGGATCTTGCATCCTAAAGTGGACAGCTAGAAAAAAATAAAGCTAAGCAGTGACACGTTGAAAGCTGAATTCCAAGGCCTGACAGGAACTAAAGGTGGGATTAGAGACTGAGAAAACTGTTTAATTTGGCAATAATATTATATTATGTTATTTCAAAATATTAAAATTTTATACCCCTTGATATAAAGGCAATTTGCACTCAAATTTGATTTTCCAAAAGCCCTTCACAGTGCTCATGAGAAAGAAAAAGAAAATTAATAAGATTTAATTTTTCAGTATTGGATTTATTTTTTAGAAAAGGCAAAATATACTTGAAAGCAATATTTATTTTAAATTTTTAAACACTATGTGATTGTGAGATAAACAAAGCCATTTATATTAACAAATTGAGGTAAGTTTGAATTTGTATGAATCCAGACTCTTCTTATTTATTTTAAATTTGTGGTTAAAAGAACTCACACGCAGATGACCTAGGAAATAACATGTTATTATCATCTGTAAGTATTGTATTATAAACAGATCTGTGTTCAGATTGATAATGGTTCATATCCTTTCTATAATAGTTGACCATGCTCTCTGCATTTGCTATCAAAACAATTTAGACAAGAACAAATTTCACTCAGCTACACTCAAAGAGTTTTTGTTTCTATATTGAATATTTTATAATGTAATAAGTTAAACCAGAAATGGGATTCATAACTGTTAGCAAACTTAAAAGTTTTATTCAGGCAAATTCTTGTAGTGATCAATAAAAAATATGTACTATTGTACTGAATCTTTTATATTCAAATAATACCGTTTACTCAGTTATTCAATGAAGTGCATTATCTTTATCTCTGTCAATGCCAAATATAAATGTCCTCAATGCAGTTCATCATTTAACATGCCTGGCTCATTTGCAATATCTATCTCTGTCCAAGAAATCTAGGAAAACAAGCTGGGTTATAATACTAAACACAAATGACAGATTCCAAATATATAATATAACTTAACCTAAAAGAATGCTAAAAACATTTGTTGAGGAATTTGGTTTATAAAAAGTGCTTAATGAAACTGGGTCCATTACATATTTTTTCTAATGTATGACAAATTTTAGATTTCACATGTTCTTATATTACTTCAAAACCAAGTTTGGTGGAGGAAACCATGAGAAAATGAGGGCTAAAGTTAATCATGAGTGAATGAAGGCCAAAGAGACGATGAGCAGATTTGCTTGCATGCAGGAAGACTTGGTTTGTTCCTTGCTTCTGCATGGTACCCCAAGCACGACCAGTATCAATCCTGCAGCACTAAGCTGTGAGTTGCCCCCCAAGAACTGAGACATAGCCCCCAAACAAAGAAAAAATAACCTTGAGTTGTGAGACATTTGTTCTTTATTATATATTAACTATAGTGAAATTTTAAATGCTTATTAAAATGTTCTTATTAAAATTATGCAGTTTCAATATTCATTATGAGGTTAGTGCTCATATTTGGTTGTGACCACCAAGAACCTTGGAAATAATTTTTTTTGTTGACTATTTTCATTAACTTTTTGTTCCATACCCAGCTATGCTAAGGGCTTACTTCTGGATCTATGCTCAGGGATCATTCCTGAAGCGTGGCTCAGGGCACAATATGAGATATCATGGATTGAACATGGGTCAACCACATGCAAAGCAAGCACATTACCTTCTGTATTACCTGTGGTGGATTCAATATGCCAGAAACAATAACAACAAGTCTCACAACGGAGATGTTACTATTGCCCACATGAGCAAATTGATGAGCAATGGGATGACAGTGACAGTGACTATCTCTCTAGCCCCTTAGTGCCTATTGTCAACATTTTAACACTTCAGTAAATCTTCATATTGAAGGATTGTACATGATATTTAGCTTTCAAAGTTTACTATGTTAACCTCCCACATCATTGCTTATACTATGACTGCTTTCCACAACAGGTGTATAAGCTCTTGGAATGGAACACCTAACGCCATTGATCTTTTATGTACGTCATACTAGAATTTCAGTATAATTATTTGGGTAATCAATCTCTGTCCTTTATTCTCTACAATGGATTGGATAACTTCATTGACAGTTTGATAGCACATGTAAAAACCCAAAGAATCGTGTTCCAATCAAAATCTCAAAGATCTCTCACTCTTGATGATCACAATCTTGTATCCTTAAGATTTATTAAAATAACCACACAACAGAAAGGAATATAACAACAGCAATAAGTTTATAAAGAAACTGTGATAGAACTCTATACATGTATAAAAGATCTGTTGTAGTTGGAGGATATGGTTAGAGCCTTTAAGGTAAGATCATTGACATGCCATATGTATAATTTGCAATAACTTGAGTGTAGCAAATTTCTTATGGCTAAAGTAAAACAATAAATAGGAGAATAAATTGAAATGCCAGTACAGTCAGATCCATATATATATATATATACATTTCATAGGTATACCTATGAAATGTAGTATGTGTGTAAAGGAAAAGGAGGGACAGGCAGAGAGAGAGTATGTGTGAGTAAGAGGTAGAACAAGTGAACTGGTAGATAGAAGCCAGGTCATTTGGTTCCTTGTATACCATTAGATGCATTTGACCATTTTCATAAAACAAGTTTTATGACCTCTCTTAGGTCTTCAAATTTTCTTTTGAAAACTTCCCTCTGGCTTTGGTATAAAAAACAACTTGGGGTTCAGGAAAAATAAAATTGAATGGAGATTGGCCATAAGGTAGGTTGATCATCTTTCTAACTGGAAACACTATTTCATTTAAAGTATGCTGTTACTACAGTAGAGCTCCAATTATAATGGAGGGATTTGTTCTGTTCCTAGACAGATTTTCTTTATGGGTTCAATATTTAGAGAATAAGCTTCTTTGGCTTCAGTCTACTCATGGTACTTTTAAATGTCTCTTCAGAAAAATGGAGTAATCTTTTCTCATCACTATTTTGATCTAAAGTAGCTCTAAAATGTTTTCAGGGTTTCTATTTCCGACAATTTATCTCTAATATTTTTCACCCCTGCTCTTATGAACTATGGAAGTACATATAAAGTTCAATTGTCACCAGTATTTATTTAGTCCTGAACTCTGTAGGAAGGACACTGCAGGGTAGACAATAGGCTTCATTCAGATCTCCAATTCTATTTCCAGGTTTTCTTTCTAAAACAACTTGTCAGCATTGCAGAATAAAAAAGGATTTAAATTTTTCTCTGTCTTCATGTAAATATATTTTTGTATTTAATGTGACTTTTGCTATAATTATATTAAATTTCAAGTCAGATCTGCTACATTCCAGATATTTCCCGTAGTGAAGGAACTCTACTCACCAACATGGCCTAAAAGGTTTCAAAAGAAGAGAATTATCTTATTGGATTCCTCACCCTGCCTCTGTTCAGTTATATTTATGTCTGTCCCTCCATTTCCCTCTACTTTGTTTTCCTTATGATTTTGAGCATTGATAAAATCTTCCAGCCAGGCTGATTAATACTTTATTGTACTGCACAATCCATCTGCATCTAGAAAATTTAAATCCCCATGGGGTCAGAATTTTCTGCATATATAACTTTTCGTTATTCCCTACTAATTTTTCCCTGATAATTTTCTCATTATTTAATATCAATGGTCTCTTCCTTTCTCATATATACAAAATCATTAAGGGCCTTTCTCATAGTCAGTGCCCAATTTATACTTTCTGGACCACAGTAATCTAAAATTGATATCTGGTCTTCTTTCTTTTCTAATTTATCTTGTTTTGACACTAAATGCTTTCTAACTTTACTGATTTGAAATTGTAGTTTTATTTTCACTCATAATTTTAGCAAGAGATTTAAGGAAGTCTTAACTGGATCACAGACTTATTTATCTGTGATCTATCACTAGGATAGCTAGGTCTGGGACATCTATATATTAAAGGGTTTTTCATTTATATGTTTAGAGATAAGTGTTCATTATTCTCCTTTCTCTTTTGGTATAGTTTCTTATTCTCAAGAGCCTCTCCAAAACAGAAAGACGCTCTCTTTCATAGGAATTGATTTCACTTGTGGCATTTAGCTTACTCTGGAATAAATTTTCTAAATGCTCCATAAAAAATTGTGAAAAATTTTCTAGTGTCACTCTGAAGTCATGTAACATACATTTATCTTATTACACTAGTCAGAATATGAGTTATATGCTATATGCATTCGAAAGTTAAAAAATTCTATTGAAATTATAAAACTGATGTGTTTTTGTTGTTGACTTATGTCAATATGTGTACAGGGCTGGTGTGGGGTTGCATCTTTGAAGACTAGCTACCCCATTTTCATTACCTATCTGGCAGGGAAAATGCATGCTTATTTATTTATTTATTTTTATTTCTTCCTGGCCAATTATATATAAGCCTGTACTATTCAATGGAAACCAAGTTGAGGTTGTATTAATGGAATTCAACTATAGGTATATGGTCGAACAGATTTTAACTATTTAAAAGCACCATCTTCTAGCAGAATAGTATTCTTTGAGTAAGTGTAGAGAAAATGAGCATTTATCAACCAGGTTACCCTAGTAAATTCTGGTCATCTGCAGAGTTGAATGTTTGAAAACTGATTTCTTATTTAGTATATGAATCATACATATATTGAAGACTAGGCTGAAACATTTGTAGATTTGATTTCATTTTCTACAATAATTCATATAAAATAATGGTTAGAACGTAATCAAGGCAAATCATACTTAAGCTTACTGGTTAAATAATAAATCAAGCATCCATGTGTTTTCTAAATATGTAATCTAAAGAATTTAATTATAAAAGTAAATGTTAAATTTTATAAATGAAAAATACTGAAAGCAAAAAATCAAATCACATTTAGTAATGATGTGAATGATAGGTTGTCCATTATAGTTAAAAAAAACATGAGGTGACCTTTAATTTTCTTTAAAATGTCAGTTCTTGTGTTTCACTTTCTTTCAATGTCATTCATATTTGCTATGTGCACAGGATATGTTAAAAACTGGAGATATAAATCAATAGACATTTGTCTACCATGTGCCAAAAGGTTTGTTTGGTGGTTGATTTTTTTTTTTCCTTACAAGTTAACTAATTCAAAGGTTTGAAAACTTTTTCTTGGAGTATCAAAGAGCATAGAAATAGCAATTAACAATTCTATTTTTTCTTTGACTATGGTATTGAATCTCTCATTGCTCAATTAACTTATTAGAGTTGGAAAAACCAGACATGAGTATCCTGCAAATGAATGAATGTGGCTAAGTTGAAATAAAATTTTAATTTTAAAATCAGCCTACTACCTTGTAGATCAATAGTCTGCAGACATCAATATGTATATTAATGTCTGCAAACTATTGATCGGGCACCAGTAACATCTCCATTGTGACATTTGTTGTTGCTGGGGGTTTTTTGTATATCGAATACGCCTCAGGTAGCTTGCCAGGCTCTGCTGTGCAGGTGAGATACTCTCGGTAGCATGCCAGGCTCTCCAAGAGGGGCTGAGGAACAGAACCTGGGTCAGCTGCGTGCAAAGCAAATGCCCTACCTGCTGTGCTATTGCTCCAGCCTCCAGCCATATATATATATATATATATCATATATGCATAGATATACATGTATTATTTGTACTTATTTTGCATTTAAAAACATTAAAAGAAATTTTTGGAATTAAACTCAGATTAAGAACTACTGAAATACCTGTCTGAATAAACACATTGCAAGTTTTTCTGGTGGAACAAATTTAAAAAAAAAATTATTCAACTTAACATATAAGTTGAAAGGTTCGGAACAATTGCAACAGTTTTAAGTGTATTTAAAACACTAAGTCTAATAATCCATGTCATATTAACCAAATGTTTGAAAATAGTTACTATAATAGCACTGTCATAGCACTGTCATCCCGTTGTTCATCCATTTGCTCAAGCGGGCACCAGTAACGTCTCCAGTGTGAGACTTGTTGTTACTGTTTTGGGCACATTGAATAAGCCATGGGTAGCTTGCCAGGCTTTGCCAAGTGGACACAATACTCTCGGTACCTTGCCGGGCTCTCTGAGAGGGACAGAGGAATAGAACCTGGCTGTGTGCAGGCAAACACCCTACCTGCTGTGATATTTTCTTACCAAACATATTTATTTTCTTACCAAATGTAAGAAAATCAGAATGAAATTATTTTTATTTGTTCTATTTCCATGCTCATCCATCAGTTATAAGTTTTAAATTTTTGTGGTCATAAATGTGTTCTTGGAAGACATGTCAAATAACAACCAAAATAATTTTAAAAAAATAATTCATATTTTATTTCTGGATCTCCCAACTTTTCTTGTTAACCTGGGAAAATATAATAACCTGGCAAAATATATATTACATCACTTTAGTCACTGCACTTGAACTCGAAAGGAAGTAAGTTTTGTTATTCTGATCCACTTTAAAAGCAAATAGTTTGTAACTCTTCATTTAAAGGATGTTAACATTTGAAGTCAGGATAATGGAGAGAAACTGGAGTTAAAATGATAAAACTAGTCGGCATTCCCATCAGTAGTGAAGAAGAAATCCTTTCTCCCCACATTCACGCCAACAGTGGTTGCTTTAGTTCTTTTGGATGTGGGCCAGTCTCTGTGGTGTGAAATAATATCTCATTGTTGTTTTGATCTGCATCTCCCTGATGATTAGTGATGAGTAGCATTTTTTCACGTGTCTTTTAACCATTTGGATTTCTTTGAGAAATTTTCTGTCCATTTCAGTGCCCATTTTCTGATGGGGTTGGATGTTTTCTTCTTGTGGAGTTCAACCAGTGTCTTGTATATCCTTTATATCAACCCATTATCAGATGGGTATTGGGTGAATATCCTTTCCCATTGTGTAGACTATCTTTGTATTCTGATCACTGTATCTTTTGAGTTGCAGAAGCTTCTCAGTTTAAGGTAGTCTCATTTGTTTATCTCTGTTTCCACTTGCTTAGATAATGGTGTGTCACCTTTAAAGATACCTTTAGCTTCAATGTCATGGAGGGTTTTGCCAGCCTTGTCTTCAATGTATCTGATGGAATTTTGGTCTGATGTTGGGGTCTTTAATCCATTTTGATCTGACTTTTGTGCATGGTGTTAGGTAGAGGTCTGAGCCCATTTTTCGCTTATGGCTGTCCAATTCTGCCAGCACCATTTGCTAAAGAGACTTTTCGTGCTGCACTTCACATTTCTTGCTCCTTTATCAAAGATTAGATGATTATATGTTTGAGGGTGTGTCTCAGGATATTCAACCTTGTTCTATTGGTCTGAGGCTCTGCCTTGTTCCAGTACCATGCTGTTTTAATTATTACCACTATGTAGTAGAGTTTGAGGTTGGGGAAGGTGATGCCTCCCATCATCTTTTCCCCAAGAATTGCTTTAGCTATTAGTGGGGGCTTATTATTCCATATGAATTTCAAGAGTGTTTGGTCCATTTCTTTGAAGAATGTCATGGGTATTCTTATAGGGATTGCATTGAATTTGTATAATGCTTTGGGGAGTATTGCCATTTGACAATGTTAGTTCTCCTAATCCATGAGCAGGGGATATGTTTCCATTTCCTATGTCTTCTTTTATACTGGTGCAGCACTTTTGGAAAACAGTTTGGATGCTCCTCAAAAAATTAGAAATTGAGCTCCCATTTGACTCAGCCATACCACTTCTGAGAATATATCCCAGAGATGCAAAAAAGTATAGTAGAAATGACATCTGCACTTATGCGTTCATTGCAGCACTGTTTACAATAGCCAGAATCTGGAAAAAAAACGAGTGCCCGAGAACAGATGACTGGCTAAAGAAACTTTGGTACATTTACACAATGGAATACTATGCAACTGTTAGAAAAAAAATGAAGTCATGAAATTTGCATATAGGCGGATCAACATGGAAAGTATCATGTCAAATGAAAATGAATCAGAAAGAGAGGGACAGACATACAAATATTGCACTCATTTGTGTAATAGAAAGTAACAGAATGGGAGACTAACACCAAGAATAGTAGAGATAAGGACCAGGAGGATTATGTCACAGCTTAGAAGCTGGCCTCTATGCTGGGGGAAAAGGCGGCTCAGATAGAGAAGGGACCACCAAGTAAAGGATGCTTGGAGAAACTGTTTGAGATGGGAGATGCAGGCTGAAAGTAGACTATAGACTAAACATGATGGCCACTCAATACCTCTACTGCAAACTACAACACCCCAAAGGAGAGAGAGAGAGAGAGAGAGAGAGAGAGAGAGAGAGAGAGAGAGAGAGAGAGAGAGAGAGAGAGAGAGAGAAAGGGAATGCCCTGCCACAGAGGCAGGATGTGGTGGAGGGGACAATGTGGGGGTGGCGGGAGAGATGCTGGAACCATTGGTGGTGGAGGATGGGCACTGGTGGGGGGATGGGTACTTGACCATTGTAAAACTGAAATGCAAGCATGAAAGTTTGTAAGTCTGTAAATGTACCTCATGGTGATCCACAAATAAAAAATTAAAAAAATAAACAAAAGATAAAGCTCCACCATTTGAACTGAACATGGTGTAGGATAAGATCAGGCCCATTGCTTTCAATTTCATGTTGTTGATATCTAAGCAATGCTGTTGTTGCTTCTTACTTTTTGTTTGGTTGTTTGCTTCAGTTCTTTTGGAGGCGGTGAAGGTGCCATGCCCGATTTTGCTCAAGGCTTACTCCTGACTTGGTGCTCAGGGTTAATGCATCGCTGGGCTCAGGGATAATCCTGCATCAGCTATGCACAAGGCAAAAACCTTCCCAGCTGCATTATCTCTGCAACCCTATGTTTCTTTATCTTGATTATTGTCTTTAGTACTATAGTGGTTGTAGGAGTGCTTCCATTTTTTAATATCCTGACTTCAATTCTCTTTGTACTTTACTTCAATTTTTTTTCTACCTCTGAAATCCAATAGTTGGATTATATGTTTAATTTTCAGTTACTTTTTGGAACCTCCATACCATTTCCAAAGTGGCTATACTGTTTTTTGTTCTGTATACAACCTCACTCTATACTCACAAACACTTTTTGTCTTTTTTCTTTCACATTAATTATCCAGAAAGGTATGATATGATAGATTGTCATTTCTATTTGTTGGCCTATGCATACTATGAAATATTACTTACATGAAGGGAATGATGTAATATCTACTAACATGGTTGATTTCTAATAATATGCTAAGAAAAACAATTTACAAGGAGACAAAGCATTCATAAGTCTATGTTTGTGATAAAGTCAAAACAATCCAATACTTAGAATTAAAAAGCTATTTGGCTGTTTCTAGGAGTTATGGGGAGTGGTTAATGGCTGAGAAACTTACTAACCAATGTGCATAAAATTCTAGTTAAACAAAGCTAATGATTTCTAGAGTTTATTATCTCTGTAAACATTATTCCTATAGTCAATCTTATTTAATTGTACATTTAGATTTTTTTCTTTTTTTCTTGTGACTTATCGGGAGTGCTCAGGTCTTACACCTGGCTTTGTGCTCTAGGACAACTTCTGGCAGGCTCAAGGGATCATATAGGATGTGGAGATTTGATCCTAAGTTGGCCATTACAAGGCAAGTTCCCAACCCACTCCTCCAAACACATGTACAAATAAAATTTTAAGAGAGTAGACCTCCACTTTTGTTGTTTCCACAATATATTTTTATCATGTATCTCATCTCCTAGTCAACTACACAGCATTGGACGTGTGGATTGTCTTGACACTACCATGTCAGTAATATCTTAGCTCTAGATATTTGGACATTGTATATTTGTTCTAAAGCAAAAATTGCTTGTCTGTTTCTTGTTAAAATGTCAGCATTTTAGAGCTACAGTTCATCACACTCAAACACCCTAGGAAACGATTGTCCACAACATGAACTCATGGACCTAAAGTAAAAATGTTTTTCCCTGACATAATAAACATCTCCTTGTAGAGTTGAAGATTAAAGGGAGACATTTATTTTACTAGACTATTGACTTTATTATCGGTTAGCTGAAATTCCCAGGGTGGTTCACAATGGAAGTGGCAGTGATATGTTTGTGTGTCTTTAAATATGTACCATTGTGAATGCCAGACTGTAAAGACAAATCTTTTTGAGGAATAATAGGAGACATTCTGCTCTGGAAATGAATGGACCTCTGGGTAACTATGTCCCAGGTTCTAAATATAAAGACTTTTTTTGTCTGTCCATTCTTCCTTGCCTTTAATATCATATTTGTTGATTATTACATTGCCTTGAAATAGAACTGTTGAACATGTCTCCTAATTCAATTTTTCACCAGATTACATAGTTATCCTTTATAAATAAAATTCCTATTTTACCTTCTCTGAAATCAATCCATGCACTTATCCAAAAGGAAACAAAATAAAGTTCAAAAGGATATAGAATGTTATTTAAAGACTGCTCACCTGTGCCACTTTATGCCAAGTTTTATATTATTCCTAAATTATATTAGTCATGCATTTTAGACTTTATTCTCTAAATAAATAGAGAATAAAGTATATATAAAATAAAACATAAATTTTATATTCCATAATACTCAGCATAGAGTACCTTCATTCTTTCTCTTCGGAGTTTAGCCCTTCTGTTGCCATAACATCAACTGAATACCTTAACTTAATTAAAGGTGTGCCACAGAGTGCCTTAACACTCTATGTTGCATGAACAGTACCCAGTTTATTTTTATAGTAAATAATGAACTTTTATAATAGTATATACAACTCATCAACCAAGACTGAGTAAATAAAATACATCACCTCGACTCAAAATGCCTTTGCAATTTTAATGAAGTATTTTCTAAGTAACTCAATTTAAATAAAATGGACCACAACTTTTCTCAGGGATTGATGGGGAACATATTCTAGTGCCCATGAAATCACATGGAGTTGGGATTAAGCCCAGGTCATCTACATGCAAAATATGTGCTCCAGTCCTTTCTGCTCTCATTATGCCTCTGTAATGATCTTCATTATTTTCTTATTTGTTTTCTGGGGGCAGTGAGGATGCTCTTAAATGTGACAGGGTTTTGAGTGATACTTGGCCAATCTTTAAATACAGAGAATAATAAGAAGAAAATACTGGGAATAATTAAAACCATGTAGAATTAAAACACATAAAAATTACTAACATCTAAGTTTTAAGCATTATTTTCTTGTGACATATTATTTCATCAAAATTGCTGCTTTCCTTTTTTAATTTTCCAAGTTGCAGTAATCATACCAGATAGACATTTTTATATAGAGGTATAATTCTCTTATGTTGCTAGTGTTTTACATTAAGAGAATAATTGTTCACAAGACCATGATTTCACACTGCTTCAATATTCATGTTATCATATCACACTCCCCACTCAAATACCTATATCCTGCCATCATTTCCACTGGCCTCCTTCCATACTACTAACCCTATC
This sequence comes from Sorex araneus, assembly GCF_027595985.1. Lineage (NCBI taxonomy): Eukaryota > Metazoa > Chordata > Mammalia > Eulipotyphla > Soricidae > Sorex > Sorex araneus. The sequence continues at coordinate 185,141,398 of NC_073313.1, forward strand.
TCAGCCATTCTAGAAACCTAAGTTCTGCATTAAAAATCCAATGTTTTTCTTTCTGTTTTGCTTTGTTATGTTGATTTGCTTCTCTATGTACAATATGAGTGATATTTATCAGTATCCTGACTTATTTTGCTTATCAAATCTGTTCTACAAATGTATATTGTAGAAGGTGAAATTTTACATTTTCTTAGAGCTGAAGGTATTTCACACATATGTTTCAGGTTTGTTTAAATATTTTGGATATTGTGAATAGTATAAATAAAAGTATGCATACTTTTTTTTTCTGTTTGGGTCACAGCTGGCCAGGTACAGGGGTTACTCCTATCTCATGCACTCAGGAATTACTCCTGGAGGTGCTGGGGAGACCATGTGGGATGCCGGGGTTTGAACCCAGGTCGGCCACGTGCAAGGCAAACGCCCCTCTTGCTGTGCTATCGCTTCGGCTCCAGTGCATACATATTTTTGAATTAGTTTCTTTGTGCACTTATAATAAGTACACATGAGATGCATTATCAAGTCATATGGTAGATGACCTATTTTAAGTATTGAGAACTTTCCACACTCGTTGCAACAATTTGCATTTTCACCATCAGTCATAGAGTCCCTTTCCCTCATACTCTTGCAGCTCTTATTTCTTAACAATTTGATATAGTTCATTCTTACAGGTGTGAGTTGATATCTCCTTATAGGTTTGATTTGCATTTTCCTAATAATAAGTGATAATGAGCATTCTTTCATGTGCATATCAGTATCTATATGTGTTATTTGGTGAAATGTCTGTAAAGCCCTTTTCCATTTTTTTTTCTCTTTGGGGTTGTTTGTTTTTAAGTTTTGTAATTCCATATAAGTTATTAGTATGAACCTATTAGTATAATTAGTATAACTTGAAACCAGGCTAAAGATCAGTATTAGGCAAGGACAACTGTCCTCACCCCAAGCTTAAAGATAAGGATGGTTTATTCTTAGTTTACCTTTGTCCCCAGTGCCTAAATTTTACATAGTTCTGGTTTACAGAATAGACAGAATGTGCCTCTGGGGCCCACTCTGCAAAGGGGATTCATTATTCTTTGTGGTGCCCATTCATCTGCAACCCATTCTCTCTTTCCTGTATTTCTTTTTCTCTTAAATAAAAAAAATCCAACTCTTTGTGACTGTTTAGCCAAGAAGGTTGCTTTGAGGACACAAGTCTACCAGCTTTCAACTTTCAGACTTAACTTGTTACCATTTCTCTCCCCAAACACCATGATAACATGATGGATTATAAATGAATATTTTATCTAACTCAATAGTAATCTTTAAACTTTATTTTATTGTCTTGTTTGGAACTTTGAAATTTGATATAATTATATTCATTATTTTTGACCTGCTATTGAAGTCAAAAGCAATATCACATCAGTAAGGCAAATATTGTGTCTTTTGCTTGTTTTCATCTATGTATCTCATTTTGTGATCTAACACTCAAGTCTTTAATGCACTTTGTAGTCAGTATTGCCTACTGTGTTCAATTTTATACTGATTCAATATATACTAATTCAGTCTTCTTATTTCACTACTTTTTGCACTATTTATTAGAGAAACTTTCTATCTCCATTTTATGCTCATTTCCATTTTGTGATCTTGACTCTTATCACAACTGCCCATATGTGTGAGAATATTACTCTTGGCTATTAATTCTATTCCATTGAGACTTTTGTGCCTAGTTTTATCCCTATACCATAATACATCATTACTATTACTTTGTAATTACAGGATGACATTGCTGTGTCCTTTCCCCCTTGCCACATGGAGCTTAGGTTTATCTCGGTCACACCCATCAAGGTGCTCCCGAGTTACTCCCATTCCTTTGTCTATCTGTAACCACTTCTCTATGCTCTCTTCCCCAAACAGTTAATCATCTTTTCCCCCTAATCAGTTAATTTGTAAGGTCAGATCTTTCTAGGACACTGAAGTTATATTGTAAGTAAATATTGCCCTTCTCCTCTCCTTGTGTCTTTTGAATAGTTTACTTTAAAGCAAGGTCCCTTTTGTATAGACACAAGAAGACAATATTATGCTTTTTTAACTTGGGATTTAATTGGCTTCAAATATTATTCGTTCCGGGGCATCTGCTTTCTTGACTTAAGCCTCAGTTGCCCTCAGTTCCTAGCACCCCAAAAGCAGGGTCCTGACAAAGGGACTGGATGGACCCAGGGCAAGCAGTGAGTTATGTGCTACCCTGGCATCGAGATGGGCCTGGCCAAAGTGCCTGATTCTTAACTATATGTTAAGGCTTGATCATGGACAAATGCTGTCATGATTCAAAAGTAACGACGAGACTAGGACCCTGCTAAGGATAGGAAAGACTAATCTGGCCTGAGCACTGTAGTCTGAGATCAAGATGACCCCAAGAGAGCAATTCTATAAGCTTACTGCATCTCTTACTGTGTCAATACAAAATGATTAATATTATGAATGCTTACATCTGTGTGGGAGGAGGAGAGGAGAAACACACTCATGGGATTCAGCCCTTGGGCATATCATCCTTCTGAAAGAGAATATGTCCTAGAAGTAGCTCCTAGAATTACCTCCTCCAAGGGAAAGAACTTTAACCCTGTTGATTGTGACCACACCTATGTGTAAGCCCCAACCCCCTCATGCTGGGGGATTTATTTATTTATTTATTTATTTTTAAACTTTTTATTAAATCACCATGTGGAAAGTTACATAGTTCTCAGGTTTATATGTCAGTTATACAATATTCAAACACCCATCCCTTCACCAGTGCCCATATTCCACCACCAGAAACCCCAGTATACCCCCTGTCCCCACCCCCTACCCCCTACTGTATAACTAATGAATTTCACTTCATTTTTTCTTTACCTTGATTACATTCCATAATTCAACACAAAACTCACTATAGTTGTTGGAGTTTCCCACCAAGAGAGACAGACCTACTACATTTGATAATTAGTTTTTCATTGCTGGAAATGGAGAGATATGTAGCCCCACTGCTACAAGTACATAACTCTCTCTCTCTCTCTCTTTTTTTTTTCCTTTTTCCTTTTCCTTTTTTTTTTCTTTTTCCCCCTCATCCCCCTTCCTGCGCCTCATAGTATGGTGTACGCCACGCCACATCGGCCAGCGTGGGGCTTTTGCTTAGTTCACAGTCCAGAGAGGTGGCTGCTACATTAAAAACCTTCAATATTTCAACAAAAACTTACTGTTATTATTTGGAGTTTCCCACCCAAGTCAGACCTGTTCAAATGGAACCGTTTCACATTGCTGACAATTATAAATGTTAAGTTTTGGATTTCTGTATAAAGTCCAGGGAAAATTCTGCCAGAAATTACATAGCCCAGCTCACAGTCCCAGCGCATTGCTGTAAGAAGTCTCTGAATTCAAAGTCTTTAGGCGCAGAGTGTCCGATTCGCGCTCAGCGGCTCCGGATTTATCTGGGCCGAGGGCGTGCCGGTTACACCCCCTTCCCATGAGTTCCTGGGAGCCCCAAAAGTAAAAACCGAATACCTGTGGGTTTGGAGTCACAGAAGATGGTGCCTGCCACGTGGGTGCCGCCAGCCCGCTGCTTTCCGTGCAGGAAGACAGGGTGGGGAGGAAAAAAAATCCACCCCCGGCAGCACAGAGTTGTAGCCCAGTTCGGTGTCCCAGTGCATCGCTATCGGATGCTGCACTGGATGCCCGAATGTGTTACATCTCTGGGATCAAAGTCTTTAGGCGCAGAGGGTCCCTCATGCTGGGGGATTTAAAGAGGCTGTAAGAGTGGGTTGGGGGGCGAGATCGAGAGCCAGGAGAGAAACAGAGAGAGAGAAACAGGAGTGAATGGAAGAAATGGCAACTGATCAATCAACCGGCTTGGCCCTCACTTCCTCATTTGTCTGCCCCATCACTTTAGTCGCTCCTGCTGGGCCAGTGGCCAAGGACCACCCCCTGAACCTGATGCTGTAGAATGGGTAGAGCTGCCCAGACTCTCCACTGGCCATGCCCCCTGGCAGATGTTTTTTACAGTAATATATTTTAAATTTGGGAGCATGTCTCCATGCTATTTTTTCTCAGAATTGTTTTGCTAATCAAGGTCTTCTGAAGTTCCATTTAATATTCTTTTTTTTTTCTTTGGGTCACACCCAGCAATGTTCAGGGGTTATTCCTGGCTCTGCACTCTGGAATTACTCCTGGCAGTGCTTGGGGGACCATATGGGATGCCCGGGATTGAACCCAGGTTGGCCGCGTGCAAGGCAAACGCACTACCCGCTGTGCTATCATTCTGGCCCCTGAAGTTCCATTTAAATGTCAGGTTTGTGTTTTTTTTTTTATTTCCTAGAAGTATGTCACAGGGGTTTTGATAGTTATTGCATTATGTTATGTGTTTATTTGAGTAGATATTCACTTTAGCAATTTTAGTTCTTTGAGAAAGAATTATCTTTTCATTTCTTTTGCTGTCTACTTACTTAAGAGTAACCTTTATTCTCCTTTATTTACTTACTTTTTTATTTGTTTTAAACACATTGGCCCTCCATCTCAACCTGTCTCCCACTAGAACTTTGTTCTGAAGCAGGTAAGCTTAATTTGTCAATAAATTTTCAGGCTCCCTTGTCTATGGCCATTTGTTATACCCTTTTATGCTTCTTTATATCACACATATGAAAGAAGTAATTCTGTATTTGATTTTTCAACTCCTTTTTAAAGTTTGTTGCTTGGTACATAGTTTTTTCTGATGTGATTATCACTAGGATGCTTTACATTTTTTTTCTCTTTGGGTCCATTGCTTGCATAGAGAAGTGCAACTGATATTTGTATATTACTTGATTGACTTACACTTTATTGTATTGGCATGTTGTTAATAATAGCTCTTGCAATGTAGTTTTTAATATTATCGATGTATATTATCATATCTAGAAAGAGTAATTATTCTAATTATTATTTTAATTTAGAATATATTTTATTTTTCTAATGTCATTGCTTAACCTAAGACTTCTAATACAATGTTCATGAAAGTGATGAGGATATATATTTTTATCCACAATCTTAGAAACAGTTTCATATTTTTATAATTGTTTATGTTACTATGGCCTAATCATCTCTTAAGTATGTTGAGATATGTTCTGTCTCCACTTCTTTGAGAGATTTTATTACAAATATTGTGTAAAAAGCTTTTGCTCTTGCATCTATTTACTTGGCCATATGAATTTTACCTATACTTCTGCTCTGCCTGATATCCTTAATTCATTTTCATAAGTTGAACAATCTTGGAATGAATCTCACTAATTCTTAATATATAATCCTTTAAGTGTATTGGTCTTGATAAGATTTTTCTAGAAGTTCTTGGCATTTATATCATCTCGGATAATAACCTATGTATTAATTTTTGTATGATGTTCCTGCTTGTTTTGACATCAGGGAAATGTTGGCCTTATAAATGATATTTGAATCAATTTCCTTTTACTTCTTTTTTAAAATGGAAGAACTTGAAAACGATATGAAATAAATTAACTCTGAAGATTTGGTAGAACTAATAACACAGTCCAGTCCCAATCTTATATAAATTTGGAGGATTTTGATTTCTATTTCAAATTTATGGTTTATAATTTCTCTGCATAATTTTTGAATTCTTGTCAGTTCAGTCCCAGGAGATTGTAAGATTGTAAAACTGTGTTTTTTCTCCCAGGTTCTCTAACTTTGTAGAATGATAGTCTGTATAGTAATAGGATCTCTCCTTTTGTTGCCTCTTATTAAATGATCCTATTTGTTAGCGTTCTCTCTCTCTCTCTCTCTCTCTCTCTCTCTATATATATATATATATGCATACACATGTTATATAGACATACTTATATGTGTATATGTACACACACATATGTATATATATAGTATTTAGGCTCCACCAAGCAATGCTCAGGGATTACATTTGGCTCAGCTCCAAGGAATTACTCTTGGCTGTGCTCTGGGGACCATAAGAGATGCCAGAGATTAGATCAAACCTGGGTCAGCTGCATGCAGGCAAACTCCCTACCCAGTGCAGTATAGTTTTAGCCCTACTGTGTGTTTTGCTTAAAGTAATCTCATTTGTCAATTTGCCTTTATCTCCTTGAAGTCCTACTTTGTATTGTACTATCTCTATGTATGTGTGTGTTTCTGTGTGTCTCTGTGTGTGTGCGCACATGCACTCTCATTTGTATGTTTGATCCCCAAGATATCTATAAAAGTCCCAAGTATATATTTCAAGAAAACAGAAAAAAAAAAGTTACTGTGATCAATAGAAAAGCAAAAGCCCTAAATGTCCAGAGCAGTCCTTACACAAAATTATGAAGGAACCATGTTTCATGCCTCAAACTATAATTCATAACTATGTTTATCAAAAATGCTTGTATTAAAGTTAAAAGACACCTGCATCAATTAAAAAGAATTGTAAGTGCAGAATAAAATGTTATGTGATAATATATGATGAATATTAAAAAATTATAAAATAGAGAAATAAGTCTCTTCAATCCATGATGTTGGGAATGCTAGATACTAGCTGCATAAAAATAATGAAGCTAAACCTCTTTATCACATCATGCAGAAAAGTTCGGTAAAATAGATTAAAGACATGGATGTTACATCAAACATAAAATACATTGTAAAAAACATAGACAAAATGCTCCATGATATTTTTATTCAGTAGTATCTTTAGGCATGGAAGATACTGTATCCTTGCTTTGACCCAAAAAAGAAAAAAGAGCCACAGTCTTTGAATAGAAGACCTTGTAAACTCCAGATTGCATCCAGACTCATACAAAAAAACAGTGATCTCTAGTCCTCACATGCTTTCAAAGTGAAGTGGAGAAATACACTAATCAAACACAAGAAAGAACCCGAAATACATCAGATACCATTAATATATTTGATGAATATTTCTAAAGAACATTGGTAAGAACTTTCACTTAATTAAGAAAATATAGACATAGGGGCTGGAGAAATAGCACAGCGGGTAGGGTGTTTGCCTTGCATGGAGCCAACCTAGATTCGATTCCCAGCATTTCATATGGTCCCCTGAGCACTGCCAGGGGGTAATTCCTGAATGCAGAGCCAGGAGTAACCCCTGTGCATAGCTGGGTATGACCAAAAAAAAAAGAAAGAAAGAAAAAAGAAAATATATACATAAACACTAAAAAAAAAAAAAAGAATTTGTACCTGAAAGCTTTGTAATTTTTTTTCACGGTGATTCAATAAAATAAAAACTTTAAAATAAAGAATTTGTGAGAAAGAGAACCAGAAAATGTAATTAAAATTGTATGTAAAGATTGCACTAATTAAAGCAATTCTGAAAAAATAAAAATGAAATATGAGTGGTATTGCATATGTTGAAATTCATGTAGGCAGGTAGATAGAAAAGGCCCCCCATGGCAATGGAATTCCTAGAAAATAATAAAACTAATAACCCTGAAGCTGCAAAAAGCCCACCCTGAAGACATAGGAACAAAGGCCTGGTCAGTAAGACCTCATTCACCTGGTGCCAATAAACTAAGAAAAGGCTGGATCTCCCCACCTTGAGAGAAGTTCCACCAGTAACAAAGCCAGGAAAGGAATCTCAGAGAGGACCAGAAACCACTCCCAACTCTACCCACTAGGCATCCGCCCTAGGATTTGGACTCTTACCTAGGTAGAAGCCCCATGTGTGGCAGCATGGGAAAACCTTATAAATGTCACTTTGAACAAAGGAATAGCAGACATATGCTGCCTGAGCGCATGTGTTGCTTGTGCCCACATGGCTGAACACATGTGTTGCACACATCTCTCCTCTCGAGTTGTGTACTGAGGCTCTCTCTGTCTCTGGAGAAGCCTTCTTTCTCTCATTAGTGTGCTATTCTCTCTCCCCCCTTCCTAAAAACTTTCAAATTAAATAAAATCTCTGTTTACTTCACTGCTCACCCATCTCTGAAATTTTTTTCTTTGAAGTAGGACAATGACCTGGAAGGCCTGAGTGAGGCCTAAGATTGACTTTTCTTTTCTCCAAAGAGCAATTCCTAGTTCCAGCCTGAGTCCATGGCTCCCCAAGAAAAATGTGTGGTGGGGATTAACATGACATGCTGGGAGGGATGGGACTGATAGAACCTAAGAATGAGCTTCCGCATGGCATGGGCCAGAAACTTGCTGGGCCCACCAGGAGCCCATTAAGCCACACCTGAAGCCCAACTGACTTTAAGACATGGGGGTTAATCCCCACCACCCATTATTTTGAGGTGGATCAGGAGAAAGTGGCTATCTCCTCTCTGCTTCATATAAGCCACCAATGGGGGCCCATCGACTTCATTCTAAACTAAACCTCAAACTTTTAATAACATAGGAGCCCGAGAGATAGTACAACAGCTAAAGTACTTGCAAAGATACTTATCCAGGATAAGATACTTACCCAGGGTTTGAAGCATACAAACTTTGATTCCCAGTATCACATACCACTTTTGATCCCTGAGCACCTCCAGGAATAATTCCTGAACATAGAGCCAATAGTAAGCCCTGAGCACAGTCTGAGTTGGTTAAAAAAAAAACAAAAAACAAAAAAACAGGCTCTTAGACCAATGGAATGAAAAGAAATTACAGTGGAAATTTGAATACATGCTACTGAATGGAGAAAATAGTTGTCATCCTATATCAGATAAAGAGCCAAAATCTAAGATGTAGAAAGCACTTGTAAAAACTTAACAATTCAAATAATACCATCAAAAAAGAGGAGGTTAAGTAAATGAATAGACACTTCTCCAGAGAAGACAGACAGATAGATATGTGGCATATTAAAAGGAACTAATTACCACTGACTATTAGGGAAAATTAAAATAAGAATTACTTCACAGAAGTAAGAATAGTCTTTTTAAAAAACTCTGAAAACATCCAGTGCTAGTGGGAATACAATAAAAACAAACTATCATTCACTGTCGGTGGGACTGTCATCAGGTTCAGCCACTATTGAAAACAGTATGGAGGAATCTCAGAAAAACAAAAGAAAAAAATTGAAAATCGAACTGCCTTCTGATCCAGTAATTCTTTTCTTTTTGTATCTCTCACAAAAACAGAAAAAGGTATACACACCTATATTTTTGTAGTATTATTTACAATTGCCATTATCTTAAAACAAGCAAGTACCCATAAGCAAGATGAGTAGAGAAAGAAATTACAGAATATGTGTATAAGCAAAGATGAAATCTTGCTTTTTCTTCAAACATAATTATAATCAGAGAGAATGTAATGAATTAGGTCAGAAGGATAAAGATAAATACTGGCAGTTCTCATTCATTTGATGTATAAAAGAAACAAGAATAGAGGATAGAAAATGTCCACTGAAAAATAACTGTACTCTGATATAGGATTAGATACCAAGTGAAAGATAGAAGAAAAGACAGGAAATGCAAAGTATTGTGAAGATACTGTGGTTGAAAAGTGACTTTTTGAAGAAAGCTATGATACAATACCATTTTTTAAAAATAGATATTAGCACTATTATACATCGTGAATAAGAAAATAAAATTAGGGCCGGAGCGATAGCACAGCGGGTAGGGCATTTGCCTTGCACGCGGCCAACCCGGGTTCGATCCCCGGTATCCCATATGGTCCCCCAAGCACCCCCAGGAGTAATTCCTGAGTGCAAAGCCAGGAGTAACCCCTGAGAATCGCTGGGTGTAACCCAAAAAGCAAAATAATAATAATAAAATAAAATAAAATTATCAGGAAACTTTATGGCTACTTGTTCAGTTAACTGACCATATAAATTTGGATATCTGTGATGTCTCCGGTCATACTTTTATTATATTAAAGTAAAATATACTTTAAAATAGGAAAGTATTTTTAAATAATGTTATGTGTCAAAAATGTATTCCAGGGGCTGGAGCAATAGCACAGCGGGTAGGGCGCTTGCCTTGCACGCGGCCGACCCAGGCTGACCCAGGCTGACCCAGGTTCGAATCCCAGCATCCCATATGGTCCCCTGAGCACCGCCAGGGGTAATTCCTGAGTGTAGAACCAGGAGTAACCCCTGTGCATTGCTGGGTGTGACCCAAAAAGCAAAAAAAAAAACCAAAAAAAAAATGTATTCCATTCATCAATAAGATAACCTACTGGTTTAAAAATTATGAAAAATATTGAATACATCAATGACAGATGCTAAATTAAGAGCGCATAATTAGCTTAAAAACTGGTTATTGAGTTACACAAAAATAAAGTGATACGTTACCAGATGATTTTATCTTCCAGAAAAAAATATTTATAGTAATAAGACAAACATTGATTTAAATAAGAGAAACTTTTCCCCACTATACATTTGATAAGTGCTAATGTATAATACACTCTTAAAACTTATCAACAGCAACAACAACAGATAAATCAACTTAATAAAAAACGGGGTGAAAGCCTGAAAGACACTGCCCAGGAAAACAAACAGATGGCAATGGAATAATATTTAGTATCTGGGAGAAGCGGTAGGGAATTTGCCTTGCACAGGGCTGATTTGGGTTGATCTCTAACTTTCCATCAGGTCACCTGAGCACTTCCAGGAGAAACTCATGAGCACGGAGCCAGAATTAACCCTTAAGCATCACCAGACATGCTTTTCATCCCCAAAACTAGCTTAATGTCACTTATTATTAGGGGAATGCAAATCAAATCTCTGGTGAGATTCCATTTATGCCTGTGAGAACAACCAATATACCAAAGGTCAGGAACTAATTAATTAAATGGAAAAGAAAAGTTACTTAGGTTCTCACCACAAAACTGAACTTTTAAGAAGTAAAATGGTGAATTTTTAAGAAAGAAATTGGTGAAGGGAACTGGAATAGATAGAATAGATAGGTATGTTAGTACATTGGTGGTGTAGAATAAAAACATTTTTAAGAAGTGTAAAATTATACCCCTAAACCCTATGCACTTTGTAAGTCAGCATTAGCTCAATTAGCAGTGATTAAATCACTTAAAAACTAATAACTATGGCATGAAAACTAAACAATAAATATATAAAACAAGAGAAATCTTTGGTGTTTTAAAAAGTTAGAACTACTTTATATTAATATGTTCTTCATTTTGTCATCCTTATGCTATGTTACTATAAAAGGGATAATTTAGTGCTCAAAACAAAACTTCAAACCATTTAAATCATAACTTAAAATCTCTAAATTTATTTTGTGCAAAACTTTGAATAAGTGAATAAATTGTTTACTTACTCTCAATGTTTTAAAGTTCTGAAGGTCATCATATAAAATTTAAAAATATTAGCAGAAGATTCTTAAAACTATTTAAACACATGTCAAATGTTTTATGGCTCATTTATATAGTAGCAAATATATTAATGCTTATATTAATCCAACCTCTGCCTGTCCTAGGAAAGAACCCCTCCTCTGTCCCCCCTTTTATTAACATCATAACCTCCAGAAGTTATAGTTTGGCCAACACTAAAATTCACCTTTATCATATTTGATGATCTAATATCACACTGAGAGAAATCACAGTTCATGCATATTTTTGGTAACAACCAGATTAGCAAGGGACTGCTGTAATCACTAATGTGGAGTTTATAACATTATCATGCTTCTTCTCTAAATTGTTATCCTCTTGCCAGAGAGGTTCTGAGCCTTCTTACTTCCTAAGAGAGAATTACCTACTTTTCCCTGAGTTCAAAATGAAGACAAATAATTCAGACATAGTATTTCCAACAGAAAATAGTATGATCTTAATTACATAGGTAATTTTCTATGTGAATGGAGGAACTTTTAAATGCATAATTAAACTAAGGTTATTATACAATTTGGTGGATTTTTTTTTCAAATAACCACATTCTGTTTTAAAATGCTATTCTAATAACAAACTTGGATTTCCTCAGGCCCTAAATCAAAATATGAAATTCTTACAAGTCCACAATTTGGCTCTTATTTTTCTCTCTAGTCTCGTTCTTCATCGATTTGCTCATGTGGGCACCAGTAGCATCTCCATTGTGAGACTTGTTACTGTTTTTGGCATATCGCATATGCCATGGGTAGCTTTCCAGGCTCTGCCGTGTGGGAGGGATACTCTCGGTAGCTTTCCTGGCTCTCCAAGAGGGATGGAGGAATCAAACACGAGTCAGCTGCATGAAAGGTAAATGTCTTACCGCTGTGCTATTGCTCCAGCCCCCTATACTTATCACCACCCTGATATCTTACACCCTAGCTTTGTAAATTGAATGCTCCAGTTCTTATGTTCTCCCTTCAGTTAACCTAGTTACAAAAGATTGGAACATTATGTTAGTTCTACATGGAACATAATCCTCAAACATCCCATGTTCTTTTGGGGCCTATACAGAGTCTGTCTCAAATTAACCTTTATATCCTTAGAGAATCCTTCAATATACTCTGCCCAAGTCTGTAAAGGAAACAGGGTCTTTATCACTTAAACTCAGGGATTTTTATTTTACTTAAAGGCATGATTGTCTGTGCCCTTAAGAAGAGGTTCAGGGCCGTCAAAGAGCACTTGTGTTAAACACGGCTGACCCAAGCTCCAACCCAGCACCCCACATGGTCCCTTGAGCCCCACCAGTAGAGACCCCTGAGCACAAAGCCAGAAATAAGCCTTGAGAATCACTGGTTGTGAGTCCAAAACAAAAATAAACAAAAGAGATTCACTAAATGATCACATCATTGACCAGGAGATTCTGACAGTGTCCAATAGACCACAAATTGAGGTGAGCTGGACCCAAATGCAAAAAATCCAGTATTTGCAAAAGCAATGTTCATTGGGCATTAGTAAAATCCTTTTAATTTTTTTTTTCAGGGCCACTAGAGGCAGGTCTTGGGACTTATTCTTGACTTGATGCTTAGGGATCACTGTGCCTTCTTCAATGGACCACATGTAATGCTGGGGATCAAACTCAGACCCATTATGTGAAACACAAATTCCCTACCTGCTGTTTTATGAATCTGGTCCTCAAGTCTTTCTTTTAAGGCTTTTTGAGCAGTCCTCTTCTAGAGATTATCATCATCACTGTCATCATTCCATTTTTTTGTATTTTATATTAAGAATCAGATGTTTAAATAAAAAATATGGTTCTGTAAGAAAACTAGTTAAATAAAAATCATTGATGAACTTCATGATTAGCTGAGAGCTATTCGTGTGTTAATTTTAGAAAATGAGCCTTGTAGCAGTTTTATTCCAGTTTCAGAGGAAAGATAGCATAATTTTTAAACTTTTAATTTTATTTTACTTTGATTGCGGTAGCATGGTTATAATAGTGTCAATTTTTATGCTTTTGGTACAAAAAAGTGCCTGTCTCTCTACCGTTACTTCAGTGCCAAAAAGAGCCTCTGGAGCCTGTATAGTTTATGTTTTGAAGTATTTTTGAAAATTATTTATTTATGACAAGACCGCTATTATTGTTTTATATTTGCAGTGCTTCTACAATATGCCCACTACTAGAGTGGCCAGATTCCTGTACTATTTCTGAAATTCTCCTTTATCCCCCATATTTCTTTAGCACTCTCAACTCACAATTCTATTTTCCACATTTCAGCATTAAGATAACATAAGTTTCTAGTTATAATTTCTATTTCATGCCTAAGTCTGTGGAGGGGTAAAGAGTTCAATTCACATGTTAGTATCTTATTTGTTGAGGCAGTAGTTCTAAAACTCAGCATTGACCCGAATTATCAGTTTCTTTTACAGTAACTTTTGGGGTTTGCTGACCAAACTCCATATTTTACACAAACTAGACTTTAAAAAATAGTCCTGTGCTGGAGGAGAACATGCACTTAAATGAGAAACATCTTAGGATTTTCATCTTTGTAAAATAAAATTAGTAGATGAGTAGTCAGACACTCAATGATTCAATTCACAGTAAAGAAAATAAATCCAGGAATGGTTTGGAAGTTTGTGTAAGACTGCAGATAATGAAGGGGGGTTTGTGGGATAGTGCAGCAGGCAGGAAGTTTGCCTTGCATGAGAGTGACCCAGGTTCAACCCAAACACCACATCTGAACATCTGATCCCCACCCAGAGTGATCTCTGAGCCCAGATCCAGGAGTAAGACCTGAGCACAGTCAGGTGTAGCCTAAATGATTATTTTATTAAGATAACATTACAGATAATATGAAGGACACCCAGGATCTAAGTCTCCTACATCCTTTCTCCAGATTATCTTCAAATTTCATTTGCTCCAATAGTCAGTGACCACTTCCTGGCCTCTGTGAATGAAAAAGATCTTTTCTGAATTTATGGGGAACATATTTAGAAGAGCTCTTTAGACTCACTTACAAGTAGAAATAGACATAAGAAAAGTCGGTGTGCTGTGGACAAAGAAGCACTTTAAAACTCGAGTGCCTGCCTTTCCGTCCCAGGAGAAAGCCGATGTCCCCACAGTTGCTATATTTTGCCTGAAAGAAAGTAGACTTGTATTTCTTTCCATTATCTAAATCATGGGGGTCATAGCACTGAGAAATTCTTAGGACTCCTATTTACGTCACTTTTGATGTCTTACATAGTCATCCTGGGGCATGTTGACAGCCCCAATGAGTCATGGGGACAAAACATCTTAAAAAGAAATCCCCATAGTATTGTGCAAGACTCACATCGTAGTATTCATAGCAGAATTTGTATGAGCAACTGATTACATACTTCAAAAGCTACACTGATTTCCTTTCCCTTGTGTGTTTTCAAAATATTTCTCCAGTCTTATCCTATAAGCTAGATGTCATCACTCACAGCTACAGTGGTCATATGCCTGACCTTCACTGTGTTTCAAGACCGCCTACGTACTCCCTACAACATTCTTTCCTCTGTGCTATACTATCATAAAAATTTACACCAATCTCTTTACTGCACATCACATAATTTAATATCCCAGTAAGGAAAGCCACTGATTCTTTTTTTACCAGATGAAAGACACTGAACAAAATATACTACATAAAATATTTACTTAATATGATTAAAAAGTAGATATTCTCAAATATCTACTTCCAAAATAGATATTTCCTCCATTTTAAGTAAATATTACTTAAGGAGTTGATAAGCAGCAATGCTGAGTAATTGTATAAAGTTAGAAGCAGCAGATAATATTATTTTCCTTCCTTGCCTGATATTAACATGAATAAAATCATTAAACAAAAAGGGACATTCAAATTTGAGCCCTGACAAAATTAGAAAGCAGGATAATTTGTAGATGCAATTATTAATTTTAATATTATTATTATATGACTTTTGGGTCACACCTTGCAATGCTCAGGGTTTACTCCTGGCACTGCACTCAGAAATTATTCCTGGCAGTGCTTGCTGGACCATATGGGATGCTGGGGATCAAATCTGAGTTGTGAAATGCTCTATCCACTGTATTATCTCTCTGCACCCTGCAATACCACTTCTGGGAATATATCCCGAGGATGCACAATAGCACAATAGAAATGACATCTGTACCTATATATTCATTGCAGCACTGTTCACAATAGCCAAAATCTGGAAACAACTCAAGTGCCTTCAAAGATGACTAGTTAAAGAAACTTTGGTACATCTACACAATGGAATACTATGCAGCTGTTAGGAGAGATGCAGTCATGAAATTTGCTTATAAATGGATAGACCTGGAGAGTATTATGCTAAGTGAAATGAGTCAGAAAGAGAGAGACAGACATAGAAGGATCGCACTCATTTGTGGAGTATAGAATAACATCACATGAGGCTTACATCCAAGGACAGTAGATAGAAAGGCCAGGAGGATTGCTCCATAGCTGGAAGACTGCTTCATGAGCAGAAGGGAGAAAGCAGATGGAATAGAGAAAAAATCACTAAGAAAATGATGGCTGGAGAAATAAGTCAGGATGGGAGATGTGTGCTGAAAGTAGATAATGGACCAAACATGATGACCTCTCAGTGTCTGTGTTGCAAGCCATGATGCCCAAAACTAGAGAGAGAGTATGGGGGATATTGTCTTCCATGGAGACAGAGGAGGGTGGGGAAGGGGGGGTATACTGGGGATATTCGTGGTGGGGAATGTGTACTGGTGGAGGGATGGGTGTTTGATCATTGTGTGATTGTAACCCAAACATGAAAGCTTGTAACTATCTCACGGTGTTTCAATAAAATAAAATGAAAAAATAAAAAAAGAAATTATTTAGTGCAAGAATATTGTATGTTTTACTTGGAATTAATTCACCGTATCACTGTCACCCTGTAGTTTGTCGATTTACTTAAGAGGGCACAAGTAACGCCTCTATTCCTCCCAGCCCTGAGATTTTAGTAGTCTCTCCTTACTTGTCTTTCCCAACGATTGGAGGTAGTTTTAGGGTCAGGGGAATGAGACCTATCACTACTGTTTTTGGCATATTGAATATGCCATGGGTAATTTGCCAGGCTCTGCCTGTGCGGGCAGAATACTCGGTAGCTTGCTGGGCTCTCTGAAAGGTATGTGTGTTTATATATGTATACTATATATAATTATATATGTAATATATATATTACATACCTTTTGGATAGGTATGTATATATGTTACACATGTTACTCTCTATGATTTGTTGACTACTGTTTGAACTCCATCAAATATGGTGTGGTAATTATGGAAAATGGGTAGGAAGTGTCTTATAATGTGTGGCTTTCTGTCCCGAATGTGGCCTGGAGCGTGGCAGCAGTTGGGTAGTGGAGATCGGCTGCCAGGGCTGGGTCCCTTGGGGCAGGGAGGATTCTCACCTGTCCCCCTCTGGGGTGCCCTGCGTGAAAACAGGCTGGCATGGAGTCTCTAGAATTAATTATCTAACTAGAATTAATTATCTAACTATAATTCAACTTACCAAGTGAATCTTGGTGGTTAAGTCATTAACAAATTTAAAATAACTGATTTAAAGCAAGACCGTATGTGCTATAGAGATAATACAAGGTGCTTGACTTGCCCAGGGCTGACCCTGTTCAGTCCCTGGAATTACAGTCCCATGAAAAGAGTCAGAAGTAAGGTTTGAGCACTTCAGGGTATGACCGAACAACCCAAGTCACTGTTCCTGTCTATCACATTCCTTCCCAAATAAGATTTTCATGTCTAACAGAGATATTGATTAAGGAATAAAACTGGATATAATATCAAGAGGTTGTTTTCTTAGAAATTTTATTTTGAGGGCCACATTCAATGGTACTCAGGAGTAACTCCTGTGTTGCTCTCACTCTCAATGAGCTAGGGTGAATATATGGGATGCCAGGGATTAAACCCAGGTCAGCGCTGTGCAAAGCAAGTTCCTTACCCACTGTAACATCTCTCTGGCCCCTATAGTCAAGAGTTTTAAAGCAAAATATTATGTCACTATTCTTTGCTTCTTTTGTTTTGTGATTTTCAGACCCTTGTATTAAGTAAAGCCTCGGTAATTTCAATGTCAAGAACGTTAGATGTTTGGGGCTGGAGTGATAGCACAGCAGGTAGGGAGTTTGCCTTGCACACGGCTGACTCGGGTGCCAATCCCAGCATCCCATATGGTCCTCTGAGTACTACCAGGAGTAATTCCTGAGTGCAGAGCCAGGAGTAACCCTTGTGCATCTCTGGGTGTGCCCCCAAAAGCAAACAAAAAACAAAAAACAAAATTAGATGTTTTTATTTTCGCCTGTATTTTTTTCTGCATAATGGGATCCTGTAGGATAACATTGGTTTGCCCTTTCTGCCATATCAGAGGGAGCTTAGGTTTTTGGGTTACTTCCATCACAGTGTTCCCATTCCTCTGTGTTTATTTGTAACTTCTTTCTTTGTGCTCTGTTGACTTGTAAACATTATTTTTGTCTTCTCCTTAAGTCCTTTGCATAGTTAATTAAGAGCAATATCCTTTTTATATGGACACAAGAAGACAGTTAATGCTATGCTTTAATAACTTAGGGGTTAATTGACTCTGGATGATATTTACCTCCTGGACATTTGTTCTCTCAACTTAAGCCTCAGTTGCCCTTACTTTCTAGCAACTCCAAACCAGGGTCCTGATGAGGGACTGGATGGACCCAGGGCAAGCAGTGAGCTATGTGCTACCCTGGCATCAAAATGGGCCTGGCCAAAGGGCCATAATGCTTAACTATAAGTTAAAAGCTTGGTCATGGACAAATGTCATCATGATCCAAAAAGCAATAACTATTTTCAGACCCTGCTAGTGTTAGGAATGATTAATCCGGCCTGAGCACTGTAGTCTGAGTTCATGGTGAGATGTTCCTGGGAGAGCCACCCTATAAGCTCAAAGCCTCTCTCACTGTGTCTATACAAAATAACTAATACTAAGGAGTATAATTAAGATGTTAATCAAGATGTTGTTATTGGACTAAGGAGAAGAGGCCCTTAGTTTGTTTCTGCCCTTGCTCCTGATGGATGGTCAGGAAGGGCTTTCTTGTGTTAATTTTGCTACCTAACTGGGTGTAGCATCTACCACAAGTGCAACGGAGTTGGAGAGAGAAGAAGGAATTGGAGAGACGAGAGTTGGAGAGATGAGAGAGAGAGAGACCAGGGCAGCAAGATGGAGCGTGGAGAGACTAGCAAAAGGGACACAGAGAGAAGAATGTAGAAGAAGAATACAGGAGCAGGCATGTTTGTGGGGGAGAGAGAGAGAGAGAGAGAGAGAGAGAGAGAGAGAGAGACAGAGACAGAGACAGAGACAGAGAGACAGAGAGAGAGGGAGAGACAGAGAGAGACAGAGAGAGACAGAGTCCAGGCTTCGAGATGGAGCATGGAGAGATGAGCAGGAGAGACAGGAGGAGACAGGAATGAAGTGTGGTGTGAGACTAGAATGAGGGGCTTAGAGGGACTGGAACAGGCACGTGGGGAGAATGGAATAAATGGCAATAGACCACCGGCTTGGCCCTCATTTCCTCCTATGTCTGCCCATGGCCTGGGCCACTCCGGGTGTGGGAGCAGGGGAGCAGCCTGAGTCCATGGAACACAGGAGGCGAGAGGGAGAGCCGTTGGGGCTCTCCCTAGCCGCCTGGGAGATTATACAGGATACTATAGGGTTTTTTTTCTTACTCCTCCTTGACATTTTCATTATTATGTATTTAATTTAGAAACAATGTTATTTCACAGCACTATCTAAAGGATATTTATGGAAACTTATAATATGTCAAGAATCTTGCTGCTGAGACATTAACATTGATAATTACCCAATGCCAAGAAATAAATATGATAAAATGAACAAGGGATTTAGTAAATTATTATTTCACAAATGATTATATACAATGTTCTTTGAGTTCTGTACTAGAGGTAGTGTTTATGCAAAGAAATTGCATTTACACTTAAGGATAATATTTTACCTGAATTATTTTGCACTCATGTTGATTCAGCTGTTGCCTCAACAATGTGTTTCAGTTTTAATATTAAAACTTAATTATACATTCCAAAACTACTGACAATATAAAAGTTTTCTTGCTTGTCAAAGTACCAGATATAAGTTTTTTTAAAGGTTTATTTCTATTATGTATATAATCCTGTTTGTATTTTGAAGTTTCAAATTATAGGTGTAGTGGAAGGCATTTTTATTACTCTGTGCTTTGAGAATTCTGAATATTTTAATACGACCTATTAGAATCGATGTACTGTATCATTACATATTATAGATAAACTCACATACCACTAATGTGAAAGGGGTTATAAAATTGAAATAGAATAACAATTTTTTTCTGATTTCTCCAGTGCTTTATGCACTTCATTTACTAAAAAACATAAAATGGTCAGTAAAATATTTACTAGGACTTTGGAAGTCTCTAAAGGCATAAATTGAGCTGTGCAGTATCTCTAGTTTTCTATGAAGCACCTTGCTTAGAATACAATTGTCTAGCAACATATATATGCAAATATCTACATATTTAATATGAAGATATGTGTTTTTTGAAAGCCTATCTACTTTAATTGAGGAGTAGAGCATTTTCATATTTTATTGAAGTTATTAAACTATTCTACATGATTTACAAACGAAAAATACTAAAGATAAACTATAAATTGATTTGTGCATATTTTATGTAAGCACTTATATGTTATTGGTTAGTTTCTGTTTTTGAGCCACACCCATATTTTGTCTTACTCCTCACTCTGTAATAAGGGATTATTCCTGATGGTTATCAGGAACTGTGGGCATTGGGGTATCCAACAGGGATAAACCTTGTGCAAGACAAGTGCCTTAACCTGTGCACATTTTGTACTTATTTTGCTTTATTTGTTCCAACTAGAGCAGATCAATCTGTTTAACACTAACCATACTAAAATGAAAAAGACAATGTCAATAATTTCCATTACTAACTTCTCTTTGGTGCCATTATTTTACTTTTGTGCTTTTCAGAATGTGTCCTGAATGAGTTTGCTCCTGCCCAAATTTATGTATCCTATTATAACTTTGCAGATGAAAGTTATTAAAAGTAGAGTTGCTAGTGGCAAAAGAAGGTCAGAAAGATACTTGTCTGGGAAAGTAAGTACAGGCTTTAAAGAGCAAGCCCCAATTGGTACTGGGGTGGAGGCTTTACACAGTTCCTGCAAATGGTTTTTACCTAGAGTTCTCTGCACATGTAATACTTAATCTGGGTTATCACAGGGAAAGTTTTGTAATTTTGATGGTCTTTTTCTGTTATTTCTTGCACTGTTGATGGTTCCTTCATAATCTTATCCCCAGCCTTGGGGGTGGTCTCTTCATAATCTCATATATTCTTCTGTTGCTTTTCTGATGGCTCCAGCCCTTCACTGGGTGGGGCATTGGATTTCTGATCTGGGTAGTGCCTCAGACTTTTCCTCTTCAAGGAGCTTGGGGTTTGCCTCTCAAGGATGTGATTTTCATGACTGTGGGCTACATCAGAGCTAGTCAGTCCTTTCATAAATTTTATTATTTCTCAAAAGTGTATAAAAAAAGTGTCTTGCCAGTACCCCCTACCTTTCTGCCAAGCAACAGAAGGATCTTTGAAAATGTTTAGGTCATGGAAAACGGAACTAGACCCCTCATGATTAAGTTTTGTTTCTTTTGAGGTCACATCCAGCAGTGCTCAGGGCTTACTCCTGATTCTGCATTCACAAGGCACTCTTGAAAGGGCCTGAGGAACCAAGTGTGGTGCATATGGGGTGTAGAGGATCAAACCTTCACAGTCAACAGGTTTTTGGTGCCCAAAACATTGCCAAGAACGATTTTGAGTGTAGAGTTAAGTTAGCCCTAAGCATAGCCAGGTGTGCCACTCAAACCCAAAACAGATAAATGTCTGTTGTTTATAAGTTACTTGATCTATGATATTTTGTTATCTCCATTTTGAAGAACTAAAGCACTGTCCTCTGATTCTTGATTTGCAGAGCAAGGGGGGCATTAACAAAGTAAAATATATGCCATGCCTTCCAGAAGGTTAATATAAAAGAAGAACAAGAAGAATAGCTGTATGTAATCCAACAGAAAACAATGCATTTTCAGTCATATGCTTTTCTGTTACCATTTGGAAAATAATTTATCAGAGCTTGAAAGTCTTTTAAATTACTTCTTATGCTCCTTTTACATAGATTAGATTCCAGATGATTCTGAATCATCTATTATATTGAGGTGAAAGATCAGCCCATGGCTATATATTTAGTATAAAATGTTCAATATAAATCTGATATGGCTTTTTTATTAGATAAAAGTGAGGCACACTTAAAAATTTAAAATAGCTGTATATTCTCAAATTATAACACTCCTTTCTTTTTTCGTTCCCATCCTCTCACGTAATCACTGTAACCAGATAAACATGAGAGAAATCAAGCTATAATTTCCTTCCTAACAACTGTTTTCTTATTTAAAAAAAATAAAGAATCATGATAGTCGTTTTAGGCATATCATATTTCAACACCATTCCCACTACAAGTGTCAACTTTCCTTCATCAATACTTGCATACTCCGTTCTATCCCCACAACTTTCATCACCTGTCACTTGACTGAAACATTACAAAGTTCTAGTACTTGCAACTTAGATCTCATGTTTTCAGTGTTTTGAGTCTGTGTTTTGGGTGTAGGGTTCTACCACCGAGCCATGTCATCAGTATAGTTGAAGCCCTGTTTCCTGTTCATCCATTATTTCCTGTTCCTGTTCTTTGTCTGCAGGAATCACTCGTGGCAGTGTTTAGAGGAATAATGTAGTGCTGGATATTAAATCCTTTTTAGTGCATGCATTGCAAGTGCCTTATCCACTGACCTATCACTCTGGCCCTAAGAACTTTTACAAGTTTTTAACTAATTCTAGATAAAAAATAGTTTATAATACTGAGAATTAGCATTTATGTATTTTTTGGCCATTTTCATATTGCTGTATCTTTCTTGTTATGTGAGCTGTACTTTCTATAAATAAACTTTATGATCTTTTCCAATAAATCTGGCCATTTAGGTTCTAAAATGCAATAGCTCCATCCATAACTTTCTTTAATCTTGTCTGTGAGTTCATGTCAAAGAGGTTCTGGTAATTGGCAACTGCTTGCAGATGCACTATTTAATGAATTATATGATTTATAACTATATTAGCCTAAAATTTGTATGTAGTGATGTGTTTTCAAAGTTAGGCAAAAGAGGAATACAGGAATATCAATTTATGGAATGATTATTCAGAATCATTTGTTACTTGTCAGGAATAAAGTTATAGAAAAAGAATGTTCAATATTATCAAAACTTGTCTAATTTCCTGCAGCAAGCAAAAAAATAGTACAGTTTAAGTGAACTCTCTCTAGGACAGTGTAAAATTAAGTCCATTCTTAATTTACTGATGTATTTTATACATCACAGCCTAAGTGCATTAGAGAATATCAAAAAATATTCTCTAATTTTTTGGTTTTGCATATATTATCTTGCCTAAACTCAGCTTTTACACTGTTAATTTTCTACAAGTTATATTAATCCTTCAAAACTAAAGCTGGGTTTAAGATTACTTAGAAAGATTCCTTAGAGTCTTAATTTTTTGGTTCTCAGAGTACAGTATCTCCTTTATTAATATGTATGACATCCTTTAAGTACATACTAAGTAGCATTTATGGTATAAAAATGTAATATACTTTGATTGTTTTTTATTACTATACTTGCCTATAGGCTTTTTCATGGCAATATATCTATAAAATTCACATGATATCTCTAATTTATTAATACTTTGCTAAATCAGAAATTGTACAGATATATACATAAGTTAATGCTAATCCACAGTAATTTTATTGAATAATCCAACCTAAAGTGTTAATTTTGTTCTAAGTAGAGTTTTTTAAAGTAACAACGTTGGAGAAATTTCTCATGATTTTGGCAAGCTTAAAATAGACAATCTATACCTTAGGATCATAAACCATTAATTGAATTATTTTTTAATAATGAATATTCTGTACTAATTGATTAGCTAAGTAATTGAAGATTTTTTTAAAAAAACAGAATTATTTTTCATGTAATAGTGGTGGGCTGGAGCGATAGCACAGCGGTTGGGCATTCGCCTTTCACACGGCCGACCCGAGTTCAATTCCTCCACCCTTCTCGAAGAGCCCAGCAAGCTACTGAGAGTATCAAGCCTGAGCGGCAGAGCCTGGCAAGCTACCCGTGCATATTGGATATGCCAAAAACAGTAACAATAAGTCGCTCAATGTGTCTCTCAATGAGAGACATTACTGGTGCCCGCTCGAACAAATCGATGAGCAAGGGGATGACAGTGACAGCGACAGTAATAGTGGTAATAATATGTATGTCAAGCCAATTATTTAAAGTAGTCTTTTCTAATATTTCAGGGCATTGTCCAGTGAAATTTTATTGTTTACTAAGGGTAAAACAATAAAAAAAGCAATCTCCTTGCTTACAAATCTGCTGTATGTTATAAATAAGAGAGATAAAGAACAATTTATAATATAGCTATCGTTGAATAAAGATATATGTGCTTCCAATAGGTAGATGAAAAAGCATTACTAACTATTGTCTTAAAGAATTGTAATCTTCAGGCAAGAAAAAGATATTAAGGGGATTCAGATAGGAAAGGAAGAAATCAAGCTCTCACTATTCGCAGACGATATGATGCTATACCTAGAGAAACCTAAAAGCTCTAGTAAGAAACTCTTAGAAACAATTGACCTATACAGTAAAGTCGCAGGCTATAAAATCAATACCCAAAAATCCATGGCCTTCCTATATGCAAACAATGAGACAGAGGAAAGGGACATGAAAAAAGCAATCCCATTCACAATTGTGCCCCAGAAAATCAAATATCTTGGAATCAGCTTAACTAAAGAAGTAAAGGACCTCTACAAAGAAAACTATATAACTCTACTCCATGAAATAAAAGAGGACATGAGGAAATGGAAACATATCCCCTGCTCATGGATAGGGAGAATAAACATTGTCAAAATGGCAATACTCCCAAAAGCATTATACAGATTTAACGCGATCCCTATAGAGATACCCATGGCATTCTTCAAAGAAGCGGAGCAAGCAATCCTGAAATTTATATGGAACAATAAACGCCCATGGATAGCTAGAACAATTCTTGGGAAAAAGATGATGGGAGGCATCACCCTCCCCAACCTTAAACTCTACTACAAAGCGGTAACAATTAAAACAGCATGGTACTGGAACAAAGCAGAGCTGCAGACCAATGGAACAGGGTGGAATATCCCCACACACAACCTCAAATGTATGATCATCTAATCTTTGATAAAGGAGCAAGAGATGTGAAGTGGAGCAAGGAAAGTCTCTTTAACAAATGGTGCTGGCACAACTGGACAACCACATGCAAAAAAATGGGCTTAGAACTCGACCTGACACCATGCACAAAAGTCAGATCAAAATGGATTAAAGACCTCAACATCAGACCACAAACCATAAGGTACATTGAAGACAAGGTCGGCAAAACCCTCTACAATATTGAAGATAAAGGTATCTTCAAAGATGACACGGAACTAAACAATCTAGTAAAAATAGAAATCAACAAATGGGACTACATTAAACTAAAAAGCTTCTGCACCGCAAAAGATACAGTGACCAGCAGCTTCTGTGCTCACACTTCTACCAGAACCTTAAAGTCTTATTCAGACCATGTATGCCCAAGTTTTTCCAATCGACATAAGATCCATATGATGTTCCTCTTTATCTAAATATCAATAAACTAAATTATATATTCCCTCCAATATTCCCTGCACACACACACACACACAAATCCACATGTGTAAATAACTAAGGCACACTGAGGAGCTCGTGCACTCGCGGGCTCTCCGGGCAGCTCTGTCTCACCACCCGCATTCGGTGCTCTGGAACCACTGTGTATAGGCTGGATTGGGATGGCTGTTGACCAAGGACAGGCGAAGGAAGAACGAGGACCAAGCTCGTTGCTGATTAGTTACCATTTATTCAATCTTCCATCTTTCTCATCTCCCACACTCCCAGTTCCGGCCTCTCTCTGCATCAACTCCAGCCTCTCCCCTTCTCTTGTCTCTCCTCCTACTTGTCTCTCCCACCTTGTCCTCTAGGCTACACCCAGCCAGGTAGCAAAATCAACATAAGAAAGCCCTTCCTGAGGGCAGGGCATTCCAAAGCCCTTCCTGACTCTTAAAGTTTTTTTTTTTCTTAGTCCAAACACTTATTAACATCTTAATACTAGTTATTTTTATATGGACATAGAAAGAGATACATTGAGGCTTGCAAGGCATCTCTCCTGGCAACATTTTGCCACAGACTCAGACTACAGCACTCAGGCCAGATTAATCACTCCTATCCCTAGCAGGGCCCAACTCTAGTTATCACTGATTGGATCATGACAACATTTGTCCATGATCAAGCTCCTAATTTATAGTTAAGCATTAGGCACTTTGGCCAGGCCCATCTCCATGCCAGGGTAGCACACAATTCACCGATTGCCCTGGGTCCGTCTCGTCCCTCGTCGGGACCCTGCTTTTGGGGGTGCTAGGAAGTAAGGGCAGCTGAGGCTTAGGTCAAGAGAACAGATGCCCAGGAGGAAAATATACACAAGCATAGTATTTGCTAAGTCTTCCTGTGTCCATACAAAAAGGACATTGCTCTTAATTAACTATGCCAAGGACTCAAGGAGAAGAGAAAAACAATATTTACAAGTCAACAGACTACTAAGAAAGAAGCTACAAATAAACAAAGAGGAATGGGAGCACTGCAACAGGAGTAACCCAATAAACCTTAACTACCTGTGGCTATGTAATCCTACACACATGCACACACATTTACATGCAAAAACACCCCCTATTCAAATATTTTATAAATTAATGGCCAACTGATGGTGGGATCTTTATAATAAATACCCCATTCTCCAAGGAAAGGCAGACATCAGAAAATTACTTATCATAATTTACAAACCCTGCTGTCTGCCCATTTTAGCAAAAGCATGTCTTGATTAGTCCATAGTCTTGTTCACTGTGAGTGTCTCATGTTTCATTGTTTGCCATGTCTATTGGTTCTACTTTTAGAAAATCCTTTCTTAGTTCATTATCTTTGACAATCTCGAGAAAGACATTGGGTCATAAGCCCTTTGTACAGCATTCGCACTCAATTTGCTGCCATAGAATAATGTTGAGACCACAGAGACCTTTTTTAAAATTTGAATATCTTGAGTTTGTTTTAGAGCAAATTGGACTAAGTATTGGAAGACCTATCTCAGAACTTTATTATGAATATATTATGAATTTCTTATGAATTTGAATCCATTCCATTCTAATGGGTCAGAAAGGTGCTTTTGTACTTGCTTTATTCACCATGATTTTAAGCATGATAACGTTATGCAGGACGATGCTCTCAGATTTCTAAAAACCATTACTGAACAGTAGTCACTGTCTCAATAACATCAAAGCAATCTCAACAAAGCTCTAGATTCTTCTTGTACTCTCTTGAGACACAAAACAGTGTTTGTTTGTTTGTTTTTGCAGACATGAAAAAAATTGGAACTTAAGAGCTTATTTCCGTGAAACAAGTTTATATTCTTGTATAATTTAATGTATCACTGGCACTGTCATCCTGTTGTTCGTCGATTTACTCGAGTGGGCATCAGTAATATCTGTATTCCTCCCAGCCCTGAGATTTTAGCATTCTCTACTTACTTGTCTTTTCCAATGGTTGGAGGCTCTTTCAGGGTCAGGGAAATGAGACCTATCATTACTGTTTTTGGCACATTGAATATGCCATGGGTAGCTTGCCAGGCTCTTGCCCGTACAGGCGGGATACTCTCGAAAGCTTGCTGGGCTCTCCAAGAGGTATGTATGTATATAACTACCTATGATTTATTGCTTACTGCCTGAACTCCATCAAATATGGTGTGGTAATTATGAAAAAATGGGTAGGAAGTGTCTTATAATGTGTCTGGAAAGAAGTTTGGAGCGTGGCGGCAGTTGGGTAGTAGAGGTCGGCTGCCGGGGCTGGGTCCCTTGGGGCGGGGAGGGTTCTCATCTGCTCCCCTCTGGGGTGCCCCAAGTGAAAACAGCCTGGCGAGGAGTCCCATCACCAAATCGCTTTTTTTAAAATTTAGTATCAGGCCCAAAGTTTAAACATCATTATCACATGCCCTCCTCCAGCCCCTCTGTTTTTATCCCCAGAAATCTCAGCTGCCCTGTATGGACTTGTGAGCCCCTCAGCACAGCCTGGTGATTCCCAGTACCTCGGATACCTGTAGTTGTGTTCTGGAGTTCTCCCTGAGCATTACCCGGACCCTCACCAAAAGTAAACAAAGTCACAAAATCAGTTGTATCATTGAATTGTATAATTCATCAAAATAAATTTCCAAAATACTGCTTATTTCTAATTTCTTATTCTATTGATTTTATTCATCATTTAAAATGCACACTTATCTATATGTTGTGTGTCAGGGATCCAATCTTGTATACAGGAATGCAGGCAAGTCATGCACTTTACCACTGAG
This sequence comes from Sorex araneus, assembly GCF_027595985.1. NCBI lineage: Eukaryota > Metazoa > Chordata > Mammalia > Eulipotyphla > Soricidae > Sorex > Sorex araneus. The sequence continues at coordinate 185,169,194 of NC_073313.1, forward strand.
CCAAATGCTTGATCTCTCTTCTTTTTTTTTACCTGACTGAACACTCATGAACTGAAATTCAACAAATATTTAGTCAGAAAGCTCCACTATTTTTGAATGGATTGTCTCAGATTTAGAGGTCAGCGGGCTATTTAATGATCTGGTGTATTTTAATTAGGAAATATACAGGCTTTGTTAAAATATTATCAAGTGTTTTAACATAAACTAAGTTTGTACATATAATGCTTATTTTTTTTTAAAAAAAGTAAAATATTAATGTTTTATGCTATTGGCTTAAAAAATTTAAGTCACAGAACAATTCCAATAAAATTGAATACTTCACATGATCTATTGTACTATCTTACTTTCTTTAATACCAGTAAGATGATTTAATTGTCTGTATATCTTATTCTCTGTCATACTAGCCTAGATATAGTGCAAATGAATAGCAAGAGTAACACAAATGGTGCACGTGTTTTCAAACTTCTATGGCTTATATGCCATGGAGGCAGGGGGAAGGCAGGAGTGGGGGGTATACCAGGGATATTGGTGGTAGGGAATGTGCACTGGTGGAGGGATGGGTGTTTGATCATTGTGTGATTGTAACTCAAACCTAAAAGCTTGTAACTATCTCACTATCAATATGTCATTATCCAAAGAAAGTCAGATTATTAAATTCAAACCCAAAGGGAAGATCAGAAAGATATTACGTCTTGATAACAGAAGTGACAGAGACACATTACAAAGAAATAGGAAAAGGTAAAAAAAAAAAAAGTCAAGCACTTTAATGCATAATACAGCTATCTTTCTCTCCAAGAATTAGCAGATCAACTAGACTTCTAAACAAGGATTATCTTTATCTTAAACTGAGCTCAATAAACCTTATCTGTTAGAAAATTAAGAGAAAAGAAGTTGCATCCATTAGTAATGATGAGAAGTTTAGGAGTAGTACCCACTGTAGAATTAAATTTGATGGTTAATTAAGGTCTGCAAGAGCCCACTTTTGTTTTATATATATGTGGATATATATATAAGATATACACAATAAAGTTAAATATAGGTAATAATATTATTATAATCTTGCATAATACAATTATTTTATTATAACCCATATAATTATTAATTATAATGTAATTAGTTATTACTTATATTTGCATTACTGATCTTCATATAATGACTAGCTAAATTATTCTATCTAATTTAATATGTGATAACATAGTAATATATAGGTTATATATACTTTATTATATTTGTTATCATATATGCCTACAGTAATATATAACTAAAATACATATTTGTTATCTTTAGCTTAAGAACAGCTATTATTCTTAAGTGTTTGGACATACTATCCAAACACTGACTATGAAGTCATCAAGTTTTCCCACTCACAGTTACCTGACAGAGAACTGCTGGACAGATTTAAACCAGAAGAATTATGATTCAACTAGAGTGCTCTAATTTTGTTATTGAGTTCATAGTTAAAGTTAGTTACAAGTTTCATCTACTTCTTGGGGAATTTAGAATGGCATCAGTTTTCCTCCAAACAAGAGTTTTTTGTGAAATAGAGTAAAGAACCAATCTAATTCTCCACCGAACCAGAGTGGAGAGGAAGGGTGACCAAATATCTACGTCCACTAAAATTTACATAGCAAAGTATCAACAATGGAGTTTTCATCATTCTTTATAGAATGCAATTCCCAACATATATTTTCTGTCATTGTCAGAGTTTGCTTTTTTGACAACTTATTTTTCATATGTATGATAATTTATTATTTATCAAGAAAAGAAGAAAATCAGTCACTACTATGAATATATATTTGTAAAATGCTGACAACTTGCAGACAATCTTAACAAGAAAGAATTTGTTGATTCTTAGTATGTGCATACAATATTAGTACATGCATTCATCTGTTTTTGTGAGTGAATGCTGAGATAAGGACCATAGGAATTGCTTAGTGTAGTTGAATAAAATTTAGAAGATTATTGAGTCTTCTAATTTCAAAACCTTTGGAAGCTATAGGGTTAAGACTCTAGTAATATTCTTTCAGCTAGTACCTCAATAAATGTTTATTTATGAAAGCTTAACAATCCTTTCATTTAATATTTTATTTTTAAAAAATCTAAAAGTTTTTCTTGGGAAATTAAGAGATATGTCTGCTGATTGCGTAGATACCATTCAATCTTCATACAGATGTTAACACAATTCTTTTTTTCTCATAATTATTTTCCACATTTATTTTCAAAGGGTGGGGAGGGAAGCTGGAGCCCATCCCCTACCAGGGGCCCCGGGGAAGACAGCCAGGCGTGTGGGCAAGAGACTCTCTGCAGAGCTCCCGGAGGCTGAAGAACCTAGCTACAGCCATGCTGGAGGCCCCTATCCACACGTTCGGACAGGCCTCATGCATGAAGGTACCGACAGAGGAACCCAGGTGTGTGTAATCCCATCAACAGCCAACATCCAGAGAGAGATTTAAAAGCAAGCTCCCAGAAGTGATATCTTTAGCCTTCTCCCTTTGGGAGAAACTGGCAATCTTCTGAGAGTTTCCTGCCCACATGGGACAGCCTTACAAGCTTCCCATGGTGTATTCATATGCAAAATCCAGTAACAAGCTGGATTTCATTCCCCTGACCCTGAAGAGCCCCGAGTGCAACATCATTAGGAGGGCCGAGTCGATATGGACTTCTAAGATCTCAGGGAAAGGACAAAATGAGATGTTACTGAGCCCGCCCAAGAAATCAGTGATTAACAGGATATCGTGATCATGATCGTGATTTATTTTCAAAATGTATTGCTATGATCACATTGAGTTTACACATAGCTAACTTCACCCCTCTCATTTGTATTTCTAAATGCTTTATATAACCGTGGAAAAAATTTAAGTGAAATTATCCTTCCATTGCAAATAATTTAAGAAAACTAAATACAATCATGTGTAGATTTATGGTTGCTAAATCATTTTCTGGTTTTTGCTAAACTTAGTATGGATTTGACCATATCCCATTGTTACAACACACCAACTAGCAAATTACCTATATATTTTGCAACAGGATATCTTCATGAGTTGTCAAGCATTCCAAGTTTGTTATTTTTATATCTGAATTGAGATTTTTTTGTCACTCATTTTGTTCTGAATACATTTGTAACTAATAACTCTGAAAGATATTTTGTACTTCACATGCATTTAGAAGCATATAATTGATATCCGGAAATACACTAACTGTAAATATATATTTATATATATATATGTATTCAAATGTATCTATAGTAATGGAATATTCTCACTCCCCAAAATTTTAAGATTCTAGTTTTAAGTAACCCAGCCACAGCCATACTCTTGGAGAGCCTGGCAATCTACAGAGAGTATTCAGCCTGCATGGCAGAGCCTGGCAAGCTTCCCATGGCTTATTCGATATGCCAAAAACAGTATCCATAGGTCTCATTTCCCTGACCCTGAAAGAGCCTCCAATCATTGGGAAAGACGAGTAAGGAGAGGCTAATAAAATCTCAGGCCTGAGAGTAATAGAGACATTACTGGTGCCCGCTTGAGTAAATAAATGAACAAGGTGATGACAATGATAAAGTGATACAGTGATACAGTTTTAAGTGGACTTGTAAAGTATGCATTTCCCCACATTTTGAATGGGTTTTTCTTTCTATTCATCCTAAAACCATTTAAAAAATATATCTACTTGTTGTTTATTGTAACCAGATAACTTTCATAAAATTATCTATATTTTGCTTTAGATTAAGACTAAGGTACTGGTAATATAGGCAGATTTCCCAAGAGGATAAATACAATAATAGACAGTTGTATTTTTAAAGTAAGTGTATGTTTTAATTTTATAGAATGTGTGCAAGAATCCTACAAAATTTTCCTATAACACACATTTCTTTTTTTATTACAATGCCTTTTTGTGCATATGTCATAATTAATTAATCAATAATGCCGCAAATTAATTAAAATTAACATATTTTTGTTCTTTCCTAATTTATCTCATTTTGTTTCTCTGTTCCAAAATCCAGTCCAGAGGCTTCTAAAATTAGATTCCTTAACTTAAGCTAGACATACTAGCTTTTCAGAAATTCATTGTTTTAAATGACATTTATAGGATTGAAAACTACTGATAGGTATTTTATTATCCTTCAATTGAGATTTGTGTAACTTTCCCCCATGGTTAGTGATGTTATGGGCTATTGTGGGAAGAACATTGAAATGACACACCACATCATCTTATCCCAGAACATGCATCCATTTTTCTGTATTAAAATAAGCATGAGTTCATACTGGAAATTTCAATCTATGACATATGCTTTGTTTATTTTATCTTCCCTATATTCCTCCCATCATAGCAAAGACAAACCTGACTCTCAACATCTATCATCTATTTATTTATTTGCTCAATTTCTTTCTATGTGCTTTCAGAATTGTTAATGTGGTGCCAGGATCATATAAACTAGGTCAACAGTATGCAAGAGAAGTGCATTCTCTACTATTCTATCTCTCCAGTTCCTGAAGGTTCTGATTTCTTTTGTTTTAGAGTCTCTATTCTTTCCAAAGTTAGTCCTTTTCCCTTTACTTTCTATGGAAAAGTATGCCATACATTTGTAATAGAGTTAGATTATTTCTCAGTCTGCTTTTCATCCTACAGTCCTCAACATTTGTTTTAAAATGCTCATATTCCAGAGTCACATTTATTTTTAAATAAGGTCTTTATTATTTTGACAATTTATTGTAGCTTGTGTCTTTTGCTACAGCATCAAAATGTAACATTACATCTTTATCCTAATGTTTCCTGAGTTTTTCCTATTGAACCATATCTAAACTCTGAGTAATTGATGTTTTCTTTTTGATCTCTATAATTTTGACTTCTGAAGTACATATAACAGTTGTGTTGTCTCTCTTCCTCTGTTTTGACCTGGTTTTTGTTTTGCATGCTAATGCTCCCTTGTTCCTGTACAATTTTTTCTTTAAATACTATGATCTACTGGAGAGATAGTACAGCAGGTAGGGCATTTGCCTTGAACGCATTGACCCAGGTTCGAGTCCTCCATCTCATTGGAGAGCCCTGCAAGCTACCGCGAGTATCCCACTCGCACGCAGAGCCTGGCAAGCTCCCTATGGTGTATTCAATATGCCAAAAACAGTAGCAACAAGTCTCACAATGGCGACATTACTGGTACCCGCTCATGAAAATCTAAGAACAACGGGACGACTGTGCAACAGTGCTACAGTGCTATGATCTACTGAAGTTTCTTTGGGTTTTTGTCCAAAATTATATGATTATATGTGTGGGGTGCTTAATTAATAAACTCTGAGGACTTGTGCTTACTTCATTTTATAATTATAGATATCTATGCTTCAAACTGCACCAATCTGCACATCATCTGATTAGATACCCAATTAGGTACCCAGTGAAAAAAACATGTTTGCAACAAGGGTGCGAAGGACAATGTTAAGAGATAAGTACTGGGGAAAGAGTGAGATGTACTCATCAAAAAAAGTGAGCTCTGTCTTGAAGTATTTCTAAGTTATTGAATCTTATTGTGGCAATAGAGGGCTTGAAATCAAACATATGGAACTTTGAACACACAGTTCAGCCAAGACTTAGAAAATTAGAAACTTAAGGGCAAAAAAATGGAGATCAGAGTCCCAAGGACTTCTCATAATCTTTCCAGCAATTTCATTTTAATTACCAAATAACAAAATGCTAGACCCTGAAAGCAGTTCTAAAGCTCCATCCATACCTGGAATATAGCTGAGCATTTTGAGGACAGAGAAACAGTTATCAAGCCTGCTTATATCCAATAGACAAACCTATTAGACAACTCTTAGCTTATATCTAAATGCTATTTGCAAGCCACACCCTAATAGACCCTTATAGTGCTCTGCTAACCTCCCAAAGCAAAGAGAGCTAGACGTGGACACAACTGTCTGATATGGTCCCTTTTTAACATATAGAAATCAGTTTCTTCTTTTATGTCCAGAAAAAAATCTGCATTAAACCTTTGTGAATATAGCAGTCCAACAGTTATGAACTAGCCCAAGCCCTGAAGCTCCATGTTGCTGAACAAGGCAGACAAGTGCCATTTTACAATGTGAGTGAGCACAACAAGCTCCTACACGTACTCTAGCCTGGCACTCATGATATCAACCCTCTGGTTGCCACAAGATTTGCCGTGTTACCAAATTTCACACAGCCAGTTACACTGTCTTTGGTCTGTACCTGAGTGCATGTTACAGTGTCATCAAGATCTAAGGACCCAGCCTACTCATAGGTCCCATCTAACAGACTCCAAAGAAGCCACTATGTTTTGCAATAAGCAGACACTTGGGGCTAAGTGCTTCCTAAAAACTGCCAAAGATCTATCTGACTTTGGCAGCACAAAGTCCCAGCCATTCATGACCACAGATTTCTGGTCACTTTTCAAGTCCCCTGGAATTAAAAAAAAAAAAAAACAAAAAAACAAAAAACCCCACACCACTTTGATTTTTACCATTTCAATTATAAATGATAGTTGTAAATGATGGAGAGTGTGTATTTGGATCCAATAGTAAATTCCTTATTTACTACCAAGACTCCTCCAATGACAATCTAGTGTCATAAGTTGGTTTAGACATTAGTGACCATGAAGTATCCAATTGTCCCTGAGCTGCTCAATCTTACTTCCTTGGTAATGCAGTCAGTAGCAGTAACATCTACATATGAATTCCAGTCATCAGGAGAAAGTTTGGTGTCACAGACAGGGCTATGCATTCATGACAGTGCATTCCCTGGTCACCCACATGTCTACTAGACCTCATTCTTAGATACATGCAATGTAAAATTTGGACTATTGCCCTAGATTGATTTAGCACAGGCCACCACCCTGACTGTGTCCCCAAAAGGGGGAAGGAACATGGAGTGCAGATGTATTTTATTCTCTTGGGGTACATGACTATATGTCTTGAATATTTGTGCAAAATTTAGAAAAAGTGCAAATCATTAAGTTCTTTGTTTAAGGGCACACAGCAAATAAGTAGCATGTGTTATTAACCTCTGCTTTGTGAAAAGGGATCAAATAAATTAATGTATAGTAAGCTGACAAATGAATAAATGAAACATTTCCTCCAAATGCTATATTTTTGCTGAATCTGGACATAACACAATTTGCTTAAAGAGTTCCATACATGATTCAGACTGAGAGCAATACTTGATATTATTTGATAATATTTTGAATGGGATAGACTCTTCGATTGCTTTCTCTTCTAATTAGTTATTTACATATAGGAATATAACTGACTTTTGCATGAGACTTTGTGAGGGCAACTGTGTTACATTGGTTTATTGTTTCTAGAAGATATTTTATGGATTATTTTTATGCATTTTGTCAATTTTATGTCAGTTTCAAATTTAACTTTTGTTTCCATTTTGAATCATTTGTTTTCTTTATCTTGCTTGATTATTATAGCTAAGACTTCTAATATTATACGGCATAAAGTGGAGACAGATTTTTATTCCATTATAAATCTTTAGGATTTCTTCTATTCTTTTTGCATTTGTCTCCTTAATTTTGTAAAACTTCAACTTATATGCTTTTAACTTATGTTTCCAGAAGAAAGCATGTAAGATATTTTCACATATTTCTCATGGTAAATTAAGATTTTGGGGATAGAGGAAATGGTTTGGCATACTATAAAATCATAAGTGGGTTAGATAAATTATATCCTATTCTCTTACAGCTACATTTTCACATATTAAAATTATGTTTTGATCTGCATCTTGCTATTCTTCTTTGTCTGTAATTGTTTTAGTACTGTCAAATTTTATGTCTATAACTATAATCAAGAAGTGAATTTAACACATATACATTAAAAAAACACAAGCCTGCATTTGATGCTTATATAAGCTTAAGTCATCTGATTTAGTGAAAAATTTATCACAAATATATTAATTATATTTTATACAAATCCATATAAAATTTTAGATTACAATTTTTCCATGATCAGTTTTATTTTGTTGACTATGATAAAGTATCATATCTTCAGGGAATGAAAAGGACCAATGATTTTGAGAGTTGGAGGAAAGATAAGCCAAGGAAGAGAAATCTGATCAGTTATTTCACTACTACCACCACCCCAATAAAAATTGCAGTTTATAAACCACTGTGGCAGTCAAACTATTGTTGGTAGAATAAAAGTTTTCTCATAAAAACATCTTAAACTAACAAAACAGTTTTCTGTAAGGACATGTAGGTCTTACAATCCTGTTAGAACAAGAAAATGCATATTATGAAATTAAGAGATCTGTAACTCAGAGCGAGAGTGATAGCACAGCAGGTAGGGCATTTGCCTTGCACATGGCTGACCCAGGTTCGATTCCCAGTATCTCCTATGGTCCCTTGAGCACTGACAGGAGTGATTCCTGAGTGCATAGCCAGGAGCCAGCCCTGACAATCGATGGGTGTGACCCCAAAAGCCAAAAAAAAAAAGAGAGAGAGAGATCTGTAACTCTCTCCATTCTAGATGTGAGAAAATGTACAGTTGTGTGCATGCTTGTGTGTGTGTGTGTGTGTGTGTGTGTATTTTGTCCTTATCTGCTTATCTGATGTGCTTACTGTTAACCACATGGCATTTTCCCACATAATGTTCTAGGGATAATTGGGAAAAAGTAATAATAGCTTAGAGAATATATAATCTACTTGTAACAGTGATTTGAGGTAAAAAACATATAATCATACTATATTCTGAGACTAACAATAGAATGATATCTCTATAAAATTCTAAAAAGGGTATTCTGGACTTGTAGAAGAAGAACTAAAACTCTGAGGGAAACCCGGATATTCATTTTTTTATCTCCTTATAATACTATTAAAATTTCTGTTAAAAAATTAGCATCATATACCTCATTGTTTTCTCCATTTTTTTCACTCAAGCATCAATTTTTAAACAAATAAGTGATATATTCTGTTAAGTGATAAAGGAACATAAGTTTATAAAATATTTTATTTGAATAAAATATTGTTCAAATTGGCAGCTTGGAACTGGAAATAATTAGGTGCACTTGGAAAGCATAAGTCAGGGATAAATAAAGAAAGTACAGAAGCAAAGTAATCAATTAATTAGCAATGATGAAGCCTAGTTTTGTATCATTGGTTATCTTCACCATTTTAGTTTTGGAACTTGAGACATTGCTTTCAGAAGCATTTTTGAATACAGAGCATTAAAAATATTCAAACTAATTAAGCAAGGATTTAGACTTTTGGTCGAATTTTTAAAAATTAATCTATGATTGTTAGAATTATTGTTGCTGTGGGCTAGAGTGATAGCACGGCGTGTAGAGCATTTGCCTTGCACACAGAGAACAGGGTTCGATTCTTCCATCCCTCTCAGAGAGCCTGGCAAGCTACAGAGAGTATCCCACCTGCATGGCAGAGCCTGGCAAGCTAACCATGGTGTATTCGATATGTCAAAGCAGTAACAACAAGTCTCACAATGGAGACGTTACTGGGGCCTGCTCGAGCAAATCGATGAACAACAGGGTGACAGTGATAGTGTGAATGTATGATTAACAAATAATTGAAGAAAATATTTTTAAGTTTTGTAAATTTAACTTCAGCTACAATGAAAACTTAGACAGAGTGAGTGAAAATTATTATTTGCCCTGGACATGATTGATAGATAGCAAAATATGCCAACTCCCAACCCCAAATATGCTCTTTTCTTCTTTCTTCTTTCTTCCTCCTTCTCCTCCTTCCCCTTCTCGTGGTACTCCTCCTCCTCTTCCTCCATCTTCTCTTCCTCCCTTTTGTTCTGGTTTGTTTTGGGTCTTGACCCAGTATTCTCAGGGCTTGCTCTTGACTCTCTTCTCAGGGATCACTTCTGTCAGGAGCTCGGAATAACATGTGTGGTGTGTCGAAATTAACCCAGGCGCACTGTGTGCAAAGCAAGCACCCTATTCTAGGTACCTATCCTGGGTACTATGGACCTAGCCCCAAAATATGCTTTGATTGACATGAGGATTATTTGATTTGATTATCGTTTAGTAATGGCCGCTATAGAGATGATTATTTTTGAGAAACTGCAGGCATAAAAAACAGTTATAAAATCAGCAAAATTTCCAGTTTTAGAAAGAAATTGTACACTTATAAAGATATTTACATTATCAAAGGAGCTGAAACCAGGAATAAAACTATAATTAGAGATAGTTTGTCCATCAGATGGATTTATGGACTTGGCAACATAACCTATGTTTATCAAACATTTCCTCCTCTCACCCTCCTCCAAATTGCATCCCTCATTTCTTAAAAGTCTTCCTTTTGTCTTTAGCTCAACATGTTCTTAAATATATTTTTGATATCTCTGGGTCTTCATTTAAATTTCCTGCATATCTTCCATTTCTGAGTTACACACATTAAAATAATTCTCTTGCTAACCTTTCATCTCAAAGTCTCAGCTAAGAACTCTGAGTGGAAAAGATTATTATTTTCTTTTTATGCATCAGTGAACTAGATTTTCAGCACAAATGGACATCCTAAAATTTGGAGAAATTAGAAATTAAAAATTAAAAATTAGAGACAGGCTAATCCAAAGAGAACAATTGGGATTTTGTTACCTGTCTCCTGGAATCATAAACATGTAGGAACTCTTGGGACTGGAACAATAGTACAGAAGGTAGGGTGTTTGTCTTGCACTCAGCTGACCTGGGTTCGATTCCTAGCATCCCATAGCACTGCCAGGAGTAATTCTTGAGTGCAAAGCCAGGAGTAACCCCTGTGCAATGCCAGATGTGACCACCCCCCCAAAAAACATGTAAGAACTTAAGATATAATATAAACTTGTTGCTGTCAGCTGACTATGTACTAACAGGACAGTAAGAGTCTCAGGGCAGCACATTGCCTCCTTTGTTAGGCTTTACCTTCAGGCACACCAGCAGGTTTTCCTAGAGATGACTCAGGGGAAAGAAAAATTCTAATTATTCTGAGGGGGATGGGGTGTAATTGAATAAGCAAAATATTTAGCAATATTGTGTTCCTTTCCCCTCACCCCCACCCAAACCAAAGTTTACGAGTACTCTGGTTAAGAGAACTCAAACAGACCTTTGCCTAGGCTTGTAGTTGGAGAGTTGGAAGATGCAACAATTTCTGACAGGAGCTACTGGCTATGTTCTTTTTACTTTAATGAGGTCAAACAGAATCTTGATCTTGAAGGATCCAGGGCTCCTGACTATCCTATATACTAATCAATAAATCAATGAGCAATGAGGTCATCTTTCTCTTTTACCATATTTAAGAGACACCCTCTTTAATTGTGATGATATTGTTCACAATTTTCTATGCATGTAAAATATGTTAATTGCTTATTCATTTACTTTGAATGCAGTTTTCCTTCATGATATGCATGAGTTCCCTGAAGAAATAAAAAAGCACATACTGCATATTTACAGACAGTTACATCACCTGAATTTAACCAAGAGTAGAACCAGAGCCACACTATTCTTTGGAAAGTGTGCTGGTAGTAATTATTCTCAGCTTAAGTTATTTTCTTCCCAATAAAGTTAATCTCTTCTGTTTGCTTTCTCTGTTCTTCTATTTTGTACTATATTTCTTCTATTTCTTGACCTAACTACTTAGATCCACATTAACTGGGCTTTGGTATTACAGTGGGTTGGAAATGGCTGAAAAACTGCAAAGCACACTCTTTTTCTTGACAGTACAAGGAGAAATCCAGATCAAAAGAAGGGATATTAGACTAACACATTTATGAATCATATAGTTCTACAAATCATAAAGTCTAACTTCTAGCCAGATTAAAATAATATCTCACCTTAAACCCAATATGAAGTCCTGTAATTAGATTATTCAAATATTGCTATCAGCAAAATATAGTAAAAGATGCCTAAAGTTATGACAATGTGCTATTTGAAGAGAGAGTACATCATTTAGATACGACACAAATTATCAGAGAAAGAATTTTAAATAATAATGGCTAACTAGGACTCAAGTGGGAAAAGTATATAAAACACAAACAAACAGATGGATATATAGGATGAGAGAAAAAAACCTTGAGAAGGAATGAATGGAAACTGAAAACATTAAGATAAATGAAAAATATTTCCTGATGTAATCAGCAATAAAATGGACTTGGTGAAGAAAATCACAAATTTGAAAATAATTTATAAAAGATATTTCTAAACTGAAGCAGAAGAGTTAAAGAATAAGAGATAACATAAAATGAGCATTCTTTCCAAAATATGGTGGCATTAAATTGATTGAAATAGAAGGGAAAAAGAAAAAATATTTAATGTCATATTTGTCAGCAACTTTCATAACTAATAATGTACATCAACTCTCATATTTATCATGTTTGTTCAAGACAGCAGTTAGTATATCAACATAATTATTTATTTCTGAATAAATCCATTGTGAGTCAATTATATCCTTATTTTCACTACATAACTTTATTATTGATATTTTCACTTATTGAGACAAGAAAATGCATCATATTATGAAGCATATACGATAAAACAAATTGTGACCAGTAGACACATATAATAATAGCCTTTCAATTCTAGAGAAATAATAGCTCAAAATTATGAACTCTAATTTTGTAACATATACTGTTATCAGAATACTACCACAGGGCTCTACAACTAGAAAATCATATTTCAATACAATTTATGGCACTTGATTATGATTACTCATACTCATACTTTTAAGACATTTCTGTCTCCTTTCTGTGTACATTTTTAGCTATTTTCATTATAAAATTTGTGGAATTATAGAAATAAGTGACATACAATATATTATAAAATATTTTATATATTATTATTAATAATGTCTAAGTTGTAAAGATTATTTTTATGCCCACGCGGTAAACCTTAACTCTTAAAAATTAAGGATATATAGATGTTATCAGCAGAAAAATAAAAATGCACAGCCTCTTTAACACCCAGTAGCTCCATTTGTTGGCATCTACACCAAGGGTCCAAAGCATTTTGTAAAGACAGATGCATTTATATGTTCATTACAGCACTATTCACAACAATAACCAGGTTCAAAAGACAACACCATATATTCAAGAACCGATGACTGAGTATATACAATGAAATACTACTTAGGTATAAAAAAATTACTTAGAATTTTTAGGATGGAACTAGAGGATATTATATTCAGTGAAGTCAGTTGGAGGAAGGGGTCAAGTGAAATGTTCTTCATATGTGGGATATAATGAAATATAATTAGAGAACAACAAAAATCACAGACAATAAAAATGTTTGGAGAAGTGGTCCACAGACTGAGCTTGCCTAGGTTAGAGGATGGAGCTCATAAATGAGAGGGGTCCTTGACACATAGGTGGAACAAAGCAAGCATCCAGGTGGTGAGTGTGGTATTGGAACAATGTATGCATAGGGCAGTAAAATTGACAGCACCAGAAATCACAATACTTTATAAATAAACTATTAAAACACACATTTATATACATATATACATTTTATAAAATGGTCTATATAGCAAAGATAATATTGCTTTACAAATTTTAAATAGTTTAAAGTGAAGAAACTGAATATTTTCTTTTTTTTTTATTTTTGGGTTACACCCGGTGATGCACAGGGGTTACTCCTGGCTTGCACTCAGGAATTACTCCTGGCAGTGCTCAGGGGACCATATGGGATGCTGGGGATCGAACCCAGGTCGGCTGTGTGCAAGGCAAACGCCCTGCACGCTGTACTATCAGTCCAGTCCCAGAAACTGAATATTTTCAATGCAGTCAGATAGGAAAAATATTCCATGAATTTGAGAATGAATAAAAAGCACCGATTTTGAGAAAGCAGTATTTGAAGTAAGACTTAAATGTGCCAAAAGCACAGACTGTGAAAAGCTGCAGTGGCATTTTGCAAAAGGAACTAGGTGCCCCAAAATACTGTGGTAGGATTAGGATGGGCAAGTTCATGGACAGGAGAAAAAGCCCTTGAGAATATGATGGTAATTGAGGAGAAATAGTTTATTTATAATGATAACAGAGAGGAAGCTAGAGCCAAACTCATAAAGTCTAAATGATACATTGTTTCTTTTGCCAAATGAAAAGTCAGCTGTTAGAGAGTTTTAAATAGATTTTTTTGTTTTACTTTGGGGCCAATCCAGTGGTACTAAAGATTTCCTTCTGGCTCTGTTCTTACGGTTGATTCTTGGAAGTAATCAGAGGAACATATGTAGTGCTGGGAATTAAACCAGGAAAGCACCCTAAAAACCATCTACTTATGCTGGGGTGTAGGAGATTTAGGGGTTTTTTTTATTTGTTTAATTTTTCTGCCATTTTCTAAAATATTAAAGCACAAAAAGGAAAAAATCTTTCTCTTCTGACTTCTGTTGACGCTCAGTACATAGATCCTTATTTTAATAGTAACATGCTAAGTTGGTCACTGTTTACTGAGAACAGCTCTGGTAACTAGACGTTACTTCTTCAGAAAAATTTCAACAGCTTGTCTACAGCCTCATCTTTGGTACTATGGTTCTGTATTCCCAAGTTTGGTTACTAGTACTTTTTAAAATCTGTTCTAGTCATAAAAGCACATCTTCTTAGACATGCCATTAAGTTGGAAACAAGTTAAAGCTAAGAGAGAATGTAGTAGACTAGAAATATCTACTATAGCTCGGTAAAATGCATATCTAAGTTCTCTGAAATAGTTCAAGTTTTATATATATGTACATATATATATATATATATATACATATATATATATATATGCACAAACCAGGCTGTCAGCTCAATGCAAGGGTCTATTGATGCAATGCTGCTCAGTCTTTGAGGTACCATGCTTATCCAAGCTACTATGGAAAAACTTGTGTTCTCTAGGGTATTACCAAGGTAATTCTCAGGTCTCTGTCAATGCCCTGGAGACCACATGGTATTGGGGATTGAACCTGGGTTGACACCATGCAAAGCATATCTCTACATCCCTGTATAATTTAGCTGGCCCCATAATGCATAAAATTAGTTAATAAATTGTGGGAATACAATAATTTCTATATCACATGAAAAATTGGTTTCTAATTAATAATTATTTGCATACACACACATATACATATATATATATATATAGCTATGATTTTTTAATTTGGTTAGATTAGAAATTTTTGGATGTGTAATAACACTTGGAATGCCATTACAGGTGATCTGAAGGCAAAAATGTCCAAGTGCAGGGTAAGGTCGTTTGTGTGTGTGTGTGTGTGTGTGTGTGTGTGTGTGTGTGTGTGTGTGTTGAATCTTTCCAAGCTCCTTCTTTATCATCTGTTCCTCATTTAAGCAAGCTTTCTCTGGAATAGACAGAGCTGGTGGACTAGTAATAATTTTCTGCAGTAAATACTATTATTTAAAACATATGAGCAGGAGAGGGAAAAGAGAGGTTCCACAAAATAAATCATGCACTCCAAGTTAGGAGGATGAGCCATTGACTCTAGGTTAGGTTACTCTGGTAACATTTTTAAGTGTTTTTTAATACGCATTCTTGTATGTGAAATCATTTAGTTTAGGAAAACAACTTAAGAACTGAACATTTAATATAACAAATATTTTGTAAGGATACAGTTAATAAGCCAGGATTATTTTCCTCCCTCTCTTTCAATAAGCACCAATTTGAGGACCTTGAATCTTGGGTCTATGACATTGGCATATTATATATTCCATTGTTTGAGAAGTGATAAAATTCAAGTCCAAAATGATTAATTTGCTACTGAATCCCCAAAGCAGATCTATTTTCTTCAAGTTCTGCACCTCTGTCTGTCCTATAGTTGGACTGGGCAGTTTATCTTCAACTGAATGAGCTATGCAGCTTTCTTAGTCCCACTTAGAAGAAGCAAAGTCTTTTCTGTTACATCTTAAATATCTATCTTATAGGATCCGGCACCTATTATGACAATTTTAGCATAGCTTAGTCTATTAAAAGGTAACCTGATCTATTGTGTATGAGCCTTAGGTAATAGGGAAGTCTAATTCCTTTTTGTAAGGCCTTACATACAGAAACCTGTTATTGTCCAGTCTCTTCCCTGAATAGCACCCAGAGGAAAAACTAGATTATTATTATGACCTGCACAATTTCTAGCAACACCAATGGACAGTATCTTCACCCTTACCCTATACAGTCTTCATTTGTATAGCCTTCTTTTCCTCCATAACTTCATTTCTGCCAGCTTATCATCAAATAAGAAGATACCATTTAACTGTTTTATTTTTGCGATCTTTTATGATGTTAATAATACATTTATCTTAAATAAAAGCTGAATTATTAATTATAAATTTATACCTTAACATAGCATTTTACAAACTGATAGTCCTAATTATATTTTCCTGTAGTTCATTATACTATTTTCATCTAGTTTAATTGTTCACATAAAAACATTTATAATCGAATGCTATTTTTCTTACTTTAAGGATAACAAATGTCAAGAAGAGAAATAAAGAATTATAAAGCACATAGTCTGTACATAGATATTTTAAATAGATATTGAAAACTTGAAACCTCTATTGTTATAAATAAATAAATTATGAAACATCTTACATACTGAATTTTGCCTGCTGCTTTTCCTCGATAGTTTTCCTTTATCTAAAGATTGTGTTTCATCTAAATATTGTTTCTAAATATCTAAATATTGTGTTTCATCTTGAAATGAGTTCCTTTAAATTTTGTTCAACTGTAATACCTATATTTTGCAAAGTTATACATACATACACACAAGGCTAGGCATAGAATTTGAGGTAAACAGTTCTTTTTTTACCTGTCAGCACTTTCTCTGTATATTTTGTTCCATCATAAATTCTTCATTTATTCGGTTGAGAAGTGTCAGTTCTTGTTTTTAATATTATTCTATGGCCATCATTTAAAAATTATTATTTATTTAAAAATGTTATAACAGCTTGTTATTTATTGTTCCACTAGGAACTATTTAAGGACATTAGTGTCAAGAAATTTCTGAAATTTCTACAGATATGCACTGAACAATATGGGGATGTTATCCTTGGTGCTAATGAGAACTTCAAATATGCTTAGGCCATGGTGAAACATTCTATAAGAGTAAAATGCAACTAGAATTTTTCAGAATTTTGAGCCATGAAAGTGTGTAGTATGTAATATTATTGACCTTTTTATGTTTTTCTGTTTTGGGGCCACACCCAATGGCACTCAAGATTTATTCCTCTCTATGCACAGGGATCACTCCTTAGCAGTGCTCAGGGGACCACGTGTGATACCATGAATCTATCTGGGTCAACTGCATGCATGACAAGCATCTTACCTTTTGTAATGTCTCCCTGGCCCCAGTAAATAACCTTTTATTGAGTACAAGTCAAAAATGATGGTTGAAGTTATAGGTATATTGGTAGGGAGACGCTGATTTGGTTAATAATTTATTATTTTGCCTATTCATCCAATGTCTATGCTAATCTGCCTCATTACAAAATACACATTTAAATTGTAGATAAAATTCAGAAATTATTATTATGCAATTTTCTGTTTCCTGGATAAGATCTAGAAGGTTTTCTCTTCTGCCAACGATATTATTGTGATAGTAAATAAATAGTAAGCATTGTTAATTAAGAATTAGATAATAATCTGTATGTAGAAATGTGAGTCAGTTATTGGTCCCTAAATTATAAATTTATTCTTAATAAAAAAGACACTCTTAAGGTACTACCTAACAATTTTCATTAGTAAGACTTCTATGGGCTTTTCATGTTGACTAACTTTTGAGAATTGTGCTCTAATATAATTTTATATCATTTCTTCTTGAGAGAAAATACAAACCTTCTGGCATTGTGTAAGTGGGTTTATGATTATTTTACTAAAGAGTTCCATCTCAAGAGAATTTCCTCTTAACAAAATTATACTCCAGTTGTCTTAGGAAAATTGGTTTAAGGAAATGACGTAACCACACTGCATGCTCTCACAGCCACAATGAAAATTTTATTCATCAGGGTGACTGAGTACAGACTGCAAGTGAACTGAATGGCAGAGCAAGAAATTCTAGGGATCTGGAAATAGGAAAGAATTGCCTATAGAATTATCTTCCTCGCATAGTATTCTAGAAGATTTTATAGATGTGGTAAACATTAATGTACCAAATTATTAGGATCAAAAATTTTGGGGCTAGAGTGATAGCACAGAGGGTAGGGTGTTTGCCTTGCATGAGGCTGACCCGGGTTCAATTTCCAGCATCCCATATGGTCCTCCGAACACTGCCAGGAGTAATTCCTGAGTGCATGAGCCAGGAGTAACCCCTGTGCATCTCCAGGTGTGACCCAAAAAGAAAAACAAAATTCTATAACTGTAATCAAGCCAGGGTGCATTTCTATCTAGAAAGCAGATATTGGATAAACAAAGGTATAATATTCCCTGAGAAAATTAGTGGATTACTAATCAGAATAATGCAAAAATAAATGTACTTAAGATGAATGACTTTTGTTTAAGCTGATTGTACTTGGATATTTCTGTTATTCTTGGATATTCCTGTTATTTAATAATAAGTATAATGCTTTACAAATGTACATATAACTGCGAGCCACTTACTGAACTTACTAAAATGAAGATTGTAACTTAAGTAAGTCTGAGTTTCTGCATTTATAACAAACCCCTTACTGATATTATCATTTGACTATACTGTAATTAATTTTTTTTAAAAAAATTACATTAGTATTAATCTGTACTTTAAGTTTGAGACACACTGATAATATTACATCCCGGGAAGGGAGTTTTACTCCCACATTGACCAGACCGGATGCAAGGATACAAATCAGGCACTCTTTATTGCAAGCTAGAGCTAGGGTCCAAGTCTCATCCAATGCAGTGGAGTCTAGACAAGGACCCTGACCCAAGTTCCCGGGAACATTACATGGTATATTGTTACATAAGCAACATTTGAGAGTTTTCCCAAGAATTCCAATGAAGCAATCACCAGTAGCAGTCACAAGACTGTAAGCTCACCTGCTATGCCCAGCTCATGCTCACCTGCTATGCCCAGACATATCCTACTTATCATAGAAGTGGCTAGAGGTGTCTGGGGATTTTCAGCTTCGGACAAGGACAGTCTCAGGGAATTCTTTGGAGGGTGGAAACAGAAACTTAGGCCCTCTGATTATTTTGCTGAAGTACAGCCTGTCATGGCACTTGCAAGGTTCTTTCTTGGCCTCACAATACCAGGACTATAAGGTGATTCTCCACTCTGGCGACATCCCCAAGTACCCAGAAAAGTTTGGCAAAATCATATTTCTTAACCCTGAAAATTCTAAAAATATAGATACACGAGGAATTATGAGATCAAACTTATATAGCCACATATTTTCAAAAGATAAATCAAAGCAAATTAACTAGGTAAACATGAGCAAACTACTAGATTCTAACAAAAGATTGGAGATTATTAGAAAGGGAGGAGAGGGTACATGGGTTAATAAAATGGTTAAGTCCAATTGTACTATGATAGGTAGAAATTAGACTTTTAGTCAAGATCATCATAATGTAACATACAGTCTTTGAAGTTATAAAGCAGTATACCTAAAATTCATGTAATGTTATAAGCCAATATAAACTCAAGAGAAAAAGAGGGGGTTGAGAGATATAACAGGGTAGGTGAAGTACTTGATTTTCACATGGCAGAACCAAGTTTGATTATCAGAACCCAGGACGAGTAAGCTCTGAGCACTGTGAGGTGTGCCCCTATGGGAACAACTATAGCAACAACAAAAGACAGAGCCAAAAAAAAAAAGAAAGTTTCCATTTGTGTTAGGAAAAACAACAGCCCTCAAATATGTTTATGAGCTAACACTTAGAACTCTAGATTTTGTTATATGAAGGAAATGGCTTTGCATATGTACATGTTGAAATCAAGAAAAAATATTTAAAAAGAGACTAACCTTGTAAATTCTTCAAGCAGAGAAAACATTTTGATAATGCAACTTGTCCTGGATCAAATTTAGCTTATGCTTCTGGAAATCATAAAAAAACTACAGTGCTTAAAAATATATATATGAGTAATCACTAGCTATTACCCTATATATAATTTAAGAAAGTTTCCTAATATTATAATAAATCACTGGGAAGAATGCATAGTTCTGCCTTCTTATCATATAAGCTACTTTATAACAATGTATCTCTGTTGGGGCTGGAGCCATAGAGCAGCGGGTAGGGTGTTTGCCTGGCATGCAGCTGACCCGGGTTCAATTCCCAGAATCCCATATTGTCCCCCGAGCACCTCGAGGAGCAGTTCCTGAGTGCAGAACCAGGAAAAACCCCTTAGAATTGCTGGGTGTCACCCCCCAAAAAAGCAAAAAAAAAAATGGTAATTTATCTCTCAGCTTCAGTTCATGTGTGTTTTGAGGGCTTCCCGTTTGCAAACAACATGTTTGGAATGTGAGCCATGAGGCTTTTCAAATTGCTACTTAGGTAACTGTTTGATTTTACTTCTGTTATTTTGATTTTGACATGTTAAATTCTAAAAAAGTTCTTAGAATAGTACCTTTAGCTTCTGTACTTCAAAAGAAATAGTGACCAAAATACAGAAAGAGCCCACAGAATGGGAAATAATATTTACCCAATACACATCTGATAAGGGATTAATATCCAGGATATTACAGGAAACTTGTAGAATTGTATAAGAAAAAAACCCCCAACCCCATCTAAAAATGGGGAGAATAAATGAACAGAAGTTTCCTCAAAAAAATAAAAAAATAAAAATGGCCAAAAGGCACATGAAAAAATGCTCCACATCGGTAGTCATCAGGGAGATGCAAATCAAAACAACAATGAGATATCATCTCACACCACAGAGACTGGCACACATTCATAAGAACAAAAGCAACCAGTGCTGGCATGAATGTGGGGAAGAAGGGACACACTTTCACTATTGGTAGGAATGCTGACTGGTCCAGCCTTTCTGGAAAACAATATGGACAATGCTTAAAAAATAGAAATTGAGCTTCCATATTACCCCACAATACCACTTCTGGGAATATATCCCTAAGATGCAAAAGAGCA
Organism: Sorex araneus; assembly: GCF_027595985.1. Lineage (NCBI taxonomy): Eukaryota > Metazoa > Chordata > Mammalia > Eulipotyphla > Soricidae > Sorex > Sorex araneus. The sequence continues at coordinate 185,190,173 of NC_073313.1, forward strand.
CAGTAAAAATGACATCTGTACCTATATATTCATTACAGCAATGTTCACAATAGCCAAAATCTGGAAACAACCCAAGTGCCCTAAAACAGATGACTGGTTAAAGAAACTTTGGTACGCCTACACAATGGAATACTATGCAGCTGTTAGGAGAGAGGAAGTCATGAAATTTGCTTATAAATGGATAAACATGAAGCGTATCATGCTAAGTAAAAGGAATCAGAAAGTGAGGGACAGACATAGAGGAACTGAACTCATTTGTGGAGTATAGAATAACATCACATGAGGCCGACACCCAAGGACAGTAGATACAAGGGCCAGGAGGATGTCCCCATAGATGGAAGCCTGCTTCATGAGCAGAGGGGAGAAGGCAGATAGAATAGAGAAGGGATCACAAGAAAACGGTGGCTGGAGGAATCAGTTTGGATGGGAGATGCATGCTGAAAGTAGATAATGGACCAAACATGATGACCTCTCAGTGTCTGTGTTGCAAGACATAATGCCCAAAAGGAGAGAGAGAGTATGGGGAATATTGTCTGCCATAGAGGCAGGGGGACGGTGGGAAAGGGGGGTATACTGGGGATATTGGTGGTGGGGAATGTGCACTGGTGGAGGGATGGGTGTTTGATCATTGTGAGATTGTTACCCAAACATGAAAGCTTGTTAACTATCTCATGCTGATTCAATAAAATTTTAAAAATTTAAAAAAGAAGTTCTTAGAATATTAGTTTTAGTTATTTACTATCCATAAATGTCTAATATAATCACCAGGGTTTTAAAAGTAGGGAATTCAGTATTCCAAATCTTGTCAGAAAGATTTAAGGAATAAGAGAGATTCCCCCACTATCAAAGAGGCTTGATATAGTACTCTGCATGTCCATGTCCATAATACTTTGCCAGCTTTGAGAGAGAAATGGCATGAGGTCATTTGCAAAAGATTAAAGGTGGTTTATAGAAGGGGAAAAGGTTATATGTTATTGTTGTTGTTTGTTTTGGGACCACACCTGGCAGTACTGAGAGCTTATTCCTGGATCTGTGCTCAGGGCTCACTCCTGGCAGTGTTTGGGGACCCTGTGCCATAACCACTAAAAAATCTGCTTTCACTCCTGCAATTCCACAGTCTCTGCTATGTTGTTTGTACGTCTTACTAATCTGACGAAAGAAGTTTGAAAAGGTCCTATCTCTGTATAAGTGGAAGACTCCTATCAGGTTAAAATTGAGGAATGGAATATAAGAAAATCAGAGTATTAGAGTTTCCTACTTTAAAGGCTATATATACAGTCCTAAGGATAAGGTCCTTACCTTGAACAGCTTTGTATTTTATTTATGGCACTATATATATTCCCTCAGTACTGCTGAGATTGATTCTTGAGCACAGAGTTATGAGTAAGCTCTGATTGAAGCCAACAGAGGCCCAAAATAAAATGAGATAAAAATTTACTCAATAAAGATGTAATAACATAGCACTGTAGCACTGTCGTAGCACTGTCGTCCTCTTGTTCATTGATTTGCTAGAGCGGGCACCAGTAATGTCTCCACTGTGAGACTTGTTGTTACTGTTTTTGTCATATCAAATACACCACTGGTAGCTTGCCAGGCTTTGATGTATAGGCAGAATACTCTGAGTAGGTTGCCGGGCTCTCAGAGAGAGGGATGAAGGAATTGAACCCGGGTTGGCCACATGCAAGGCAAATGCACTACCCACTGTGCTATTGCTCTAGCCCTCAATTTCCTCAATAAAGATGTAATAACATAAGGTTAAAAAATTATATTTTTACAAGAAATAAACAGAAAACACAGACAAAGACTCTGTCCTGGAAAATATATTAAGTTTATCCTCCTTAGGATAAACTTAGGATAAACTTAGGGCTGGAGTGATAGCACAGCAGTAGGGCGTTCGCCTTTCACACAGCCACCCGTGTTCGATTCTTCTGCCCCTCTCGGAGAGCCCGGCACGCTACAGAGAGTATCACGCCCACACAGCAGAGCCTGGCAAGCTACCCATGGCGTACTGGATATGCCAAAAACAGTAACAATAAGTCTCACAATGAGAGACGTTACTGGTGCCCGCTCAAACAAATTGATAAGCAATGGGATGACAGTGACAATGATCCTCCTTAGAAAACTATACTAGTCAATTATGCAAATGAAAGAGTGGAGTGTAAAGTAGTGAGCATAGCACAGGATAATGCAAAAACAAATGGTACTAATTTAAATTTAGTAGCAAATGGGATGGAAATGATGACTTGTTTGAATAAACAGATAGCACCATCAACTTTCCAAAGTATCTATTTGTGAGAGTAATCAAATCCATCTAATGGGTTGTAACACACTAAAACTTTTACATTGTTTTATTATGAATCAATAATATCATCTTTAGATTACTTAGGCTCAATGCTGTGCAAAGTCATGAGCAATGCTTGCTTTTCACTGAGTTGCATTAGGCCCATTAGTCATGCAATGGTAAGGAAACATAGGTTAGGTCACTAAGAAGTTAAATACATTCTGGAATACAATTATGATATTAACTCAGGAACACAGTAATCATTTTACTTGCATTTCGTGAGAAATACTTGAAATTCTTCTTATGTGTTTTTTCAAATAGTCACAAGCATTTATAAGGTCATCCCAACATAAATCCATTAAAAAATATAATCTCTGTAGATACCATAAATTATAAAAATTCACTTAGATGAGTATGGGCTGAGGAGACTTACAAAATTTATTCTGTTTCTGATGCATTTTTATTATTTTACTTTTTTTGTTGGGAATTTTGAGCATCGCTCATCAGTGCTCAAGGATCACCTCTGGCAGTGGTTGGGTTGGGAGACAGGAAGCATGCAAGGCAAACACCTTAGCCCCAATCCTATCTCTGTGGCCACTGATTTTGATGCATTTTTAAGTCTACAATGCTTCTATAACATACTTAAAGAATATAAAGCCATTGAAGACATTTGTTAAATAAAATTATTCAAAAAATTTATATATCAGGGGGTTGTAAATTAATTTGAACTACTGCCAATTCCCTCTTTTACAGAAAAATAAATACTAAGTGTACCTATGTAAATCTGCCTTCTTTAAGTGAGCGAACCAAAACAAGCTCCCAATTTAACTTCATATAGCAGATTGTATTAATTATTTGTACTGTATATAGAAATCATAAAAATTATTTTTGGAATTCCTCAAGGTAGCTGATTCTTATATAACAATTACTCCTGTGTCAATATTTTTTTAAATATTAATCAACCTGCTATTAAAGATGTTACTATCATCATTAATATCTCCAATAACAAAGAATTTGTATTAGAAATTTGATAAACATAGTATAGAACAGTGACAGAGAATTAATTTATTTTTTCAAGTATTATCATAGGAAACGTATTACAGGCATGAAAAGATACAACTTAAAAAAATCTTGCTATGGGACCAAAGAGAATGGGTAAAATGTTAGTTTTGCACACAGCAGATCCCAGTCTAATTCCCAGCATCACATATGGTTCTCCAAGTTCCACCAATATCGATTCCTGCACACAGACCAGAAGTAAGTCCTGATCATTGTTAGCTGTGGTTTCCAATCCATAATTTTTTAAAGTTATAATAGTATAAAATTATATTAATCGTATAATAACGTAAAATTATACTTTACAATAGAACAAAATTATAATAGTATAATTGTTTTATAGTATAGTGCAACAACTATGATAGGATAATAATTTTATAGTTATAGTAGCATAATTTAGAATAGTGTTAATGCTAAAATCTTGGTCATACAAAGTTACTGCATAGTCACCACCACCAAAGTGTCAAAAAACCGTATAGCTCAGTCTTGTTCCTTCTAATCCACTCCTATTTGATAGCCTCAAATTTGATGTCAGAGTCCAAGGGTTTAATTTTCCTATGCTTCATTTCCTTGTGTCATTTCTTTACATGCCATTTATGAGTGAGATCTTCCATAATTTGTCTTTCTACCTAGCAAATAGGATAGGAGAAACTAAATAGCAAGTATCTTTTCCATGATGACCCAAAGTGATGTAATTACTTGTTGTTTTAACGAAATTAAAATGCCAATGCTTATAATATTACGTATCTATTTTAGGATCATTCTCTTAAGAGCTGGAACATATTACATACCTTGTAAGTTTTTTTAACTTAGTATAGATACCAGATTTCCCAGATAAACCCAGAGAGGAATGATTCCTGTTTTAGTCCAGATTTTCCATAGAGATATAGTAGGGTAAGAATAAGGGTGACATATAGTAGGATAAGAATAAGTGTGTGTGTGTGTGTGTGTGTGTGTGTGTGTGTGTGTGGAGGGGGGTGATGTGCGTGCATGTGTGCGCGTCTGCATTCTGTACTCACAGAAGATACTTATTGCACATAAGTGACTCCTTCATTTGTGGAGACTGCCATAATGTTGAAAAAATGGACTGACCATCTGGAAATTCAAATTCAGATGCTGTAACTCATATGACTCATATCTGAAGTTAACGAAGTTTAAGATCCAGTGAAGGGCCTAAGTAGTGGTTCAAATCCCAGGTTTATCAGGTAACAGAATTAGGAAGGTGCTAATGTTTCAGTGTCAACAACAGAATTCCCTCTTGCTTGTGAAGATTAGTCATTTTTCTATTCAGGCCATCATCTGGTTGAATGCGGCCCAATATGAAGGGCAGACTGAAAAACTCAGAATCTACTTTTAGATTTTAATCTCATTGAAAACACTCACTCACAGAAAGATTTTTATTTCTGAGACTACAGAGATAGTACAATGGGTAAAGCACTTTGTCCAAGTATAATCCCCAGCAACATCTATGGTCTGACTAGCCCTATTAGGAGTGATCCTAGCATGAAGCCAGCAGTAAGCTCTGAGCATCGCCAGGTGTGACCTCCCAAAAAATTTACAGAAAACTCAATCTCTCTGTTTATTTAATACAAATTGCTTACATATAATACAGTGACAATACATATTTAAAACTTTTGAGTAGCTATTATGCAGCCTAGTAATTATATTTGTATTCTGGAATCAGATGATTTAGATTGAATTCTATCTCCGACAGCCTGTCAGTTGTTATATGAAACAAGTTGCTTATGCTTTATAAGCCTGGATTGTATCATATATGCAAGAAGAAAAATAAATCATAGAGTCAAGAAAAGATTAAATTAAAATATAGTCAACAAAGCTGTTTGTAAGTGATACTGAGAAAATCCTGCCTATCAAGTTGTTTTATGCATTTTCTAGATATGTTTGTTTTTGTTTATTAGAAATATTGTATAGACAAACTATATTATATTTTCAATAGACTAGATATGTCACAGGATAATGATAGCAAATAAATAACTTTAATACCTCATATCCTCTCATAAGTATGTTTCATCTTTCTTTTCTACTTGTTATATTCTATATGAGGTAAGAATTAAATCAATGACAAGATTGAATCCAATGCTTTTATCAATACTATAACAAAGCAACATCTTTCCTGTCAGTGAGTATTGTACATGGCCTGTGCTTGCTAGCACCTCAAGATCCCTTAAACACTGCCAAGTGAAGCACTGTAATCCTCTCAAGCACTGATGGACTCAAGCAATCCTCAGCACCACAGGATCTGAATAGCTCTGTATCTTGGGACCCAAGCCTTGAACTTCTGGTCTCTATGGTTAAAAATCACTAAGCAAAGGATCTAGGCCTCCTGAGCACTCTTCAGGAGTCCTCACAAAATTAATACAGGATAATTAATTGAACATCCTTACTCAAGACACAGTTGTAAAAAATAATGCTTATGAATTTTGATATCACCATGGAATGTTTCAATTCTTGACAGTATTTGAAGTAGTAAACGAAAATTTCAATTGGTCAATAACATCTCCTTAATATAAATGATAATATCAAAGTTTAGGCACATCAAATATATTTTCATTGTTGGTTTAATATTGATAAGTTCTCTGAAAAATTCAAGTAACTTATAAGGTCTTCAAAATTAAATGTAACCCATAAAAGTGATCATTGGAAACAGCTATGAAGAATAGACTGACTAAATAATGTCCTCTTGTTTGGAGAGGTTTAAGGTTACATTCATTGCTGCTTTGGGGATCAAAATGGGATCAACAGCATAAAAGGCAAGTACCTAAACTTCTGTGCTCTCTCACTAGTCCTCTCCAGTACTGTTCCCTAATTCTTTGGTATTTCTGATATCTTAATTCATAACTAGTTTCTGGAAATTAAAAAGTTTATGCTTGAATTTTAGTTTCTATTTCTATTTTAATGTACTCTTTTAATTCCCCTATTTTCCTCTTTCTCTTAAGAATTGGTGCTTATGGCCTGAAGATTGCTAGAAGAGAATGCCCAGTGAGTGTCAGACTAGTTACTGAGTAAAGAAAAACTTACAGTTTCATAGATTCAGGATAAGAGTGAAGACTTCTGGAAGATAACAGGAAACTATTAAGAAAAAGGAGAATGAAAGGAGCGATAGTGAAGCAGGTAGGGCATTTGCTTTGCATGTGTCTGACCCGGGTTCAATTCTAGGCATCCTATAGGGTTCTCCTAAGCATTTGCAGGAGTAATTTCTGAGTGTAGATCCAGGAGTAATTCCTGAGCGTCGCTTGGTGACCCAAAAAGAAAAAAAAACAAAAAAGAGAACTCTGACTCCTTAGTTTAGCTCTTCATACACATTGCTTAAAATAAACAAGACTATAATTGCACATAACTACTTAAAGTGCAACAACAAAACCATGGGATGATGAAAGAAATGATTCACATGAGGGAACCAGTAAGAATGTCTAAAATAAGTAATATTCATGATGAGTTTTCAAAGGAAAATATGAATTGGGATATTCAAAACAAAGATAGTCAAATGCAGGATTCTACTAATCAGAGATTCCTATATTCAGAATTGATTCTCAGAGTTGATAGGATTTAAAACTAAATGGAGAGTCAGATAATACAGAGGTTAACATTTGATGAGTTTGTATTAATTTTTTTAATATGTGTCGTGTGTTTGTGAAGAGATAGTTCAGGAGACATATGTTTGCTTTGAATAATGCTGACCTTTGTTGGTTCCCAGGCATCATATATGGCCCCCTCGAGCACGCCTGGGATTGATGCCTGATCAAAGTAAGTAAGTAAGTAAGCCCTAAGGGCAACCACTGTGCCCACCAACACCACCAACACCAACACCAGGTTGGAGGTGTGAAATCATGCAATATTCTTGACATTATTTTTAAAGCTTTTTTTTTCTGGATATCTTTTTTTCTTATTTCATCCCTTCCTGTGCAATTAGCGTCCTCAGTGTTATTACAAACCATTCTTCACAAAGGACTTTCCTTGGGTTATCTCGCTAGCTTGCTTTGTCCAGACCAGATTGAATTAAGTAGACAGCTGGTTTGTTTTGGTCTTAGTACATTCACATGGTCACTCATATCGGGCACAATTGCTTGGAGTATAGGTAATGTATATGACTTGACTGTGACAGGAGAATCTTGCTGCTAAGTGGGATAAAGAAATAGGTTTAAAGATAATCTGACACCTGTGGAGCAGTATTATTTTCTCACAATGAAGGGATTTTTTTTATCACTAGGAATAGAATCCAAGTTAAACAATTTATGTCTCACAAAATTCTTTTATTTATTTCCTCATCAGGATATTCTATAGTTACCACACCTGGGCATCATTGTCAGTGGAGAAAGTAATTTTGGAATGTGTTCAAATCTAAGTGACAATAGAAAAGATTATAAATAAAATTGGTTTTCTTTGATGTTTGCTGTACCTAGGCCTGGATATAAGCTTCAGGTATGAAAGCACGTATTACTTAGAGATCAGCAAGAACAAAGATACAATGGCATAATGTTTCATTTGATTCAATTTATGATTTCAATAAAATTAGACTCAAAAACATTTAGTGTTTTTCTTGTATGAAGTATAATTATTCAAGAAATCTGATTACAATAATTTATCTGATCCAGAAAAGGACATAATTATCAAGATAATTTCAGATACGCATCACTATTTTAATTCTGAAAATTAAATACAGGTTTTATACCCATTTCACATATAATAGGGACATGTGTCATCTTCCTTCCTTCCTCCCTCCTTCCTTTCTTCCTCCCCTCTCTTTCCCTCCCTTTCTTCCTTTCTTTGTTTCCTGTTGTTGTTTTGGACCTCACCTAGCTATGTTCAAAACTTACTCCTGACACTATACTTAAGGATTACGCCCGCCCGGCAGAGCACAGGGAACTATATGCATTGCCTGGGATTGAATTAGGTTAAATGCACACTGGGTATAAACACAATACCTACTGAACTATCTCTTATGCCCAAGTGTGTTCCTCTTTGTTGATGTGAACACATTTTATTATTTATTTGTGAAGAGAAATATTAGAGAAAAGGAAAAATAGGTAATGTTAATAGAGAACTATTGTACATTTCCCACCATCAACATCCCCGGGACACTGGTGAAGTGACTAGTGATGGTTCATTGTATGACTGAAACCCAATTATGAACAACTTTTTAATTGTCCATCTCGTAGTTATTCAAAAGGAGAGAACTTTTAAAATATAATTGTGTAATCAATTTTACTATTTTGTATTTAATTGAAAATATTTGAATGGGGCATTCCTAAATACAATTGATAAAATGAGTACACACCTGTATCTTAAATTCTACATCCTGTTATTCTTCTGTTATCACATTAATTAGAAAGTTGACAGATTATTCATTCATTTTATGGCATGTAACCTTTTAAATTTTGAGATATTATTAAGTAGTCAACTCTTGAATGTTATTAGAACCATAGAATTGCCTAAAATCAACTGATCATTTTGTTTTGTGAATGATGAACACATTTAAGATCAAATCTCTAATCACACAGATGTAAAATTAAAACTCCAAAATGTATTCATCTTCTTTTTTTTTTCTTTTTGCTTTTTGGGTCACACCCGGTGATACACAGGGGTTACTCCTGGCTCTGCACTCAGGAATTACCCCTGGCGGTGCTCAGGGGACCATATGGGATGCTGGGAATCGAACTTGGGTCAGCTGCGTGCAAGGCAAACGCCCTACCCGCTGTGCTATCACTCCAGCCCCTACGTATTCATCTTCTAACTACATTTGATCAATGTTACACCACCTTTTTAATATCTTTAGCTTTGGTAGTCACCATGACTAGAGTGATATTTTTGGTTTCTCTTTGCAGATTTTTAAAAATTTCAAGTATATGAATATCATAAAGTATAAAAAATTCAAATGTGCGTGCTCGTGGGAGGGGGAGATGTGATGTGTGTTGTGTTTTTTCCGGGCAGCTCTCTCTCAAGCACGCCACTCAGGTTCGGTACTCTCGAGCCGCTATGTATGGACGGATTGGGATGGCCCCTCCTTGTGCTCTGCTTCTTTGTGTGCAGCTGTGCTCTCTTCTGTCTGCCTCTCTATCTCTGTCTCTGTCTCTGTAGTCTCTTCTCTGTTCTCTTCTGACTTCTCTCTGCTCTGCTTCTGTGTCTTCTCTCTTGCTTCTGTGTCTTCTCTCTCCTCTCTGTGTCTTCTCTACACTTCTGTCTCTTCTCCTTGCTTCTGTCTTACCTCTGCTCTTTCTCCCCTGCCTCTGTGTCTTCTCCCTACTTCTGCTGTAGTCTTTATATAGCAATCACATAGGGTGGTAACACAAAGGTGGGTTGAACATTTTAACAAATCAACAAAGAAGGGTAAGACCATTTCTCCAGGAGATTAACAAAATCTCATCTAAGGAGATTACTCCAGATTACTAGGAGATCTGCTCAAGGGTGGGATCCAAACAAGGGTGTGTCACTTTCTTCTTTCCTCAGCTAGTAATCCACTTAAATAGTTGTAGTAAATCTACTTCAAATATTTCTAGCATTGTCATTCTGTATGAGCACAGTAAGATAGACTTAAAGTTCGGTTCTTCCTGAGGACATTTACTATATATTCCAGACTACAGTCCTCAGGCCAGGTTAGTCTTCCTAACACCAGCAGGGTCCTAGTCTCGTCATTACTTTTGGATTATGACAGCATTTGTCTATGACAATGCTCTCAACTTATAGTTGAGTATTGTGGCACTTTGGCCTGGCCCATTTTGATGCCAGAGTAGCTCACAGCTTGCCCTGGGTCCATTCCATTCCTCCTCGGGACCCTGCTTTTTTGGGTGCTAGGAACTAAGGGCAACAGAGTCAAGAAAGCAGATGCCTGGGAATAAATATTATTGGAGTCAATCAGCTCCCAAGTTACAAAACATAATATTAACTTTCTTCCTATGTCCATACAGAAAGGACATTGTTTTAAGGTAAACTAAGTTCCCTGCAGCAAGGCTAAAAGGACAAACCCCATGTTCTCCTACAATAAAATATCTATTTTTCTCTAACTTTCTAAGAATATACTTCCTCAATGTTCATGAATGTTGTGGCAAATGACTATATTTTGCTTTTATATATATATAATTACATATTATAAAATTACAACTTATAATTTATATTATAATTGATAATATATTATCAATTATAATTTATATTACAATTATACATTATATATTATAAAATATATTTTATATATTTCTATATGGACAGATTGGTGCCATATAATAGTTATTATAAAGAACGCAATATTAAATAATGCAATATGCAATGCATGGCATTGTAGATATCTCTTCAATATCCTGTTTTATTTTTCAGATTTAAACTTAGGAAGGGGATTGTTGGATTTCATTACAGATACATTTTGAAGGTTTCTTTTTTCTGGTGTAGAAAATTTGGATATACCTGACAGCACTGAAAGACATTTTCTTTTGCTCTGTAATCAGGTTTGCTTACACCAATTAACAGCATCAACAATACCAAAGAAAACAATCCCATTAAAAAAGCAGGGGCAGTAGCTAAGCATCCAGTCCATAAAAACCTGCATAAAGATGTCAAATAATCTTATGAGAAAGTGCCCATCATCACTGATTATCAGGGAAGTAAAAATAAAAATGACAATGTGATATCACTTCACACCAGCAAGAATGGTCTCTATTAAGAGAACTAGAAAAAGAGAAAGACTGTACTTTCAGGGCTCATTTCTGTAGCTCATTACTAGAGACATTTCTCTGATCATGTACAATTACTGAAACCATGAGGATGAGCCATAGCATCTTCTCCTAAGCATGCTTTCCTAGCACTAGGTCCCAGTTCCCTCCCATCATCCCACCCCCCACCTTCTGCCAGCCTCTATGGCAAGCACTTTTCATCTCTCCCTCTCCCTCCCTTACCCTCCCTCTCGTTCTCTCTCTCTCTTTTTCTCTCTCTCATTCTATTTCTCTATATCATGCTCTCTCTCTTGCTCTCTCTCTATATCTCTTCTTTTAGGCAATTTGGTTTGCATTATTCATATTGAAAGGTTATTAAGAATATCCCTTTTCCTGCTTTTAACACTCAGATCTTGTCCAGCATGATTTGTACTTGATTCATTCCCAGCTGTTATTGTCATACTGGTCTCCTCTCTATCTACACTCAGTTTCTGCTGTGTGTTTTTGGGCCCACAAGGTAAATTCCCAGAAATGGTATTGCTGGGTCAAATGGGAGCTCAATTTCTAGTTCTATGAGATCTATACTGTTTTCCAAAAAGGTTGGACCAGTCGGCATTCCCACCTAAAGTGACGGAGAGCCCCTTTCTCCCCACAACCACCTCAATACTGGCTGCTTTTGCTCTTTTAGATATGGGCAAGTATCTGTGGTGTGAGATGATATCTCATTGTTGTTTTGATCCGCATCTCCCTATTGATTAGTGATAAAGAACATTCTTTCGTGTGCCTTTTGGCCATTCAAATTTCTTCTTTGAGAAAGCTTTTGTCCATTTTATCACCCCATTTCCAGATGGGATTGGATGTGTTTATTTTTTTCTCATAGAGTTCAACCAGTGCCTTGTATATCTTTTATATTAACCCCTTCTGAGAAGGGTGTCTGGTGAATATCCTGTCCTATTTCGAAGGCTGTCTTTGTATCCTGGTCACTGTTTCTCTTAAGACGCAGAATCTTCTTTGTTCAAGATAGTTCCATTTGTTTATCTTTGCTTCTGCTTGCTTGGGCTTTTCATCTTTGAAGATACCTTTAGCTTCAATATCGTGGAGGATTTTGCCCACATTTTATTTAATATATCTTATGAATTCTGGTCTGTTGTTTAGATCTTTAATCCATTTTGATGTTACTTTTGTGCATGGTGTTACAAATCTGAGCCCATTTTTTTTTTGCACCTAGCTGACCAGTTTTGTCAGCAACTCCAAGACATAACAAAATCAGAACAATGGATAAAGAGAGTCACCACAGATACAGACAGAATACTGCAAGCAGCAAGGTTAAAGAAGGAAATCAAGTACAAAGGAGTATCTCCTTAGATTCACAGCAGACTTATCAGAAGAAACCATCCAAACCTAAAGACAGTGGTGGGAAAAAACTCAATGAAATGAATGCCTCCCCAAGAATACCCAGCTAGACTCTCACTCAGACTCAAAGGAATAAAACACTATTTCATGGATAACCAATAGCTTAGAAACTTCATAGACTCAAAAGAAACATTTAAAGAAGGACTAAAGACAAATCCCACAAGCACAACAAATCTCTACAGAAAGATGGCACAAAACCCCATGACAATCACTGTCACTGTATCACTGTCATCCCATTGCTCATTGATTTGTTGGAGCGGGCACCAGTAATGTCTCCATTGTGAGACTTGTTACTGTTTTTGGCATATTGGATATGCCACAGGGAGCTTGCCAGTCTCTGGCATGCAGGCGAGATACTCTTGGTAGCTTGCCAGGCTCTCCGAGAGAGGTGGAGGGATTGAACCTGGGTGGGCCGTGTGCAAGGCCCTACCTGATGCGCTATAGTGCCAGCCCCCTTGATAATAATCTCTCTCGATGTCAATGGTCTAAATGAACTAAATAAGTGACACAGAGTGGAAAAATGAGTTAAAAAAATGGATCCAGAATTCTGCTGCCTACAAGAAACATATCTCTCAGAGCAAACAGAGACTCAGAGGATGGAAAACATTCCTTCAAGAAAACAACTCCCTCAAAAAAAGCCAGGGTGGCCATCCTAGTATCCAACACCATATATTTCAGCCTGAAAAAGATTAAAAGTGACAGCTAAGGCCATTTTTAATAATCAAGAAATAGGTACATCAGGAAGCAATCACACTCCTAAACATTTACGTACCCAATGAGGGACCAGCAAAATTCTTAAAACAACTGCTATTAGACTTCAAAGAGAACATTAATTCCCCTTTTGAACATCTACATTAAGAACAGTATAATGGTAAGTTACAATGATATATGTATTATTGTATTCATCACAGCAATATTTGCAATATTTGAGATCTGGAATCAACCTGTGTCTGACAACACATAATTAGATAAAAAGATTGTGATATACATATATATGTAATATATACATACATAGATATACATATACATTCACACATATGCATAGAGATACACTGGAATACTATCCAGCACTAAGAAAATCTGAAATTGTGCAGTTTGGTACAGTATAGAGCTGGGCAGTTGAATGCATAGTAAAGGCAGTCAGAAAGAAAAAAGACAAATTCCAGCTGACTACATTCATGTACAGAGAATAAAGAAACAAAGAAAGGGAATTAGACAATTCTCATGAAAAATGAACCCTGAGACATGGTCTTAAGTGTAACTATAACTGAACCGTAACAGAAACAAACACTGAGACATAATCTGGACTGAAACTGTAAACTGAAGTTGTAAAGCGGTTGTGGTAAGGAACCTTAAGGATAATAGTAGAAGAAACTAATCACTTTTATGATGAGCATGGTGTCGTAGTACTGTCAGTATAACAGAGTATTATACATGCTATAACAAACTGTGATCAAACAAAATTGACTTAAAATTATGAAATATAAAGGTGAAAAATCTATAAGAGTTATACATTACACTGATATCAAGGGACTATTGGGCACTGAAGAAAATTAAGAGCTATGTAGAAACAGAGCAGTTTATCTGCTGATTTACAAGAATGTATTAATGGCCTGTCTTTTAGCGATTTCATTTATAAAATGACTCTAAACTCCTTAGAGCTGATTTCTTGGTTCTCTTTCTTGCTAATTGATTTCAATCCACATTTTGGTAATCTCTAAAACTGATATTCCAATTTATTCATATCTTGTGCCTCTATGTTCTTCTGTCTTTATTAATTTCCTTTGAGCAGTGATGGAATTTTAGTATAATGACCTCTTATAACCTAGTTCTCCCTCTTGGAGAACCTGGCAAGGTATGGAGAGCATCCTGCCCACACAGCAGAGCCTGGCAAACTCTCCGTGGTGTATTCGATACGGCAAATACAGTAACCATGATGTGTCTCATTCCCCTTACCCTGAAAGAGTCTCCAGTGTGGCACAGCTGGAAAGAATAAGTAAAGAGAGGCTGCTAAAATATCAGGGCTATGACAAATGGAGACATTACTGGTGCCAGCTCGAGAAGATTGATGAACAACGGGATGACAGTGACAGTGATACATATTTCAAAGCATTTCACATATCTTAGAAAATGTTATCCTTGGGGCTGGAGCAATAGCACCACGAGTAGGGCTTTTGCCTTGCATGTGGCCAACCTGGGTTCGATTCCCAGCATCCCATATGGTACCCTGGGCACCACCAGGAGTAATTCCTGAGCGCAGAGCCAGGAATAACCCCTGTGCATCGCCGGGTGTGACCCAAAAAGCAAATAAATAAATAAATAAATAAATTTTTTTTTAAAAAATGTTATCCTTGCAACCATCACTAAAGTGATGTTTACACGAGAAGCAGAGCCTCCGCGCCTACTGACTGTGATCCTGAGGTCTCCTAACCCATTTTGGCACCAGAGCAGATTCTTGCAGCCATGCATTTTGACTGTGAACTGAACTACAACCTTGTGCAGCCCGGGGAGGGATTTTTTTCCCTCTCCACCCCATTTTTCTGAGCGAAAATGGCGGCAGCGGCAGCAGCCACGCGGTGAGAGCCACCCTCTAAGACCCCTCCACCAGGAGGTAGGACTCTCTTTAGTGACGTAGCCTGTAGGTGATCCTGGGAGGGGAGGTGTTCCCGGCGCTCCTTCCGCCCAGAGATGAACCAAGAGCCGCGGCACGAGAAGCAGAGCCTCCGCGCCTACTGACTGTGATCCTGAGGTCTCCTAACCCATTTTGGCACCAGAGCAGATTCTTGCAGCCATCCATTTTGACTGTGAACTGAGCTAAAATATTAGAAACCCAAAACTCAAAGTCTTCACTTTTACCAAGGAAGAGAAATTATTAGATGATGCTTATTCAGCAGGCCTGATTGTTAGGGAAAATTTCCAATCAACAATAGTGAGTTCTGTATGGAAATATGAAATGTACTCAATATATAGAGAGAATAATGGGAATATCATTAGGTACTTAGATGGGGGGTGGGGTGGGAGGGGGGTGTATTGGGGTTCTTGGTGGTGGAACGGGTGCACTGGTGAAGGGATGGTGGTTTAATCAGTATTTGACTGTGACTTAAACCTGAAAGCTTTGTATTTTTTTTCTTGTTTTCACGGTGGTTCAATAAAATATTTCTTAAAAAAAAAAAAATAAAGTGATGTTTAAACCTTCCAAATGGTAAAAGTTGAATTTCAGAGAGTTCATCTGTCCCACCCAAGGCCACATGGGTTGTAAGAGACTGCAATGACCTCTATGAGATGTTCTTAACATTCTTGGAGCATTGATAGTTTTGTTCTCTTCTAACTTCTGAATTGCTCCCTGAGAAGTTGGGAAAAGAAAGAATATATCACTCTTAGGCTGCTCCTGAAACATAACTCTTACTGTTAGTCATTGCCTTTTAATTTCTCCCTGCTGTCTCCTATTATTCTCATTATAACTGCATTATTTAAATCTATTAAATATTTAGGAGTATAGTATAAGAGATGTCATGCAAAATAAAGTTTTATTATCCACTGGATGCAGGTACACATGTATATTATGTGCAGAATACAGTGAAAGATTATGCCCCAGGGGAGTCTTTTATCATCAGTCTGCACTCATATGTTTTACCTACTTTTCTCTCTGGATTGTATATTGCCATAATTATTTATGTCTTTCTGACTGCCAAACAGAATGACTCACTTCTGAAATCTGCCAGAACATAAACTCACGGATATTCAGAGACCTAGATTACTATATCCATTGTCAGAGAATCAATCTTCCAATAGAAGTAAATATCTAGAATCATCTAGATGTCTGCAAGTTGGTGATTACAGACTCTATACTTCTGGGGGAGTGGTTTTAGATTAGTCTCTAACTCAGAAGAGTTAGCAATCTTACAAAATTTATGTGACAAAAACTAGAGATCTACATTTTTATTTTGGTTTTAGAGCCACACTGGCCAGTGCTCAGGACTTTGTTCTTGGCTCTGAGTTATCACTCCTAGTGGGGCTCAGGGGACCACTTGTGGTGTCTAGAATCGAACCCTGGTTAACTGTGTGCAAGGCAAATATTAGTGAAGTTTCATACTATTTACCACTCATCTTCAGCAGTTGATTGTTTTCCTTCTCAATTATTGAAAGTACAGGCCATTTTCATGGCAATTCTAGATAATATCAATGAAGTAAGACTGAGCAAGGATAATAGATTGTACTGACTTTTTGCAAATTGATTGCAACAAAAAAATGGTTCTCATCTTTTGCTGTTCTTTCTATATGCCTATTTTAATGTGCACTACTAATGAAACATGTGATATAGTTGTTGCCTAGTACATAGCCACTTTCTGAAATGTTAGTTTAGCTCACTTTTGTGCTAAATTTACATCAGCCAAAGAAGCTAGAATAATAAATAAGAGAATCAATACCTTACTTCGCAGAGAAGATATGTACTAAGTAAATGTATAAATGTATAAAAGCTGCTACATTTAACAAGGACATACAACAGAAAGTTTCAAACAAGGAATATATTGAATACCTGAAAATGTAAATGTATGCTGAGTTGATCACACTTTATCTTTTTGGTAAGTAATAAAATAGTAAGTAGCGATTGTAAAGTCAATATGAAGTTAAATGAAATAATATAGTGAAAATATCAGTGTGTTACACAGAACAGCTTTTGTGGTTGCCCAAAAGCTGTTTAAGTCCTTGGAATTTGTGAATGTTACTTTACATAATTATGGGAATAAGGCAGATGTGACTAAAGTTAAGAACCTTGAAATGGAGTATTTTCCTGGTCTAGGCCTAAGCTAATTACATTTTGATACATTCCTGGATGGAAAACAATTAATTTCCTCTCTATGGTCAGAAGAAGATCTTTGACGAGTGATGACAGCATAAGATGGACTCAAACAATTGCTACTGATTTATTTGGTTGTTTGTTTGGGGACCACTCCTGTAGATAATCAAGGGATATTCCTGATTTTGTGTTCAGTAATTAGTCCTGGCATCCCCTATGCCAGGAAGTTGCTATAAGCTAAGGAATGCAGTTGATCCTTAGGTTAAGTGAGGAAACTGACTCAAGTCTTGATAAATAATGGAAGTCCTTTATGCTGACCCTTCCGTTTTAAAACCGTGAGAATATTTAGATTTTTGCAGAAAACTAAGGTAGTTAATTGTGTGTTGTTGAAAGCCAATGAATTAGTGACAATTTGTTTCCATAGCAATAAAAAACTAATACAATTACCAAGGAGTTAACTAGAGATCAATAGAATCAGAACATAATTACTTTCACTTAATCCTATTTGTTCTGATTTGTTTTTCCTGGTTAGCAGTACATTCTCTCTACAGAATGACAAATTTTGCTGATCAATAATTCTTTTGAAAATTTTTGTAGCTATTTCATATGTATGATTTTGAAACATTTCAAGCACTTTCCTTAGTGATAAATTATCATCTGCTGGGGCCTGCCTGAGAATTTATACAGGGGTTGAAGTGTATGACTTTGCAATAGCTGCCCCCAAATTGATCTCCATTACCATATGTTCCCTGGAATTTGGGGGTGTAGTCATAGAGGCCCTGAATAGAGAAGGGTTGGCGTGAATAATCCTGGGCATTTGATTACCCAAGCAGCACTTCTTCCTCTCATCCTTTCATTTAATTATTGGTCTTACCAGAAGGGTACTCAGGGCCTTTTGTGCATGCCTTCGGAGAATCCCTCACTCTCCAAAAATTATCTGTTAAAATCATTAGCAGATGCTAAACTCCTTGACCATTTTCTGTAAGTATAATGTCTGGAAGCATAGGTGAATCACATGATTGAAGAATACTGGGGAATCGTTAATGAAGATTTGAGATCATTGGGCCAAAGATTAACTAATAAAAGTGCTGAAATAGTGAGAGGTATAGTAAATTATGCAACTCCTTTGCTTACTATGACTTGTCTTTAGCAATGGCCTTGGGCTACATAAAGATATTAATAAGGTTAGTGACCTTGATAAAATTACCCTTCATTATCTTGGGGTTGATGCATAGAATACAAGTAGGTCAATGCCAGAATCAATAAGAGGCATCATTAGAAATTTGAGTAAAGAGCAGAGAACCCCATAGGCTTAAGTTAATGGAGATGACTGAAGAATGCTAATGAATGGTAAACTTTCGGAGGTCCATTTTTAACCAAAGGCTATTTGACACTCAAAGTTGGATAAATGATTGAGGAGTAGATGGCTTTTACAAAACTGTTATTTCTTGATTTTCTTTGTTCTAACAAAACACATTGTAATTTACCCCATTTTTAAAAAACTTTAAACTGCTTTCATTGTTTGCATATTTCCCTTTCTCCACTCACCTGATATCCCTTGCAGATTTGTATCTTCTAGATTTTACTAAAACTTCCATTAGTGACCCTAGAGTAATTTTTCTCTTTCTATATTTTGCCACTTTATTTAAACACTGTTGTTTAGAGTTGTTCAAGATGTGTATGTTACAGGTATTCAATGTATCAACCCCAGTCCCACAACCACTCTGACTTTCCCTCCACCAGTTTCTTCATTTTTCCCACCACCCTTCAAGCCTGCCCCTATAACAGGCCCAAAATAATTTATTGTGCATTGCTTATTACCCCTAAATAGCTAATGTAATCATCACAAAATCCTTCAATAGAAGATAATTTGTGAAAATTGTTTTATTTCACCTTGGGGACATTAAATCTTTGTTAGGTTTTATTAAACTCTTGCTAGTTGAGTCTTCTGTGTTAAAGTTTTTGTTAATTGCCTAGCTGTCTTCTATTTTACATTTCCATCAAATCCGGTGTCCTTATACTGAAATGTTAGTACTGTGGAGTTTGTGTGGAGATGTCACACAATTGGGCTTCAGAAAATCAGAATAGTGAAGTAGACAGTTAGATTACACAGTGATGGTTCAATGTCAGTGTGACTGTTGGGGTTTTAGAGGATGGGTTCTGGAGTGGGACAATGGTGGGTGGCTGCTCAACCCCACTATGAGAAGGCCCAGAGATTTCAGCCAAAAGTTCTTGGTTTACCTGAAACTTTCAAGAGTTTGGTTTCGCTGTGGAGCTCAGTTATGAGGTACTGGTGTCTGACAGCAGTCAGGGGTGTGAGGATGGCTTCCAGAGACTAACGTATTTTCTAACTATTGATGCAACTCAGTTATTTTCTTCGTTTGAAAAAAAAAATCTATGTCATTTCAAAACTTATCTAGTGTAATTTTATCCAGGGAGATAACAAAAGACTGATATTTTATGAAACACAGTGATAAGTACGGAATGGTTGGTGAGGTTAAGCTGTTAATTGGCTCACTGTTTGCCATCTGATTACATGGCTGATTCTACACTATTGAAGGTGAAATCATACTTTAAATAAAGTAACAGAAGTTCTCATTTTATTTGCATAATAATAATCTTAAAATTATCTCGGGGTTGGAGCGATAGCACAGTGGGTACAGTGTTTGCCTTGCACACAGCCAATCCGGGTTTGATTGCCAGCATTCCATATGGTCCCCTGAGCACCACCAGAAGCGATTCTTGAGTGCATGAGCTAGGAGTAACCCCTGTGCATCGCAAAAGAAAAGAAAAAAAAAATGAGAAAGTTATCTCTATTCCAAGGGAGGACATATGAGGGCTTCACAAGAAACATTTTCTACAACATCAAACAATATCTCCAATTTCTTTAATTCTGTTATTACATATTGCAAGTAATTGCAGAATGATACATTTTTTCTTAAATATGTCAAAATTTATTGACTTTAAGATGTAGATCACACAGAATTTAAACCTGGAAGAGTATGGGAATACAAGTAACATGAAGGGCTGTTTAATGTTCTAGGAGTATTTTAGTTAATATAAAATAAAATCTTATTGTAAATAAGATTTCATATTGAAATTCTGATACATTTTAATTCTATCTCTCCCAGATTTTATATATAACATAATGAACTAAAATCTTTAAATTTTGATAGACATGTGACACCATTATGTCATATTACACAGATTGGATGCATGAATACACACTTTATATATATGTATATATTTTTAAATACATTTTATGTAGTTTTGTGATACAATCAGCAAAGTTTACAGCTTAGTCCTCATTCTGTGCTCAGGGATTGCTCCTGATGTGTGTGTGGTGCTGAGAATTGAACTGGGCTTGATGCATGCAAGGCATCTGTTAATCCCTGCATCTTTCTACACACACAGACTTTAATTTGGATTTCTATCTCTCATTTCTCTTCCATAAAGTTGAATTTCAGATGCAGATGTATTCCTCTCTTTTATCTCTCATGAATATTTTATTAAATTAATATTTTATCACACCAAACTTTCCATTTATTTCTAGATTTATTCTACTGTATTTAGATTGACATATAACATCCAAACTATTTGATATTAGTTACATGTTATACTATACTGTCATTCGTTCCATGAATGTCAGAAATAGAGTCAGAGATTTGTCATCTATCACTTTAAACTTTATGGTACATCTGCTAACTATTAACACTGCTGGTAATTTTATCACCCAATTCTGAATCATGAAAAAATAAACAGATCTTATGAAACTTTATTAAAGTAAAAAGAATTGTACATACCACTTAAAATACACACACACACACACACACACACACACACCAGTAAAGAATCAGAAAGACCTCCATGGTTCATGTGCTTACCTTGCTTGTGTCTGGCTGCAGTTCTACCTCTCACACCAAATAAGGTCGCCGAAACATTACTGGGGATCACCTCTGAGTACAGAACCAGGTGGAACTTCTGAGCACAGCTCCGTGTGCCCCAAACACCCTTGCCTCTGTTATGAAAATCAACCTAATGAAGTGGTCCACTAAAAAGTAGAATATTTGTGCATATTAGCTGAAGTTCATAGTTTATATTAATTTGCTTTACTTATACTCTTTGTGCTCTCTCGTACATAATATTTGAAAATTGTATGACAATTTTCTAATCTATTATATGCTATAAAATGACTCCATTATCTTAAAGATCCTCTCTGATTCACCTGTTTATCACTTTTCCCATTAGCTAACACTATCTTTTGCCTTTTCCTGAATTTCATATGTGTGGAATTATGCATGTGGAATCCTTTCCTCTGAGCCTATTTTACTTAGAAATATTGAAAGAGAGATTTGTAACTAAAACATATAACTTTGCTTAATTTTAGAAAACTTTCCTGGATTAAAAATTGGACTGGAATAAAAAATAACTCTCAAAAGTCACTTACTATAAGGGTTCATTGTGCAACAGTCTCAAAATAACAAAATTATGGATATGATGTTCCCATCAGAAAACTAGGACAAAAACTGAAATAAAAGTTTATAATAATAGCCAATTAAAAAAATGTAGGTGGTATAAAAAGATTCTGTAATTTCAGTGTTGTGTTGTGATATTGCACTATAGATTTGCAAGATAACAGCATTAGAAGAAAATAGATTTAGGTACATTGAATATCCATTATTAGTTCATAAAACTATATTTCATTCTTTAATCATTTCAGAATAAAAATTAAACTTTCTATTAAAAATTTTTTCTCATAAATAAAATATTATCAATACTTACTAGAACTTTATTGTTTTGAGATGTTTTCTTTTATATATATTATAGTCATTTGTTACCAGTCAGCATTGCTCATAGAACAATTTTTTGAGACTAAGCATTAACAATAAAAAATAAGAGAAATTAGAATTTATGTTTGGGGGTCATGCTGCTAGTATTTCTCCTCTAAATTCCAGAAATACATTGAATTGTGATTTAACTACCTTAATAGCAAGTTGAGTCTCAAACTTCTGATTATCTCATTAGTATCACTGGTATCGATTCTCTAATTGTTAAATGTTTTTCTTTATATAAAATGTAGGCTACATATGCTCCAGATGTTGTTTGCCTCTTCATTTTTGAGGAGTCTCCAAAGTGGTTCTCAGGAGTCCTGGGAATGCTTCCTAGCAATTCTTAGCCAGATTTGCTGGTGATTTAACATGAGGCCCCAGGGACACAGTGCCTCTTGGGCTTGCATTGACTGGTCACATCCGTGGTACCCAGGGGCCTCCAGGTTCATTCTAATATTTAGAAGCCATTCGAGCCATAGTCATGTGGTCGATCCAAGTCCCTGTGTTGGAGGGACTTCAGCTACACCCAATAATGCCTGGGAAAGGAGAGATGTTGAGGATTAAACCAGGGTTGACCCCATGCAAGGAATAGGCTTAACCTCTGAATTGCTTCTCAGTCCTTTTACTGGGCTTTTAACATTGTTTCAAATTGATAGAATAGAAATTTAATTGGTTTATCCCACTCTTAGAAAAGCTGTTCAAAGTTTATCTGATGTTGGTCTCTTTGAGCTTTCATATTAAGCGTAAATTCATTTTCTTCACAAGGGAGGTAACACTTTGCTGGGAATACCAAGGGCAAAAGTTCAACTCTGTTGGCAAAACAATTGCTCTGCTCCCTAGTACCTGTAGATTTCTGCAGCTAGCCCTCAGCATCTGTTGCTTGTCTAATCAACATGGCAACCAAAACATCAGCCTTCATGGCTACAAGAAATCAGAGGAATTGAATGGTTTGCTGAAATAGAGAAAACTTTGTCATGGTATCCATTGACATCAATGATTTTCCAAACAGACTTCACCTTTACATAGTACCACATTTTATGAAGAAATGCTGTATCAGAGGATATTTTTCAAGAAATAACATTTAAAGTTGTCCTTAACAGAGCAGTTCCTTAGCATTAAAGTAAAAACTAGAACCTCATAAATAAAACCACAGGACAGAAAAGCAAGTTAACCAACAAATGCCAATATTAAGTTCAAGTTTAAATTTAATCTAGAAGGAATGATAAGCACATACTCTGGAAGGTTCCTAGGTACCTAATATATGCTATATAATTCAATTATTAAATAACAGATTATATCACATAATTTAAGAAGAAGCCAAAACTCAGAGTGCAAATATACATGTATATATGTATATGTATATCACTGTTCATTGATTGCTCAAGCGGGTGCCAATAACATTTCCATCGTTCCTGTCATGTGCTAGTGTAGCCCAATGGTGTTTGCTTGCTCCAGGAACATGAAGGGCACGCTGTTGTTACTGTTTTTTGCACATCGAATACATCATGGGTAGCTTGCCAGGTTCTGCCATATGGGTGAGATATCCTTGGTAGCTTGCCAGGCTCTCCAAGAGGGGCAGAGACTTTGAGCTTATGTAGCTGAGCCGGAGGTGGTTTGTGGGTGTCTCCCACAAACCTAACCTTTGGCCGTTTAATTTCTTGGTAAACTTGGCCCCAATTTGTTGGGGTCTGGCCAAAGGCACAGCGGCAATTTTGGGGTATCTGGAAGTCTGAAGGCACCATCAGGCTGCTAATGCATTCGCCCCACAGGTACAGGTTGACCTCCTGGCGAAATATGTATATTTATGTATACAGGAAAATTATATATATAAACTAAGACTACATATGTAAATACATGTATATGTATGTCCTTATGGCACAAAGGCATGTAAATTTACCTTCATATTCATACTATTCTTGAGACTGAAGCAGTCATTGAAGCCCTAGCCAAACAGGCCGGTCAAACTCAGTACATCAAGATCCTCCTCGAGCTGTATTATGGTTTCACCACCAGGATCTCAGGAAGGGATCATCGACGTAAGGAGAGGTGTTCGACAGAGTGATACCATTTCACTGAAACTCTTCAGTGCCACCCTCAACAATGTCATTCTAGGACTGGAATGGGAAGGAATGGGAGTGAAGATAGATGGTCAGCAACTACACCACTTACGCTTCGCTGATGACATCATTCTAATAATACCAAACAACAGCCAAGTGGCACAAATGCTGGCTGACTTCGACCGCGAGTGTGAAAAGGCTGGACTTCAGCTGAATCTCAGCAAAACAATGTTCATGAAAAGCAAACTAGTCCCTGACGTTCCATTTGCTCTCAACAGAATGAACATCTCTGAATACAACAGCTATGTATATCTGGGTTGAGAACTCAACGTGAGGAAAAACTTGTCGCCAGAACTGTGCAGGAGAAAGAGAGCAACATGGAACACCTTT
Source organism: Sorex araneus (assembly GCF_027595985.1). Taxonomy (NCBI): domain Eukaryota; kingdom Metazoa; phylum Chordata; class Mammalia; order Eulipotyphla; family Soricidae; genus Sorex; species Sorex araneus. The sequence goes on from NC_073313.1 coordinate 185,214,655, forward strand.
AAGAGCATCATGAAGTGGTTAAAAGGACGAACAACCTCCGGCTCAATTCTTCCAGCACTAAACATACGCCTCAGAGACCTGGGCCCCATGCAAACAGGATGAGAATGCTATTTGGGTATACCAAAGAGCAATCAAAAGAGCTATGCTTGGACTATAACGTTTCACTCAAGTGAGAAAAGGAATCTGGAGTCCCGACCTCAGTCGACGATCAAGAATCAGGGATGCTGTCTTGTTTGCCAAGGCATTCAAAAATCAGATGGGCCGGACACATAATGAGATTCAGAGATGACCAATGGACTACTGCTATTACCTACTGGATTCCACAGGACATCAAAAAACCACGTGGCCGCCCACCATGACGAGATGGTCAAACTTCTTCGTCAAAATCCTGAATGAACGGTTTGAGGTTATTCCGGTTCCTGGAGCAAGCAGATATCATTGGGCTATACTAGCTAGCATGTGACAGGGACAAATGGAGACATTACTGGTGCCCTCTCAAGCAAATTGAAGATCAACGGGATGACAAGTGACAAGTGAAGTGATTCATACTATAAAACCTCTTTCATAAAATATTTGCTCCATAATTAACCACAAAGTACACAGCAAGCACTTACTTTGCTCTACACATATGAATATAATTATTTGCATAAGTTGGAGCTCTTGGAGTCAACATACTTTATATAAGCAAAGAGCAAAAACACATATGCAATCATTCACTACAAAATAAAAACATGATGATAAAATTGCTCTAATTGCAGAGTATATGTTAGACTGGATAACTTTTAAATTTTGCTAGTTTACATGGAATTATAATATCTATTGTTCAAGTGAGGGCAGTGTGTTTTTCTATTTCCAGTAGGTAATCTCATGACTGGCTATGATTTTAAATTTTTTAAATAACTTAAACTGGCATAATCTCCTGCTGGAGCAATAGTACAGTGGTTGGGTGTTCGCCTTTCACATGGCCGACCCAAGTTCGATTCCTCTGCCCCTGTCCGAGAGCCCAGCAAGCTACCGTGAGTATCGAGCCCGTGCGGCAGAGCCTGGCAAGCTACCCATGCGTATCGGATGTGCCAAAAACAGTAACAATAAGTCTCTCAATGAGAGACATTACTGGTGCCCACTCGAACAAATGCATGAGCAACGGGATGACAGTGACAGTGAATCTCCTGCCTTCACGCCAGGCTGTCTTCACCAGGGCCCCCTTGGAATGGGGTGGGTTGAGTTTCCCTCTCCGCCCCAAGCAGAACCCCAGCAGTTGAAAACCTCCAGAACCCAGCCATAGCCATGCTCAAAGTGACTCTCCATACGCTCGAACAAGCCTCATGTATGAAGGAACAGGCAGAGGAACCCTGGTATGCAGGACCTGTGGCTGAGATCTCCAGGCCTGCTCAAACCTTGGAAGTAGCAACCACACCCAGTTCTGGTAGCACAATCAACATAGGAAAGCCCTTCCTGCAGCCAGGACATCAGCTCAAGGGCAAAATACCTCCTAAGTTTTTTTCTCCTTTCCTTAGTCCAATAACTATACAACCATTCATCTTAATTATATTTCTAAATATAAGTCATTTTGTATGGACAGAGTAAGAGGTAAATTAAGTTTGCATGGTGGCTCTCATGGGGACATCTTGCTATAGATCCCAGACTAAAATGCTCAGGCCAGATTAGTCTTTCCTAATTCTAGCAGGTTCCTAATCTAGTTGTTCTATTTTGGATCATAACAGAATTTGTCAATGACAATGCTCCTTTTAAAAAACTTTTTTATTAGTGAATCACTGTAAGGAACAGTTACAGGTTTATAAATTTTCATGCTTGTGTTTCAGTCATACAATGCTCCCATCCCTCGACCAGTGCCCATTCTCCACCACTGATGATCCCAGTATCCCTCCTACCCCCACCCCAGTCCCCCACCCCATCCCACCTCTGTGGCAAGGCATTCCCTTGTGTTCTCTCTCTCCTTTTGGATGTTGTGGTTTGCAATAGAGGTATTGAGTAGCCATCATGTTTGATCTATAGTCTACTTTCAGCGCGCATCTCCCATCCCAAGCAGGTCCTCCAACCACACTTTACCTGGTTTTCCCTTCTCTGTCTGAGCTGCCTTTTCCTCCAGCGTGTGAGGCCAGCTTCCAAGCTGTTGATCGAACCTCCTGGTACTTATCTCTACAATTCTTGGTGCTAGTCTCCCATTCTGTTACTTTATATTCCACAGATGAGTGCTATATTTCTATGTCTGTCTCTTTTTGACTCATTTCACTTAGCATGATACTTTCCATGTTGATCCACGTATATGCAAAGGTCATGGCTTCATCTCTTCTAACAGCTGCATAGTATTCCATTGTGTAGATGTACCAAAGTTTCTTTAACCAGTCATCTGTTCTCGGGCACTCGGTTTTTTTCCAGATTCTGGCATTGTAAACAATGCTGCAGTGAACATTCGAGTGCAGACGTCATTTCGACTATAATTTTTTACCTCTCAGAATATATTCCCATAAGTGGTATTGCTGGGTCAAATGAGAGCTCAATTTCTAATTTTTTGAGAAGTGTCCATACTGTTCTCCAAAAGAGCTGGACCAGTCAGCGTTCCCACCAGCAGTGTAGGAGGTTCCCTTGCTCCCCATATCCACACCAACAGTGGTTGCTTTCATGACGATGTTCTTAATTATGTAGTTAAGTATTATGGCACTTAGCCTGGCCCATTTTGGTGCCAGGGTAGCTCACAGATTACCCTGGTCTATCCAGTCCCTAGTTGGGACCCAAATTTTGGGGTGCTAGGAAATAAGGGCATTTTGGGCTTAAGTTGAGAGAACAATGCCCAGTAGTGAATATTATTCAGAGTCAATTAACTTCCCAAGTTACAAAATCTTAGTATTATCTATTTTCCTGTGTCTATACAAAAAAGACATTATACTGCATTAACTAAGGAGAAGAGAAAAGCAATATTTGCAAGCTAACAGAATCTGATTAGAAGACAAAGATGATTGATTGGGGAAGCAGAGCACAGAAAAAGAGGTTACAGATAAACACAGAGAAATTTGAGTGCCTCAGGAGCACTATGATGTGAGTAACCCAATAAACCTTAGTTCCCTATGGCAAGGCAGAAAGGGCAAACCAATATTATCCTACATACCGGAATTTATTATATAGAACTTCCTGCCCCCATGCCAGGCTGTCTTCACCAGATTTCCCTTGGAGGGAGGCAGGTTGAGTTTCCCTTCTCGCCACAAGTAGAACTCCAGCAGCGAAAAACCTCCAGAACCCAGCCACAGCCATGCTCAAGGCCACTTTTCACACACTCAGACAAGCTTCATGCATGAAGGAACCGGTAGAGCAACCCAAGTATGTGGGACTTTAAGCTGAGATCTCCAAGCCTGCTCATATTGGAACTGGGCCTCCTCCACCCAGATCCCCCATTTTCCAGTAGCTTGGCACTCACACCCACAAACTTCCCCCAGCGATCAATGACCAAGATCCAGAGACTATAAACAAAGCTTCTGGAAGAGTTCAATGCAGTATTTCCTCTGTCTCTCTCGGAGAGCCCAGCAAGATACAAAGAGTATCCTGTCCTCACAGCAGAGCCTGGCAAGCTACCCTTGGAATACTCAATACACCAAAAATAGTAACAAATGACGATCCTCATTCCCCTGACCCTGAAGAGCCCCCAATAAGCCATTGGGCTACACTACGCTAGCACACGACAGGGACAAATTGATGAACAACAAGATGACAGTGATACAGTAATACAGTGATAGGAATTTACTAACACTTTACTGAATGAGCCAAATATTTTTATGCTTGTGTATTATCTTACTCTAAGTACCTTAGTGAAATATTGAAGATTATCATAGCAAAGAGTGAAAGTAATGATATATTTCTTATTAATATATCTTATTTTATATTATAAGTACAATAAATAGAACATTAAATTTAATTTTATAGTTTCAGTTTTATAAAAATCTGGGACTTAATTTTCTCCTTCACTTTTTAATATCCAGAAATACTATTGCTTTTATTTCATAGGGCACATATATAAGTATATATCTGATATATTTACTTTTTAATCTATTTTTTCTAAGTTAATAAAATGCACAATATATATTCTCATTGAATTTACTTAAAATTTTTGTAAACATTCTAAATTTTAATCATATACACAAAATAAACTAGAAAGCATGTATTTTAGGTTTTGTATTTTTGTTTGTTTTGTTTAGTTTCTGTTTGGAGGCCACACCCAGTGGTATTCAAGACTTATTCCTAGCTCTACACTCATACACTCAGGGATTACTCCTGGTGCATCATGTCTGTTTTTTTTTTGTTGTTTGTTTGTTTGTTTTGGTGACACCAACCAAATAGCCATTTACAAGTTAACTCTGTATTTCAATATATAGAAAAAGTAAAGTTGGCCATATATATTTAATTTTTATTTAATTTTTTACTTTTTATATGAAATAAAATAAAATGTATTTTTTATTTTTTTATTATTTTTTTTTGTTACATAACTTTTCTATTTTTTTCCCCCCTCGTCCCGTGCCACCGAGTTCACGCCTGTTTAGTAATCACCACGCTGCCTGACAAAGGGAAAAAAATGAAAAAGATGGTTATTTCCCGTCATCAGCCGGCGTGGGGCTCTGGCTTAGTTGATAGCCTGGTAGAATGTCTGCAAGCAGTTTCTGGAACCAAAAGTAATACACTGGTATCGGCCCCAGCTCGAGATTCCACCAGCGTCCAGCTGTTCCAAGTACATAATAATTTATTCCCTTGTATCCCATTCCCACGCCACCAGGTCCGTGTCAGCTTAATGGATATCATACTATGGTTAACGCCACGCCGCGTTTCTTCCCAAGAAAGAAGGATATTTCTTCTCAGCCGGTGTGGAGATATGGCTTAGTTCAGTCTATAGAGATGGCTACCACTTTGATTGCCTTCAATATTTCAGCAAAAGAATTACTATTCTTGTTAGGATTTCCCACCAAAGTCCGACCCGTTAAAAAGGAACCATTTCATATTGGTTATGATTAAATGACATTAGGTCACGCGGCCATGACAGTGGCCTAGCGGCTTTGAATTTCTGTATAAAGTCCAGGGAAAATACAGCCAGAAATTACACGTCACTACAAACTTTAACTCTATTATGGTCCCCCCAAAGTCCAACCCGTTACAAAGGAACCATTTCATATTGCTGATGATTAGATGACATTAGGCTGCCGAGGTCGCATGGTTTTGGGTTTCTATATAAAGTCCAGGGAAAATTCTGCCTAAAATTCTATCGCTACAATCTTTTACCCTTCAACAAAAAACTCAGTACTATTGTTTGGAGTTTCCCCCCAGGGTAAGCCCTGCTAAAAAGGAACAGTTACACATTGCTGACAATCAAGAGATATTAGGTCACATGGCTGTGGTAGCAGCCGCGCGGTTTTGGATTTCTATATGAAGTCCAGGGAAAATTCTTTTGGTAATTGCATCACTCGCTGGCGGCGCCTGGGCCAGTAGCTCCGAGCACACAGTTTGGAGGCATTTTGGGGGCGCCGCTTGTGTCCAAAGTAGTTCAGTTGCCTCCGGGGTCGATCTTGCATGGCGGCACAAAGAAGCGTACCCACATGGCTCTGTACTTTAAGATCATCGGCACAGGGCGGATCCAGAAGTCCCACCCCATCGGCTTTCCCAGGCTTCCTGCATAGTCTAAAAACCGGCTGTTGCCTCGCTGCGTTCAAAAAGAAAGAGTTGAGAGAGAAAAGACCATACCCCGCTGGCAGCGCCTGGGCCAGTAGGTCCGAGCACACAGTTTGGAGGCATTTTTGGGGCGCCACTCGTGTCCAGAGTAGTTCAGTTGCCTCCGGGGTCGATCTCACGTGGCGGCACAAAGGACTAAAATGTATTTTTTATATAAAACACAATAAACATCAACAGGTTCATGCATGAAGCTCAAGACACAGTTGAGAAAAACATACGCTAAGAAGTAAAATTAGCCTATTCATAATCCATTAAAAATCTTCTTCTAGCTTTAGGTCCCATAGATAAAATTTATAACTAAAGACTGTAACTTTTGGAAGTCCTCAAGAAGAGAGAAATATTTCATTCCTCTATTTTACTCATATTTTCAATCTTTCCCCTATATTTTTTCATATTGGTTCCTTCAAAACTTTGATCAAAAGTTATCTGCGTTTTTTTTTTTGCCTGAGACTTTGAATACTTCATAACTTTTCCTGAACTTTCTCTTTGAGTGGAATAAATACTACTTTTAGTTTAATTGTACGGTGCAGTTTTCTTGGGATAATCTTGCCTTATACCTTTGTCTAACCAACAGTTTACAGGATGTGAAACTCGGTTCCATGATTATTGATTGTTAGGGAATAATCTGACTTTGTGTTGGAAATGATTAGGATCCCATATGTGATGCCATGAGACTCAAACTAAATAAGATGGATTCAAGGTGAACATTTAAACCCCTTTACTATCTCTTTGGCCACACCTGTCTACATTATTAATGACACGCTCTTCTGAGTCACTTTTAATATTAGCTTTTCTATTTTAACTGCATCCACACATACACACATTTACATACATATGCAAATAGATGTACAAGAACTCAAAATATGTTCCAACTAATACATAATTAGATAATATACCCGGGAGAGGCTTGGGGTCAGATGTCAAAAATCAATATCACAGAACTCAAATGTGATATTAACAGGACTTGTTTCTAGTAGAATATTCGAAGATAGATTTTTATCCAATGATTCCTCAAATTCCAGGTGCTGTCAGCACCCAGGACTATATGCAAATCCCTTTAACCTCTAGTTCCTTGTATAATATCCTATACTCTTATAGGATATTCTTATATTATAAAATAAGAATGTAAAATATAAAATAATATTTTCCCCTTCAAAAAACTCTTAGGATTATAGTGGTAACTTCCAGTTTACTCAATTTATTTTTCCATCTGAATGCATACCCACATTAGTTAATGTAGCTTACAGAGATTCAGATGTGGGTGTCTTTAAGAACCAGTTTGCTCTTCCATAGTCCACTTCATAGCATTTAAAATTTGTATCTTAAATACCTGCAAAATGTGTGCATGCCATTCCATATCATTAAGTCACTAACTATCAGAACATCAGTTTAAATTGAAACTCTTTTCATAATTAAAATTAGTACTATAGTCCCCTATCACATTATCTAAATTATTTGATGCAAGTTTAGTAAGACTCTGAATATCCTGGGGAAAAAATACCTCTCTCTGTAGATCTTCTCTTAAAATTCAATGGAGAAATAGTCACAGACCTCTCTGTCCCAAAAGAGACAATGGAACATAAAAGAAGTAACAATTATAAGCAGTTTTAAAATCCGACTGTGCAAACTCCATTAGATTTCATAGCCTGGGAATGATGCTCTGTGACTCATGACTGCCCTATAGGCCATCCTCTGCCTTTGGGAGAATTCTTCCAATTTTGCCAGCTTTCTCCTGTCTTCATAACTATTGGCATCTTCAACTATTTTCCCATCTCATTTTCTCTATGAGACTGTCAGTACAAAATAGTAGTACTGTAGCTATAAGGTTATTAGTATTAGTATTTGTATTGCTTTTTGGGTCACACCTGTCGATGCACAGGGATTACTCCTGGCTCTGTATTCAGGAATTACTCTTGGTGGTGCTCAGGGGACCATATAGGATGCTGGGAATTGAACCCGGGTCGGCTGTGTGCAAGATAAACGCCCTACCCACTGTACTATTATACCAGCCCCTGTATCTGTAAATTTTTTAAAAATTTTTTATTAATGAATCACCATGGGGTACAGTTACAAACTTATGAACTTCCGTGTCTACATTTCAGTCATATAATGATCGTTTACCCATCCCTCCACCAGTGCCCATTCTCCTCCACCAATGTTCCCAATATCTCTCCCACTACCCCCACCCTCTCCCCCACCTCCCCACCCCACTTCTACAGCAGGGCATTCCCTTTTGTTTTCTTTCCTTTTGGGTGTTGTAGTTTGCAATAGAGATATTGAGTGGCTCAATAGACCATGTTCAGTCTATAGTCTACTTTTGGCATGCATTTTTCAACCTGAATGGGTCCTGCAATCCTTTACAATTGTTAAGACATGGAGTTCAAGCCACTAGACAAAAAAAAAAAAAAGAAAGAAAGAAAGAAAGAAAGAAAGAAAGAAAGAAAGAAAGAAAGAAAGAAAGAAAGAAAGAAAGAAAGAAAGAAAGAAAGAAAGAAAGAAAGAAAGTGTTCACATATCTTTCATGAATAATCTGATTTCTTTTCCTGGTTTCCATTAAATTTTCCCCAAAACTTACACCAACCTTATATCTTCAAATGCTTTTGTTGTTCTTTTACAGAATACTTTGACCATTTTATTCTTTCAAAAGCTGGTCAGACACATTTGAAAGGTGAATTTTTTGTCTTTTTATGTCTGTTAGACCAAACATGCACATAGTTCTGATTAAAGTAGTCAATCTTTAAGTGAACTTAATTCTAGATATTTTACCCATAATTTTAAGTAGTCAAAATGGATAGAGGAGTTGAGAATTCACATAGTTCTCAAAAAACTTTAAATATGCTTCTCTTGATTCAGTGGTTAAGAATTTGCTTTAAAATTTTAGCTGCATTTCAGAGTTCTAACAGGGTTAGTACTGTCACTTTTACTTGATTTTTGATGTTTTGTGAAAGGATGCCTTTTGGGAGCCACCTGCAGTGTCATCTCTCTGATGATCTTCTCTCTAAATTGTTTTCAAAGCATTCCTATAAGAAAAGTAAAATCTCCTCAAAAGAAAACGGTTTTGGTCTCAATGTAAGCAGTGCTATCTTTATGTATGTCTTACGATTTTGTAAATATAAATATGGGTATGTTGAAAATTCATAATTTTTTGAAATGCTGTCTCTCAAATGCAGAAACCAATACATTCAAATCAACCAAATTCCTCATAATGATTTTTAATGCTGACTTCATCTGTTTATTTTCATAGCAGAGGCAATTTGCTTTATGTGAGAACAGATGTATATGTGATTATTTGCACTAAAATACCCAAACATTGGGGTAAAGCAGCGATTTACAATTGCTGGCTGAGACTTCTCTTAAGTACACAATTAGTGAACAATGAAGTCTCATTAACTCTTATATCTTTACAGTCAAGAAAACAAACAATTAAAACTGGTGGTGTGAAAATGTGTGCAGATAAACTTACATACATATAAACACATCACACTATTTTGAATTTTCTAAAACTGGAAAGCATCTGCTACCTTATTAGGACTCTCCTGTAGAAGAAATTTTTACTCAGAAGTTGGGCTTCTGATGGTATTTCTTAACTTTGTAACATTTGCTTCACTTATTTACTGATTTGAATAAAATCAGAATTTTCATTCTTCCACAGAAAAAATGTATTAGGAGTAAATTACCTTCAGTCACAAATTGGTAAATATTTGCCAGAGTAATATTAATTTGCATTTAGACATTCTTCCCTGGAGGAAAGCTTTGTTGATAATGGCACAGAGATTCATCAAGAATTCCTCCAAATGAGATGACTCATTCCATAGCTCTTTACAATTTGTGGGAGTGGATGAAACTCATGTTTATAGTATACTTTATCAAACTGCTGCTTTAGTTTTACATATATACTCCATAAACTAAGAGAGTTCTTTCAGTGTTTTTCAAAATCCTTGTATTCATCAATCTCATGCTCCTCTATGACACTTGATTCCTTCTTCTCACTCTAACCTTTTTCATTCTCCCTCTATTTTCATTCTCCCTCTTTTTGGTAGTAGCATCTCTTTCTCTACCACATCACCATGAACTATCATAAGATATACACAAAGTCATGTTTTCAAGTGCAAAATTATTTTTATATATGCAAAAGATATTTACTTAAAAAGGCAAGGAGATATTAATGGCATAGTATTTATTTTAGCTGTCCAACATAATGATATATGTATACATTGTAAAATCATCACCTCAGCTTTTCAGTAAATAGTCTTCACCAGGTTTTATTTCATTTTTCTTCTTGTGATGCAAAATTTTCAGATATATACTAGCTTAATTTAGTTAAAACCATCCTTCAACTCTAAGTTCAAATGTACAATTGACTTTTCAACATTTCCGTTTAAGGGTAATTAGGTGTATCCATACAATATTAAGGTATTTCTTTGCTTAGTACAATATTTGGCATATATTAGAGTAAAATTCTTGTATGTGTATATTTACTAAAAAGTAGCAATTTATTTTTTCTGGGTGATCATGTAAAAAAATAAGCTTAACAACATACTTAACTATTACTTTTCTCCCTAATGCTTCTCTAATGTATCAGTAATTATTGAATAATTTTTATAAATTATATTTTAATATGTACACATATAAATAATAAAATTTTTAATCCATAATAACAAAATATTTATATAAATAAATGTTATGTAAAATAGTCATATGACAGTCATTTACAAATGATATATAATATATGCATGCATGCACATATTGTGTAATACATATTTAACATAATTATTTTATATATGCATGTTATTGTAACTACTTGATCTCATTAGTCATTACTTTATGCTTGTTATTTAATTGTCTTTATATTCATCTCTGTCTCAGTCATTTCTCCACTGACAAGGAAGAACAATTATTACAAAACATAAACCAAATCCCATCTTAGTGATGCATCTTCTCATTCAAAATAAAATTCCTCAGATAAAGCACCAGGTTGTGCTGTTTATTATTATCTTGCCCTCATTTTCTATTTTATCTAACTTTCTTTATGTTTTCTTTTCTTAGTTATATTTGCCTCCTGGCACCATCCCAAGACACTGCCATTTTAGGATTGTTTATTTCCATCCAGATATTTCCCCCAGATAGCAAAGATTATTCTCAAATGTCACCTCATTAAAAAATAAATATTAACTCTGTACCTATATTTTCCTTATCATTTTTCCCCATGTGGCCCCTGCAAGTTTTTTAAGTGGTATAAACCCCTAAGCGATGATAGCACTTTTTGTTCTAGGAAAGTTTTTTATTCCAATATTTGACTTTTGACTTACTTCATTCCTGACACAGAAATCCCAAAATGTTATAAACTCTTTCGAGGAATGGTAAGTAGTACACAGTTTGGGGCAAATGTCTATTTTAAACGTTACCACATCCTACTTCCAACACCACGTGGTTCTCTAAGAACCATGGGTACATCCCTGGACACTCCCTGCACTGCATTCCCTGAACAGCCTCATATGTATACAACCTCTGGCCCTTCCATTGGCTGTCTGCCTGAATGACCAAGAAAAGCCAGTTGAACTCTTGATCTTCTGAGCAGCACTCAGAAACATACCCACTCCACCCACTCTCCAGGAAAAAAAAAAAACAAAGCTACAAAAAAAAAAAAATCACCAGAAATATTTTTGTTCTTCTGCTATAGTGATTAGTAGGTCACTGGAAAGAGCTTGATTATCAGGAAAACCAATTCATACTTAGAGCTGTTGAATGTTTAGTTCCACTGCACCCACTCCAGAGAGGAGGAGGAGAATAGGGCCACTCCAGAGACCAAAACGCAAGAAAGGCTGGAGACAGAGGTTTTCATTGATCACACCTACATGAATAAAGCACCATTGCACACTAACAGTAAGGTTTTTTGAGATTCTAGGTTGGTGAGCATATTCCTACTCTAAGGGTGACACCTAACTCCATCCGTTACTCAGAACAAAGTAAAATCTTACCCTAGGTAACCTTTCATCTTTTTCATTATAACCTTCATTCTATCCTCTTCATTTACTATGTAATCTATTTTCCCAAGACCTGTGAGACATGTTAACAAACAACCAATCCAAAGGGAAGGAAAACATGTGATCTACAACTGTCAGCTTGACAGAAGTTGTGGGCAACCTGAGATCCTCCTATGTATAATTGGCACCTGAGTGGAGGGACAGTGTTGTGTGAGCCCTGAATTTGTGGGGGTGTCATTTTACCTCTGAACAGGTAATATCACAACTGAGCTCAATTGTAGGATAAAGAGCTAGTGTCAGAGAATTGCTTGGTGTTAAAGAGGCTGTAAGTTTTTTCAATACAACCCAGTAAGATGTCACCATATTAAATATTATTCTGGACTTGGGTTTCAATGAGAGATTTAGTACAGATACTGAGCACTGAATGATAGAAAAATTAAAAAAAAACAAACTAATAAAAACCCCAAGAGTAATTGGTGGGACTGTCATGGAGATTAGATTTTTCAAAGAGAAGAACAGAAGTCATCCTTCCCGCCCTTACATCCCCCACCCCTCACATATACCTTAATACTTCTGCAAGCAGTGTTATGTCAGGAAGGAATGTAATATAATTCATAGTGGGCATTAGGCACGCACAAATGACTCATACTCAACCTTGCATCTATCAATTCTGCATACTGACTTTGAGCAAATTACATCTTAGCAGCCTAAAATTCCTCATCTGTAGACTAAGGATAATAATTTTATTTTATGCTAGCATTCAATGGGCAATATATTAAACTCTACCTGAATGGTTTATAGTAAATAAATACTAGTTTTGTCATTTCTTCTACAAATATTAGAAATAAGTCTTGTGACATGTTTCTATTATGTGTGTGTATGTGTGTATGTATGTATGATTTTTAGGCAGGGATTATGAGAGAGACCAAGGACATTATTCTTATATCAAGAAATTCTGTAGTAAGTGGATAAAGCTTAGTATGTTAGTTTTTTTTTCTTATCTCTCCTAACATTTCATGGAACAGAGAGGGACATGGGTGTGATAATGAGTTTGCCTATTGAAGTTACTCTGAAATCTGAAGATGGAATCTCAACATTTCAGTAAATAGTTGGATGAAAATGGACAAATCTGAATATTATCAACAAACTGCAGCATAATTTCAAAACATGCAAAAATTCATTGAACTATCAGGTACATTTGCAAATGCACTTTTACTTAACACTTTTTCAAATCACAGGTAATTTAAAGGAAAAAATGTAGCTAAGTATTTTGAGTTCATTTACACTTATGTTACCAAAATTTCATTTTGAAAGAGCACTTTAAGGCATTTTGAGTTTTCCAATAAGTTTGAAAGCCTTTTTAAAATTAAATATGCTTCATATGTACAGTAGAGATTGAAGTTCATTAACAAAAATGTATGTTCCTATTGACACTTAATTTTTTAATACATCTGCAGTGATTTCTTCTCAGTATTATCTGAGGTAAATTTGACCTCTCTGCAGAATTATAGACACAATTCTCCCCAGGACGCAGGCCCACATATTTCCATTTTCTTTATTTTCCTAATACTCAGAAAGAAGGTCTGAATATCTAGATATAAATATTCAGAATATTTAGAATAACAGATAACTGAAAAGATGTATTTACAAGGCAGAGTTTAAATGTGGAAAAATTTATTGATAAAACACCAAATAAGCTCCTAAAAATCAAATAGTATACTCCAAAGCCTTGAATATTAAGATGTTTTTTGCACCTTTTTGTTTCCATATACCCCTACCGAATGCTGAGGGTCTCACTGAGCCTTTGGTCTCAGAGCCCAGAAGTTTATCTTGGCCAAGAATTAAATGGCACACTGATTAATTCATTGGTTCTGCACATTCAACTTTTATTTGTTAGTTGATTTGGTTTTTTTTTGGGGGGGTTGTGGTTGGGCCACACCTGGAGATGCTCAGGGATTAATCCTTGCTCTGTACTCAGGAGTCACTCCTGACATAGCTTGGTGGACTGTTTGGGATATCAGGAATGGAACCTAGGTAAGCTGCATATTAGGCAGTGCCTTACCCACTCAACTATCTTTCTAGTTCAGTTCCTTGATATTTATTCTTTTTAAAAAAAATCATCCGGATGGATAGCATACTATATATTACAGAATAAGTCTATGTGATGAACTTTATGTATAAGCCATTTCTGTTTCATGGGTTCTCTTATCGCAGTGTGATTATGTGGGTTACTCTTCAAGCACTGTTCAGTCATGAGTATGACTAGTCTTCATCATTTTTTCAATTTACTCCAAAGTTGTTCCTTGAAATATGTGAAATTTAATCAAAAAATTTTTAAGAACGGTTTCCAGATAACTGTTGTGTCCCATCTGTCCATGAAATGTTGTCCCAAAGTATTTCCAAACTAAAACTTCCAGAGACAGAACCAATGTTGAATGCTTCTGGATTTTGTTTCTGTTATAAATGAACATGTGTGATTTTATATGTAAAAACTATTTGACACATTTTGGAAAGATGAGGTTTCTTGAGGTCAGATTAGCTTTTCTGTGAAGCTGTCCATGTTTTCATGCCCTGAAAAAGTGAATATACTTTGTAACCTGGGAAGAAGCAAATGAAAATTGCAGTAAGAATTAAGATAGCTAATTTGACTTTAACGTAAAGAGATGATCTCACATTATCTAGGTATAGTCAACATAATCCCCAAGAACTTTTAAGTACAGGAAATAGAGGGGGAATGATTGGTATTAGAGTGATATTACGTGGATGGGGGAAATGGCAAGTCATTGTTTTGTTAACTCTGGAGATAGAGAAAGTGACTAAATTAAGCAATGAGCATAGCTCCTAGAGTACAAAAAATAACCTAAGAAAATAGATTCTTTCCAATGAGCTAACAAAAAGGAATGCAGCTTTGCTGAAAAAGTTGAATTTATTTGTTGGAATCTCTGAAAATGATTTCAGTGTGATCCCTGACTCTTATTTTAAATTCAGACCCCTGTGATAACTTCTACTTCTGTGTGCTTGCCTAGATCCAGTCTCCACATTTCAGAGTAAATTTCTCTTCTTTCCATCATTATTGTTGGTGAAACTTTTCCCTTAACTTTTTTATTCTCGGTTCTTGGAAAGAACCACCATACCCTATTCTTTTATTCTTTCTTACCTCTTGGTAGTATGCTCAAAAGTATTGCAAAAGCTTTCTAATAGAATTGTCCTCATTCCATGAAGACTAATTATTCTGAAACTCATAAAAAGAGAAACAGAATACAATAACAAAAATTGTGATCTGTCAGTATATTTAAAATAAATTTCTTCAGTTTCTTTTCTTTAATATGAAATAGTTTTCCTTGCAAATCTCACTAGAAGTCCCACATTCTACCTGGGTTGAGGACCAAAACCAGCTGAATTAACGTATATGGTCTACACAAAATAGAGATCATGATGAAATGGGACAAATAGTAAACACATGTCTATTAGCACGATTGACCACATCCACATGGCGACGAAGCTCACCGAGGTTTCGCGAGAGTTCAAGATGCCGCTCTGTCTAATGTTCATTGATTTAAAGAAGGCCTTTGATTCTGTTGAGCCTGAAGCTATCATTGAAGCCCTAGCCAAACAGGGCGTTCAAACTCAGTACAGCAGGATCCTCCAAGAGCTGTATTATGGATTCACCACCAGGATTTCACCGTTCTACAAGGAAGTGATCATTGACGTAAAGAGAAGAGTTTGGCAGGGTGATACCATTTCACCGAAACTGTTCAGTGCCACCCTCAAGAACATCATTCGATGACTGGAATTCGAAGGAATGGGAGTGAAGATAAAAGGTCGGCAACTACACCACATCCGCTTCTCTGATGACATTGTTCTAATAACACCAAACATCAGCCAAGTGGCACAAATGCTGGCCGACTTCAACTGCAAATGTGGAAAGGTGTGACTGCAGCTGAATCTCACCAAGACAATGTTCATGAGAAATGGACTAGTTCCTGATGTTACATTTGCTCTCAATGAAATGAACATCTCTGAATGCAGAAGTTATGTGTACCTAGGCTGAGAACTCAATATGACAAATGACCTGGCACCTGAGCTGCACAAGAGAAAAAGAGAGTGGAGTGAAATGCCTTCAAGTTCTTCGAAGAAGTGGTTAAGAGGACGAAGAACCTCTGGTTCTGGGCAGATCTTTTAGACTCCACCGTTCTGTCTGCACTAACATATGCCTCAGAGACCTACGAAAACAAGATGAGAACGCTATTCGGGTCTCCCAAAGAGGAATCTAAAGGGCTATGTTTGAAGTATCATGTTTCACTCAAGTAGAAGAAGGAATCTGGAGTTCAGACCTCTGTCCACAATTGAGAATCAGGGACTCTGTTTCATTTGCCAAGGCATCTAAAATCAAATGGGCAGAACATGTAATGTGCTGAACTAGGGCTATTACCAACTGGATTCAACAGGACATCAAAAGAATGCCTGGCCTCCCACCTATGAGATGGTCAGACTTCTTCATCAAGACCCTGAATGACTGGTTTTAGACTCTTTGTATTCTTGGAGTGAGCAGATGCCTGGAGTGAGCAGTCATGCTACAGTAGCACAGGACAGGGAATGGAGATGTTACTGGCTCCCACTTGATCAACTCAATGAGCAATGGGATGACAAGTGACAAGTGTTAAGTGATATCCATTTGCATTATTTTAAGTAAATAAACATACAGCATGCTGAATAGTATTTCATTATGTAAAACCTTGGTGATTATTTGATTGTTAGAGGTGCCATTCATTTATTTATCTAGAGATTAAACATGAGAATAAGACCATATACATGCCTGCATGTCTCTTTCAATTGTGTGTTTATACAAAATAGGGAAGAAAGAAACTCTCCTATCACAGATGGAAATCTTTGAGGATCTCCTCAAAGACATGTTTCAAGACATAGTACAAGTAATATATTTATCAAGAAGTATTACAAGTGAGGATCACTGTCACTGTCACTGTCATCCCGTTGCTCATCGATTTGTTCAAGTGGGCACCAGTAACGTCCCTCATTGTGAGACTTATTTTTACTGTTTTTGGCATAGTCAATACATCCGGGTAACTTGCCAGGCTCTGCCGGGTGGGCTCCATACTCTCGGTAGCTTGCTGGGATCTCCGAGTGGGGCAAAGGAATCGAACACGGGTGTGCCGCATGAAAGGCGAGAGCTCCACTGCT
Organism: Sorex araneus; assembly: GCF_027595985.1. Taxonomy (NCBI): domain Eukaryota; kingdom Metazoa; phylum Chordata; class Mammalia; order Eulipotyphla; family Soricidae; genus Sorex; species Sorex araneus. The sequence goes on from NC_073313.1 coordinate 185,231,565, forward strand.
GTGCTATTGCTCCAGCCACAAGTGAGGATAGAGAAAGAAAATTAAAGGCTTACTCTGATGTAGTATAAACTGTTTGAAAACTCATGTGGGAATTCTCTGTGGGTGTTTTACTAGATCTGTGTCCATCCATACAGTATAATTTTCTCCTTTTCATTTTTTTCTTGCTTAGAAATATCTAAGCAAGAGGGAGGAGGGTGAAAGTACTCCCCACCCCAAGGGACCCAGCCCCAGCAACCGACCTCCACTTCCCCACCACCACCATGCTCCAGGCCACTTTGCACATGCTTGAACCAAGCCTCACGCCTAAGTGAAGTCCCACGGAACCCAGGTAATAGGGAACTTTGTTATCTTAACTCTGGGCTCAGTGGGACCCGGGAGCAGAGATCCTCTGCCTGCTTTCCCCAATCTCCAGCAACTCAAGGGTCACACCCATAAGCCACCTCCTGAGGTGCCAGATAATTTTCTCATCATCCACCCTCCAGAACTCATGGCTGCTTCTTCCAAAAGGGAGCATAAAATTAGGCCCCCATAACCATGACAATAGACTCTGCACAGGGGTGCCCCAGAGGGGAGCGGGTGAGAGCTATCTCTGCCCAAGGGACACAGCCCAGCAGCTGCCCTCCACTACTCAATGGCCGCCACACTCAAGGCCATTTTCTGCACGATCGGGCTGAGCTTCATGCATGAGTGAAATATATTCCTGGAAACATCCTCATAAAGGGAATATATACATATATGCCTCTCGGAGAGCCCAGCAAGCTACTGAGTGTATCCTGCCCTCACAGAGAGCCTGGCAATATCCCTGTGGCATATTCAATATTCCAAATACAGTAACAATAACAGGTCTCATTCCCCTGACCCTGAAAAGAGCCTCCAATTGCTGGGAAAGATGAGTAAGGAGAGGCTAATAAATCTCAGGGCTGGTGTAGGATAACATAGCCTCAGGTAATTTATGTTTATTGGGTTACTCCCATTACAGTGCTCCTATTCCTCTTTGTTTATTTGTAGCTTCTTTCTTAGTGTTCTGTTGACTTGTAAATAATGTTTTTCTCTTCTCCTTGAGTCCTTTGCATAGTTTATTCAGAGCAAGTCCTTTTTGTATGGGCACAGGAAGACTTAACAAATGTTATGCTTTTGTAACCTGGGAGTCATTTGACTCTATATGATATTTTCCTCCAGGGCATCTGTTCTCTTGACCTAAGCCTCAGCTGCCCTTACTTCCTAGCACCCCCAAAGCACGGTCCCGACGGGGGGACGAGAAGGACCCAGGGCAAGCAGTGAGTTGTGTGCTACCCTGGCATCGAGATGGCCTGGCCAAAGTGCCTGATGCTTAACTATAAGTTAAGAGCTTGATCATGGACAAATGCTGTCATGATCCAAACAGTGATAACTAGATTTGGACCCTGCTAGGGTGAGGAATGATTAATCTGGCCTGAGTGCTGTGGTCTGAGCCTGTGGCAAGATGTTGCCAGGAGATCTGCCTTGCAAACCTCAATGTATCTCTTGCTATGTCCATACAAAAATAACTAGTATTAAGTTGTTAATAAATTCCTGGATTAAGGAAAAGAAAAAAAAACATTAGAGTGAGGAAGGGCTTTGGAATGCCCTGCCCTCAGGAAGGGCTTACTTATGTTGATTTTGCTACCTGGCTGGGTGTAGCCTAGAAGGCAAGGTGGGAGAGAGAAGAGGGAGGAGACAGAGAAGACAGAGAAGCTAGGAGGAAGCAGCAGTTGATCCAGATGGAGAGCCAGAGCTGGGAGTGCGGGAAATGAGGAAGATGGAAGATTGAATAAACAGTAACTAATCAGCAACCAGCTTGGTCCTCGTTCTTCCTTCGCCTGTCCTTAACCACCAGCCATCCCGATCCAGTCCACACACTGCGGTTCCAGGGCACCGAACGCGGGGCGGTGAGACAGAGCCGCCAAGAGAGCCCAAGAGTGCACTCGCCCCTCGGCAAGCTTTAGTTTTTTACAGGCTGGCACGAATGGAGATGATAATGGCACCAGCTCGAGTAAATCGATAAACAACGGGATGACAGTGATACAGTGATACGGTGATAGAAATATCTGTCCAAAACATGAAATTCCAGTTTATTGACGTTTTGAGTTTTTTTTCTTGAGATTAATAAAAATATTTACATATAAGTACTCAAACCATTAATGAAAAAAATAATGCTATAGGGATCATATATTTTAAGCAAGTATTGGAAAGGATGGGGATAAGTGATCAATAAAACCACAAAGGAATGTTTTTAGAGAGGATACAGTAAATATCTAAGAGAGAAAAAGATGGGAAAATAATGATGAATTTGTTTATTTTATTTCATATTTATTGTTGTATAAAGTCTGGCTCAATCTCTTTTATGAATGTAGATGTAAAATTCTGAAATAAAATATTACTAAATCTAATCCAGCATGTCATGATCAATTACAGTGCCACATGGAATGCAATTTCCATCTGAAAAATACAAAATTTATTAATGTGACTCATAATGTTAATATATTAAAAAAGGAAATAGAAAACATAAGCCAGGTCAGTGTTTCTCTACAGGGACCATGCCTGCAGCTGAGCGGGTTACTGCTATGCTTGACAGGAGTTTTGACATTTCTGATTTCTCTTCAGTAAATGCAAATATCATTCTATAGCTATTGAAACAATCTACACACTAACTCTCCTCTTTCATAACAGCTTCAAATGCTTCCTATGGGATAGGGCTACTATCTCTGGCTGAATATAAAATCTAGATAGACACAAAAAAACTTTCTATAATCTATGTCTTCTTCTCCTGCCCCTCCCCTTTCTTTCTCCTAAAGTCTTAATAAAGCTGAAACAGTAAAGTGTCTTCGTAAAACAACACAAATGCCTTTCTTAGAGATAAAATGGTGAAATTCATTACATTAGCATGAAAAGAAAGGGAAGGAAACCTGAGACTGGGGGAGAGGACAGTGGCAAATTGCTAGCCTTTTAAGAATCAAGCAGTAAATCTAATTCCCAGCACATTCAACAGGAACAAGTGAGACCCCAGTGGTAGGGCATTGACGTATAGGATCTCTGGTACTACAACAAGGATGCAGTGTCCCTCAAGTGTTTAATTCAACCAGTGTGTTAGTACCACAGCTAAAGTGTAGAATAAGCAAACACATGTCCAAGAGCCAAGTATGTGCAGGTCATAACAACAGCAAAAAAGGGAGAATACATTAAACATGTGTTTTTTCTCAAAAAAAGAATAAAATGTCTGGTCTCGCTAACATAATTTATCAATTTGAAGTTCATGCCAATTTCAATATAGATAGTAGGAAGAAAACAATAAATAAATATTTTATGTTATATATTCATATTTATTTAATTTGAGACAGGATGTCATATTTGAATTGTATATCATATGCGAATAAGATTAACACTATGTTCATTATGCATGTTATCTACCATCTGACAGTTTACAAAAACCAAAAGACTGTCAAAAGACATTTAAGTGAATATGATCAGTATGATATTGATATTTCTATATCTGCGTCAAGTCATACCTATGGTACTTACTCTTGACATGTGTTGATTCTTTTGTAGCATAGAATGAAACATGATATATTGATCGTATAGGTGAGATCCCAAGTGACTGAGATGCTGCACTTAAAAGTATATTGAACAGTGTTAAATGACTGGGCATGTAAAGATGTTCACAAAAGTACAAAACCCCAAAGAGGAGGGTAGAATGTCTCTTAACTATATTGAATTCATTGCTGTCTTTGTTTAAAGTAAAAAGTTAGTGTTTACTAAGATGAACTGCAGCTCACAAAGGATAATCAACAGAAATTGTGATGCTGATAAACCACTGGAATAATCTGATTTAAAAAAAAAAAAAGAAAGCACAGGATCATCTGCCCTTTTGTCCTATAAACTGGATGAAGAAAATTTGGTAGGGAGTTAAAACCTAAGTGTTGTAGGTTTGTACAGAAAAACTTCCTGCATGCTCCTGTACACTAAATAGGATAAAAAAGAATATTTTAAGTCAGATGACGACTATTACTAAAACTTTAGAAATACTAGAGTCAAATTAAGGCTTGCAAAGAAGAAACAATGTAGGATAAGAGTTCTCATGTATATTTCTCTTTGCAGTATTTGTAAGGGATATTGTTACATAGAAGAGATAAAGATTACAAACAAGTCAAGATCATGAAAACTATGATTATGGAAAAATATTATATTTTAGTCACAATATTTTGACGGTCAAGAATCAGTCACAAAAATGAGGTAAATAAATAGAAAAAGGAAAATAAACAGAAAGTTAGAAATAGTAGAGAAACATTACATGAGACAAAATAGAAAGATGAATACAGCTTCTAGCAGAATTAAAAGAAAGACAATATGATTTATTTGGGATGAATATGTTAGTTGTCAAAATAAAAAGAGAGAGTGATTAGTATTACTCCCAATTTGATTTCTAGTTTATCTTCATCAAGGCTATGCCCTTATCTACATAATACCCTCTTATCTAACTTACTATCTTCAGTTTATAACCAGCAATTTTCTTTGCAGTGAACTCTACTGACTATTTTATTTCAAAAGATACTCCTATTCCCTGTACATGATTTGTAATTTCCATCATCTCTTGTCATAATATAATTTTTTTACTTCATCTGCATTATTCACAGTTTATGAAGTAACATAAAAATTCTTTCTTATTTTTAAATTTTTTAAAATTTTATTGAATCACTGTGAGATAGTTACAAGCTTTCATGTTTGGGTTACAATCTCACAATGATCAAACACCAATCCCTCCACCAGTGCACATTTCCCACCACCAATATCAAGAATATTTATTATTGTTCACAGATCTGTTTTAAACACCCAGTGCTTTTCTAGGTATGTAGTAAGTTTTTAAGAGATACTTTAAGAAAATGAATAAATATATAAATTATCCACAGACATTACCTATATAACAGCATCCCTTTTTTTTTTTTTTTGCTTTTTGGGTCACACCTGGCGATGCACAGGGGTTACTCCTGGCTCTGCTCAGGAATCACTCCTGGTGATGCTCAGAGGACCATATGGGATGCTGGGAATCGAATCCGGGTCAGTCATGTGCAAGGCAAACACCCTACCTGCTGTGGTATTACTCCAGCCCCCTAGCAGCATCTCTTAATAGAGTTCGTCAACACCCTGTTTTTTTATTTGCAAAGTGATTAACTTATTTTCCCTGTGATCATCTCTAAAGGAAAAAATGATCCTTCCTTCCTTAGATTGAAATATGTGGTGGATAGATCTGAATCATTATACTGTTTCAACACTTATGGCTTTGACAAATTGTGAAGCATCTCTAAATACCTGGAAAATTAAACTAATAAGTCTTTGTTTCTAGAATAAGAAATGTACCAAACACAGAGTAGATTACATATATTTTTTTTTCTTTTTGAAAGAATGTCTTTTATTTACTACCTTATTCCTGTTTTCCTGTTTCAGAATGGATCACAACTTCAAAAAACACTAAACGCTTTTTGCTTTACGTGAAGCAAACAGTGGAAACATTTCCTGGAGGCAACCTGTAACTAGGAAAATTTCCACTTCACTTTGAAATGCTAATATGCAAAACTTGGCAAATAATCAAACATACGGTCATAGGTTTGGATGTTTATCCAAAATTGCCTCCTGAACATTCAGAAATTTTCTAATTGCTAATTGCCAATCAAGAACAGTTTTGTGAGATTTGATTCCTACCTGGATCACACAAATGTTAAATCCAAAGATGCAAAACACTCTCAATTTGGGTCTGAGAGAAGACTTTAACTGTGGTTTTGAAAAGTGTTTTTTAAATGCAAAAACTTGTGTCCAATATTATTGGAAATAATTTCCTAGCAAATGATGGCTTCAAGATGGCTAGCAATATTCATATACAAAACATGATAATTTTTTAAAGGTTTTGTCCTAAATAAATTCCAAATTTCTGTATCCAAGGAAAATGATTTAAAACTACATTTTTATTACCTAATGAAGTAAATGCTATATGATCAAATGGCAAAAAATAGTGTGGGCATATATTCTGGAAAGACAAATAAAAATAGTATCGAGTATGTGAATTTTATCAATAAATTTTAAAGAAAAGGAAAGACTTAAAAAGGCTAAGTAAAAGATTAAGATAAGTTATTAGTTATTATTATGTTATTGTGCTGGAGTCAGGGTTCTGATTTAAAACATTTACTCCTGTCTGATTATGCTATTAAATTATCCAGCAGAAAGCTAAAAGCTTGTGAATGTGATTGGATAGCTCTCTCAGTTACAGTATATTATAAAGGACTGGGAAGAGTTCAACAGTAAGGATATGTGATTGGTTAACTTTGAGGTATTCAAAGAAACAATAAACAGGGTGGGCCTATCTTAATCAAGGAAGTCTGAACATAATGACTCTAACATATAAGAGAATCTAGATATTCCACAAGATATATTTCCTGATTTCACAATGACAAGGAAATGAATCCATTAATAACAGTGTGATCTTTGAAGAGGACATAAAGCTTCTGAGGAGGCAACCACACCCTTCACAATCTGAGTATGCACCGTGAGGCACTCCCAGTGGCTTGGCCATCACAAACTCTAAATTACAAATATATGTGACTTTAAAGTCATGGATTTTGTGATAATTTATTATGCCCAATAAAAAATGACAATGAATTATAGGTTATGATGCAATGATTAGATTAGTCACACAGATTCAATGTCTTCCTTGTTTTAACAACAGTGCTCTGAACATAAATTTTTCAAGACAAAAGTTTGCTTACAACTAGATACATCAGATTTCTAATACGAAGAAAATATGAAACTGGAACGAATAGCATTTTCTACCAGAATCCTAAAACAAACATTGCTTTTCCTTTTCTCTAATTCAGAGTTGTCCATGTGATCCTTTGTTTTTGCTTCTTGTTTTTCCACAACCCCTTTAAAGTAAACCTCCACAAATACTTTAGTGCAAATGATTAATATAGTTTTAGGAGGTCCTATCAAGAGGCTTTACAACTAGGCCACAAATGCAGTACTTTCCTTCACATAAGGTACCTTTTTCTATAAATAACTTTTAGAAACCTATTATACAAGTCAAGCTAGAATCAATTAAAATGAATAATATGCTCAAAACACCTTGGGAGAATGACCCTAATTCAAAGAACTGTAAACTTGAGAATAAAACATTGTGTGAGCTCATTTTCAATTAAATTATCTCGGGTGAGTGTGCAGATGCCCACAAAGTTCTCATGCTTCCTAGTTAATTACTATTTATTTGGGGGATTGGGACTAAATATTCTCCCTTCTCATTCAATACCTTTCTTTTTCTGTTTTTGGGTGCATTCTAAAGCACTCCACACAGCTAAATAGGGAAGTTGGTAATGAATCTCATGTCACAAAGAGAGAAGTTTCTCTGTTTAATACAGTATGCTGTGAAGTTATTGGATACTAATGAAAGAAATACAGATTTATTTCTTCTAGGAAAAGACTCCTATAAAACAAATATATTTGTATTTATATTTTATTAATTTTATTCTGATTCCAGTATGAGTTAAAACTGAGAGATGAAAAACGTTAGAGGAAGCCCAGTTGAGATACATTTTAATCATCCCTTAAAAATTATGGCAAATTATGCAAAATTAAACTAACAGCATTAACAATGGGCAAAAGCATACAACACAGGAAATTGAAAAAATCACAAGAGGTAAGACTAATTGTATGAATTTGACTAGCTAAGGAAAGTAATAGACAGTTAATGTTAAAATGGTGTTCTGTTCTCTCTTGAGACCAAATGAATAAACAAAGACAAAATAACTCAGAAAGGTAGTCCAGATTGTGATGCAGAAAGATAGCCTTTAAAAAATGTAATTGTGGAACTCCCATATTTGTCTGCTAGAAATATGAATCTAAAATGCATGCAGCATAGCAAATAAGAAAAAAATTGAAAATCAACAGAATTTGGGACAAAAATTGAAAGGATTTGATTGGATCGACCAGGTTATATGAGAAAATAATGGGGAGGCCAGAATTCAACATTTGATGAATGAATTGAGGAAGAGATATCAGCTGAGGATGTGAGGGAAAAAAGGCCCACATTCAAAAGAACAAAAGCAACCGCAGTTGGCGTGGATGTGGAGAGAAAGGGATTCTCCTTCATTGCTGGTGGGACATGCCGACTCGTTCAGCCCTTTTGGAAAACAATATGGACAATTCTCAAAAAATTAGAAATTGAACTCCCATTTGACCCAGGAATACCACTCCTTTGAATATATCCTGGAAAGGCAAAAAGGTATACTAGTAATGACATCTGCATTCTATGTTCATTGCAGCACTGTTTACAATAGCTAAAATCTGGAAAAAACAGAGTGCCCAACAACAGATGACTGGTTAAAGAAACTCTGGCACATCTACACAATGGAATACTATGTATCTGTTAGAAAAGATAGTCATGAAATTTGTATATAAGTGGTTCTACACGGAAAGTATCACGTTAAGTGAAATGAGTCAGAAAAAGAGGGACAGACATAGAAAGATTGCACTCATCTGTGAGATATAAAATAACATAGTGGGAGACTAACACCCAAGAGTTGTAGAGATAAGGATTAGGAGGTCTGCTCCACAGCTTGGAAACTGGCCTCGAATGCTAGGGGACAAGGCAGCTGAGATAGAGAAAGGAACACCAAGTAGAGGATGTCGGGAGGACCCATTTGGGTTGGAAGATGAAAGCTGAAAGTAGACTATAGAGCAAACATGATGGCCACTCAATACCTCTATTGCAAACTACAACACCCAAAAGGAGAGAGAACAAAGGGCAATGCCTTGCCACAGAGGCAGGGTGGGGTGGTGGGGGGTGGGGTGGGAGTGGTGAGAGGGATACTAGGATCATTGGTGGAAGTGAATGGGCACTGGTGGAAGAATGGGTAAATAATCACTGTATGAGTAAAATGCAAACACAAACGTTCATAAGTTTGTAACTGTACATCACAGTGATTCTCTAATAAAAACTTAAAAAAAAAAGACAAAGGGGAAAAAACAAAAATGAGGGCAGTGCTGATCAAAAAGTAGTGAGAATATAGTGTTTCAAAAGAAAAAGGAAAAGTTAGTCACTTTTAATTAATAAAGACTTAACTAGAATGTGGGGCATTGTAGGATGACATTACTTTGTCCTCTCCCCCCTTACCACAAGTAGTTTGTCCCGGTTTTCCCCGGAGTTTAGGCTTACTCCAGTCACACCCATCAAGGTGTTCCTGAATCTCTCCCATCCCTTTGTTTAGCTATAATCACTTCTCCATGCTCTCTTCCCCAAAAGAGTTAATCCGCGGCTTTCCCTTAATCTGACTGAGAATGAAATAAACGATCGAGCAACCAGTTTGGCCTTCTTCCTTCTTCCTTCCATCGCCTGCCCTTGACCGACAGCACACACAGCGGTTCCGGGGCACTGGACTCGGGCGGTGAGACAGAGCTGCCCGGAGAGCCCGAGAGTGCTAGCACCCCTCGGCGAGCCTTAGATTTTTACAGCTGGTGTCCCTGGAGCAGGCCTGAACTACCAACTAAAGGTAAGAATAGCGTTCGGTGCACCCTACTCTAGAAATTGAGTGGGAGATCAGGATTTTTTTAGTGTGCTGCTGATTAGAATCCGAACAGCAATCACCCACTAAGATGGGGCAGATTCTGGGCCTTCCCAAGATCTTTCATATTTTCTCAAGCCAGACTGAACAGGGCAAGCCATTTATGGATTTGATTCAGTGTCTCTCCCGCAGAACAGGAGACCCAGAATTCTGCATTTCCAGAGACCAACTCTTGTCCTGCTTTAAGTTAGTTTATGCAGTTAACCCATGGTTCCCAGATGAAGGAACTCTAGAAAGTAAGATTTGGAAACAAGTTAGGAAAAATGTCTCCAAGGCATCTAAGGAAGGGACTAAGATCCCCGTGGAATTCTGGACTACCTGGGAGATTGTTAATTCTATTCTCCTGTTTTTGAAAAGTGCAATTGATGCGGAGGAGAATATTAGGAATATTAGGCCTCAGCTCCTCCTGCACCTAAGTCTCGAAAGGGTTTTCATAGCAAAAATACTTCTGAGGCTGGTAAATATAGCTCTACTTCCAGTGCATTAGATGGAAGTGATGCGGGTTATGAGTCTGCTGCCACTTACTCAGATTCTGAGTTCGAGAGTGACTCAGCCAAGCGGCCTACAGACTGCTCAGGACATGCTCCCAATCGCCCAGTCCAGGCAGAGAAGCAGCGGCCTCCATCTTATCGCAGGTTAAGGATGGATTCTCTCAGTCGTTTCAAACAGGCCTGTGTCTCGTACGGGCCTACATCTCCGTACTGTAGGGAGTATCTTGAATACTGGAGTAAAAAGGCCTACTGGGTACCTCAAGATTTTCACATGGTTGCTAAGATTCAGGGTCTCTCCCGCAGAACAGGAGACCCAAAATTCTGCATTTCCAGAGACCAACTCTTGTCCTGCTTTAAGGTAGTTTATGCAGTTAACCCATGGTTCCCAGATGAAGGAACTCTAGGTCTGCTCCACAGCCAGTTTCCAAGCTGTGGAGCAGACCTCCTAATCCTTATCTCTACAACTCTTGGGTGTTAGTCTCCCACTATGTTATTTTATATCTCACAGATGAGTGCAATCTTTCTATGTCTGTCCCTCTTTTTCTGACTCATTTCACTTAAAGTGATACTTTTCGTGTAGAACCACTTATATACAAATTTCATGACTATCTTAAGCTGTTCTCAGTACTTGGAATGGAGAATGTGGCTCTATAATGAGGCCAAGGCAAGGCTTCAAGGCCTAGGCCATGCTGGACAAAACTTTTCAGGTATTGAGTTGACTTGTGAGATGTTAACTGGTGAAGGGAAATGGCTCGACCCAGAAAGGCAAGTCACCTTGCCTCGTGCTGTTCTTGCTTATGTCCGTGACACAGCCCTGCATGCATGGGAGAAGGTTGATGCAGAAGCAGAATTTAAGGGAAGTTTTACAAAGATTTTCCAGAGAGCCTCAGAACCTTATGCAGATTTCATAGGAAGGTTGATGAAAGCTATTGAAATGCAGGTTAAGGATGAGGCAACTCAGGAGCTGTTGATTGGCCTTTGAAAATGCTAATGAGGATTGCCAAGCCATTCTGTGCCCTATTAAGGAGAAGGAAGACATATTCGGGTACTGGGTACTTGGAAGCATGCTGGAATGTTGGCTCTGCTAAACATAAGGTGCAGGTCTATGCCTTACAGAGACAAGCTCAGAAAAGATGTTTTAATTGTGGAAAACCAGGCCACTTTCGTAGAGATTGCAATGCGCCCCCAAGCCGTGCTACGAGAGCACGTCCTGGGCCCTGTCCCAGGTGTAAGGAGGGAAACCACTGGGTCAGAGACTGCATTGCCAGACTTGCACCTCCCGGGCCCTGTCCCCGGTGTAAGAGGGGAAATCATTGGGCCAGAGATTGTTGCTTTAATTTTGATGTAGTGGGTGACCCCAACTCGGGACACCTGCAAGGGGGCCAGCCCCAGGCCCCGCAAAATCAGCAGATGTTCTCAGTTGCAGCCCCTTTCCCCAGTGTGGAGTTTCAGAGCTCCAATCAGCATAATCTCTGCAGCCAGGGATGGCAGGAAGCGCAGCCTATTTCCTGCCCCGATACAGTTACTACAACCCCTTTTCAGTATAGAACACTGCGGCCTTAAGCCCACCACCTCTGCATTTTCAGTGGACATATGGAATGTTAAATCAAATACAAAAAGGAGGTATTTTCTCAATTGAATGTAGCAGGAAAACTCCTCATTCGAGGAAAAGGCTATGCTTTTGTTTCAACAGATGATAACCCCACTATGAAACTTTGGGTCCCATTATGTCTTGTCAGAAGTAGAATTCAACCACCTGATTTGGATCTCAGACCTCCAGAGATTCACAACCCTTCAAATTCCAGCTCTGATTCATCACCAAACTGATTTCAGCTGGAAGTCACAAGGAAAGAAGAGGAGCCAGCGTTAGAGGACCTGCAGCAAAGGCCTCTAGCCCCTTTTTTGCATATCATGAGGTCACATTAAGACCTTTCCTTATACCCCTCTTTTACAGGTTGTGGATTGGACAATGACCAGGCCTCCATATTTTGAATTAATAATACTTTACTTTTACCCTTTCTTTGGAATTCACAGGTTTCTGAAGGAGAAAGAAATGACTTTTAACAGAAACACCGTCTCATTTATCTCTAGGATACCCATTTGTATTGGAGCTTTCCTCTGTCTCTTTATCCACAGGCATGGAGACCAAACCCCAACTGTCAAAGCCTCTAATAACTTTAAAGTGTTTTTTCCAAACATAAGCTAGGTTGCACCTAGGACTGCCGAGGAACCAGACCAGAGAATAGCTGCATTCCTCTGCTGAAGTTCTCCTGCCAGAAGTTGTGATGCTCCTGTTCCAGTGCTCCCTGACTGATCCAGTGCTTCCTGTAATTTATCGGACTTCTAATTGCCGCTCCCCTGAGACTCATTGCTGCTACCACTACTGATGCTGTTAAGGGACAACTCTTTAGTTTTGATCCAGGCACTTCATTTCTTCAAACTGTGACTAAATGACTCTTATCATTGGTGATTCTTATCACCCCTGGACAGTGCAGGACAATTGGACGCTTTACTATAAGCACTGCTCTGGACCCAGGGTCGGACTGAAATCTTAGCACAACTAATAAGACTGTATTGTGATTTAGAATTGTGCTGTGATTTGGAATTGTACTGTATTTAGAATTGTTCCACTTTCTATTTCAAATTTTTGTAATTTTGTAAACAGAAAAGGGGGAAATGTAGGATGACATTACTTTGTCCTCTCCCCCCTTACCACAAGTAGCTTGTCCTGGTTTTCCCCAGAGTTTAGGCTTACCCCAGTCACACCCATCAAGGTGTTCCCGAATCTCTCTCATCCCTTTGTTTAGCTATAATCACTTCTCCATGCTCTCTTCCCCAAAAGAGTTAATCCGCGGCTTTCCCTTAATCTGACTCTGCTAATTTGCAAGGTCAGACCTTCTTAGGATACTGAATTTATATTATATAAGTTAATATTGCCTTTCTCCTCTTCTTGTGCCTTTTGAATAATTTACTTTAAAGCTATGTCTGTTTTGTATAGACACAAGAAGACAATATTATGTTTTTATAACTTGGGAATTAATTGGCCTTGAATATTTTTCCCTCCCTGGCATCTACTTTCTCCACTTAAGCCTCAGTTGCCCTCAGTTCCTAGCACCCCAAAGTAGGGTCCCCGATGTGGGACGGGAAGGATCCAGGGCAAGTGGTGAGTTATGTGCTACCCTGGCATCGAGATGGGCCTGGCCAAACTGCCTAATTCTTAACTATAAGTTAAGAGCTTGATCATAGACAAATGCTGTCATGATCCAATAGTAATTATGAGACTGGGACCCTGCCAGGGATAGGAAAGACTGATCTGGCCTGAGCACTGTAGTCTGAGATTGAGATGGCCCCAGGAGAGCAATTCTATAAGCTTTAATGCATCTCTTATTGTGTCCATACAAAATAATTAATATTATGAATTCTTATATGTTTGCTGGCTGAGGAGAAGAGAAACACAATCATGGGACTCCACCCTTGGGTGGATCCTCCTGCTGAAAGAGAATTAAGTCCTAGGAAAAGCATCCCCTAAGGGTAAAGGACCTTACCCTATTGTTGGTGACCACGCCTATGTGTACGCCCTAACCCCCTCATGCTGTGGAGATTTAACTAGGCTGTAAGAGTGGGTTGGGGGGCCAGATCCACGGGAGCCAGATCCACGGGGGCCACATCCAGATATCCAGAGAGAGACGGAGAGCGGGAGAGAAGCAGGGAGAGAGAATGAAATAAACGGATCGAGCAACCAGTTTGGCCTTCTTCCTTCTTCCTTCCGTCGCCTGCCCTTGACGGACAGCACACACAGCGGTTCCGGGGCACCAGATGCGGGCGGTGAGACAGAGCCGCCCGAGAGCCCGAGAGTGCTCGCACCCCTCGGCCAGCCTTAGTTTTTTACAGCGCATAATTGCACATTTGCTATTAGAAACATTGTTATAAATGTGATATCCTCTCTGACCATTATCTCTTGTCTGTGTGACAGAGATCTCTACCTTCTGACTAATATAGGACTTTTCTTCTTTGTAAACATTCAATCTCCTTTTTGGTTACTTGAAATTATGTGACTGAGATTTTTTTCTTCATTTTGTTTTGTTTTGTTTTCTTTGGTTTTTGAAGTAAATCCAGTACTGGAGAGTTAGTATAATGGGGAAGGCATTTGCCTTGCATGTGGCCAGCCCAGGTCAGATCCCTGGCATCCCACTTGGTTTCCTAAGCCCACAAGGAGTGATCCCTTTGCTCAGGGCCAGGAGAAAGCCCTAAACACTGCCAGCTGCCACCAACACCAAAAATCAATCAGCCAACCATTCAGTTCCAAGTTGCTGATAAAACTAACCAAAGATATCTGTTCATGAGTTTGTACTGGAAGAGAACTGTCTAATTTGAGACAGATGAGTTTCCTCCCGGGAGGGAGCATAAGTGGATGTTCGTCATAACCATGCTGCTGGACCCTGTCCAGGCTGTATCACTCAGAGCGCCCTGGGGGGGGGGGGTGAGACCCCTTCTCTCCCCAAGGGACCTAGCCGTGGCAGCTGAAAATCTCCAGAACTCAACTGCCACCATACCCACAGCTGCTCTCCACATGCTTGCGTCGAACTTCACCCACAATTGAACGACACTTCATACCACACATCCTACCCATATTCCAAGAGTACCACAGCACATTTTATGGGTTCAAAGTAGGAGGCAATGAATCTTAGAGGGAAATATTAATTTTTATGTATATATATTATAGATCTATAATATAATATATAAACACAAGCAACATGTTAGTGAAGTCTGATAGAAGGGCTTAATGAACTCTGGGTGAAATACAACAATCTTCACTCTCTTTCCTCTAAGGATACTTTTTTGTAGCATTTTCAATGGTTTTTCATAACAAATTACACTAAATATATTATTTCAGTTCTGCTTTGGGCCAGGGGTTAGGGTTCAGGATGGAAAAATCTGAAATATGGTGATGGGATTGGTGTTTTAATATTAAATATAATGAAATATTGTCAACTAGTTTATAAAATAAAGAATTATAGAAAAGGTCAAACTTCAACAGGAAGGCAAGATATTTATTTTGAAGCTATTCCAGATGGAACAATAAAACAATCTGAATAAGAAAAGAAAATTTAGCAGAAAGAGAGAGAAGAGAGAGAGAGAGAGAGAGAGAGAGAGAGAGAGAGAGAGAGAGAGAGAGAGAGAGAGAGAGAGATGAGTTTTAAAGATCTTTGGAAGAAAAAGGTTTGATTATGTCAGTCTGGTGTAATAAAATACTAAAGACAGAGGATTATTTTAACTACCTGATTTAAGAAAACAACGACAAAAAAAATAATTAAGTTCTACAGTCTGGAAAGCCCAAGAGTAAAATTCTGCTAATTTAATCCCTGGCAAAAAGCTCAATTCCTGTTCTTAGGCACTTCTCCTTATGTTCTCCCAGGCACCTCTTCAGTATGGAAGCACATGATAAGGAAAAGAGAAATCAAAACCTATGATTGTTTGTGTATTTGTGTGTGTATGCATGTGTGTTTGTGTATGTGTGTGTCTTAAAGCAGGTACATAAATGGCAGGACTGTAGGGTAAGGAGGCAATAAGGTCTCAGGAAGTAATAAAAAACCCAATGTAATTTGATTAAGCTCCTCTTTCCTTAGCCCTAATGTAGTCACAAAGGATGAAGCTCAGACCTAGAAGTGGACAGAGAATACTTTAATAAGACTCGAAATGGTGCCAGCACAGCCTGATGAATGCTGGAGAGTGGACAAGTGTCCTGCAGAGTGGACAAGCTCGTGCCAGAACAACAGACTGTAATAAGAACATCAAGATGGGCCATCAAAAGTTCAAAGTCCTTACTCTTGATCATGGAATCTTATTTGCATAGAAAGTACTACATGGGAAAAGACTGGGAGGCAATTTATACAACCAACTTTGCAAAGTGGTTCTCATGGTCATTCTGCGGTGGGTGGGGAAAAGTAGAGCAGATTCCTGCATCTTGATTTGGGATATGTAATTTTTTTTCTCTTACTTTATAGGTGAATCTGATGTTCAGATCAAGTGGGACCTACATACAGTTTGATAAATGCCCTGTGGAGTTGGTTGGTGAGACTTAAAGTTTGTACTGTGCAGGTGGTCATAGGAGACTTTTATCAGTCCCAAAATTACCAGGCATTTCTCAGATCTCTGAGATGGATAGAGAGAAAAATGAAAGGACTAGACTCATATTATGAGACTACCACCTCTCTTTTCAGTTCATAAAAATCAGCATCGAAGTGACTTAAGTTAGATTTTCCTATAAAGATACTGATCCTATTACAGAGGCACCAGATTCATTACCTTATCTAAACCAAATTATCTCTTCCAATACTTCTGAATTGGGTTAATATTTTAACACTTAAATTTATACATCTGCGGGGGGCAGGGCATAAGCATTATATAAGCAAAGTAAAATTCAGAAATATTGAGACAGCTTCTGGTTGGAGAATATCATTTTTGTATGAAATTTGAAACTGGTTTTTAATTTACATTTCAGTTTATTAAATTTTTTTGAAAGACTGTAAAGGTTTATGGAGCACTTGGGGGAAGTGGAGTAAAAAAAAAAATGTGGCATTTAAGCAAAGAGAAGGGTCCTTTATGCTAGATCATTCCTGAATCAATTAAAGAGCTACAAGTTACATTTTTGTAGGCAAAATCTCATGATAGTCTTTAAGGGCTTTGAAGATTAGTTGGTAAGACAGGTAGGTTCTCAGTTCTAAATAACAATAGAACATGAGATAAAATGATGGGAATCACCACTTTACAAACTTGCCTCGTGAATGCTGCCTAGTATATTCTGCAGTGTTTCTTTGTCTTTTGCCTTTGATCTGTTACCTTTCAAACATGATGTAAAAGAGGTCCATTTGGATCCCTGAAGCAATGCTTGGAGAAAAACTAAATGAAGACATTTTGTTAGGATTCCAGAAAAAAGATACAAGATTCAATTTGCTAAACCTTTATGAGTAGAGATTTACTAGTGTTTTTTTTTTTGGGGGGGGAGGGGTTCTTGTTTTGCTGTTTGTTTTTTTGTTTTGTTTTGTTTTGTTTTTTGGACTAATCCTGGCAGTTTCAGGGCTAACTCCTAATTCTGCACTCAGGAATCACTCCCAGCAGTGCTCAGGGAATCGTATGAGATGCTGGGTATTGAACCCAGGTCAGCCACATACAAGCCATGTGCTTTATTCGCTGTACTGCCTCTCTGGCCCAAGATTTACTAATCTTTATTAAACATTTTTTTCACTTAATTGGACAGAGGGATGGCACAGTTGGTAGTGTGGTTGTATTGTACAAGGTTGACCAGGCTTTGAAGCTCAGCATACCCTGAGCTCCACCTTATGTGATCCCTCTGAGCACTGCTGAGTGTGGTTCACACAGACAAAAAAACAAAAAAGATATTCTTAACTGTTTCTCTTTTGTTGTTTTTTCTTTACTTGAATAGTTATATTTTATATGAAAAATAGATTTGAAAATAAATTTGAAAATTTGAAAACAAATTCAGAAACAAAAATAAATCATTTAAAGCTAAGTTTAAGTTTCTTCATTCTTCAACTGTTAAAATGTAGAGATGCTGTTAGATGATATCATACATTACTCTGCTTAGCAGTATAGGTTTCACTGGAATTAAGGTGTAAAGAAAGCAGATATTTGCAGGAAGGATGCCTAATCCATCATTTCACGAGTGCAAAATATATTAGTTTTCATAATAATTACAAACATTGAAAAGATGTAAGAAAAAGATGTATTGTTAAGTGGAAAATTTGCAAGATATTGTTTCTATGGTGGATGGAGGCTTTAAATCCCTCTTTTTCTTTTCCTGGTGGCTAGTTCTCTGGACTTGGTGTAATTATTATGAATAGAATAAATATGGGTATCGAATAGCAATTTTTGCTGTGTATGTCAAGCTTCCATTTTCAGTTGTTCTAAGCTTTAGGAAAAGCAAGATTTTCATCATCACTGTCATCACTGTCATCCCATTGTTTGTCAATTTACTTGAGCGAGTGCCAGTAATGTCTCCATTCATCCCAGAGAGGGAACAGAGGGGAACAGAGGGGAATGCTCTGCCAATAAGGCGAGGTGGGGAGGGGAATGGGGTGGGAGGGGGTGGGAGGGATGATGGGGTTAACAGTGGAGAACGGGTACTGGTGGAGGGATAGATACTCAAGCTGTATATGACCAAAACACAAGCATGAGAATATGTAAACCTGTATCTGTACCCTCCATGGTGATTCATTAATGAAAAATTAAAAAAAAACAAAGTGGATTAAAGACCTCAATATCAGACATGAACCTATAAAGTACATAGAAGAAAATGTAGGCAGAACTCTCCATGACATTGAAGCTAAAAACATCTTTAAGGATGAAACAGCACTGACTATGCAAGTGGAAGCAAACATAAACACATGGGACTACATCAAACTAAGAAGCTTCCGCACTTCAAAAGAAACAGTAACCAATATTCAGAAAGAGCCCACAGAATGGGAAAGAATATTTATCCAATACCCATCTGATAAGGGATTAATATCCAGGATATACAAGACACTAGTAGAATTGTATAAGAAAAAAACCTCCAACCCCATCAAAAACTGGGGAGAAGAAATGAACAGAAGTTTCCTCAAAAAAGAAATACAAATGGCCAAAAGGCACATGAAAAAATGCTCCACATCGCTAGTTATCAGGAAGTTGCAAATCAAAACTAGAATGAGATATCACCTCACATCACAGAGTCTGGCACACATTCAAAAGAACAAAAGCAACCAGTGCTGGCATGGATGTGGGGGAAAAGGGATGCTCTTTCACTGTTGGTGGGAATGCTGACTGGTCCAGCCTTTCTGGAAAACAATATGGACAGTCCTTCAAAAACTAAAAATTGAACTTCCATATGACCTGCAATACCACTTCTGGGAATGCTGCGCCCACAGCTGTGACACCTGTGTAGCTGTAGCCAAATGCTGCTGCGCTGGAGGTCTGCAGATGAGAGGTTGAGGTGGGAGCTCCCCGGAGCGGGGCCTCAGGCAGTTCCCCTACGATCTGTGGTCATCACGTGACCTGATGACACCAGAAACTGCTGGAGCACAAGACAACCTTGGTTTTGCCTTAGCTTAACTATCTCTGCCTTTCTTCTGTGCATTTCTTATCTGTGCATTCGTATTGGAACAGTACAAGCGTTTCCTGATCAGGATGTTGCCAACACCACAGGCCGGCCAGAATTAGATGAATTAATATCTGAAGCCCCCCTTTCCTTTTGTTTAAGCGCCTGTCTCAGAAGCATAGTAGAATGCTGGAGACGCCTCATTGGGTTTTTTCTAAATAAGGTTGAGGATAAAAACAGCTGTTCTTGGAAACCAAAGCAATAGACGAAATGAAAGTAAAAACAAAGGTGTTGCAGAAATCACAGCATAGTGAGACAAAAACATTTCCAGAAAGAAGAGTTGGCTAAGATTCCCTGCAGGGACACAATATTTTGCGGGAGAGCGATGGCGGACTTTGCCACCATGTTGCTCCCCCCTGCAGTAAAAGATTACCTAGATCCACCCCCCTTTTTTACAGGAACTAACGACAACATTGGGAATAGATGGGTAAACTATGAAGGGAAACGATGGTTGTTTTCAGAGCTCCCATTTATGGCTAGATTAGCTAGATGAAGAAAACCCTGATGTTTATTATTTAAACCTTTTGCAATATATTATAACAAATTCCTGACGGGAGAAAGGGCCTTAAACACTTAATGCTAAACTAACACGGATGTGATCATTGGCGCGAAACAGACATTTCAAAGAACCTTAGCTTTACCCTAGCCTTACAGGAAAACAAGAGGTCACAGAAGCGATATGCGGAATTAACTCATACTGTATTGTACTTCGTTAATAATTTTTCTGCTGAATTATAATCATCAAAGTAGTGTTCTAATGATGTATTGTAATCATCAAAGCAGTGGTCTAATGGTGTAACCTGATGTTGTAACCCCCTGCTTATTGCTATTTCCTTGGAGAAACAATATATAAGCACAGTTTTGCAGAATAAAGTTGCAGCAGTTCACCAGCTTATAGTGTGGCTGTCTGTCATTCCCTCGCCGATTCCTGACTTTTCCTGATTCCTTCGACCTTGGTCCCCAGTGGTCGGTGGTCTCCACTGGGTGGTCTGCGGCAGGGAATATATCCTGAGGATGCAAAAAGCACAGTATAAATGACATCTATACCTATATGTTCATTGCAGCACTGTTCACAATAGCCAAAATCTGGAAACAACCCGAGTGCCCTAAAAGAGATGACTGGTTAAAGAAACTTTGCTACATCTACACAATGGAATACTATACAGCTGTTAGGAGAAATGAAGTTATGAAATTTGCTTATAAATGGTTAGACATGGAAAGTATCATGCTAAGTGAAATGAGTCAGAAAGAGAGGGACATACATAGAAGGACTGCACTGATTTGTGGAGTATAGAAGAACATCACATGAGGCTGACACCCAAGGACAGTAGATACAAGGGCAGGAGGATTGCCCCTTAGCCTGAAGACTGCTTCATGAGTGGAGAGGAGAAGGCAGATGGACTAGAGAAGGGATCACTAAGGAAATGATGGCTGGAGGAATCAGTTAGGATGGGAGATATGTGCCGAAAATAGATAATGGACCAAACATGATGATCTCTCAGTGTTTGTGTTACAAGCCATAATGCCCAAAAGTAGAGAGAGTACGGGGGAATATTGTCTGCCATAGAGGCAGGGGGAGGGTAGGAAAGGGGGGGTATACCCGGAATATAGGTGGTGGGGAAGCTATTATAGTATTTCATCTGATCTTATAACTGGGAAATACCCTGTTGTGCATATATATATATATATATACATATATATCACAATTTATTTATTTGGTCATCTGCTCCTAAGCACTTGGATTATTTCCAGATCTTGGCTATTATGAATAGGGATACAATAAATATAGGTCACAGGTGTCTCTTTGAAATAGTGCTCTGGGGACAGACTATGGGCCTCATTATTTCTATCATCCAAGGACATGTAAAATATTTTATAAAATATTGATAAATCCTTATAAATATTCTTACAGCTTCATACTACACTCAATGCACACACTACTTTTTCAGTTGTCTCTACAGGAATAGACTTACTATTTAACCATTTGTGATTGTAAAATAAATAGTTTAGACACAACTTTCATTTGTCATACCACTAAATTTCAAAGTTATGCTGATTAGTATCTAAATACTTTTGTCAAACCATCTACTCATTGTATTCCCATTCCTACTTCAGATTTATTGGTCTGTTTGATAGTAAAGGTAAGAGATATTGGACAAGGGGCTTCTCAACCCTATCCATAGATCTATTTTGTATTCAGAGAGTGCGTAGTTCAATATGTTCGAGCCAAGCCTTGACTCTAATTGCAGTCAGATTTGATGAGGTCCTCATGTGCAAAGTAGGCTGAGGGACCGAGGCCAAATGGAACTGACAGAATATCCCAATGATTCAGGTTCCAGGAGGTTCATAATGAGGTGTGATGAGATGGAGATATCCAGTCACTAAAAACATCTTAATTGATGATATCGAAGTGGAAGAAAACAATACATGTAGCAATGTTTCCATGTTAATAAATTTAGTATTATTGGACATGCTATTATGTACCTAATATGTAAAAAGAAATTTACATGATTAGATGAAATTTTAGAAAATGATCCAACTCTCCTATTTGCAATGAAATACAGTTCTGATAAGCAGGATAGAGAACATAACATTATGCAATATCAAATCTCCAAGGTTATATTTATAAGAACAATGAAGAATTACTTAATTTTGACAAAAATTTTAACTAACCAACACACTGCTCTTATTTTTCAGAGAAAATGAAGATGAAAATAATGGTGGTGCATAAAGTTGAACTAAAATCATAGCTACTCAGTGGCAGAGGTTGTATTATAAAATTGATTGCTTAATTAATGCTTTAGTGTTTTAACACACAATAAAAAGTACTTGGAGGGACTAGTTAAAAAAACTATATACTAGATATTAACAATGATCTGCACCCAAATTCTTATTCTCTTTGTATAGGCAATTAATTTAGTACAGTACATTTTGTATTTCAGATTTATTTCTTGGCTGCTCAGATATAGTGAATTTCAAAGTTATCACAAAAGGAAAATTATATGCTTGGGGTATGCAGAATAATGCCTTGCTGCCACACATACCAAAGACGTGTACAGACTAGTCCTCAGAAGTTGTGGACTTGTTATATTACATAACATAAGGAGCTTCTTATATATGACTAAGATTGCAGTGTTTTATGTAGGAAAATAATCTTGCATTTTTCAGTGAATCTCATAGAATTTACTGTTCCTAAAATGCAGAGAATTGTCTCAGGCTGTATTCAGCTAGGTGCAGAGGAACTGAGTAGGAAAAGTGCATGACCCACCGTTGTCAGACCACAAGCCAGGAAATGTGAGGGATGATGAATTATCTTTTCTGTCATTAATATTTTCATAATGGTGTGTCAAAACTGCCATTGACAAATGGAAAAAAAAACACTTAAATTAATTGTCTATTGGGAGTAGCTATTACTCCCTGATTAACTCAATGAACCCAGACCCCCTGGTCAGCTCATCTGCAAGTTTATAAAACTCAGTTTTTTCTCTGATTATACAAGGAGATTATACACCCTAACCATATACACTCAAATATCAGACCACTCTTAAGTCTAACCCCTGATGCCTGCCATGATCAAGTGTGTCTCTTTAAGGACCTGCCAATATCACTGTGTTTTCCTAATAAGTATCTATCTTTTGTTTCTGACTTTGGTATTTTACGAACCCACATTCAATACAGGTAACAATGATTTATCTAGAACTGAGGACAATTCACCAATGACAGCTTCAAAAACGAAGACAGAATTCTGCTAAAACATGAATGCAATTAGAAAATGACTTTGTCTAATAGACTCTGATAATTAATGCTACCCTGCTTATGTCTTGAATTTTCACTGTGAGAGATCCAAGGTCAGTAGGCAACCAAGTCATACTACATATGGAATCTGATCCACAGGACTTCAAAATAATTAATAAGTGTGGTCCTAAGTTACTAGTTTGTGAAAACTATTACAAGCATATATAGATAACTAATGCAGTGAACCAAAAATGATTCATTAAAGGAAAAAATCAAGTATAAAAACTGCTATTATTTTCAAATATATACTACAAACCTATAGAAGTTCAAGCTAATAAAGACCATTGTTTAACTGGAGGTAAAATAGTGCTTAAAATTGTACATACTCAATTTTTGTCTAATTATTTACAAGTGTTGGATATAATATGCATATATATCATATGTATATTTGTTTTAATGACTAAAGTTTCCCATGTCTTGAAAAAGGTACAACGGATACATATGCTGATTTAAAGTCTTCTATCATCTATACATTTTACTTATATTAATAATTAACTTATTTCAATTTTTATTAACATGTACTGACAATGCTAGTTTTAAATTTTTATTTTAGTACATCTATTAGTACTAAGGATTCATTAAAATATTATTAAAAAGGTCTTCCTCCTGTATATGATTTCATCAGTTCTCCTCATCTAAATGTGCAATAACATGTTTATATTTTGTGTTTCTTCCTAGAGACTTTCTGATTTATAAACTAATGAGAATTTATTATTGTTATTATTTGCATTCTAAATCAGTTTTTGTTTTACTTTGAAGATCCATCATGCTTTTTTCTTAAAATGTATATTTTGGGCCGAGATGTGATCCCGGGGGCTGCACATGTGCGGCCTCTCCGAAGCTGCACGAGCATGACTCCAAGGCCAGCTAAACTACTTTTGGTATGGGCAGCTCCTTGCAGAATGTCTCCAGACTGAGAACTAAGCCGAGGCCCCATGCCTGGCCAGGAGGGGAAAGGTATTTCTCTCTCTCTCTCTCTCTCTCTCTCTCTCTCTCTCTCTCTCTCTCTATCTCCCCCCCCCCTTTTTCCTTGCGGGGGGGGGGGAAGGGCGTGGCGACTGCCATATTATGAGAAGCACAGATGAGAGTTACAAGCTTGCAATGATAGAACGTCTGGAAGAAATTTCCCTGGATTTAGTTGGTAAAATACAGAAATCCAAAACTTTATATCTCTTCACAGCAGGTCTGACTCTAGTGGGGAACTCTTAAGAATAATGGTGAGGTTTTTATTGAAATATTGAATGTAACCAAAGTAATGAGAAAGTAAAGTGAAATTTATCAGTTTGGAGGGGCAGGATGGGAGGTGTACTGAGTTTTTGGTGGTTTTTTTTTTTTGGTGGTGGAATATGGGCACTGGTGAAGGGATGGTTGTTTTAGTATGTATAACTGAGACTTCAATCTGAAAGCATTGTAATTTTCCACATGGTGATTCAATAAAATTTAAAAAATAAAAAAAAATTGAAAAAATTCACAATATTACTTAATACATTTGTTTCAATCAATATGACTGAATGAGCACTTGATCCAAGATAATTTCTGAACACAGAGAAAGTTATAGAATTGTATACAACACAGTAATTTTAATTAGTAAACTTCTTATCCACTAAGGTGGTAGAATGATAACAAAGAGCTACTTCACTTAAAAAATCCCTTTAGAACAATTTTAGATGTTAAGAAACAAAGAAGATATTAAGGTTGGAAAGTCACTTGCAAATAGAAGGGCTTTTTTTTAATGAATTCATAGGTGAAACCAATGTTCAATGGTAGAAGTTTTCTAATGAGATACAAGAACAGGAACAATTTTGTGGTGAAAAAAATATCTGTTGTGGTTGAAATAAAACAAAGTGAAAGGAGTGTGATGGAATTTGCCATAAAATAAATCAGCAGCACTATCCACAACAGCCAAATCTGGAAACACCTCAGGGTCAAGAATAGATGACTAGATAAAGCCAAGTGTGTTACATATATACATAATGGACTATTACTTGGCCATAAGAAAAAATAAAGTCATGAAATTTGTTGCTATATGGAGTAACCTGGAGAATATCATTCCTAGTGAAGTTAGATAGAGGGAGAGAGACACAAAATGATCTCTCTCATATATGCGATATAAAGAAACATATTGGTAGAATAACAAGTGCCCAAAGACAATGATAACAAACAACATGAGAACTTGTAGGAAGCATGCCAGGAGAGGGAGCTGGGGATAGGATAGGGAGGATGCAACATCTATGGCGCAGGGAAGTGTACAACATGGAGGGAGTGGTGCTGAAAGGTAGTAATGTGTTATGTATGAAACCTTATCATTAATAGCATAGTACAGTAGTACTCTACTATTAAACCCTATTGTTAGTAGTAGAGTAAACCAGAGTGCAAATTATATATATATATATATATATATATATTTATGCATATCTAGTTAGCACTGTAGTCCCATTGTTCATCGATTTGCTCTAGCGGGCACCAGTAACATCTGCATTGTGAGACTTGTTACTGTTTTTGGCATATTAAATACGCCATGGGTAGCTTGCCAGGCTCTGCTGTGCGGGCGGGATACTCTCGGTAGCTTGCCAGGCTCTCTGAGAGGGACAGAGGAATCAAACCTGAGTAGGCCGCATGCAAGGAAAACACTCTACCCGCTGTGCTATCTGTTCAGTCCATATGCATGTATATATGTATATATATATATATATATATATATATATATATATATATGCCTCTAATAGAAGCAACTGGTGGATGGAAAGCAAATAGGATGGGGGGCATTGTCGGAGGGAAGAGAACTCTGGTGAAAAGATGTACTGAAAAGTTGTATGCCTAAAACCCAGTCATGAGTAACTTTTTAATTTCATGGTGACTAAAAAAAAGACTAATTATTAAAATATTTTGTTTTATAAAGGCTCGCTTGAGAAATTCTAACAGTACTATTTGCTAACTACTACATGATTTGGAAAGGAATCTTATCTTTCTGAGGAGTTGGCTTTGAGCAGAAACCTGCCTGGAGTGTAGTCATGTTAGTTTTATTAGGTCTTACAAAATAACTTTTCAGTCAGAGTGTGGCAAATGTGGTGAAATGGAATGAAAAGTCTAACAAGACTGAAATGTAGGGCACAGGGATAATAATGATAGAGAGAATATTTGAAAGAAAATTAGAGTGTCAACTCATGTGAATATTGTCCTCTAGGGTAAGGATCAATATACACATAGGGTAAAAATTCATTGGCATATCTAAGAGAAAAAAAAGTACATGTAATGGACTTGTACCATCTGGTTCAGAAACTAGAGTAGAAATGAAGGCAATTATGTTTGAGTATTAAATAATACTTTAAATATTACAGTACTGACAATATCCATGTAAAGTAGGATTTACATGAGCACCCTGTATATGGATTATTTTAATAGAATCTTGGTAAGAATATATTATGGACATTATATTAGGGTTCACAGGATTCAAATCAAGTTTAGAATCTATTTTATTAAGGAATTTGCAGTTCTTGTACATTAATAATTTTAGTTAATGAGCTCTTGAGGTAAATAGTATATAGATATAAGAAGCAATGATATTAGCAATTATAGTCCATAAAAATTCTATTTCTTAGTGTAGGAAAAAACAAAAACCGATGTTCATTGACAAAGAGTCAAAAGTTTTCTTAAGGAATTATATAAAGAACAGAAGAAAATAGAAAGAGTGTGTAAACTGTTTGGAGATGTGATTAGAGCAATGGTCAGGGCTAGATCATCGATGGGCCTTAACTCATGACTGAGTTTTGGAATTTCATTTTCAATATTGTAAGATTGCACTGAGGGTTTGGGCTGAGCAATAATACAATGGTGTCCTCTTTTGTTTTGTTTGGGGGCTATCCCCAGAGGAACTCAGGGCTTCCTCAGGACTTTCTCATGACACTGTCCACACTGCAGTTATGTTCACATCAGTTGTTCTCAAGGATCACTCCTGGCAATGATTGGAGGACCACTATGTGTTGGCTGGCACCGGGGATAGAACCAGGCCAGCTGCATGCAAAGTAAGAGATTTATGTGCTATATTGTCTTTTCATCTGACAGCTTACATTTTTGTGTGTGTGTCCCTCTAACTTCTTCCTAGGGATAAAAGTAAAATTAAGTAGATAAATTAAGAACCTACTAACATCATCAAGAGAAAGAGGATATGACAGGGACCTTGGTGGTAGTTGGGGAGTGTTGCTAATTGATTCTGGAAATGCCAGTAGGAGCGCTAATGGGATTTGCTAGGAGAATGCCTGTGCTTTGTGAGATGGAGGCAAAGAGATGATGAGATGAAAATAGCACATTACCTCTGTGTTTTCCTCCCTGACACTCATAGTCCCAAATTAATAATGAGAAAAAAACACTAGACAAATTCCATTTGAGAGACACCCTACAAAACACAATTCTGATCCTTCAAAACTTCCCAGGTCATCAAAAGTAAGACAAGCCTGAGAAAGAGTCAATGAAAAAGAGTAGAAGGAAATGAAATCGAAAATGTCAACATGATATCCTGGATGGAATCCTGATATGGATAAAGAATATTAGATAAAATATTAAAAATTATCAGTAAAATATGAGCTTCAGTCAATGAAAATAAGCTACCATTGATTATTAGTTTACTTATTGTTTCAAATTTCTCACAGTATTGTAAGATGTCAATCTTAAAGGATGCTGTAACAGTTTACATATAAATTATCTTTAATTCTTCATTGGTTGTTAGTCTTCTTATAATTATATTAAAACAAACAAACAAAAATCAACCAAGCAATAAGTCCTAGAAAATAAAAGTAGAGTCAACTTTATGTGTGGAGAAATCAGAAAAGCCCAGATGCCACTGCCAATTAGACTTAGAAACATGAGATTTTGTGAAAAAAAAAAAAATATATATATGAACTGCTTTTTCCTTGCCCTGACAGTCCCACTCCATGCTCAAAACACAGATACATCCAGAATTTCTTGCCACCTGAGTGACCTAGACAAGAAGAAATTGAGTTAAAGTGAGTCTGAGTTAACAAGAAGAGGTATTTGCAGAATGATTTGAAGGTGGGTCACAATTTGAAAATGGCAAAGATGAAATTCTTCATTGCAGAATGCAGAATTCCTTTTATTGTAATCCTCACAATTTTATTCCACATATTTCTTTGCTTCTTTAGTTGATGTCTTTTACCATTTAGTAGAGTTGTTTTGATTAACTTTTACCCTTTATTCACATTCATTTGCTTTCATTTTTCTTAAAGCATGTTTATTATGGACTAGCAGATAGCCCTTTGAGGACACATTAATTTTCTTAGGAATCCTTCCCATTCTACGCTAGTGTCCTTTATCTCCTCGGTCCATTTGGCTGCAGTCAGCACTTTTTCCTGTCTCATGAAATGTCTCTGATGAATTGCATTGCTCTCATTGCTATTATTACAAATAGGATATGTGACTGCCCCTCCATCTGTAATAATGGGGCTTCCAGAGACACCTTAGCTGCATTTCAAATGATAACGCCTTCATAATATTCTAAATAATTTCTTTGATTCATAGAGGTAGAAATCAACTCTAAAGTCACATATCCCCATTCATTCAAAACTATCACTAAACTAAATTTACTATAAACATATCGCCACACACACATGTGACAGTCTTATTATGCACATATTTTCTTGCTAACTCTGACTAATTTTTAGGTATCGGCTGGTTTCTCTTAGAACCTGTTGTGCAATAACCAGAAAGTAAGTCATTTGTAATTGATCCTAATATAAGGTCCAATTCTCTCTTAAAGCTTCTTATTTTTCTGTATCTTGTAAGTAAAACAAGTAATTAAAAGTACAGTCTCTCTTTACCAATTATTAGGTCCTTAACACTTTTGTCCTTTCCTATCTGGGAGTTTGTTTTAACCAATGTGTAATGTGAGGAAGCGTGCTAACACAAACAGTCTAACAGAGAGGAAAATGATTTAGTGATTGAAAATTCACGATCAATAAATTCCATTAATCACCAATTTCTCGGGCGGGCTCAGTAACTTCTCATTTCGTCCTTTACCTGAGATCTTAGAAGTCTATCTCGACTTAGCCCTCCCAACAATGTCTCACTGGGGGCTCTTTCAGGATCAGGGGAATGAGATCCAGCTTGTTACTGGATTTAGCATATTAATACACCATGGGAAGCTTGCAAGGTTGTCCCATGTGGGCAGGAAACTTTCAGAAGATAGTCAGTTTCCCCCAGAGGGAGAAGTATGAGAGCTTGCTTTTAAGTCTCTCTCTGGATGTTGGCTGTTGATGGGATTACACACACCTGGGTTCCTCTGCTGGTACCTTCATGCATGAGGCCTGTCCGAACATGTGGAGAGGGGCCTTAAGCACGGCTGTAGCTAGGTTCCGGTGGTCTTCGGCTGCCAGGAGCTCTGCTCTGGGTAGGGAGGGAAGAGCTGGAGCCCATCCGCTCCGAGGGGCCCCGGGGAAGACAGCCAGGTATGCGGGCAAGAGACTCTCTGATTGAAAGTCTCTTTTCTAGATTGAAAATTATTTTTATAAAATTAATTTTTACCTTAATTAGGGAATTTCTACTTTTCTAAATAATTTGTCATCTTAATAACAATGAGGGTAGTGATAATCAAAGTTTGTTCTCAACTCCTATCTAACACAGTTACCTGGCACCATTTTATAATCAAGCTTTTAAAAATGTAGAGCTTTAGAGTGATTAAAATTAAAATAAAATTACAACATATTTAGAGTGCACATCATAGTAATTTAAGATAGATTTCCCCATTTAAATTCTTCCCTATCAAATTTTACAATTAGTACAATTATACCAGCTGTAACAACCATGTTTTCTATTAAATAGTTAGATATACTTTACAGCTGGAAGTTTTAACTGTTTTTCTTTTTTTCCTCAGCCTATGCCCTGAACTCTGTCTATTACACTTTTACATTTTAATTAACAGTGATGCGATGAGGTATGCATCTTTCTCTGACAAGTTTACTTCATTTAACCTACTGCCCAAACTTTTTATACTTGCATCATGATATGCTTTGCCTCAAATAGGGAACTAAAACATGGTGTCCAGATAAACTACCTTTCCCTAGCTTCAACTTGTTGCTGCTGCTAACAGTGATCAGAATATGAAATGAGCAGACAATGTCCTGTGTATATAGGGTGCTATTTCTGTATAGTCACAATCAGAGATACCATATCTGTCTATAGGTTGAAATATAGTCAAAATGGCAAGACTTCAAGTTTTGTCCAGCTGAATTCATTTGCATGGATAAAAAAGGCTGGCAGAACATTTGCTTATAAAAGATTGAATATATTTATCTCTGGTCCTCAGGAGTAAAGTCAAAGCTTCTCGAAGTGCTTTTACAATAACCAATTTAACAAAGCATTCAAGTAATCTCACAAATGCATCATCATAACATTTTCTTACCCTGAAAAAATGATCCATGTTTCATGGTGAATTGCTCATGGAAAGATGGTCTCAACAGTATATGCAGTGATTTTTATCAATTTTTTCTCTCTATTATTCAATAAAAATAAATGTAGAAGGCGATACTTAGGATGGGATTGAAGCCCAGGACAAGCTCATTTGTAAGTTGGCAAAGTAATCCCATGCTGGGCTTTCTAAGAAACAAGACTGAGAAAATTCTCCTTAAGTGGAAAATACAGAGGCATACATATGTGACACAAATTAAAATACAGACAGAGATAGGAGCAAAATCACTATTTCTACTAGACTCAAAATAATTTTTAAATTATTTAAAAATATTTTTTAAAATTATAGTTAAGACCTATAAGAGTATAAATAATAGTAAAAAATATATGGTTAACATGTCACATAGGGAACTTAGAATGTTTACAATATAAAAGTCCTGTGGGGAAGAAATGCATTTTTTCCTTCTTTTACAAAGTATCAGAGCATATCTGCATACAAAAGAGAGCTAAACAGAACAGTTCGTGCCAAGAGATGGATATAAGTACACAATGTGGGTTATGAACCATCTACCTAAATATTAGTTGTGGTGAGAAATATAAACTCAATAACTACTCTGGAAATAGTAGAAAAGACTATTTGACGGTGACTGGAAAACCCAGCTGTAGCATTCAGGAGAAAAATTATGAGATTTTCAAGGTTTTTGCCATGTAATAACAAAAAACTAAAGCAGAATAACTTTAGTTTGTTACTGATATTGCAGTTTTATCTTATATAACATTATTATGAAATTATTAAAAGAACTCATAATTAAATAACAAATTGTATAATAAAAATTGCTAAGGTGGCCATTCCTTATCAAGCCACTGAGAAATACCTAAAATATTCTGAACTAATGATTTGTTACATTTTTGTTACATTCTTATTTTAATTAGGTGAATCATGGAAACTGTAGTGAGCAGAATCTGTTTTCAAACACCATAATTTTAGCGTTTTATGTCTATGCCCCTTTTAGAGCTCATTTATGCTTGAAATGTCAGTCTCATTTTGTAGAAAATGAGACTAATTTAGGCGCAAGATAAAAGTTTACAATATAAATATGGACATGCATACATCTAGATACATACACAAATAGGTATATATATGTGAAGATCAATACCTATATCTAAGATATATGCATATTCATCAGCAAGGCAGAGGTGCTGTAGTTGCCAACCATCTATCTTCACTCCCATTCCTTCCTATTCCAGTCATCACATGACATTCTTGAGGGTGGCACTGAAAAGTTTTGGTGAAATGGTATTGCTCTGCAGAACCCTCTCTAGGTCAATGATCAGTTCCTTGTAGAATGGTGAGATCCTGGTGGTAAATCCATAATACAGCTCATAGAGGATCCTGATGTACCAAGTTTGTACACCCTGTTTGGCTAGGGCTTCGATGACTGCTTCTGTCTCAACAGAATCAAAGGCCTTCTTTAAATCAATGAACGTTTGACAGAGCAGCATCTTGAACTCTGGCGAAACCTCAATGAGCCTGGTTAACCTGTGGATATGGTCAATCATGCTGAATCCTTTTAGAAAGACAGCTTCCTCGCATAGTTGTCCTTTGTCTAATGTTCTGCCAATACTATTCAAGATAACTTGAGTGAACAACTTGTAGACGATGGATAACAGGCAGATCGAGAGATAGTGCCGATGTCGTGGATGTCTCCCTCCTTGTACAACAGAACAGTCCTGCTGGTTTTCCATTGGGACAGAACATTGCATTCAGACAGCTAGCATGTGAAGAGCCGAGCCAGGGTACTGACGAGTACTGGCAGCAGATTCTTCAGGATGTCAGAAGGCAGTCATCTTGGTCTTATAGTTAGTGAAGGACAGGCAAGTGTTGTGAATACTTTTCCCGGCTTCTGCCACATCAGCCAACACTGCTGTTGCTCTTCTCTCTTTGAGGTCTTCTTTATCATTTTTTGCATAGCTTTGCGACCTCGGATGTTAGTTTGTGATTGCCTGAGGCTCGAGCCAAACCATATTGGTGAATGAGCTCGAGAGTTTCCTTAGACAGTGCGTCTTTTTGTGGCTTTCTCTCTCTCAGCGTTCCTCACACAATCATGGAGGTGCTGAACCGGTTGATTGTATTCCTCATCCATGTTGTCAACGATGGCATCTTTCCATACTGCCATAATAGTGCCAAAGAGCTCCCAGTTGGTCGTTATTCTATGAATTCTCTTCTTAAACTTTGCAGCCCTTTCTCTCTGCTCCGTGAAGTAGAATTTCACATGAAGGAGATGGTGGTCTGATCATATTTGGAATTTTGGGACATCAGGGACATCGGTCAGACAAACCAGTGAATTGAATATGATGTGGTCAATTTTGTTGTGAAACTGTCCACGGGAGACTCCAGCATTTAGATTTGGTCTTGTGTGGCTGCGAATTACCATGGATGGTCTTGGTCAACATGATGAACTCAGTTTCTCACCCAGTTTATTCCATTCTAGGCCGTTGGTCCTGATGTAGAGTTCTTCAGGTGACCGTCTCGGTCCTACCTTGGTGTTAAAATCACCAACAATGACCTTGTAGAAGGTGTGGTCTTCTTTATAGAACTTCTCAAGCTCCATGTAGAACTTCTCAATTTCTTCTTCATCATAGTTGAATGTTGGTACATAGCCAACGAAGATAGAAACTGCCGGCAATGAGCCACATTGATTCAAACATAAGTGTCCAATACAGGTTGTAAGGCATTCAAACGAATGGATGCTCATGACCAAGTTCTTGTTGACAAGGACACTGACACTACTGATGCCTTTACTGTCGAATGTTCTGAGGAAAAATAATTCTCCAGTGTTAAAAATGGCATGATGTGATAAATGCCTTCTCTTCTTGGTTAGTCCAATGATGTTGTACTTAATCTTTTGTGCTTGCACCATCGGGTCCTTGATGGGTGCTTCTGATGTCAGCGTATGTGTGCTGAAAAGTACAGATAGTCATTTTAGTCCTTCTTTGTTTGGGCAGCCTCGTTCAGCCCTGAGATTTTTGCAGCCTCTCCTTACTCGTGGCTGGAGAAATAGCACAGTGGTAGGGTGGATGCCTTGCACGCAGCCAATCCGGGTTTGATTCCTTCACCCCTCTTGGAGAGTCTGGCAAGTTATTGAGAGTATCTCACCTGCATGGCAGAGCCTGGCAAGCTACCTGTGGCATATTGGCTATGCCAAAAACAGTAACAAGATTCACAATGGAGACGTTATTGGTACCAGCTCGAGCAAATTGATGAGCAACAGAATGACAATGACAGTGACAGTGACAGTGACTCCTTACTCATTCTTCCCAACATTGTCATATTGGGAGCTCTTTCAGAGTCAAGGGAATGAGGACCATTATGACATCATTCTAATAACACCAAACATTCGCCATCGTTATGAATGATGGCTGACTTCGACTGTGAGTGTGGAAAGGTCGGACTGCAGCTGAATCTCACGAAGACAACGCTCATGAGAAATGGACTAGTTACTGATGTTCCATTTGCTCTAAACAGAACGAGCATCTCTGAATGCAGCAGTTATGTGTACCTAGTTCGAGAACTCAACATGATGAACAACCTGGCACCAGAGCTCCACAGAAGGAAGAGACTGGCATGGAATTCCTTTAAGAGCGTCAAATAAGTGGTTAAGAGGATGAAAAGTCTCTGGCTCCGAGCACATCTTTTCAAATCCACTGTTCTTCTTGCACTAACATACGCCTCAGAGACCTGGACCCTACGAAAACCGGATAAGAACGCTATTCGGGTCTCCTAAGGAAGAATTGAAATAGCTATGGTTAGAGTACCACATTTCACTCAAGTGAGAGAAGGAATCCAGAGTTCTGACCTCCATTGATGATCGAGAATCAGGGACGCTGCCTTATTTGTCAAGGTGTTGAAAATCAGATGGGCCAGACACATAATGCGATTTGGAGACAACCGCTAGACTAGAGCTGTTACTGACTGAATTCCACAGGATGTCAAAAGAATGCCTGGCCACCCACCTACAAGATGGTCGGACTTCTTCGTCAAGACTCTGAAGGGATGGTTTGATGCTCTTTGTGTCTTTGGAGTGAGCAGATGCCATTGGTCTTCACTAGCACGCAACAGGGACAAATGGAGACATTACTGGCGCCTACCCGAGCAAATCAATAATCAAAGGGAAGACAGGCGATACAGGTGATATGCATAATTCAAGTAACTTTCAATATGTATGCAAATATCTAGATTTATCAGAATATATACTAAATTAATTCCATTTATTTGCTTATTGAGTTTTAAGGAACCTAATTGCCCATGCTAACACTCTATTTAGAGAGGGAAATAACATAGAAATAACTTTGTAAACATATTTTTTGGTCTCTCTCTCATTTTCAAAATTCACATATTTTCTTATCATAACATATATTCATTAATATATACATATATATTTTTTGTAGAGAGAGAAAGAAGTTAAAACCCGAGGTAGAATTAAGTATGTCTAGTTACTTGTATATTATCCACCTGACACTTCGGAATTTATTAAGGGCTAAGAAAATATGACAGAATGAATTAGGTGAGGTTAGATCATTTGACAACTTTAGTTATTAGGATTTTAAATAGTATCATCTGAAAGTTAATGTGTCTTTTATAACCCAAATCTGAAATAATGCATATCCCCTCAAATTAAAAATTCATTGAGAGGAAAATCATTTTAAAGTAAAGTTTTTAAGATATATTCATCACAGCCAATTTGGCTGCTGCTTTGAAACACTCAGTCTAGAAGACTCACAACTAAAAGTCTGTGTGTCCTTCCCAGGCCAGCCGTTGTGTATGCTTGCAGCACCTTCAGACTACTAAAACCTCTGGTCAGTTTCTTACTCTTGTACTTCTCATTTCCTTCCTAGTTTTTAAGCTACTAGCCCAGTTGCTACATTGCACTTTCTACCCAAGAAAAATAGTGCCAATTGTTGAGCTTTGAGCTCTCTTCTTAATGGCTCTATTCTTTCTGGAAACTTAACTCAAGTCTTAGCTCTCTCACTCACTCTAAATCTGAATGCTAGCTTTTCCAGCTCTGTGAACATTGCTACTAGATTTGTTTATCTTCTCTTAAGTGCTCTATTTCTAAGAAAAACCCTACTTTATTTCAGTTTTTGGTCTCTTGAGCCTCAAAATCTGTAAATGTCTTAAGAGAGAAGGTGGAGAACAATAGAAGACATTGGATATTTTCTATTTACTATACTCTTATTTCTAAATTCCCTATGGTTTTGACTGCTTGCAAATTACTAAACATATTTTATATTTTTGGTTTGCACTTTTCCTATTGTCAAAACCATTGTAGATGTACATGTTTAAAATTAGTTTCTCTTATCTTTAACAAGCATCAAATCTATCAGTCTGAAAACCCCTAACTTATGCAAACTATGCCCTATCTTTGAGTTTTCAACAACAGTTCTCAAATCTTTTTTATTTTTTACTTCCTTCCACCTACTTCTTGAGTGCTCACTCTTCAAGTCATGATGCCACAGGAAGATTTCAATCGAGAATAAGATTATAATCTGAATATTGATCTAAGTTACTTCATACAAGTATTTCACTCATTTCCAAGCATCTATGGTGAGTTTTTCCACTGTCATTCACGTGATGAGAGAGCCAAATTGACAGATTTCAGTGTTAATTCTTTTACAACAGTCCATTTTCAGGGTCAAATGCTTTAGAAGTCACAGTAAGTAACAGAAATTATCATGACACACAGAACTTAAATTTTCACTGCATTAATATGAGAGACTAATTTTTTTTTTTTCTGTCTTCACATATAAGAGACTGAGAAACTGGCCAGGATCAGAGTTCTTCATGCAGGGACCCAGGAGTCTAGGTGGCTTTCCTTCTAGGTGATGTCATCCCAAACTTTAGGCCTCCTATGCCTTGGCAAGAAACGTGATAGCTAGGGCTTAGCAAGGTCTTTTATTAAACTAAATCTGTAAATGATTTATGCAAATTTTTCTATAAAATCATAGCTCGAAGTATTCAAAAGACTAGATATGTAAGATCTAATTAAAGAGAGAGAACATATTTTTCACATGAGCCATATACTAAATAAGCAAGACCATGAACACTAGCCCTAAAAATAACGTTCACTTTATACAGAAAAGCACGTTAAAACAAAAAAAAATGGTTTACAATATGTTCTAGATTTATATTTTCTTCTTTTCACTTTCTTGTTTTTTTCCCATTTAACAAGCAGTTTCACTGAATGCAATATAATATATGAAAAACAATCACTATTCTTAGGAAGGTCTAAATTTCCAATGATTGACAGATTATCCAACTCTGTTTTATTTTTGGTATATTCATGCAAGGCATTTAATTTGTCCTGATGCATTCCTTATAATTAAACACTTAATTTCCTCAGAGTTTCCAATATTATATTTAGAGCATGAATAATTATCAGAAACTCAAGGTAGAAAATCTAAATCAATATACTTGATGAATATGTCCAAGTTTTCATAAATGAGAACAGAATCTTTTATTTTATAACTTGATTAGTGATATTGGAAAGAATGAGCATAATTAATATGCATTTGGCCACATTATTAATTATTTAAAACAAGTTTTCAGGGATCAATTTTTCATACATGTGTTTGTAATGACAAAATTGACTTCAGGACATGTAACTGCAATCTACAAATTTAATTTGAACTTAATGTCTACTTCAACATACTCACTCTTTTAAAAATCAGTTCATTTTCATATGTACTTTGATGTTATGCTACTCTTCCAATCAGAGGGCATGAATGTGTGATCAACTTGATATTTTCCCTAATACATATTTATTTTTCTTTTTTCTTCTTAGTGTAATGGTTCTTCTATTATGATTCCATTCAAACTGAAATTATCTATTTAATTTTTCACTCTTTTGGCTTTGAAGCCTGTCTATGTTTCCCTAAAGGCAAATTTTTATATAGATTAATTTCCTTATAGGCAAAAACATATTAAGTTACTTTTAACGGTTATTTAGGTACAAGAATGAAAGAATTTGACCCAAATCATGTGTGTGTATTTACTTTTAACTTATGCTTATAGACAATACATTTCATCGATTTGCTCATCGATTTGTTCGAGCGGTCACCAGTAACATCTCTCATTGAGAGACTTATTGTTATTGTTTTTGGCATATCCAATACGCACGGGTAACTTGCCAGGCACATTTAAGTTCTGTGTGTCATGGTAATTTCTGTTACTTACTCTGCCGTGTGGGCTCCATACTCTCGGTAACTTGTCACGCTCTCCGAGAGTGGAGGAGGAATTGAACTCGGGTCAGCTGCATGAAAGGAGAAAGCCCAACCGCTGTGCTATCCCTCCAGCCCGACAATACATTTGAAAATGTTAAATACTCAATATATGTTAATAATACTAAAAAGAAAGTTCAATATTTTATTATGTGTTTTTTCTTTTATATAAATTTGGGACATCCATATATCATGGTCACAGATAATGTTGATACTGTTACACTTGTGGAAGAGAAGGAGAATTTGGATACAAAATGAGTATTGCACAATGTCATTAATAGAAATTGATATCTTTGTTTTCACTGATATGATAACAGTGAGGAAAGTAACTGAGGGAGAGCAGAACTTCAATTTTAATATAGAAGAGCATAAACTTTATATAGAAAAGTTACATTTAATATTGAATATTAAAAATGTGTAAAATTCAAGAAATCCATGATGCTATTTGCATATTCATTGCACATATGTTTTGTGGAAAGAATATAGGAAACAAAATGTAGAAAAAAGGCATTCCAAAATACTGTATAATTTTCTAATTGTTTTCTCATTAAAGCTATGGAAAGCAATTATATTTAAATATAATGAATTACATTAATGAAATTTTATCTCACTTATTATCTGTATGTGATATACGTGCATATACATATATAGTCATTACTGTGCATATACGAATTTCATTTTATGGTAAATACACATCTATAAATATACTTATGTAGTATACATAAACAAAAACATTACAAAGATATTGTAAGGGTATAAATGCCATGAAGTGTATGAGTAAAATATTTAAGAAAGGAAAACAGTCTTTTGTTTTAAATACTTGATCATCTATTTGAAAAATAACTTTTCCTAAGAAGTTGTTTCTCTTGTTTGTATTTATTTTCTTTTTGAAGAATACATTTTTGTCCATCAGATCGATTACTATGTTAATGAAAGAGGAACAAGTATTTTCTCAATTTATCTAGATTGTCAGAGAGTAAAAAAGAAATAAACCAGAGAAAAGTTTGGTGATTTAGTTAACTAAAAGCACTGAGTGAGAAAATCTAGTACTCATAATATACTTTATTTTAAAAGAAAGCAGTCCTGTCTCATAAATAACCTCTGAATGCTAATAAGAAATTTCTAGAATATCTGAGCATCTGTAAAGTAACACGCAACCCGGAGATTCTTCTTCCAGCTATTTATTAAGAAACCTTCTCATGCAAACGGAAAAAAGGACGAACGAAGTATGGACTAAGGACTAACGAAGGAAAAGGAACCAGGGGGGAACCACTAGCTAGGCAGCTTCCCTCCTTATATACCTCTCGCTGCTTGTTTTCGCCCAGGTGTCTGCATCTGATAGGTTAGTTACAGCTTATGGGCGTGGCAAGACATCCTGTTTCCTTATTAGGAATTGTTTTTGAAGCACACAGGTGTTGTTTACGAAGAACGGTGCAATTTACAAGCACAGTGCAACTGTTGTTGCAAAGCACGGTCCCGTGGAGGCTGTCCACAAGCATCAAGAGTAATATCCCCAAGTTTCCATATGATTCTTAGGTTAAGTGTTATTTGTCATGCTAAATAATACTGAGAATACATAGCTTTGAGCAACTTTTTATTTAGGGTAATTTTTCCAGTATTAAAAAGATAATAATAATAACTAAGAGCAGTCTATTTTTTTTTTTAATATAGCAGTCTACTTCACGAGAGCTGGCTAGTTTTGCTCCAAAAACTTACTTAGAGTCTCCAATGCCTTACACCTTATTGCTAAACAACCTTTAGCTTGTTGAACTCATCTATAAGCTAGAAAATGATAAATTATGGGATCTCTGTTTTAGACTCTGGTAAGTGAAAATTGTCAAAGTCCAAGAAAAGATGCTTTTTTCATGTTCAACTTGGCTGAGAAATTGACCCTGTTCTTTTGTCCTTTTCCTCACATTTCATTATTCCAAAGCTAGTTGCATTAGAAAAAGACAGAGAACATGAAATCTTATGTTTTGATAAATCATATAGATATTTAATGTTATAAACTACTGCCACAACACTATAATTATGTATTACTCATCTCCAACCTCTTGCATTCTATCTAAATGTGCATGCTCATCTCAAACAGACATTCTCCATTATAGTTTCATTTGAATTGATTAACTTACAAGGTAGCTGTGATGTCAAAGAGTTCCCACCCTTCTCCGAGTCACAAAGCCTGTAATACATGAGCACTGCTTTACTTCCTCGGTGAAAATCAGTAAATATGTACAGTACTTGCAAAATAGAGAGCCACACAACATATACTCTCTTCATAAAACAAGAGTTGGATTTGTTCTTTATCAATAGTATATATAACATTATTATAATGTTGTGGATGGGAAACTGATAACAGAATTGCATACTTGAGCAATATTTTAAAATCCGTGGTGTAATTGATTTAAAGAGAAGAATTCTTGCCTTATATACCCTTGATATCAACACCTTATCACATGGGTATTGGGTAAATATCCTTTCCCATTCTGTAGATTGCCTTTGTATTCGGGTCACTGTGTCTTTTGCGGTGCAGAAGCTTCTTAGTTTAATATAATTCCATTTGTTTATTTGTTTTTACTTGATTGCTTAGTTCCATGTCATCTTTGAAGATATCTTTGGCTTCAATATCGTGGAGGGTTTGTCCAACCTTGTCTTCAATGTACCTTATGGTTTGTGGTCTGATGTTGAGGTCTTTAATCCATTTTGATCTGGCTTTTGTGCATGGTGTCAGGTCGAGGTCTAAACCCATTCTTTTACATGTGGTTGTCCGGTTATGCCAGCACCATTTGTTAAAGAGGCTCTCCTTGCTCCACTTCACATTTCTTGCTCCCTTATCAAAGATTAGGTGTTCATCCAATTGGGGTGGTGTGTAGGGATATTCTATCCTGTTCCCTTGGTCTGTGGCTCTGTTCTTGTTCCAGTAACATGCTGTTTTAATTGTTACTGCTTTGTAGTAGAGTTTAAGGTTGGGGAGGGTGATGCCTCCCATCGTCTTTTTCCCAAGAATTGCTTTAGCTATTCGTGGGCGTTTGTCATTCCATATGAATGAAAACATCCAGCCCCATCAGAAAATGGGGCAAACAAATGAACAGAAACTTTCTCAAGGAAGAAATACGAATGGCCAAAAGGCACATGAAAAAATGCTCATCATCACTAACCATCAGGGAGATGCAAATCAAAACAACTATGAGATACCACCTAACACCACAGAGACTGGCACACATCCAAAAGAACACAAGCAACCGCTATTGGAGAGGATGTGGGGAGAAAGGGACCATTTTACACTGCTGGTGGGAATGCCGACTGGTTCAACTCTCTGGAAAACAATATGGTCGCTCCTCAAAAAATTAGAAATTGAGCTCCCATTTGACCCAGCAATACCACTTCTGGGAATATGTTCCGGAGAGGCAAAAAGATATAGCCAAAATTACACCTGCACATGTATGTTCATTGCAGCACTATTTACGATAGCCGAAAAAACCCGAATGCCCAAGAACAGATGACTGGATAAAGAAACTTTGGTACATTTACACAATGGAATACTATGCCGCTGTCAGAAAATATGAAGTCATGAACTTTTCATACAAGTGGATCAACATGGAAAGTATCATGCTAAGTGAAATGAGTCAGAAAGAGAGAGACAGACAGAAGAATTGCACTCATCTGCGAAATATAAAACAACAGAATGGAGACCTAACACCCAAGAATAACAGAAATAAGTACCAGATTTTCTCCATGGCTTGGAGACCAACCTCACATGCTGGGGGAAAGGGCAGCCCAGATAGGGAAGGGAATACCAACCAAAATGTGGTGGGAGCCGTTCAGGATGGTAGAGGCCTACACGGAGCAGACTATAGACCAAACACATTGGCCACCCAAGACCTCCATTACTAACCACAATGCCCAAAGGGAGAGAGGTAACAGAGGGGAAAGCTCTGCCAATAAGGTGGAGTGGGGAGGAGAATGGAGTGGGAGGGGGTGGGAGGGGGTGGGAGGGATGATGGGGTTAACAGTGGAGGACAGGCACTGGTGGAGGGATAGATACTCAAGCTGTATATGACCAAAACACAAGCATGAGAATATGTAAACCTGTATCTGTACCCCCACGGTGATTCATTAATAAAAAATTAAAAAAATAGAACAGAATTCTTGAATAAAAATTATAAACTAAACATTAAAAAAGATGAGTAGCAAATACAAACTCTAAAACCAATCATAAAACTAGCCAAATAGCTCAATTGGTTTCAAATTCTTGTCAGAGACTGTGAAGTGATCATTTTTACAAAAATGTCCCTCTAAATTGCCATGTGATTAAACTAGAATCATTTATTTACAAATTCTAATTTGGAAGACATCTAACATATGCTTTCCAGTCTATTTAATTTCCCTAAGTACTCTCTTGGACGTTTTAGTATTAACAAGACATTTTTTTTCATTATATATTATAGCCTTGAATAATTTGGCCATAATAAAAATGATTGATGAATCCAAATGGAGATTGTGTGCATATGTTCTATATGAGTATCGCCTATACTAGAGCTGTTTTTCACCTGAGATAAAGGCTTCCCTGAAGAGTAGAGCGATATCCTGCAGAGGTTACTTGAAAAGTCAAAGCAGCAATAGTGAGCCTCCACTGAGCTTTGAGCTCGTGAGAGGATATATAGTATATTTAATACATTGTGAAGAATATCTGGACCAGTCTGTTCATGCTCACATATCTCTTCTCACCTGAAAGAAAACTTTATTCATTGCCTGTGCTCTTCCTCCTATGGCCCCCAGGTAGCTAGAACAAATAATGACAAAATACCTCTGTCAGATATGTAAGCCAGTTCTGTCTTAAAACCCCAAGGCCAAATCAAGCCTATAAATTTTCAATCTATAAACATTCCTGGTTTAGGCCCCATCCTCCCATTCCCCCAATACACACACATGCAAGCACGCACACACGCACGCACGCACTGCTTTTTCAGCTAGCTGGTGACTGAATAGTATTCTAGGAACATAATAGTCTTAAGAAAACTAGTTGGGTACTGGGTGTTTTAGTTTATCACTTGAGTCTCACATGTGAATATGCTTTGTGAATGATAGGTTGGATTACAGGGTATTTCAGTTGGAAGAAGGGAAACATCAGATGAGAAGGATGTTTTTTAAATTTATTTATGTTTATTCATTTACTTATTGAATCACCTTGAGATACACAGTTACTAAGTTGTTCATGATTGGAATTCAGTCATATAGGGTTCCAACACCCTTCCCAGGGAAGGGGTTTTGAATGTAGAAAATTCTGCATATCACTATAGGGGTGAGAGGTAACATTTAGGGGGAAAATTAAATGGTTTGATGCTAGGTTTATAATATAACCAGAGGCATATAGTTAAAACAAAATAAAGGTCATGTGACAATTAAAAATTATAGATTGTGTCAAATTCTACTTTTTAGACTTATTTATTTACATATTCACCAATGTTAGTTAATAAACTTACATATGCCAAGTATTTCCAGTTTTTTTTTTTTTCGGTCTAAGGAACTGGAGAAACCAAGGCAAATATCACCTGATTATCAGTGATCAGGTGGTACTTAAAAGAATTTATGTCCTCAAGAAACTTTTATTCCTTCCCTGTTTTATTTCCATAAATAAAGAACCTACGACCTTAGCTACTTTCCCCAGATAAATCCCTGGTTTAATTATGCAT
Organism: Sorex araneus; assembly: GCF_027595985.1. Lineage (NCBI taxonomy): Eukaryota > Metazoa > Chordata > Mammalia > Eulipotyphla > Soricidae > Sorex > Sorex araneus. The sequence goes on from NC_073313.1 coordinate 185,275,009, forward strand.
TGGTTTGAACCATTTTCTAATTTCATACAAATGTTAGTCCTCCTCACTTTCCAAACTCTGGGGTATTAGAAATTTGGTAACTCAGACAAAAGTGCTGCTGGTTTCATAGCAATTTCTGCTTATAGAAGTAAAGCTATTCACTGCTTAAGTGTTGCACATCCTATAACACAGATGTCCTATGACTTAATGTATGATTTCATAGAAACCAATAAACCATAAATACAGATTTATTCTGGATGGATAATTTGAAGGAGAAAAATAAATAACATAGCTTAATGATATAGAGGGAAAAAATGCACTTGGTCCATATATGAAATGATGAATTATTACTCAAAATATGCAATTTCACTGAATAACTGTAAATGATAGGCTTAAGTAAGCAGCACAAAAAAGATATGTAATAAGAGGTAAGAAAATTAGGGAATTTAAAATGACAAAGGAAAGAATGTGAATATTGGCATGTAAGTATCATACAAAGAACTACAAAGTTGTTTGTGTCATGTCTATGGCATGAGAATCACACTATTTATAGTTTTATAAGACAGGACAGACATGCTGTTATACATATATTAGGAGCATATTAAAGCTTATATGGACAAGAGTTGATAAAGGCTGATATAAACAAAGGATTGAAGCTCAAATAAGTAAAATGCAGTAACGTTAAAATCCATTTGTGGTAAAAAAATATTTGTTGTAAAATAATGTAACTAGCTTTTGATAAGTGTTTCTTATCTGCAAAAAGATGGAGCTGTACATAAACCACTTGACTTTCCTGACTCAATGCCATTTCTTTCACTTTGTGGGTTTGAAAATGAAACAATGAATTGTTTAACTTGTGCAAAAGAAATTGTAATTTAGATGAAAGGAAGTTTCTTATATGCAATAATTTGGAGGAAAGAATGAAAAGATTGAATAAAGTCAACTTGAGGTAGATAATGTAAATACCTGACAAAGGGGTTTGGGTAAATTAAAAAATTGTTAACATGCTTTCAAGAAACTTAGTCTTGTTTAGAAATGTAAACACTAACAAATAAGATGTGTAGTAAAATATTATTTAAAATGTAAGCATGCATATATAAACATCACTGCCATCCTATTGCTCATCAATCTGCTTGACTGGGCACCAGTACTGTCTCCATTTTGAGACTTGTTACTGTTTTTGGCATATCAAATACACCACAGGTAGCTTGCCAGGCTCTGGCATGTGGGCAAGACACTCTCAATAGCTTGCCGGACTTTCTGAGAGGGGCAGAGGAATTGAACCCAGGTTGGCCACGTATAAGGCGAACGCCCTACCACTATGCTATTGCTCCATATATATATATATATATAAATATATATATATATATATATATACACACATATATACACACAATGTTTATATATATGTATGTACAAATACATATATATATATATAAACACAGCACAGATAAATATGTAGAGGTCACAAATATATGGGGAATCTTAATTCTGAATACAAAGGAATGAGACCCAATTTGTCGTAGCTTAATTTAGATATTACTACCTCAGTATTAACTGACCAATTTGCCTAGTAGAGTTTATGATCTTAGTCTTTCTTATCTATTTGTTAGACAGTCTTAGGCCTTTGCTGAGGAAAGATATTGTATGTCATAACAAATATCTTTTCTCCTTTATGATGGTTCAAGATGTCTTCTCTGAAAAACAATCCAACCCCCTAAAAACACCTTGTTGAATATGTTAAGTATTTGAAGGTTTCCATGAAGCCATACTAAAAAAACAATTTTACTAGACTTGCCATAGAGGCTTCAGAACCAGCAGCGAAATGCATTTTCTATCTTGCTTCACCTTTAAAAGCAGGTAGTGCGTCCCTGTGTGACAGACGACCGGGAGATCTTCCAACCTGTTTCTTTTAGTCCAATTGCCTCTTATCTGCATATGCTTGACCACAAATTGGTGATTCTTGCTGGAAGTTTGTCAAAGCATTCCTGAAACTAAAATCACAAGGGGAAATGATTCTTTGCAGTTCTTACTTGTATAGTTCTTTAGTAATAGAAACTGTGATAGCTATTTCCCTTGTTATACTTTTTGTTGTTATTGTTGTTCCCTCCCGGTGACATATTGGGGTTAAAAAAAAAACACTGAACCTCAAATTTATTGAATTTTAGAAACTCAAAATAGTATGGTGAGAAGATTAGTAATTATACCTATCTCTCAGGGCATAATGGCTTAATTAATATACCCTTCAAGAGACTTTTCACTGTGGGAAGTGCACAGCTGCATGGCTGATGGAAATTAAGGTGTCTTGAATTGCAGAAAACTGAGTGTTTTGATTGTGTGTGTGTTTTAAATTTTTAATATAGATTTTTTTCTTCCTTTTGGTTTAATTTGTGCACAGATTCTGGCTCCTCCTTTTCATCACCCTGTAGATGATAAATGTGGTGAAAGACAAAAGTAGCTAAAATTGAACTACTAAAGTTGCTAATGACAAAAATCAATCATAGCTGGATATTTCTAGCTCAAGGCTATTTCAAAACATGCATCACATTATATTTTCTCCTCCATTTTGCTTTATCATTTACATAACTGCATTTCAAAATTAATTAGTGGTAGTTATTTCATTTTATTTTTAAGCTCACATCTTGCATATGTCATAAAGATTATTTATTTTTAAGTTCTCAAAATTCACGTGAATATATTCTTTTGGCTTTTTAATAAGATGATAGTTACTGTATTACATTGTACAACTAAGTGACTTTTGCTTATCAGAATTGAGAGATGCTTCTGCTTGAGTTATTTGTGCTCCCACAAGGGATCTCAAGTATCAGTATTGCTCAACCAGACACTTGAGCATTCTGATGGAAGCAAATTGAGTTCAAGCAGCCTATTGAGGCTTAGGAAACATATAGTCTTGGGTCATGAGTTTCCTTTTGCTCTTCCTTATTTCCCACCCTTTCTTCCTCTCTCTTTCTCCTTCTCTTCTCTCTCTCTCTCTTTCTCTCTCTGTCTCTCAACCTCTCTCTCTGTGTCTCTCTCTCTCTCTGCCCATATTCATACTCATTTATTCTACTTCTTTTTAAAAAATGCTTTCTAAAAGAGAATTCTACCTGTACGTAAATTATTCTACCTATGAAATGCATGTGCTGCGAAGCTGAGTAACAAAAAAGCAGGTAAAGTATACTTAGTAATTTGGTATAACTGGTTAAATAAAAATAGGGCTGAAGTGATAAAACAGCAGGCAGGGTGTTTGCCTGGCATGTGACTGATCTGGGTTTGATTCCCAGCATCCCATATGGTCTCCCGAGCAACCAGGAGTAATTCCCGAGTGCAGAACTAGAAGTAACCTTTGTATACCACCGGGTGTGACCCAAAAAAGAAAGAAATAGTAAAATAAAAGATTGGTTAAGGAAAATGTTATTTCAGGAGAAATTATCCAAGCGACTGAGTTAACTATTTGTTTTGGTGATGCAGTTGTTTGCTTTATGTTTTTCTTTGTTTGCTTTGTCTTAGGATATATTAGGTCACATATTGTATTTAACAATGATGTTTTAAAGCATGAATAATTAGAGTAGAAAAAATGGTTAAGAATATCACCCTATGAGGAATCATGAGAAAAATATAGAGAACCTTAAAATGTTTTAATTTAAATTATTTTATGTTACTTAGGAAGTCCTTGATTTCTTGTTTGGAATTGTTCTGTTCAGGCTTTCGGTATTTTTTTTCAATCTGAATTTGGGAGTTGCTTTTATTTTTGTTTTGTTCTGGGGACTATCTGAAATGCTGGGGATTGAACCTGGGTCAGCCACAAGAGCCCTAACCGCTGTACTATTTCTGCCAGCCCCATAATTTTGGGAGTTTGCAAGAGTCAAAGAATCTTTTTCTTCTAGTTTCACTATGTAGTGCCATGAAATTATTCATTATACTTTCATGACCCTTTTCAATTCTGTGGTATCTGCTGTAACTTCCCCCCTTTTATTTTTACTCTTGTTTATTAGAGTTTTCTCATTATTTCTTCATAAACTAAGACAAGGACTAATCGTATTTTTTTAACCTGAAAAGAGTCAGAATTTGTCTTCAATAATATTTTTGCATTTTTCTTTTATTTCTGTGTAAATGGGGGGGGCCCAGAGGGTTGGGAGGTGTGTTCCCTAAGATTCTTGAGTGATGAAGCCATTGCGTTAAAAGTTAGACCCCAAAGATGCAGTGTTACTACAACCCTGTGGTGCCAAGCAAGCCACCCTAGTGGAGGGTTTGGGTCTCTAGGGGTGAACCCAGGGCTTCTAGAACTATGTGGTACTGGAGATGAAAACTTGCATGCACCCTGATCCAAATACTATCTCCCTAATCTGAAATTCTATTTCATATGTATTCACTCTCACTTTGATTATGTCACTTCTTATACTGCCATTAGGTTTTATTTACTTTTTTTCTACTTTCTTTAGGTGTGTGGTTAGATTGCTTATTAGATTTATTCTTATTTCCTGATCTAAACTTGTATTGCTATGAACTTCCTGTTTAACGCTATTCTGATGTGTCACATATGTCCAATAATTCATATCTTAATTTTTGTTTATTTCAAAGAAGCAAAAATATCTCTATTGAAGATCACATATTATTCATAATAAATATTAATCTACACAAAATACATTAGATACAATAAACCAATATAATAAGGTGGCAGGTAAAAAAATTAACATACAAAATGATGCTACTTTTCCATATCTAATTAGAAAACCAGAATATAAATGAATTTTTAAATTACACTTAAAAAAGTGCTAAACTCCACTTTATTTGCAGTGCTGTATATCAAACACTGGACTCAAGTATGCAAGGCAAGCATTCTACTACTCTATTATACTCTTGTCTGTAATAACATCAAAATAATTCTATACCTAGAAATAAAGTGAATAAAGAAAAAAAATATGTTTTTTGTGAAAACTATAGTTCCATGTTAAAAGAAATATAAGATACAAGGAGATGAACATATGTTGCATGTTCAGTATTGAAAAAATGGCCATTGATGATTAATACATATATGAAAATTTTTCATCATTACAATTTGCCAGGAAAGTACAAAATGATGTTTGAAATGGTAACTAATTGAACAAGTTCACTTATTAAGGAAAATTTAAGATGAGAAAGTATATTCTTTTCTAGGTAGAATCTGACCTTACTGTTCATTAGACAACTTGTCGAGTAGGTAATTCTGTGATATCTTCAAACAATGGGATTATAATATTAAATTCAGAAGACTGTTTCGGTATCCCAAAATACCTTAGTTGATACAAAATAACTTTGCTAGAAAATCACTGTCACTGTCACTGTCATCCCGTTGCTCATTGATTTGCTCAAGTGGGCACCAGTAATATCTCCATTTTGAGACTTGTTGTTACTGTTTTAGACATATTGAATACACCACAGGTAGCTTGCCAGGTTCTGCCGTGTGGACCAGATACTCTCATAGCTTATCGGGCTCTCTGAGAGGGGGGAGGAATGGAACTCAGTTTGGCCGTGTACAAGGCAAATGCCTACCACTGTGCTATTGCTCCAGCCCTGCTAGAAAATATTTAAGAAATTGTTTCAGACAGACTGTTTATCTCCTCTAGAAATTTATCTGCAGTAAGATGGTGTTTGGAGATGAAGCCTTCGTAAGGTGGTACGGCTATATGGGTGACACCATATTGAAGAAATTACTACCGTTATTAAAAAGACCAGAAAGAGCTACTTTGTGTTTTCTTCTGTGAATATGTAGTAGAAAAATTACTGTTTTAAAGCCGCAAAGTTGGCTGACTCTGTCAAGAATTTAGACTTTCAGGACAATAGAACTAATACAAATAGACATTGTTTTCAAAGTAATTCATTCTGTGATGTTCTATGAAAGTTAGCTGATCAAACTGAGGCAAAGGGGCTGGAGCGATAGATAGCACAGCAGGGAGGGCGTTTGCCTTGCACTCGGCCAACCCGGGTTCAATTCCCAGCATCCCATATGGTTCCCCGAGTGCTGCCAGGAGTAATTCCTGAGTGCAGAGGCAGGAGAAATAATCCCAGAGTATTGCCGGGTGTGACCCAAAAAGAAAAAAAAAAGAAAAAAACTAAAGCAGAAATAATTTTGGTCTCTTTCTTTGTTATATATGTACATATATTTGATTTTTAATTTTTATTTATTTATTTATTTATTTATTTATTTATTTATTTATTTGGTTTTTGGGTCACACCCAGCGATGCACAGGGGTTACTCCTGGCTCTTCACTCAGGAATTACCCCTGGCGGTAATCAGGGGACCATATGGGATGCTGGGATTAGAACCAGGGTCGGCCACGTGCAAGGCAAATGCCCTACCCGCTGTGCTATCGCTCCAGCCCCATATATATTTAATTTTTAACAACAAAATGAAAAATGTATTTCAACAGCTAATAAAATAGAAAATTAAATTTTTTTTTTAGAAAAGATCAACCTACAGGTAACAAAGAGAGCATGTTCAATCTAATTTAAAATGGTGAATGTAGACTATTTCCTACTACATACACTTACGCATAGTATATCTTTATTTACCAAAGTAGGAAGTCACATAATGCATTACTAAGCCCCCATAATATCCAAATCTTTTTGTATTTTCTAGTTTTATTTATTTATTTTTAATTTATTTTATTCTTTAATTAGTGAATCACCATGAGGGTGCAGATACAGATTCACACATGTTAGAACTTGTTTTTCCTTCATATAATGTTCACAAACACATCCCTCCATCAGTGCCAGTTCTCCATTACCAATAAACCCAGTATCACTCTCCCCCAATCCCATCTCCCCCCCACCCCACCCTGTCTCTGTGGCAGGGTACTGAACACAATGGCCACTCAATACTCCTATTGCAAACCACAACACCCAATTGGAGAGAGAGAGATCAAAAGGGAGTACTCTAGTTTTATTTTTTAAGAATGAAAAAATTCAGGCCTTGAAGGAGACTCTTAATTATTATATCACACAATTGAAAATTGCTGATTTATTTAACAATTTTGAGTGTTAATTAAAATAATATGGAAGGATTTTAATTTGGTGTAAATTATGAATTTATAATAATGACAATTATTATAACATAATTCAATGGTAAAATATGTTGTCTTTAAGCTAAATATTTCATATTCATAGATGCATTTTATCATTAAAATACATGGTAGAAGTTGCTAACATTATGTTGTTTTTCCTTATTGAGTTCCTAAATGTTGAAAATACGCTGTAGTCCTAAAGATGAAACTATGGCTCTCAAGGTACAGGCTACTAAACATGTATGAAAGGTGGTACACAAAATAGAACAAGTCAAATACTCTGGTGGAATCTGCTTTCCCGGAATAGTAAATGCATTTCAAATGCTCTGCCAGAGGAACAGGAAGCAAACACACACACACACACACACACACACACACACACACACACACACACACACACACACACACACACACACACCCTTGTTTCAGTTTATCTTTGACCATTAAAGCAGCCAGATGAATATAATCCTTTTTCAAGTTATACTGTAGTAGGAGATACTTAGAAACATGCATTATCATGCTATTTATCCTAATGCCTTCTGATTTTTCTTATGTTCCCTGCTCTAAAGCCCCTAAGGGCCCTCTTCTGTTTATCAATAAAAGGTGAGATAAAATTTTCAAGCCCCAGGGCTGGAAAGATAGTTCAGTGGGTAGGATGCCTTCCTTGCATGTGGCTGATTACATGCACCTCATATGGTCCTCCAGCCCTGTCAGGAGTAATCTCTGAGCACAAAGCCAAGAGTAAACTCTTAGAATTGCTGGGTAAACATAAGTAAAAAAAAAGAAGTAAAATAAAATAAAATAAAATAAAATATAAGAAGTGTCAATCCCTTCCTGCCTTATTATGTACCAGAAATAAAGGGGCAGTGATGTGAATGTGTGCTGTGCTTCAACCTCATTGCACATGTGACTTCAATAAAAACTATTCTTTTTCAGAAGCCAAAGTGTCAGTGTTTGACTTTCTAATACACAAGGGTTGTGCAATACCTGCAACATCTAAGGCCAGAATTGGAGAATAATGGTGTGGAGCCAAATGTTTGAGTCTGCAGAATATCTATTAGCATATATTAGATATTATATTTAGATTTAATATACGTGTTTAGACCAATATATATATTAACATGTGTGTATAATGATTATATTGGCATGCATCGAGTATAATATTTAAATTCATAAGCACTTGATAATGAGCAACATTTCATTGTATAGTATGGGCTTATCTTTCCTAAGAACTAATGTTTTTTACACAGCTGAAAATGAACATACATATGTAAAATTTATTTGAGATTCATACAAGAGTAATGATCATTTAATCATACTTTAATGTTGCTCTAATTGTGGTAGAGAACAGGGTGTTGGAGAAAGTTGACATGCAACAGATTTCTAAATTTCAGAAATGAATAAGTAAGGTTATTTGGTAGCGAAAAGTTCTGGTGATTTCCATAAGGAGGTCTGGGCAAATCAGAACTGTCTCTGCAAATTAAATAAAAAACTGTTTTTGCTATACTGTGATTGAGTACCTTCATATTTGAAAGTGGTATAATTTAAAAAGTGATATCAAATTTTTGGTACATGGACCTGCAGAAATACATCAGTTTAGAAAGGGCTGTTGGGTACTGAGAGAGGTGAGTTTCCATAGTTATCATCAGATGATCCACAGTCCTATAGGATCTAGAACTCTGACTTGCTAACACCCCTCTTTTGTGAGATTTGAATATGACAGTTCAAGATAACTAAGCTCATGTGAACAACGACTAAAACCACAGGGCCAACTATGTAATTTACAATTATACGATAACAAATTGTAAAAGTGTGACTGGAATCTTGCATAAAACAGACAAAATCATTGTATGCTTCATGCTTACCACTAAGCATACATTGTGCGTACAATGTATAATCATGGAGTGTATAATTAAATTTATGAAAAGATGATAGTATTTGTGACTTTAATATCCATTTCCCAAACTTCTTGAATAGAATGCTCAGTTTCAGTTAAATATAATACTATTTCTGTATCCGTATTGTAAAAAACTAAGGCACGCGGAGGGGCTTGCACACTCACGGGCTCTCCGGGCGGCTGTGTCTCACCGCCCACGTTCGGTGCCCTGGAACCGCAGTGTGTAGACTGGATCCGGATGGCTGGTGGTCAAGGACCGGCGAGGGAAGAACGAGGACCAAGCTGGTTGCTGATTAGTTACCGTTTATTCAATCTTCCATCTTTCTCATCTCCCACACTCCCAGCTCCATCCTCTCTCTGGATCAACTGCTGCCTCCTTCTCTAGTCTCTCCTCCTCCTTGTCTCTCCCACCTTGCCCTCTAGGCTACACCCAGCCAGGTAGCAAAATCAACATAAAAAAGTCCTTCCTGAGGGCAGGGCATTCCAAAGCCCTTCCTGACTCTTAAGGTTTTTTTTCCTTTCCTTAGTCCAAACACTCATTAACATCTTAATACTAGTTATTTTTGTATGGACATAGCAAGAGATACATTGAGGCTTGCAAGGTAGCTCTCCTGGCAACATCTTGCCACAGACTCAGACCACAGCATTCAGGCCAGATTAGTCTTTCCAATCCCTAGCAGGGTCCTAGTCTCGTCATTACTTTAAGATCATGACAGCACTTGTCCATGATCAAACTCTTAACTTATAGTTAAGAATGAGGCACTTTGGCCAGGCCCATCTCGATGCCAGGGTAGCACATAACTTACCAGTTGCCCTGGGTCCGTCTCGTCCCACGTCGGGACCCTGCTTTGGGGATGCTAGGAAGTAAGGGCAGCTGAGGCTTAGGTCAAGAGAACAGATGCCCTGGAGGAAAATATCATGTAGAGTCAAATGACTCCCAGGTTACAAAAGCATAACATCTGTTAAGTCTACCTGTGTCCATACAAAAAGGACTTTCTCTGAATAAACTATGCAAAGGACTCAAGGAGAAGAGAAAAACATTATTTACAAGTCAACAGAACACTAAGAAAGAAGCTACAAATAAACACAGAGGAATGAGAGCACTGTAACGGGAGTAACCCAATAAACCTAAACTACCTGAAGCTATGTTATCCTACAGCTATCATCCTGTTGCTCATTGATTTGTTCCAGCAGGCACCAGTAACATCTCCTTTGTGAGATTTCTTGTTACTGTTTTTGGCATATTGAATACGCCACGGGGAGCTTGCCAGGCTCTTCTACGTGGGCGAGATACTCTCGGTAGGTGCTGGGCTACAAACTGGTTTTTCCATGCATTCAAATTTTACCATTGCTGCTGTAGATAAACCTAATGAAGGAATGAGATGCTGCAAGTTGAACTAAACATACAGTGTCAGGAGTCAGAACAGCAATGTTACTCCAAAAGTTAGAGGTCATATGCCGAGTCTAGCCAAACAATAAATTTGAAAAATTCCAGAACTATGACACCAGGATTTCCATATTAATTCTATATGTTTTATATTTAAAATAAAATGATGGAAAGATAAATCAGTACCTTTAAGTCACTAGCATTTAGCCCATTGTTGCAAACAACCAAGTCAGTTCTTTAATAACTATATTGGTTCAATTTCATGCTCTATAGGTGATGACCTATGCTCGATCCACATAAGATCTGAACAAATTTATATCCAATATAAATTGAGAGCAGTGTGCAGGCAGCCAGTTTGGAGGGACCAGAGAGTTATTTATGAATGAGTTTGACAAGGAGAACTATGCAAGCAGAGACCAAAGAGAAACGAATATGACAAATAGAGAGAACATTATAGAGTCTATTATGCCCCAAAGCAATAATGTTAATTTAGAAAATAAAGTCAGATAAATGAGGGAGGAGATACTAATTAGCTAAATGATTTGATTAATTAAAATACTCTTTTCATAATTCTTAGAAATTTTCATGAAGCATTTTAAATGAGGAAGTTGAGAAATCCATTAGAGGTTTCCATATGATTATGACTGTTTTCTCTTATCTGTTGAATTATTTAAGTTAGTTTGATGTGTTAAAAAAATAAGCCCATATAGAAGATCTCAAAGGACAAATGAATATTAGGATAGGGAGTATAAAAGAAAAATTACTGTATTTATCCCATAAGTCATCAACCCTATAATGCTCCCAACTTCTTTCATAAAATTCATGTAAGGTTTGTATTTATTTGTCAATGATTCATAATTTTAAATGGCTTCAACCTGCCAGTTTAGTAAAGCAAAATTTGTTTTCCAACTGACGATTAATCACAGTTTCAAAAATAAGCTTAAATCAATGAATAAATATAGGAAGAGGAAATGAATAAAATGATCATAGATGGAAGCATAATCTTTGTATAATTAGTTATCTCCCTTGTTGATATTTTTAAGTGATATTTTAAAGCAAAATCATCTGGGTTTGAAGAATTTAGCATGTTTTTTTTTCTGTCTCTGTCTTTTACAAGTTAGTAACTGTGAAATGGTTAGTTTATATCATTAAATTTCTAATAAATTTCCATCTATGAGAGAAAGGTAAATTAAAAAAAGTAGATTTTTCTTCTATATTTCTAAATTTTTTACATAGGATTGTTAAATCATCTACTGCTTTAAATACTTCTTTTATTTAACATCTATAGTGTTTTACATATCTTATAGTTATTTTAAAAGTGCTTCATGGGTAACAAATATTTATTGGAACATGTGCTTCATTTGTAATGCTTACCTTAATGAAATAAACTCTTTGTTTTATTTATTTTTTCTAAGACCTTAGTTCTTCATTGAATAATTTTCTCAAGAATCCACTTTTAAATGTGACAATTCTGAACTATACATGTTCATTGTGATTTTAACCCCATGTTCTGTAACTCAAAGAAGTACATAGTTAGTCACATAGTTCCAATCTACTTTAGTTGAAATGTGTCATTGAATATAAGCATCTTCAGTAATCTGTTAACTAGAGATGTTTATCCAGATCATTATTTTAGCTATACCCTGACAACAAGGATATATACTTTCTCTTAGGGTGTTAGAGAAAGGCTGCTCTAAGTAAAATGGGAAGACATTGGACAGTTTTGTTGTTGAATGTCATTGTCTACCTTTTAGTTAATAGGTTCATTCTGGTTTTGAGTAGACTCCAGAAAGAGAAGGCTAGAAACACAAAGGGGATATTAAGGTGCTAGTTCAATGGAAAAGCAGATAGAACAAATAGCAAAATACATGCCTAATATGTGCATTTTAGTAAAATTTGTAAAATTAGACCAGATAGTTTTGTATCTATTAAGTTGGAATGTATTAGAACCAAGAATGTGTCTATGGCTTATTCTAAGATTTCTTGTGCTGAGTTGAGTTAGAACGCAGAACACATTGTCGTGATCCATGATCACCACTGGGCCCTTGCTCTACTCCACAAACATTCAGTTAATCCCAGGAATACCCTGGGCTCATGGTGTGTTGTTCCATTAAGAAAAAAATAAAATCAAAGAAAAGATAAAGAAGAAAATCCATTCAATCTTCAGTGTCTCGTGGATAGCAATAAAAGCAACTAGAAGTAGCCCTATTTAGAAAATCTTCTAAATCTACAGTCAGAAATAGAGAAGCACATACTGCTTACCTAAATTAAGAGATTTCAGAAATAACTCCTGGCCACATCACATACATTAGAGAATTCCAGAGGGCAAGCAAAATGAGACATCAGTGTGAGGTGTTTGGACAAAACCTCTTAAAGCATCCTGGAAGACAAAATGTTATTATTATTATTATTATTATTATTATTATTATTATTATTATTTTAATTTTTGCTTTTGTACCACACCAATCAGTGCTCAGGTTAAACTCCTGGCTCAGTACCAGAGATCACTCCTGACAGGGTAGGACCATATGGGGTGCTGGAATGGAAGAGATAGAACAGTGGATACTATCAGCCAACAGTGGGCACACAGCCAACCCATACAGCCAGACCACATTCAAATCAGAATGGTGAGAGATTCACTTTTTTCAAATGTTTATTCGATAATCATAATATGTACTTGATATTAATTATATATTTTCAATAATAAAATATTTACATTAAAAATAAAAGTTAAATAAAATGTGTGGGTTGGCTGTGTGCCCACTGTTGGCTGATAGTACCCACCGTAGTATCTCTTCCATTCTCCAGCACCCCATAAGCTCCCGCCCTGCCAGGAGTGATCTCTGGTGCTGAGCCAGTAGTATGACCTAGCTGGAGCAATAGCACAGCAGGCAGGGCATTTGCATTGCACACGGCAGACCTGGGTTTGATTCCTCTATCTCTCTCAGAGAGCCCGGGAAGCTACCGAGAGTATCCCGAGTATCCCGCCCTCACGGCAGAGCCTGGCAAGCTACCCGTGGTGTATTCAATATGCCAAAAACAGTAACAACAAGTCTCACAATGGAGACATTACTGGTGCCCACTTGAGCAAATTGATGAACAACGGGACAACAGTGCTATAGTGCTACAACTTAAAAATATAGGCAGACTACTGAGTTGGCAGGAAATTAGACCAGATAATTATGTTTCTAATAAGTTGGAATGTATTAGAACCAAGAACATATCTATGACTTATTCTATGATTTCATGTACTTTGCAACAAATATATCCTCCTGTCCCCTGCTTGCCTATATCCTGGTGAGACTGTATGGTAATCATTAGAACATTAATGGAAATTAAATTAAGCATCTGTTTCTCTTGAAGTTATATGGACATAGCTGAAAGCTTCAATTTCCTGTTTTGCTCCTGGGATAACATGACCAAAACCCAGAACAACTTGTTTGTATAATTTTTAATATCCACGCAATTCACATTCAGAGATAGTGGTCCACAGGTCTTCATTTCCCCTTGTTTTAATGAGTTACCCAATTTGATATCTTATTTCACACTTGCTTTATCTCACTGTGGGTGATTTGGTGCTCAACACACACACACACACACACACACACACACACACGCAAATCCATAAATGCTATGAATGTAAGCACAATGCTATTACTGCTCTAATACAAAGTTTTTGAGTATGAATTCAATGCTAGTATCTTGTTTAATATGCTGTTCAATTTCTTTGTATCTCTTAACTACTTTCTAATGTGTTTGTGATTCACTTCTTTTATTTCTTTGCTTGTTTGATATGAAGTGAAGCTGTCAGGGAGGCAAAGACTCTACTTAAAAACCTAGTAAAGATTCTCTTTAGTTTATATTGTAAATAAAATATAGTTGAATATGATATCTTTTTGACATAGATGGAAGTTCAACATTTTTCCATTGCAATTTTCCATTGTAAATTTAAATTTCTTTTTGTATTTCTATATGGTGGCTTCAGTACTGTACTAAGAAATATGCAAATGACTAAGCAAAATAAATCTGAATCACAAATACCCAAGTAGATTAACATTCAAGACTGGAGATTGAGATTATCCAGCAAATTACTCTTCACCCATTGATCAAATTATGAGTTGGTAATCAATATAATAACCTTTAGTGTTTCCTGTTCACTAGAAACAAGTAATTTTCCAGAATAATAATTCTGTATAAATCTATAGCTTTAAGACCTACAGTGAATTCTGAAATAAGCATACTGACAAGAAATTGCATTTAAAACATGCAATTAAGACATGATTTGGGAGTCAATTTGTTATTGGACTTGAAGAGGTATAGGGAAATAAATAAGTTGGGTTCAGGTAGACCACAATGATACAGGAACAAAGAAAGGACAAGGAGAATCTAGGAAGGCAGAGAAAGTGCTAGTGATTTTATCAGAATTTCTTCACACAAAAATAGAAATTATTTATTCATGAAATGAAAGTATCAGACTAACAAAAACACAAATATTTTTCCAACACATATTTTTTCTTTTTCTATGCTTGATTTTGTTTTCTTAAAATGTATTTATCTGAGATAATTTCAAGTTTTATACTGTAAAATTTTGTAATATTGTGTTATCAGTATTTTCATGTTTTATATTCAATGAAAATACAGAAAGAAATGAAAAAATATCTCCCAGAACACCTTGACATTCTTAGTGCACCTTATTACATAAATTGAGTCCTAAAACCCAAATTATTCATTTTATTCACCATTTCTATGTACTGAATTTTATACCCCCAATTGATAAGTTGAATCCGCAATCTCAACTATGACAGTGCATAGTATATTTAAGATGATAAAGAAGGCTAAATGGAGTAACAATGGTAGATTCATAATCTATTAAACTATTATTTTAGGGAGGGGTAAAGACATCATTTGAATTTTATCTCTCTCCCTCTCTCTTGTTCTCTCTCTCTTTCCTCCCTGTCTGTATGTATGTCTGAAAACACATATTTTTAGTTCCAGGACCATGGAAAAATAATTTCTGCTATTTAAATCACCCATTATGTGGCTTTATGTCAACCATGCTGACACGACAAATACAAGAATATTATTATCATTGATAGGGCTAGACTTGGTTTGTTCCATAAAGTATCATTGGTGAGTTTCAGCTTTTCAGGAACTCAAAAATTTAAAGCAATTTTCTCATGAATTAATCTGCTGTATACACTAGAAAATTGATACCTTTCATCAAATACTCAAAATATCCCTGATAAATCCCCCCCAACACACTGCACACACACGCACACACATTTTGTGTCAGTAGACTTAACACCTTAATAGCTACTAGCATCACCATTAGGCCACTGTACTTCAGAATTCTAAATATATTGGTTTCTGATTTTTGGTCCAGGGTGAAGCATTTGCTTTTCTAACATATTCATCATATTGCAACTGCAGGTTGTCCAAGTATCATAGCTAGAGAGTCTCTGATTTATATTAATTTATTCCTGGAGATTACATCTTCTCCTATTACCTCATGATCTTTCATATTTTGGGCTCATGGATCCCTAATTTAGCCTGGCCAAATTTTTATAAAAAGATCTTATTTTTATAAAATGATCTGGCATCCAAACAATGTTGCTTATCTTTTCCAATGATATGACAAATAATATATTCACAATTGAAATTTATTTTTCTGATGAAAAATCCTTTTCTCAAAGACAGTTGTCTATGTCTTCTTTTATACCCATTTCACAAAACTAGAACATAGATAATACCTTTGAGGACACTTGATGTTATAGCACTACACTTCTTTATTATGTTTTGATTTATTTTTTTTTATATTTCATGTGCTCTTTCATGCCATTTAAAATCATGCACCCACCCACATGACATGTAGTGTTAGAAGAAATGAAAGCTATTCTCAAAGAATGTAGCATCCAGATTTTGGAGACCTGTAGCACTGTCTGTAGCACTGTCATCCTGTTGTTCATCCTGTTGTTGGTGCCTGCTCGAGCGGGCACCAGTAATGTCTCCATTGTGAGACTTATTGTTACTGTTTTTGGCACATTGAATATGCCATGGGTAGCTTGCCAGGCTCTGCCGTGTAGACAGGATACTCTTGGTAGCTTCCCGGGATCTCCCAGAGGGGTGAAGGAATCGAAACCCAGGTTGGTCGTGTGCAAGGCAAACGTCCTACCCACTGTGCTATACAATTCTACACTGCTGAAACATGCAAGCACATCATTTTATGATAATTATCCAGTGGCAATTTACCTTCTGCTTCTCACTTCATGGCCTGTGTTCAACCAAACTGAGTGTGTTCTTCAAATAAGCTCACCTTTTAGAACTTTCTCAAATTGTGACCACCTTCTGAAGACTGCTTGTCTATACTCTGCTACACATCTAAATTTGGTCTCTGTTCTCCATCCAGATCCTAATAACAATACATGCCATTAAGCAGCACAGCTATTTTTTTTTCATATTTATCTTCTTACTAGATTACACAAATTAGAGGCTGTGAATGACCTGCTTGCTTCTGTATTTGCTATATTTTTGGGTTTTTTGTGTGTGTTTCTGAGAATACATTCACATAACTCTCATTACAGTACAGTGTTATAATTATTCTGTTACTTTTGTGAATCTCTTATGGAGCTTAATTTATAAATTAAACTTTAACATAGTTGTGTGTTTTTGAAAAAGCTTCTAGTATTTAAGCTTCACTAGGGGTCTTTGAGAGGTGTACTGCACACGTTTGGATGAACCTCATGCATGAAGGGGCCGGCAGAGGAATCCAGGTGTGCAAGACCTGGGACTGAGATCTCCAAGCCTGCTCAGATTAGGACCGGGCCTTCTCCACCCAGATCCCCCATTTTCCAGTCAGCTTGGCAACAACACCCACAAACTGTCCCCGGTGCCCTGTAATCCCACCAATGGCCAACATCCAGAGACTATAAGACCAAGCTTCTGGAAGCTTTGCAGCTGCGCGACATCTAAAAAGCCTTGTTTTCCCTGTTGGAGAACTTGTCAAGCTACCAAGAGTCTATTGCCTGCACGGGAGAGCCTTGCAAGCTCCCCATGGTATATTCATATCCCAAATATAGTAAAAAATATATACATACCTCTCGGAGAGCCCAGCAAGCTACCGAGAGTATCCTGCCTGTACGGCAGAACCTGGCAAGCTTCCCATGACATATTAGATATGTCAAAAACAGTAACGATAGGTCTTATTCCCCTAACCCTCAAAGAGCCTCCTTGGGAAAGACGAATAAGGAGAGGCTGCTAAAATCTCAGGGCTGAGTGTAATAGAGATGTTACTGGTGACCGCTCGAGTAAATCGACAAACAATGGGATGACAATGTTATAGTGATACTGTACCCAGCATATATGAAAAATGATACACAGTGGATGACCAAACAGAAGTGTCTCTATGTCTCTAGGAAGAAATGCAGCTTATTCACTGATATCCTGAGACATTGTACTAAAGTATATGTATGCTCCAGTTTCCATGTATGCATGACTTCTCTTTCTGAGCAATCCCCCTATCACTGTCTTCATAGTTCCAGAGATGAACTGTTGTCGCGCGCCGCTTCGACCATCGAAGAAACACGGAGATCCTTTTGGCTGTGATTTATTCAGGAACTTTCTCATGCCTTAGAGAAGAAATCAGGAACGGGGAGAGGACGAAGGAGGAAAGGGGGACGCATGAGGGAGAACCCACTAGCTAGGTGACTTCCCCCCTTATATACCTCTCGCTTCCTGTTTACACCCAAGTGTCTGCAGCTGATAGGCTAGTTACACCTTGTGGGCGTGACAGGACATCCTGTTTTCTTAACACGGTGAAATTAACAAGAACAGGTGTTGTTTACGAAGCACGGTCCTATGGAGGCTCTCCACAAACTGTAAAATAATAAATGTATTGGTCAAACTCAGATGAAATTTTGAAGAGAATATACCCGAATGTGTTTTTTGAGATCTTGTTAGTGTAAAGATATGGGATCTTTATAATCTGCTTTGTAAATGCAAATTGATGCCTTCCAAAGTACAAAAAAATAACTTTTGAATTTATGCACACTTAGTTCAATTATAGCAGCTTATTCTTGAGGCTACTTTAGGAGAAAAGATAATCATCTGTAGATAAATGCAATTTTGCAGTGAATAAGCCTTTTAAGATTAGGGGATTAAGACTGACATTAATTATACATAAGTCATTATTGTATTTAACTCCTTGGTTAAGGAGAAAAAGACTGATATAATGATGGTAAAAAATACCAGTATTTATTCATGTTTAAGTTAGAAATATCCTTTCTCACATCCTTGTGGAATATCATCTGGCCTGAAATATTGGAGCTTGCTAAATGCTATCTAATAACATTAATACACTGAATTGATTTGAAGAGATTTTTTTTTTCTTTTCAGAGAGTAGGATTTTTTTTTCTTTTCTGGAGAGCTGTATTTCTAATTATGGTACTACATTTTCATAAAGGGACAGTTTTCATTCCATTCTCTGACTCTAGATTTTCAGGGAATATATACTCTAACCAAAGTGGACAGCTGTGATAGACTTGCTAGAATCACCATTTCTTCTGCCAATTTGCTTTTAATATTCCTGACATTTTGACATATTTGGTATAGATCCATTGATATACTGTAATCATTCTAAAACTTTCATATAATGACTGGGATGAAAGTTCATTTTCTCTTCTTATGGAACCTTTAGTGAAGTCATGGAGTAAAGATGTTGGATATTAAAAAAAAGAGAGACTTGCTTCATATCTGCAAATGACATTGGCAAGTCTGAAATCCTGATTTTGCTGAATCATTTTATTAGTTAAAGAGAAGAAGAAACCTGTTATTTCCCATGGCAAAATAGTAATTTTCAGGGGCGAGGGAGAGAGTGCAAGTGCTACTGCATTGCCTAACATTGTGCAAGATACTGAGTCTGATCCCTAGTATTTTATGGTCTCTGAGCAACCCAAGTTTGGCCTTGGTGGCAGTTCCTTATCCCCATTGAGCAGCATGCATTGCCAGATAGAATATAAACCAATAAACATGCACTACAAGACTGAGTATCTCCAGAAGGGGTCTGAAACCCCAAATATTACTGAGGTTATTCCTATGAAAAATTAAAAATAAAACTGTAAGATTAAAATATGCTATATAAAAATCCCTTCATTTTTCATCAGAAAACTTAGAATGGCTTTACTTTTTTTATTTTATGATTATATGCCTGACTTTTGTCTATGTTCTATATGACAATGGGTGCTTACTGCAAGGACCCAAGCAAGTCTATTCAAAAAAGACATCTGCACTTCTATGTTCATTGCACCTACTCATGATAGCTAAAATCTGAAAACAACCCAAGTGTCCAAGAATAGATGCTTGGATAGAGAAACTAAGATACTTAAACAAAATGAAAAACCACTTAACAAAAAGAAAAGAGTAAATCATGCATTTTGCTGCCATGTGTATGCATCTTGGGAGTGAAGTTAGTCAGAGGGAGAGAGATGGACACATATGGTCTCTTTCATATGCTGGACATAGAGAAAGAGGAGGAAATAGCAATTGGACAAAAACAACAGAGACAAAGAACTAGTCTACTGAAATGATCATAATATGGTAGAAAGTCGGAGACTGGTAGGTTAGGAGGGCTGATATTCTGGTGGAAATTGTAGTATGCATGAAGTCTATATTTTGTAGAACTGAAAATCATGGCGCTGAATAAGAAGTTTTGAATTGTTCTTATTTTTAATTTTGGCAAACTTGACCTTGGCAGCTTAGAATCTTTGATGACTCCCTCTGCCCTCCTCATTCCCTAAGTCACTGACCATGCCCAGAAACTCCACTGACTTAATATCCTTTTCTTTGAGGTTACTATCATGTTTTTTATGAGTCATTATTGGTTGAAAGAACAAAGCAGCCAGTCTGGTTCTGTATTCATGTAACCCAAAGAAAAAGCAGATAGATCTATTTTGAGGAACTGCTTTTATCCTTGACTCTTCTAAGTGATCTTTTTATAAGTGGTAATGTGAGACAATAAAGGTGGGAAAATCAACAATACAGTCACCTTGAGAAGAGAGTAAGGAGAGAAGGGTTTAAAAAGCAAATGAAGTATACAAATATTTCAATCCATATTTCAGTATCTATTTTCCAAACTTGAACTACTTCATCTATTACTCAGTTTATTTTAGTGATTTAACAGTTACTAAGATAATTGATTCCTCTATCTTTTTCCAACTTAATGCAGTTACTGATGGATCGCTGTCCTAATCAATAAATCAATATGTAATTACTAAATAGACACCCAATAATGGCTACATGCTAGAATAACCTAGGGAATACTGGACCCCATTTACAGATTCTTATTTAATTTATCTAAATGGGACCCTAGAATTTCTATATTCTAGTACCATTCCAGATTATCTTAATGTATAAACAAAATTAAACAATCCTGCCATTGTGTATGTCTACTACTATGTAATTCCAATTGTGTAAAAAGTGAAAACCTGCCTATGCAATTTAAAAAACTAACTGAAGAAGACAACATTTATATCTGTGTCCACTAAGGGACTCCAAATATGTGACTGCATTCCACAGGAAATGCTTTTGAGAAGTGGAAAGATATCATGTCCAAAATAGAAAACGGTAGTTAATAAGGAAGGTTGTTGATGCATTGCTAAGTTTCATGGTTGCTGAAGTACTTATTCCATAGCATTCTCTTTTATTCTAACACAATTTTAATCTATATTAATTATATAATAGATGATTCCTATGATTTAACCAATATTTTAGTACCGCTGAAAAATACAATAATAATAGATTTTTAAATGTATGTTATTCTCTTGCATTGGCAAACATAATGAGAGCCAAGACAGGAGAGATGACAACAGACCACAGGGAATGAAAGAAGTTTTGACAAATGAGATGAAACTAGAAGTTCAGGTGGGCATTAAATAAACAAAAGAACAGGGTTTGTAATGTACAAATGATATTCAAGGAACAATGAAAGAAAACTGTTATTTGTCTTCTAGTAAGGCTCACGACCATCTGGCAACCCTGGCATAGAAAGGTCTTTCTCCTAATCTAATAGATAAAGGCTGGTCTCTTACTCTAACAGTCTGCTTAAGAGTCACAGAGAACAAAACTCATTTCATTTGTAACACTCTCTTAAAAGTAGACACTGAGAACTCAGATGCTCCTCTACTTTTCCTAAGGTCTCAAAGGGGTTTTGTTAATACCTTCTTGATGATTAAGTATATCATACCTAAATCATCATGTGATTTTATTATTAGTGTAGATCTATAAAGTTTATATTCTCATTTTCATTTTCTAGGTAAGAATGCTAGAACCTAGAGAAAATATGCAAATCCCCCAATACTTTGAAGCAGCATATAGAATAATTGGAAATTTCAACTCTGATATGATTATAAAACAAAGGAGATTTAGAGCTCTAATTGTAAAATGTGTGACTATAATATGTCCAATATTGATTCGGATATTCATCACCAGGCCCAATGAGCCTGGCTGAGTATGACTTCATTTTTAAAATGAAAGAAAAGCAATTTTTAAGCAAGGAACAACAGCTAAATCACTTCTTTGGAAAGCATAGGGTCCTATTCACATTGAAAGAATTTTTCTTAAATTCAACAAAATATTATTATTACAAAAAAATAGACGTGTACAGAAAAGTACAGATGGAAAATGCGAAAAAGCATTTTGTAGTGAAAAAAGAAGATAGATGAATGCTGGTCAGAGGCATTTCACTTTCTTGATACTCAAAGAATCAAAAGTAATTGACCAAATCACATAATGAGAGATATGAAAGTGAAACATCTCTAAAACAATAATACAGGAATCAAAAACATGGTGGCTCCGTGTTAGCATACCTGGAGAATGATTAATGATGTATATCAAAAACTGGAGAGATTAAAGCAAAATGAAACTGTCACATGGCATTAGTAAAGTTGAAGTAAATGGGTACAGTCTAGTAGAATCGCTGCTTAATAATTATGCAAGGAAATGAGCAGCATGTCTTCCTCTTTTGTGATCAGAATTTTCTTCCACTTTTTGAACGTTTTTGTTTCTCAACTTCCTAGGTATGGAATCATGCCTTTTCTAGAGAAATACAATCAGATGTAATTTGACAGGTTTGCCCAAACTGAGGTTTGCTTATGTAATTAAAAATCTCAACCTGTATATTTTCACAGCCTGTTTTTATCAGAAAGATTACCTCATTTCAAATATGAAGACTTAGCTCCCTAACATATTCAGTCAAGGAAGTTATCATCACCATCATTATCATTACCATCAAATTATTGTATTTGCATCTCATTCTCAATCCTTAGAGGTAGGAATAAACTCGACATTCTTTAACACCATTTTCTGTCTGAGAAATACACATATTCAAGGCTACTCAGTGGTCACTAAGTGACTCTTAATATCCAGATGGTGCTGTAACCATGATAAAGGGCTGTCAAATAAAATTAAAATTGTTACTGGTTACTTATTTTCCTCCTGAATTCATGAGGCTTCAGGGGGAAAAATGACACTTACCTTCAACTCATTCATTAAGAGTCCCAGCACTGGCAACACTGTTAAAAGTTTTATAAAATGACAATTAATTGTACATTCAGAGTAAGCTCTTTCCCTCCCCCACAGAACATGTAATTCAATTATATTAACGCTTTTAACAATAATGCAGTACTTTACCGTGAGATTACTTTGCCATCATTAATTAATGCAGCCTCTCAAGGACAAGCATCTTTATGCCTGAAGTTCCCTTGGACAGTGGCAGGCAGTTTAAAGAAAATCACTCAGCAGAGCTGTCCTTCTTGGAGCAAACACCATGACTCAATGCATAGGGCCAGGTTAACTTGCTCAGGCCAGCTCTTATCACAAATTTCACACTCACTAAAGCTGGGGAGTTTAGGTTATAGGTCGTTTTTTTTTTCTTATATCTATTTTCTGCAGCTTTTTAAAAATGGAGATTAAAAGTCAATGGGCAGATTAAGTTTAATTCTACTCAGATGTAAGTTCCTTGCTCAGTCAGCTCCATCTGCTAAATCCCTGTATTCTAGACAGGGCACACATAACCAAATCCACTTTATTTTTTGTTTCCTAATTTAATAAGAGAATGTAATGTAGGGTTCCAGAAAAATATATTAATAAATATATAAGATGTTTCATCATCTTCCAACAGAATGACTGAGGACACAAGTGTCTTAGGATAAAACTACAGAAGTAACAGTAATTTGAAGCAGCTAATATATATACAAGATGTTTTTCTTTAATGATAAGTAAAGAGATAAAGATGATAAGAGTTCTCATGATTTGAGTAATGGACTTTAATATGTATAATTAAATATAATATTGCTTTTAGTTTATTGATATCAAAAATATCTCTATCAGGACACATTTTCCTCATGTCTAATGCTCATCAAAGACTTGCTAAAATCAGTACTTTGCTTGATATTACAAAACTAATGATTCCTAAAACCACTACTAACATCACACATTTCTTTGGGTTTTTGTCAGTTTCTTTTAAAAGCAGATGTCCAGCTTCGTAGAACTCCCATACACCAAAATCTGATTTGGAGGAAGGATGTTGCCAAAGATGCTACTCATCAATATCTCATCAGCAAGTTATTCTGAGGTTGCTGATTGGGTCCTCAGATGTGCCTGAGACAAAAGAAAACAAGCAGAGTTTTCCATCATGTGTGCATTGATAATAGTAAGGCACCTATTCATCATTTGATGTGCTATGTATAAGTTACTCTTGGATTAAAGAACTGACTTTTGACTTGTAGGTCAAAACTATCCTACTTATAACTTTATTATGAGTTCAGAAAATTAAGAATTTTAAAGAAAATTTTTACATGATTGCACAAAATCAAATGAGGAGGCATTTTATTTTTCAGCAATTGTACCCATACCACAATGACTAGGTATTTACCACTGAACTAACTTCACGTAAATCACAGTCTAAACTGATAATTGTCTTAGCTCTAACAAAAAAAAGGTGCACCAGTTCATCAGTTACCCCTGTTATGAACCAAAATTTCAAAATGTATTGTTTGTTTTCTTTACCATTTTCTTGAGGCATTTTGATTGACAATACTGTTAATTATACTTTTCATGCATATATTGTTCCAACAACACACTCACCACCAGAGAGCCTACTTCCCTCTACAGCCCCTTCCATATGCACTGCCCCAGATAATCTCAATTCTGTAGACAAAATCTCCAGTTCCTATGCTTTGGGCTATTTGCTGTCTTCTTACTATGCCACATATTACATACATATATTTTTTTAATTGTAATTGGTGATGCATACACATATATAGATAAATAAAGCTCATGATATTCCACAAAATTTCAAATCAATGATAACTTGACAAAATATTTTTCAAAAGAAGTTTCATTTTCTTTTATACTATGCAGGTATATACATTTTAAAAACTAATATATAAATATATATGCTAATACAATTTAAAGTTTATAAGTAATAGATTAATTCTACAAATATACAATTTGGTAAGAGGAGAATATTTTACAAATTAAATTAAAATTTGAATAGGCTTGTAAAAGTACCAAATGTGTTTTATCCTAAAAAAAAAATATTGCCTTTATGTTAGAAAATATTATGTTATTAATAATACTTATGTGTCTGCATTAATAAGTAAAATATTTTAATGAAGATGTTAATATTTGTAAAAAAATTGCTTGAACAGATACAGGAAGAACATTGAATATAAAGGAATAAGTAATGTATTGCTAAAAAAAAGCATAAAACACTTAGCTAGCTAGGAATAAAATGTTCTTTATTGGCACCCCGGGCTTCCCTCCCCTCCGGACTGCCAGCCGAGTGGCCGGCACGCCGACCCCAAGCGCCGCCGCCGTCCTGTCTTCCCGCAAAGGTCTGTGGGAAAGGGGCGTGGCCTAACCACCAGGGGCGTGGCCTAAGAAAAGTGGGCGTGGCCTCATTGCCGGCGGCCAAAGCTCACGCGGCGGAAAGTAGTTTTCTCAACATCCTATCCAAGACTAACATCCTAGCTATTCGCAAGCAGTAGGACAATAAAACACAAGACTTCACATAAGAACATCTCAGTAGACCAGGTTCTACACCGGCAAGTAAAAAGCCAACCACTATTAACTGAGCCTATCCACAATCCTTTTTCACAACAAAAGGAAACAGGGACACTCATCATCAAGAGCCCTCTTTCATATCACCACAAACAACATGAAGAAACAGCGAAAATCCCCATTGCAACCAGAGGACGATCAAAGGAGTCCGGAAACCTCAATGGGCGCCTCCTACAAACTTGACCTCTCTGAGAAAGAATTCAGACTTGAAATCCTCAACATGTTCAATCAACTCAATGCAAAGATGGACAACTTCAAGGAAGACCTGGCGGAAACAATACAACAGACAGCCGACAAAATACGGGAAGAAATGAGAGCAGAAATAAAAAACCTTCAAAAAGAAATGAAGGATTCCGTACATGAAATCAAAAACTCTCTGGCTGCCCTCAACAATAGGATGACTGCAGCCGAAGACAGAATCAGTATGCTTGAAGATGAGCTGCAAGAGGCCTACAGGCAACATCAAACCATGGCAAGAGACCTCAAAATAGCTCTAGCCAGAATCAGAGTCCTAGGGGATGAATTCAAGAGGAACAACATTAGAATCATTGGACTACCAGAACCACAGGGAACCAACCCCAACGAAAAAGACACAGTCAAACAAATCATTGCGGAAAACTTCCCACAGCTGGACAATGCGGGCATCCAGATTCAAGGCGCCCGGAGAGTGCCAGCTAAAAGAGATCCTAACAGAAAAACCCCAAGACATATCATAGTTACAATGATGGACGTCTTCCAGAGAGACACAATACTCCAAGCAGCAAGGTCCAAGAAGGAAATCGCATACAAAGGAGCACCCCTTAGGCTCACAGCAGATCTATCAGAGGAAACCCTCCAAGCTCGAAGGCAATGGTGGGATATAGTGAAAAAATTCAATGAAATCAACGCTTCACCAAGAATACTTTATCCGGCTAAACTCTCATTCAAACTAGAAGGAATCATACACTACTTTGGGGATAAACAACAGCTCAGGAACTTCATAGACTCAAAACCAAACCTAAAAGAAGCACTAAAGGGGCTATTGTAAGACAAGAACAACCTCTACAAGCACAACAAACCCTTGCACAAAGACGGCACAAAATCCCATAACAATAATCTCCCTTAATGTCAATGGTCTGAATTCACCAATTAAGAGAAACAGACTGGCAAAATGGATTCAGAGACTCAACCCAACCTTCTGTTGCCTGCAAGAAACACATCTGAATAGCCAGAACAAACACAGACTCAAAGTCAAAGGATGGAAAACAATCCTGCAAGCAAACAACTCCCTCAAGAAAGCCGGAGTGGCTTTACTAGTATCGGACAACATAGACTTCAGGTTGAAAAAGATTAGAAGGGATAGTGAAGGCCACTTTTTATTAATCAAGGGATGTGTACATCAGGAAGAAATCACACTCCTAAATGTCTACGCACCCAATGAGGGACCAGCTAAATACCTACAACAGCTGCTAAGAGACCTCGAGAAGGACATCTCGAGCAACACAATAGTAGTTGGAGACTTCAACACTGCACTGTCTCCTCTGGACAGATCTAGAAGATTAAAACTCACCAATGAAATACTGGCTTTGAAGGAAGAAATAGAAGAGAGAGGGCTAATAGATCTATACAGGGCTTTATATCCCCCAAAAAAGGAATACACATTCTTTTCCAGTGCACATGGAACATTTTCCAGAATAGACCATGCGCTGGGCCACACAACATACCTCAACAGAATCAACAAGATAGACATTGTACCAGCTATCTTTTCAGACCATGATGCACTGAAGATAAAACTTAACTGTGGACAGATGCAGAAAACCAAATCAAACACCTGGAAATTAAATAGCTCGATATTGAACAATGAGTGGGTCAGGAAGGAAATCAAGGAAGAAATCAAAAGGTACCTAGAAACAAATGAGAATGAAGACACGAGCTACCAGAACCTGTGGGACGCAGCTAAAGCCGTTTTAAGGGGAAAATTTATAGCTCTGCAAGCATATCTCAGGAAGGAAGAAAGGGCCCACATAAATAACTTGACTTCACAGCTCAAGACCTTAGAAAAGGACCAACAAAAGGAGCCAAAACCAGGCAGAAGGAAAGAGATAATAAAACTTAGAGCAGAAATTAATGACATGGAAACCCAAAAGACAATCCGGAAGATCAATGAAACCAAGAGCTGGTTCTTCGAGAAAATAAACAAGATTGATAAACCACTAGCAAGACTCACAAAGAAAGAGAGAGAGAACCCTTATAAGCCGAATCAGAAATGAAAAGGGGGACATCACGACAGAAACCAATGAAATTCAAAAGATCGTCAGAGACTACTTTGAAAATCTCTATGCCACGAAACAAGAGAATCTAGAAGAAATGGATAAATTCCTCGACTCCTATAATCTCCCAAGGCTGAACCAAGAAGACCTGGAGTACCTGAATAGTCCAATTAACATCAAGGAAATTGAAATGGTAATCAAAAGTCTCCCCAAAAACAAAAGCCCAGGTCCAGACGGATTCACTTGTGAGTTCTTCCAAACATTTAAAGAGGACCTTTTGCCAGTCCTTCTCAAGCTCTTCCAGGAAATTGAAGAAACAGAAACCCTCCCTAACAGTTTCTATGAGGCTCATATCTCCCTAATACCAAAAGCAAACAAAGACACCACAAAAAAAGAAAACTACAGGCCAATATCCCTGATGAACACAGATGCAAAAATTCTCAACAAAATATTAGCAAATAGAATTCAACAACTTATCAAAAAGATCATACACCACGACCAAGTGGGATTCATCCCGGGGATGCAAGGATGGATTAACATCCGGAAATCAATCAACATAATCCACCATATCAACAAAAGAAAAGATAAAAATCATATAATCATATCAATAGATGCAGAGAAAGCATTTGACAAGATCCAGCATCCGTTTATGATGAAAACACTAGCCAAAATAGGTATAGAAGGGACCTTCCTCAATATAGTCAAAGCCATTTATCACAAGCCTATGGCAAGCATTGTCCTCAATGGGGAAAAACTAAGAGCCTTCCCTCTGAGAACAGGGACGAGACAAGGATGCCCACTCTCTCCACTTCTGTTCAATATAGTACTGGAAGTACTTGCAATAGCGATTAGGCAAGAAAAAGACATTAAGGGCATTCAGGTAGGAAAG
Source organism: Sorex araneus (assembly GCF_027595985.1). Taxonomy (NCBI): domain Eukaryota; kingdom Metazoa; phylum Chordata; class Mammalia; order Eulipotyphla; family Soricidae; genus Sorex; species Sorex araneus. Next base: position 185,303,567 of record NC_073313.1, read on the forward strand.
GAAGAAATCAAGCTCTCACTATTCGCAGATGATATGATACTATACTTAGAGAACCCTAAAGCCTCTACCAAGAAACTCCTAGAAACAATAGACTCGTACAGTAAAGTTGCAGGCTATAGAATCAATACCCAAAAGTCCATGGCTTTCCTATATGCAAATAATGAGAGAGAAGAAAGTGACCTGAGAAAAGCAATCCCATTCACAATTGCGCCTCAAAAAATCAAATACCTCGGAATCAGCTTAACAAAGGAGGTAAAGGACTTGTATAATGAAAACTATAAAACACTACTTCAGGAAATAAAAGAGGACACGAGGAAATGGAAAGACATCCCCTGCTCATGGATTGGAAGAATTAATATTGTCAAAATGGCAATTCTCCCCAAAGCATTGTACAAATTCAATGTGATCCCTATAGGGATACCCTTGACATTCTTCAAAGAAATGGAGCAAGCGCTCCTGAAATTCATATGGAACAATAAGCCCCCACGAATAGCTAAAGCAATCGTTGGGAAAAAGAAAATGGGAGGAATCAACCTCCCCAACTTCCAACTCTACTACAAAGCGGTAGTCATTAAAACAGCATGGTACTGGAACAAAGGCAGAGCGGCAGACCAATGGAACAGGGTTGAATACTCTGACATACACCCCCAAATATATGATCATCTAATCTTTGATAAGGGAGCAACAAATGTGAAGTGGAGCAAGGAAAGCATGTTTAACAAATTGTGCTGGCAAAACTGGACAGCTACATGCAAAAAAATGGGCTTAGACCTCCATCTATCACCATGTACAAAAATCAGATCAAAATGGATTAAAGACCTCAACATCAGACCAGAATCCCTAAGGTACATTGAAGATAAGGTCGGCAAAACCCTCCACGACATTGAAGCCAAAGGTATCTTCAAAGCTGACACGCCACTGGCTAAGCTAGTGAAAACAAAGATAAATAAATGGGACTATCTCAAACTAAGAAGCTTCTGCAACTCAAAAGAAACAGTGACCAAGATACAAAGACAGTCTACAGAATGGGAAAGGATATTTATGCAGTACCCATCCGATAAAGGGTTGATAACAAGGATATACAATGCACTGGTTGAACTCCACAAGAAGAAAACTGCCAACCCGATCAAAAAATGGGCTGATGAAATGAACAGAAACTTTTCCAAAGAAGAAATCCGAATGGCTAAGAGGCACATGAGAAAATGTTCAACATCACTAATCATCAGGGAAATGCAGATCAAAACAACAATGAGATATCATCTCACACCACAGAGGCTGGCCCACATCCCCAAAAACAAAAGCAACCGGTGTTGGCGTGGATGTGGGGAGAAAGGGACTCTCCTTCACTGCTGGTGGGAATGCCGACTGGTTCAGCCCTTTTGGAAAACAATATGGACGATTCTCAAAAAGTTAGAAATTGAGCTCCCATTTGACCCAGCAATACCACTCCTGGGAATATATCCCGGAGAGACAAAAAGGTATAGTAGAGATGACATCTGCATTTCCATGTTCATTGCCGCTCTGTTCACAATAGCCACAATATGGAAAAAACCAGAGTGCCCGAAAACAGATGATTGGCTAAAGAAACTCTGGTATATTTACACAATGGAATACTATGTAGCTGTCAGGAAACATGAAGTCATGAAATTTGCATACAAGTGGATCAACATGGAAAGTATCATGTTGAGTGAAATGAGTCAGAAAGAAAGAGACAGACATAGAAAGATTGCACTCATATGTGGAATATAATGTAACTGAGAAGTACAAGTTGGCAATGATGCAACTTCTGGCAGATATCTCTCTGGACTTAGTTACTAAAATACTAAATTACAGAAACCCAAAACTGAGAGGCCGCTAAGTGTGGTCACTCGACCTCACACTTCTTCATCCTCAGCAATGGAAAACAAATTACCTAATGCTTCCTTTTCAGCAGGTCTAACTTTAGGGGAGAGACTCTCCAAACAATAATAGTGAGTTTTGTTGAAATATTGTATGCAATCAAAGTGAAAGTAAAGTGAAATTTATTAGTTACACAGGCGGGGGGGGCTTAGGGTGGGGGCGCTAGGGGCGTGGGGGTGTTTGGGGTGTGAGGGGGCGGGGTGGAGCTATACTGGGATTCTTGGTGGTGGAATATGAGCACTGGTGAAGGGATGGGTATTCGAGCATTGTATAACTGAGATTTAAACCTGAAAACTTTGTAACTTTCCACAATAAAAAATTAAAAAAAAAAAGTATTTGAGAAGTGAAAAAAAAAAGTTCTTTATTAATCTACCGGAGGACAACTACAAGTGCCATAAGCAAGTGCCGTACTCAATAACAAAATGTTGAGAAGTTTGTCTAATCTCTTAAAAAAGCTCTTTTAACATTTCTTTCAAAATTACCTTCAATGATACAAAGGACCTAAACTGTTGCCTATCCTTTAAATCATTTCTTCAAATCTATAAACTAGTTGGAATGAGCATTATTGGTGCATTTTTCACTATGTTCCAACATCTTGTGGTTCATAAAGTTTCATTTGCTAGGTCTACTAGTTTAATTTGCTAGGTCTACTGTGACTGTTATCGGAGATCCTTTGTATGTAAATTCTTATTGATTTTGTTGTGGTCAATAATCTATCTCAGTCTTTGGTAATTGTCAATCTGAGTACAAGTTCTTGGAATTTTTTTCTTTGGGTCTGTTTTGGCTTATACCTATTGAGCCTGTTGCATGTGGATGTCTGTATCCTGAACTCTGAGAAATTCTATACTTTATTTTATAGTGATATAGCGCAGCGGGTTGGGTGTTCACCTTGCACGCGGTCGACCCAGGATCGATTTCTCCATCCCTCTCAGAGAGCCCGGCAGGCTACCGAGAGTATCTTGCCCGCACGGTAGAACCTGGCAAGCTACCCGTGGCATATTCAATATGCCAAAAACAGTAACAAGTCTCACAATGGAGACGATACTGGTGCCTACTTAAGCAAATCGATGAGCAACGGGAAAAATCACTGTCACTGTCACTGTCATCCCATTGCTCATCGATTTGTTCGAGAAGTCACCAGTAATGTCTCTCATTGAGAGACTTATTGTTACTGTTTTTGACATATCCAATATGCACGGGTAGCTTGCCAGGCTCTGCCGCGTGGGCTCGATACTCTCGGTAGCTTGCTGGGCTCTCCGAGAGGGGCGGAGGAATTGAACTTGGGTCAGCCGTATGAAAGGCGAACACCCAACCGCTGTGCTATTGCTACAGCCAACAGGAAAAATATTAAAGAATATTAAAAATATTAATGAATACTTTCTTGAATAATTCATTAAATTCACCTTCTTGTTCCTTAAGGATTCTGGTTATTGTTATGTTCTTCCTTTTGAACTCATCCCATAGTTCTCTGGTGTGCTGTTCATGTATTTTCAGACCTTTTGCTTTTCATCTTTCATTGTTCTCTAGGATTTCCTGCATCTGTTGGAATTCACTGATTTATCTCTAGCTGTTGTTACTCTGCTTGACATGGATTTCTACTTTTTTTTTTCTTTTACATCATCTACCATACTATTCATTTCTTTTCTTTTTTTTTAATTTTATTTTATTGAATCACTGTGACAAAAATTACAAAGCTTTCAGGTTTAAGTCTCAGTCATATAATGATCAAATCCCTATCCCTTCACCAGTGCACATGTTCCACCACCAAGAACCGCAATATACCCCCCTCCCACACCACCCCCGCACCTGAGTGGCCAATGATCTTCACTTTATTCTCTCTACATTGTGGATACAGTCAATATTTCAACAGAAAACTGACTATTATTATTTGGAATTTCCCCCAACAATCAAACCTGCTGAAAAGGCATAATTTGATAGTTTGTTTTCTACTGCTGAGAATGAAGATTATAGGAGAATGAACATTATAGGTCGCTGTCACAGTCGCGCGGTTTTGGGGTTTTGGATTTCTGTTGTTTTAGCTCAGTTTACAGTCTAGGTGCATTTCTATAAGTCTCTGGGTGCCAAAATGGGTTAGTAGACCTCCCGGATCATAATCTTTAAGTAGCAGAGGGGTCGTGTCATGAGTGGCTGCTCCAGATCTCATCTGGGCCAAGGGTGTGCTGGTAACACCCCCATCCCATGATCTCTTGTGCGCCACATCACGACAAGCAGGTACCTCGGGTTGTGAGTCCTAGAAAATGGCAGATGCCATGTGGGCGCTGGTGCTGCTGCCGCTACTGTCTTCCCCATAGAAAGAAAGCGTTGGGAGAGAAAATCCTTCCCCCTTCCAGGCTGCATGGGGTCATAGCTCAGTTCACAGTCTAGATGCATTTCTATAAGTCTCTGGGTGCCAAAGTGGGTTAGTAGAACCTCCCGGATCATAGTCTTTAAGGAGCAGAGGGGCCCTGTCATGCACTGCTGCTCCAGATGTCATCTGGGCCGAGCCATACTATTTATTTCTGACACATGTGATTGTAGCTTTTCCAATTACACACTTTTTTTTTCTGCTTTGCTTTACCAGTGTTTTTATGAGCTCATCATGAACATCCTCAATATGATACGTTTAAACTCATACTCTGGAAGGTTGCAGAAGTGGATGGTACTGATAACACCTTTGTGTTGTTATTTTCACTCATTGAGCACAGTGGATGTCTAAGTCCTTGCCCGTTCTGTTTTTAATGCTCCAGCTGTGCTCAGTTAACCTTTGTCGTTAACCTCACTGGGAATGTTTGAGGGATTAGGCTGGGTTTTGCTCTTTCCTTCACTGCACATTAGATATAAGTTACAGTTAGTGTGAAGTAAAATGAGTAGAGCTGGATTCTGACCATGTGATTTAGGGTACAAGCAGCACAGAGTAGAGTTATAGCTAAGGGTTGGATGTTGACCTGAAAAATTGATTGAGCAAGTGGAGTGTCTGACATGTGGAGGTGGGCTACTGAACAGGTGGATATCTGGTGTAGAAGCATCTAGGTGGAACTGGAACAAAAGCGAATCCATCACCAGTTTCAAGAAGACACCAGGGATGTCTTATAGAAGCTTAACTTCACCTGTAATGTTACCTACACAAGCACTGGGGTGAGATGTGGAGATGGGCCAGCAAAAATGTAGAAGTCAGAAATCAGTGTGACTTTTTACTGCCTTTTTTTTTTGTTTCATTTTGTGCCATACTCAGTGTTCCATTCAGAGGCTACTTCTTGCTTTATGCTCAGGAGTTTTCTTTTGCCATGCTCAGGGTGTGCCATATATAGTGTCAGAATTGAAGGTTTATTGCTGCTTATAAGGCAAACACATCCCCCCTTGTATTGCCACTCTAGCCCTCTACCAAAAATGTTAATAAATAGGAGTATGTGGATAAAGTCCAGAACAGAATGTAATCCAAAAAAGGAAATTTTATTATGCTATCCTCTGTTTCCAAACATCTACAGCAAGAAAGCTATCCTCTAGGATATTTATTTTTAAGGAGTATTTCTGGAACGATAGCACTGTCGTCTCATTGCTCATCGATTTGCTCGAGCGGGCACCAGTAATGTCTCCAGTGTGAGATTTGTTGTTACTGTTTTCTTTGCATATCGAATATGCCACGGGTAGCTTGCCAGGCTCTGTTGTGTGGGTGAGATACTCTGGGTAGCTTGCCAGGGTCTCTGAGAGGGGCAGAGGAATCGAACACGGGTCAGCCGCATGCAAGGCAAATGCCCTACCGGCTATTCTATAGCAACAGAATACCTTATCAATTTGATAAAAATTAAAATTCATAGGCCCATTATAGATTAAGAAATCAAACATTCATGGTTTGACATCAAACGTCTTTGTTTGAACAAGCATTCTAGATAATTCTATCCTCATTTGCAGTGTATAGAGGCTACTATTGGAAAAAATGTCGTTACTAATTATTTAGAAATAAATAAGAAAACAATGTCAGCATGCCCAAAAACAATTATGCAAAGCTAAACAGTTAATATAGATTGTTTGTATTGCCTTGCATATATCACCCCCCTGGCCAACCGGGGGTTGATTCCCGGCAACATAGATATGATATTCTGAGTACTACCAAGAGTGATGGGCTGGAGTGATAGAGCAGTGGGTAGGGTGTTTGCCTTGCACGCAGCTGACCTGGGTTTGATTCCTCTGGCCCTCTTGGAGAGCCTGGCAAGTACCCAGAGTTTCTCACCCACACAGCAGAGTTTGCCAAGCTACCTGTGTCATATTCAATATGCCAAAAACAGTAACAAAAACTCACACTGGAGACGTTACTGGTGCCCACTCGAGCAAATCGATGAGCAATGGGATGATAGTGACAGTGATAGCAACCAGGAATGATCCCTAAGCATAAGGCTGAGGAAAAAAACCTGTGAACATTTGGCTGTGACACCCCCTGGCCAATCCTCCCCCCACCAATTTACTCAATCAAATATGAAAGCTCATTGTTGTAGTCACTGATTAATATTAACAGAATAAAACCTGTATTAAAAAAATGGACATATGGAAATGAAAAAAAATTCTGCTCTATGTAGTGAGACATACATTAACAAAGTAAGTTTGTTGTCATTTCATGATAACAATGTTCCTGAATTTTATGGTGGCATGAGGATCCCAAGAGAGACCAAACACTGTGAAATTGAACAAGTTTATGACATTCAGCAAAGAAACCAAATTACAGAAGGTGAACAACACTCATTCTATGTGCAGGAGCATTAACCTAACTGTGCCTCTATGCAATTCGCTATCTCACACTTTTAAGAAATCTAAATAATTCACTGTGAAGATTCTCACTTCTTCAAAGTACATTCTTAACAAGTCATCTTACCTCCCTTGCAAAAATGTAACCATGAAAAAATCTCAAAGGGGAAAAAATATCTTGATAGATAAGATGATAACACTAAAGAGAATGTTCCTATTTAGTAATTGATCAGAAAAAATTCCTCTCATTTCTTTTGCTGTTAGTTTCTCACTACAAAACTAAAACTAGTAAAGGGATAAAGATTAATGAGTGAGCACTTAAGTGGCATGTTCAAACTCCTGGCACCAAAAGAAAAAAGAATCATATAAATGAAATGTATTGCTTGGTGAGAATAACAACTCTAGCAATAGTGGTGAAAGTCAATTGCCCACTTTCTGAGGACTGTCCCAGGCGCAGTTCCATGAATTTCCCTGAGTATTAAGAGATACTCTTAGAAATAAAATATGAATTGGTTTTGAGTTCTTTGGTGAAAAGAGGAAATGGAGGAGATATTTGGAGAAACAAGGCAGATTCTTGGTGATAAAAATGTTCCTGCAGCAAGAAGCAAAATATTTCCAATTTTCCTCTCCTCTCATGCAGAAAAGACAGTGCAATTTTGTCTCCAGCTCTGTCAATATATACCCTCAAGGTTTGAAAGCCAAGAGAATAGATACAAAGGAGGACAGAGAATCAGTTCCATAAGATATCACATGTAGAGATAAGTGAGCTATCACTGTGGAGTCTCCTTGAAATTCTCTGGAATTTGGGAATTTCACAGTCTGCAGACTGGAATCAATAGATATGTGGGGTCTGGTGTATGTTTGTTCCCAGATTATATGATTATGAATTTGAAAACTGAAGTTGATTCTACTGGGTCCTTTTGAAGCATAATTTAATAGTTTAAAGTACATTAGAATTAACAATAGGTAGTAAAATAGATACTGCAATTACATAGAATAAAACTCATATCATATCAGGAGTCAGAGAGATAGCTTGAAACTCCAGCATTTCTCTCAGAAGATTGAAGAGCAGAAAGAATATCGAAATCCTGGGCTGGAGAGATACTGAGGGAATAAGGTGCTTCCCTGGCACACAACCCCAGGCAGTTTGATCCTAAGCCTATGGTCCCCTGAGCACCAGTAGGAATGATTTTGAAAGTACATCGATTTACTCGAGGGGTACCAGTAACATCTCTATTCCTCTCAGCACTGAGATTTTAGCAGCCTGTCCTTACTCATCTTTCCCAAAAATTGGAGGCTCTTTTGGGGTCAGGGGAATGAGACCTATTGTTACTGTTTTTGGCATATTGAATATGCCATGGGTAGCTTTCCAGCCTCTGCCTGTGTGGGCAGTATACTCTCAGTAGCTTGCCGGGTTCTCCGAGAGGTATGTATATACTGTCATCCCATTGATCAATGATTTGCTTGAGCAGGCCCAGTAACGTCTCCATTCATCCTAGCCCTTAGATTTTAACAGCCTCTTTTTACTCATCCTTTTCAAGGGTACTGCACTAAAGGCTCTTCAGGGTCAGGGGCATGAGACCCATCATTGTTACTGTATTTGGCATAAACTCTTACTCAGAACTAAACATATATACACTATATTCAGACCCATGAAAATATACTACTGAAATAAATTTAAATATTTCATAGTTAACAAACTGATTTTCAGTATACATGCATGTGTTCAACACAAAAATAATAGCAATTAATCTACAACCTGACCCATAAATAGCATAACATGATTTTTTGGTGGAGGAAACAAACTTCACAAATTCAAACAGCCTTACTCAGTCATATATATATTCACATTTGAATCTTTTAAAGAATCCCTTTCCTCTCTTGCACTGTCATTACTAAAAATCTTGGAAGAGAGAGCTGAAGAGATAGTACAATGGACAAGGTTCCTGACTTGAACACAGTCAAGATAGATTAGATCCCCAGAGCCTTATATCGTTTTCCTAATCCCTGCCAGGAATGAATCCTGAGCACTGCCAATTGTGGTCCAAAGTCAAGGTCTAGTAGTATTTCTTAAAATTACTTTCAAAACAAATTGTTTCCTTTTGTGCTAAATTCTAATACATGAAAGTCATTGATTGATCTAGATTATTACAAACTATGTTCATGTTTATGTTTTCATTTACTATTCTAAAATAATCTCCTTTATATCAACAGCAACTCCTAATAAAATTAAATATATATATATACATATATATATATATATATATATATATATATATATATATTTAAAAGAATCTCTGACTCCAGACACATCTTTTCGATTCCACCGTTATTCTGCACTAACATATAGGATGAGAATGCTATTAGGGTATCACACGATCACGAAATCCCGTTAATCACCGATTTCTCAGGTGGGCTCAGTAACATCTCATTTCGTCCTTTCCCTGATATCTTAGAAGTCCATCTCGACTTGGCCCTCCTAACGATGTTGCACTGGGGGCTTTTCAGGGTCAAGGGAATGAGATCCAGCTTGTTACTGGATTTTGCATATGAATACACCATGGGAAGCTTGTAAGGCTGTCCCATGTGGGCAGGAAACTCTCAGAAGATTGCCAGTTTCTCCCAGAGGGAGAAGAAGGCTAAAGATATCGCACAACCGCAAAGAGGTCGCATGCTTCAGAGAGCTTGCTTTTAAGTCTCTCTCTGGATGTTGGCTGTTGATGGGATTACACACACCTGGGTTCCTCTGCTGGCACCTTCATGCATGAGGCCTGTCTGATCGTGTGGATAGGGGCCTCCAGCATGGCTGTAGCTAGGTTCTGGTGGTCTTCGGCCACTGAGAGCTCTTCTCGGGGTGGGGAGGGAAGCTGGAGCCCATCCGCTCTGAGGGGCTCTGGGGAAGACAGCCAGGCATACGGGCAAGGGTATCTATCCCAAAGAGGAATTGAAAGAGTTATGCTAAGAATATCACGTCTCACTCAAGTGAGAGAAGGAATCCGGAGTTCTGAACTCTGTCAACGGTCAAGAATCAGGGACGCTCTCTCATTTGCCAAGGCATCAAAAATCAGATGGGCCAAACATGTAATGCGATTCAGAGATGACTGCTGCACTAGAGCTGTTACCGACTGGATTCCATGGGACGTCAAAAGACCGTGTGGCTGCCCACCAATGAGATGGTTAGACTTCATCAAAACCGTGAATGAATGGTTTGAAGATCTTCCTGTTCCTGGATCGAGCAGATATCGTTGGGCCTCACTAGCACGCACCAGGGACAAATGGAGATGTTACTGGCGCCTGCTCGAGAAAATCGAAGATCAATGGGATGATAAGTGACACAACAAGTGACTTAAAAGTGATTTTGCTTTTAAGACATTATTGTCTTAAATCATATAAATTCTAATATTTTTAGATTTCCCCCCTAATATTCATTGGTTTTAACCTTATACATTCTAATATATGGAAAATACATGTTTGAATATATGCCAAATTTTGAACTTTTAAGTATCTAGAACTTTAATTTTTTTCCACTCTCCAGTTTCTTTGTAGTTATGGAAGAAAAGCTCATCATTTTTTGTTTTAAGCCTCATCATTTCTGCCCCCAAGAACCTTTTGAAAATAGCTATTTTATCAAAGAAACAACTGTCAGACTATTTAAATAAATACAATAAAATTCTGTTGACCTATGGATTGAGGAAAATATCCTGGCAGAGCAGCCCTGAATGGAATTGTTCATTTTGTGGCAGGTTACTAATTTCAGAACAAGGACTCACCTTAACATAATTTTAACTTGAAGATGGAGCTTCTTCTTGTAATTGTGCATTAATCTCTTAAATTAATTTTAATGTGCTTATGATGTAAATCTTTTACAATGCAGAGATGAACTAATATAAAATATTCATTAGTTCTAACTAGAACTGGAAATCTCAACTTTGTCCTACAAGCATTTACAAATGAAAGATAATCTCCATGAAGAATTTAGATGCCAGTCTTGAAACAAAATGGACTCATGCATATTTAGATCCTCTGTATACATGACTGCATTTTGTAGGAACATTTTACATTGGTTACAGTAGTTTCTAGCAAACATATCAACCTGAATTGTCACTAAACAAAATTCTTACATAAATAAAATAAACTAAAACTAAAAATTGACTGAAAATTACAAAATTTTTAGTTTAAATCTTAATCTTACTGAAATCTTCAGTTTGTAAAGGGTTGCAGGTAGACAAGTACTTTGATAGTATACACTTAAAATAGTGTCTTGTTTTGTTGCAGGAGCCACTCTGGAGGTGATCAGGGGCTTATTATCGACTCTGCATTCAAGGGTCACCCGGGTAGTGCTTGGGCAACCACATGGAGTGGACAGGATTAAATCCACTTCAGGTGCATGAAAGGCCAATGTCTACTAAAACATTGATGTTTCTGCCAAGAAATGCATCTGAGACTGTTAAGATGTTTCCAATAGAAGAGAGATATATATAAATGAATAAATATAAATAAAATGTGTGTATGCACACACATATATATGTATTTTATATATTACATATATAACATGAATAAGATGTATAGTTTAGTTTATTTTCAAAATTTAGGGCCAGAAACATGCTCTGAAGTGAACACTTGAAATAATTTGAACTTCACTTATCACATTATTTTACATATAATATAATTATTCTTATGCACTTCTGTATATTAGGTACTATTGGACCCAATTCCGAGGGGATTCTAATACTCACAAATCTTATCTACTTAGCAAATAATCACAGACCTACATTTTTCCAAAATGCTTTTAACCTCAAAAATTGACCAATTTTTAAAAACGGGAAGATGACTCTTAGGTTGTATATATCAGTAATTAATAAAATTCTCAAACAAAATGGAATGACCATAGTTATTAATCTTCCTTGGAAGAAGTCTACTTAGTTTTGTAGCACTCTTTTCCATTTGCAAGCATCTCTAAAATACAAATAAAGAGAAAAATTTTTTCTGGTTGTTTTTAGTTATAAATGCCTCTTTCTAGCACAATAATAAATAGCTTGGTAAATTATTAAAACATTTGTTCTCTGTAGAATATTTATAATGACATTTAAAAACAAGTATGGTTGCCAAAATTGGGGGTTTTTTAAGGACATATTTTTCCCTTTAAAAATTGTCGTCTTGAAAAGTCTTGAGTGAGAAAATTGTCCTAATATTTGACATAAAAATAGTCATTTAAATTAGTTCTGTGAGACTCTCAAGCATTTCCAACATTTTTTAATATTAAGACTACATATCTAAATGAAGTGAAGTATATTATTTTCTTAAAATTTAGTGAAAATATATAATTTTTTATATAACAGCAAAACAAAGTATCTAATTATTATTTCTCATTTATATCTGGTCTTCCCTTAGATCATTATGCAGAAATATCACAGTATACACTGAAGTGTGTTAGCTTCTTTATATTTCATCAAAATCTATCTAGCTGAATTTAACAAAAGTTCAACTATAATTCTCAGGCAATACTCACTATCTAGTTCAATGGTCAGTATATTTAAAATAAATAAAGATATTAGAAAAATGATAAAATGAGAGAAGGATAACCTTCAGAGAACACAGAAATAGGATCTAACTCTCTTCTGGAACCAATTTCCTAATCTTAACATGAGTATATGCTCAGTTACCTCCCCTGATGGTGCCCCTGTAAATCATTCTCTCTCCTTGGCTTTGACACTCTTCAAAAGCCATATGTTGCTCTCATTATTGTAGCTTGCCTGGGGCTGTTATGACAAGATCAAGATACATACAGAAATGGAATGGAATATGAATGCTTAAGGATAGTTTCCCTCCAGCTATTGCTAGGCCATAATAAACATGTTCATTCTTTCAACTCCTTTATAAACACCAGCTTCCCTAAATGTTGCTGTTGTTGTGAGTGAGTGATCACCTGTGCCATAACCACCCAAGAACACTTTCTGGGTATGTGCATACAAATGCAGTTTGTTATTAAAAAAGTATACAACCTGGATTGATTCATGCTGCATTTTAAGCTCAAAAGGGTAGACTGAAAGCAGGATGCACATCTATTTCCCCAAGGGTGTACACCCTACTGTGCACAGGACTTACTTCTGGCTCTATACTCAGGGTTCACTTCTGGTGATGCTCAGGGGATCATGTGTGGTGCTGGTGCCAGGGATAGACCATGGTTGACCAAATAAAACATCTTAGCTGCTGTTCTATCTCTCCTTCCCAGGTGTACATAGAATGAAGTGCTGTGAGGTGGTACAAGTTAAGATGATGGTCACAAATCACATTTCCTGGCTTTCAGATTCCAAGCTGAAATGGTATAATGTACATGGAATTGCTTGTAGTTTTATGAAAATTTGTAACATTTCAGTAAGTTTTTAATTGACTAAACATTTCACTTTTAAGGTAGAACTTCAGTTATACTTATAAGTGTCTTAGAATAATACTTTTCCTTATCTTGAACATTATGCAAAAGTAAACTGTAAAGTACCCCCATGGATACACAAACCAAGTACATCTCATCTATTCTACATGATTCACATTCATAGATATAATTCCACAGCAGTTTTTGAGAGGATGTGGTACTGGTCAAACTTGACAGTATTCAGTACTTACTCCTGGTTGGATTCTCAGAACTCACTTGTAATGCTATAGGGACCACCTGAGGTGCCTGATACCAGAACAAAGTCAGCTGTATCTGTAGCAGATGCCTTACCTACTTCACTATCAGTCTAATTTCAAGATGATTTCCTCACCTTAAAGATTGAAAACTTCACTGTATCACTGTCATCCTGTTGTTCATCGATTTGCTCGAGTGGGCGCCAGTTACATCTTCATTTGTCCCTGTTGCATGCTAGTGTAACCCAATGGTGTCTGCTCACTCCAGGAACATGAACAGCATGTTGTTGTTACTGTTTTTGGCATATCAAATACGTCACGGGTAGCTTGCCAGGCTCTGCCATGCAGGAAAAAAAAATAAATAAAAAATAAAAATAAAGAGCTCTAGGAAAAATCGTATCACTCTCTTCCCGGAGTTGTTTTATAGTCTCTGGATCTTGGTCGCTGATGAGATTACAAGGCAAGGGGCAGGGGTAGGGGGGCAATTTGTGGGTGTTACTGCCAAGCTACTGGAAAACTGGGGATGAGGGTGGAGGAGGCCCAGTCCTGATCTGAGCAGGCTTGGAGATCTCAGCCACAGGTCCTGCATAACTGGACCTCTGCCAGTTCCTTCATGTGTGAGGCTCGTCCAAGCATGTGGAGAGGAGCCTTGAACATGGCTGTGGCTGGGTTCTGGAGGTTTCCAGCTGCTCGGGCTCTGCTTGGAGCAGGGAGAGAAACTCAACCTGCCCCCTCTGAGGAGACTCTAGTGAAGACAGCCTGGCGCGGGGGCAGGATATTATACTGACAGGCTCAGGAGGATCGGGACAGTCATTCTCCAGGTGTGTGTGGGATATCTTGAGGACTTTTCCTTGGCTCCCTGCCACCTGAGCTGCCTGTCTGGGCCCTGTGTTCCAACTCTCCCATTCACCAGGGGTTGGTGTCCCGGCTATGGTTGTCCCCCTCCTGCATAAGGCTCCCGAGGCCAGCCCAGGCCAACTAAGATTGAGAACTTAGTTTTTAAAATGATAATCATACATGAAATCACAGTGTATGGATTTTGTGGTTTTAATATATGGGATTTTTTGCTTTTTTTTCTCTTTTGGGGTTACATCCAGCAATGCTCAGGGATTACTCTTGACTCTGCACTTAAGAATTACTCCTGGTAGTGCTTGGGGCACCATATAGGATATTGGGGATTGAACCCCGGTCAGCTGCATGCAAGGTAAAAATGCCCTACCCACTGTACTATTGCTCTGGCCCTTAAGATATGTTTTCTATGTATTATCTCTCATCAGATGACAAATTCAAGAGAGTAAATGAGTATATCCTGGGAACAGGACATACTTTGTAAATTCTGTTGGCAAACAAAGAGGAAGAAACCAAAGAACGTCAGAGAAAAAAATATGATACAGAACCCCAAATACTGAAGATATTAGATTAAATGATAAATTGAGAGAGAGAAGACCAAATAATCCTGATTTAGTGAACAGTAGACACAATCACATGGAGAGCTAACTCCTTTGATAAAATAGTGGTGGATATGCCCTGCTTAAATAAAAAAATGTATTATGATTTTTGTTTGTTTTGCCAAGTAAGAACAAAATTTTCAAAACTTTGGACCTCTTAAAATTTACAGCTTAAAATTATGTTTTTGTTGCAGTTTTCAAAGCATACCAGATAGAAAGGGGATGTTAGCACTTCATGCATCTTAAATCACTTCCAAGTTGACTTAGTGACTTCTACTTGTCTTTCAGGCATCTTTAAAATTAGGAAGTTTAATTTGCAGTAACTCTCTTATCCACAGACATAATTTCACACTCTTCATGGGGAAATTGCATATTTCTCAGTTTACCTAATAGAATCTTAGTTTTCTGTGAATGTTTCTTATTTTGATTGTAAGTAAAGTTGGAAGTGCATAGATTATTTTAAGGATCCAGGAAATGAAATAAGAATGAAAAATAGAGCATATTTTAAGCAATCAAGATTTAGCCTGTGTATCAGCCACCGAAGGTCAAATTAAGACTTCGCTCTGTTTCACTGAGTATTCTTTATCTTTCAACATCTCACAGTCTTTGAAATTGTCACTTGTGAGTTTGTTTTTATTTATTTTTTAATAATAGAGAATAATAAAAATGTTAATGGAGTTAGCATTACAGTCAAGAAAACAAGTAAATGTAAGGCTCATGTTAATGAAATCATTTAAATAACCCTGGATCTGACTACATGACTGTGTGTATCAGGGATTTATAACTTCCAGTGAATTAACAACAGAGACATAGACAATTATTTAGATTCCATGCTAGTCATAGTATCACACATTGGCCTATCATAACCTACACTGCTCATCAGAATCATGGATTTCAAATGTTAGTAAGTCCTTTTCCATCTATTCTTCTGACCTTGGTTCATTTTTCTGACTTGCGGATGATATAGTGGAAGTCTCCAGTTCTCTGTAGACCTTCATTTCCTTCAGTGTAAGATTCTATAAGAACTATCTAGTTTTGAGATCTTATGAAATAAAATTTTAGAACCAAATTGGCTGGGTGAAAACTAAACATTTAGATGTCAGACACTAAGCACTAAGTGGATAAGACCCACCAACACAAAATCATTAATTTAAACTTAGGTGCTAAATTCAACCCTAGCAATAATTTTTCTACCAAAATGTTAATTAGCAGGGACATTGATGTCACTGTCACTGTCATCGCATTGCTCATCAATTTGTTCGAGCAGGCACCAGTAACATCTCTAATTGTGAGACTTATTGTTGCTGTTTTTGGCATATCCAATATGCCACAGTTAGCTTGCCAGGCTCTGCTCTGCGGGCGCAATAATCTCGGTAGCTTGCAGGGCTCTCCGAGAGGGGCGAAGGAATTTATTTCTGAATAATACACTTTTCTTCTGAAACCTAAATTATTTTGAAAAACTATTCAGACAAAACATAATAAACGGCAGGAGAAATTAGTGAAACTATGAGAGATACAGAGAGGAGAGAGAAAAAGGAATGGAGAGAATGAGCTAAAGAGAGAAGCAAGTAAACAGCTACAAATAATGATCTTTATGGACTGTGTTTTTCATATTACTTAACAAATTATGCAAGATGGTTAAAGTTTTCCTAATTTTCTTATAAACTATTAGAATAGTGAAAACACCTCTCATTTTAATTTAAAATTCTAGTGTTCCAATGCTGCCTCATATGTGCCAAAAATATTTTTAATAATAAAATAAAGAGAGAAAGAGAGAAAAATGATACATTACACATCTTCCTCAGGGTTCTAGTCTAGCAGGGACAAAAGTAGGGATATATAATTTCAAGTACTCACTGTTTGTTGCAACCTTCTAAGTAAAGGTTGCAAATTTTTCATTTAAGAATGAAATTATTTTCAAATGAATAATTTGAAAATTTTCCAAAGAAAAATTTTCTTTTTCTTTGAAAAAGAAAAGAATTATTCATAACCGAAAAAAGATATCATCTATAATCTAAGAATTATTCATAACTGAAAAAATAGATATCATCTATAATCTAATACTATACCCACAAAAGACAGCTCAGATATACTCCTTTTTTCACAATTAAGTGAAAATATAGGCATATACATATGCAGTATTTGCAACCAATTCCTATCGTCTCAGCTCCATGGTGTAGTCACTCTGATCAATTTTTCAGTAAACTCTATTGAAAATACAACTCAATTATTTGGAATGCACTGCATTTAAATGATGACAGTTGCTCTATAGGGTGTCTGGAGAGACAAATGAACTCATGGTGGTGCTGATGGTTTCAGGTAGTAGAATCCCATTAACCCCACCTGGTCATTCATCCTTAAATAATCTTCTGTAAGACAGTCATTGCTAATATGTTATTTAACACACACACACACATACACACACACACACAAACACACTTTAGTGACTTAGTGGGGTTGAAGGCCAGTTTGCAGTAAGAGCCTGTCAGGGTCATAATTATTATATTATTCTCTGACTCAGGTCCAAAATCTGTTTAACCTCAGAAGTAATAACTTTTAGCACAAATGAGAAATAAGAATTGAACAGAATTTATTGAAAAATAATATATAATCAGAAATTAAGAATATAGTTGTTCTCTGAGAATTGTTTCTAAGTAAAGTAATTTACAAAAACAAAATAACCAATACACACTCAAAATTCAAAGAAAGGCCATATTCCAGAGTCTAACACTGTTCTACTCAAATTTTAGTTTTTACAGGTATAAAATAAGACAGATTAATTATAGATGAAATATATAAGATTTACTAGGAGGAAGGACTTTGGGTTGTAGATTTCCTGAAGCAAATTTGGTTATACCAAAAGTCTGGTCATAATTAGTTATTTCCATGGTTTGCTATTGCAATTATCTACTTTCAAGTACAGGTTATCTACTTTCAAGGTACAGGTAGGAGCAAATTTTACTATGCAAAAGCATTCTAATGGAAATTTAATAAAGCTGGTAGCTGGTAGTTATACATCCAGCTGTAGGTGTTTCCCCATCTTGTATTCTCTTTTTTTTATTTTTTTCATTTTTTATTGAATCAACATGAAAAAAGTTACAAAGGTTTTAGGTTTAAGTCTCAGTCATACAATGATCAAACACTCATCCCTTCACTAGTGCACATGTTCCACCACCAAGAACCCCAGTATACCTCCCATCCCGCCCCCTTCCCTTGCCTGTGTGGCTGATGATTTTCACTTTCTTTACTTTGATTACATTCAATATTTCATCAGAAAACTCGCTATTATTATTTGGAATTTTCCCCCAACAATCAAACCTGCCGAAAAGGCATCATTTGATAATATGCTTTCCATTGCTGAGAATGTAGAACATATGAGGTCCGTGGCCACTGTCACAGCCACGCAGTTTTGGATTTCTGGTATTTAGTAATTAATTCCAGAGAAATTTCTGCCAGAAGTTGTGTCACTGCAAGCTCATGCCTCTGTTTAGTGCATTCTCAAAGATGACGGTCACCACGCCGCCGCCAAAAGGAAAGACCGAGAGAGAAAAACCTTTCCCCTCATCTGGGTGGAGAGCGCCTTATCTAGTATCTTCTTGACTGCAACTGGAAAATTTGAAATTTTAGTCGTCATAGTTCCTACCTTTTCAGATGTTCCACATTTATAACATATCAACTCCTTTCACATACATAAAAATGTTCAGTTGCTCATATTCAGCATATGTATAATTTCAAGAAAGCAGTAGTTCTGAATAAGATATTGATCTTATTCCATGAAGGTGGACTATTTTTCTAACCTTATAATTTCATTTATTTGACATTACACTCAGACTAGCCTTTGTCCTATGTCACCTGTAGTTCTTGTTTACAATCCCATTGTGAAGTTTGGCAGTTAATAATGCCCAATTTACTCAGAAAATCCTGATGAACACATCTGTAGACACTAAACACAGGCTGATTCACTTTGTATTTCCTCACAACAAATTAGAGAAATAAAAGCTTTACTTTTTTATGGTAAACCCATTAATTTAACTACAATCTCACTACTTTTATTCATTCTTATAACTTTTTATCCCCTTCAAAATTAATATCATTTTAGAACTTAGGTATTCAAGGATGAAAATAGTATAATAATTCCCTCTAAAAATTTAATTTTGGAAACAAGAAAAATAAATATAAATAAGAAAAAATGAATATAAATAATCACTATCACTATCATCCAATTGATCCTTGATTTGTTTGAGTGGGCCAAGTAATGTCTCCATTTGTCCTACCCCTGAGATTTTAGCAGCCTCTCTTTACTCGTACTTCCCAATGGTGCTGCATTAGAGGCTCTTTCAGGGTCAGGGGGATGAGACCCATCATTGTTACTGTATTTGGCATATGAATACGCCACAGGGAGATTGCCAGACTCTCTCGTGCGGGCAGGACAACTCTCCGTATCTTGCCAGGTTCTCTGAGAGGGAGAACAAGGTTATAAGATGTCACATGGCTTTGATGCGGCCGAGCCATTCTGGAAGCTTGGTTTTATAGTTTCTGGAAATTGGTCGTTGATGGGATTACACGGTGCCGGGTTCAGTCCCTGGGTGTGACCACCTAACAACTAGAAAATGGGGGATATGGTTAGAAGAGGCCTAGTCCTGATCTGAGCAGGCTTGGAAATCTTAGGCCTGGTTCCCACACACCTGGGTTCCTCTGCTAGTTCCTTCATGCGTGCGGCTTGTCCAAATGTGTGGAGAGGGGCCTTGAGAATGGCTGTGGCTGGGTTCCAGAGGTCTTCTGCCAAGGGAGCTCTGCTTGGGGTGGGGAGGAAAACTCAACCCACCCCCTCCAAGGGGCCCCGGGAAAGACAGCCAGGCGTGGGGGCAAGAGAATCTTAAATATGAACATAAATAAGAAAAATACGAAAAAATGTATACAAATAATATATTGGAATATGCTAGATGCACACTAATATAAATTATAAATAAGCTTGTGTAAGCAAAATAGGAACAAAGGCAATGAGCTCATCTCTCTCCTTAGTGTACAAGAATGAGTAGAGTAGGCATGTAAGTAAATAGGGTGGTGGTGGTGCAAAATTTAATGTCATACTGTTCTTTCAAGGCAGCTTTACTGGAGGTGGCACTCAATATGACTTTAAACTATCCATGCGACTCTTAAAATATGCTTTAGAGTTATGTAGGGAAAGTAAAATTTAGGAATTGAATTGGCAGTCTTGGTAGAGCAAATGAAAGAAAGTAATAAAAAAATCACATTTTCTTGAAATGTAAGGTGCACACTCATACAAGATAATTATAATTTTAAAGAAAAAAATAGTCAAGGGTAATTTTGGCTCATAAAAATGGAATTAGATCACAGGTAATTTCCTATGATTTTAACAGCATTAATATACATTATGTAAAAATTGGAGAGACAGTTAAGTATTTGGAATGGTGGGGGGAACTTTCTTGGCTATATCAGCAAAAACAAATGTGTAATAGCTTCTTATTTGTGTTTACAGAATTAAAACTAACATTTTCTAAAAATTATAAAACTCTTGCTTAAAATTAATTTTATGGTAATATCTGACTTAAATGATTAAGCTGTTTGTATTCTTTATTCCATATTGAATGCATGCTAATATATTTTACTACAGAAATATTAACAAATTTTGATATGAGATGTTTCTCTACAAGTGAATCGCTTGTCCCAAAATAAATTGTTATCCTGCTTTGTAAACAACTAAAAATTCTACTTCTGAAATAACCTAAAGTGTAAGTATTTGATAAGTATTGAATAAACTAGACACTATAAAGTGAGAGTGGTAAATAATCAGTAATTAAAAACATTCAAGAGAGTTTTCAGAAAATTAACTAAATATTATATAATAACAAATTAATCCAAAAACAGAAGCTTTGGTTCTAAGAAAACTTGAGCATTTTGGAAGTTATATTAAAATATTATTCTAATTATATCTATTCTTGGCTTTGAGGGAAGGATGGACAATGGAGGTTTGTTTAGTGTAAATCCTCTTATTCCTTATATTACAATTATGTAGAAAACAGACCATATTTATAGTATTGCATTTTTGTTTTTAAACAAATCTCTTATCTACAGTAAAATTTGTTGAGAAATTTTGTGCACATTATGCTTTGACTTGATTGTTTAATTTGTTTTGTTCATGTCTTGGGATCATTTTATTGAATCTCTTTTTCTTGCAGCACGTGAGTCCCATGCTAGTCATTTTTATTTTTATTTTTTACATTTAAAGTGCTTTTTGTGACTCAGTCATTTGATTGCAGATAGTGAAGAATTGAGATCAAGGGATTAAATGGTATAGAGAATTTTGGAATCAGTGTTGCTACCAACAGTAAATTTCACAAGCTTGAATCCTCCTGGCCAAGAAAGATATCACTTAGGTAAAAAGCTGCCTATTTGTGACAGTCCTGTATGAGACATTTATCTCATTTTAGTGAAATAAGACACTTAAATGGGGACGTGATTCCTATGCCCAATCCTAACTATTCCTTTGCAAAAAATGTAGTGGATGTTGTTCTTTTATCCTCCCCCAACCCAAAATGTGTACTTCCTTGTTTACTCTGCATTGTCAGAAACAAGCTGACAAATGCTCTGGAAAATTGTTCACTCACTCAGAACTTATTTATCCTAAAAATAGATTTATAATAAGCATACAGTTTTTGAGATTGGTGTTGCCACCATCTGAAAATTATATTCATTATTAATTCATATATTTCACCAACTTGCACTGTAGTTGGTAGAACTTCACGAATAATGTTTTAGATTTTTTGTTTGTTTCTTTGTTTGATTTTGATTTTTGAGGCGATGCATATCCAGGTATGCTTTGGGCTTACTCCTATCTATGCTCTTAGGATCACTCCTGGCAGAAGTCTGGGCACCATAAGTAGTGCCTGGGTAAAAACAATGTCAGATGCATGCAAGGCAAGTGCCTTACACCCTATACTATATGGCTACGCACTTGGAGCTTTTACATTTTCTCCTCTAAGAAGCACTTTATTCCTGACTCTTTTGACTTTTATTCAATTTAAGAGAAAAGTACTTACATAGCAGAAAGCAACCTTCTTAAAACAAAATCTTGACTCTTATGTTTAAAAAAAAATATTGTAACTTTATTTCCTCAGATTTTATCTAAATGCCTTAAATTCATTTTAAATATCCTTCATAACCTGACCTCTATCAAATTTCCAGCTTTCTCAGAATTCTTCATCATATTCTAAGTATGAAAATCTTTAGTCATACTACTAATAATTCCCTGCACATATTCCAATTTCATTTTTTAGGTCTCTGGAATTTCTTTTCAAGTGAGACCAAACAGTACTTTAGGATAAAGTATTGAAGTAATTATTCTAAGCAGAATTTTTTATTGATAATGGTATACATGGTAAGATGGGGCTATATATTTAATCCTTAAAGAAATTTACTTTTGTTTGTTTGGGAGCCATACCTAGAGGTGCACAGGGATTATTCCTGGATCTGCACTTGGGGATCACTCCTAGTAAGCTTGGGACATCATATGTGCTGCCCAGTATCTAACCCCTTTGGTCAAAGATAAGGCCAGAACCGTAACTATTATACAATCACTCTAGTCTATATTTTAAAAATAAATTTATTACTATTTTAAAGAAAAAACATTTTAAATTTTGTCCATAAATTTTGTTAATATCAGAGCTATTCAAATTTTAGGATATTCAAGTCTCACAGTGGAGCTGTTACTGGTGCCAGAGCAAATTCATGAACAACCAGATGACAGTGAAGTGCTACAGTGCATCTTTCTACAAGCTGACATGAGCAACATTTTTTTCTTCATTGCAAAATTAGGATGTAAAACAATTAATCCAAGTGAAGACAATTATTGTTTTCATTACTGTTGCTTGGATTGGGGCACACCCAGCTATGTGGGGGAAGGACCTCCAGTTCTGCATTCAGAGTTTTCTCCCTGTGCTTGCTGGTGTTTGGGACTGAATCTGGGCCCCTTGCATACAAAACATGCACACAGCCTGCTGAGTTATCTCTCTATTCCTGAGTGGAGATATTGTATCTCTGCTCCCTGATAATGAAAATACCATAAAATGCTTAAGAGAGGAATATTCATAGCTTAGAGTCCCTTGAATTACAGAACTAAGTTCATCAAACCCTGGAAACTGAAGTATTTTCTTTTTCATTTACAAATAGAATGTGTATATACATATATATATAGAGAGAGAGATAATACTTATACACATTTTTTTCAGACTGTCTTTGTGATACAGAAAACTGCAAAAAATATGACACAATTTTTGTAAATGTGTGTTGGGGCTGGACTGAGCTACCAGGGCAAGCCCATGTATACTGTACTGTACTACGGACAGGAACATAGGGACCCATGAAAATGGGCGAGATTTCTTGTGTGTCCTGACTGGTTTGGATGAAGTTGAACATTTTCTCCCTTCAAGCTGCCCTCAGAAAATAATTTCAGTATATTAAAAGAAGCAGTTTTCCTTTTCTCACAGAAGTCTGGCTGGTCTTTGACATGCAGATTTCAGGTGCTAGCCAGGCCTGATCTTTGACATTGTAGATTCTGGGCTCTGGCCCAGCCTAGTCTTTGGGATGTAGATTTCAGGTGCTGCCTAGTTTGTAACTGAAATGTAGATTTCCTGTGGCAGCACAGCCTTGTCTTTGGGATGTAAATCCAAGTACTTGTAGCTTAAGAAAGGTTTTAGGTTTTGGTTTTGTATCTTCTTTCTGGAGGCCAAGATTACTGGCCTGCAGATGCAAGGAAATAATGCATATTCTACTGGCTCAATGTTCTTCCTGTAACTTCTTTTGATGCCTTTGGTGACATTACTGTATTGCACCCTTAGAGGTACCATGATCAATAAAAGGAGATCACAAGGCTATTTACCTTTGCCAAGAGTCAAAGAGAACCTTGGTCCTCCAGGAAATACATTTCTTCCTTGTTCCTTATCTTAGCGCCTCTGACCACAGGAATATTCACGCAACAAATGTGAAATAGTATTTGCATTTAAAATCATTTTAATTTAACTTTTATTGAGGCAACAATGGTTTAGAAAGAAAGAATTCGGCTTACATTGAAACTTTTATTTTATTAGTGAATCACTGTGAGGTAGTTACATACTTACAAACTTTAGTGCTTGCATTTCAGTCATACAATGGTCAAGTACCTATCCCTCCACCAATGCCCATTCTCCACCAACAATGATCCCAGTATCCCTCCCACTGCCCCCACCACAACCCACCCCACTCCACCCCACCTCTGTGGCAGGGCATTCCCTTTTGTTCTCTCTTTCTTTTTGGGTGTTATGGTTTGCAATAGAGGCAGTAGTGCCCATTGTGTTCCATTTATAGTCTACATTCTGCACGCATCTCCCAACCTGAGCGGGTCCTCCCAACACCCTTTTCTTGGTGTACCCTTCTTTTTCTGTGCTGCCTTTTCCCTCAGCATGAGGCCAACTTCCAAGCCGTGGAGTAAACCTCCTGGTCCTTATATCTACAATTCTTGGGTGTTAGACTCTCGTTCTGTTACTTTATATTCCACAGATGAGTGCAATCTTTCTATGTCTGTCCCTCTCTTTCTGACTCATTTCACTTAACATGATATTTTCTATATTAGTCCACTTATATTCAAATTTTATGACTTCATCTTTTCTAACAGTCACATAGTATTCTATTGTGTAGATGTACCAAATTTTCTTTAACCAGTCATTTGTTCTTGGGCACTCAAGTTTTTTCCAGATTTTGGCTATTGTAAACAGTGCAGCAATGAAAATACAAGTGCAGATATCATTTCTACTATACTCATTTGCAGTAGTGGAATGTAGTAAAAAAAAAACTTAATGAAATGAGCACTTCACCGAGAATATTTTAAACTGTCACTCAAACTCCATTGAAGCTTTTGATGTGCCTGTCAACTTGATAGGCAGAGATGGTGTGGGGTTGGGATGGTGAGGAAGTCTGGGAAAACTGGTGGAGGGAAATTGATATGGGTGGAGAACTTCGTATTGAATTACTGTATGTCTAAAACTCAGCTATCAGTTAACTTTGTAAATCACAGTTCTTTAATTAAAAATTTTAAAACACAAACATTTTTCTTAAAACCATTATTAATTGTTACTGGACAAGAATGGTCATTTGATTCATTTCAGTTCATTTCGCGTTGATGGATGATAAAAGGCCTATTTTGCATTTTTCCCCCACTGATCTTGAAAATGAGACGTGATATAGTGCTTAATTGAAGTCTATTTTTCTGACATAAAACAAGTACTTATCTCAAAGCAAAATAAACACAAAGAAATTGGAACTGAGAGGGAGAGAGACAGAAACACAGGGAGAAATAGGGACAAAAGTAGTTAGAATCTATTACCATATTTTTGACATCTGAATCAATCACTCTAATATTCTAAGTCTTACTTATCAATCATTCTAATATTCTATAAGTCAGACTAAGAGGAATTTACATTAGCTTTACCTTTACCTTATATATTAGTAAAATATATTTAATGGCTTGCCTATGTTTTTAATTTATTTTCTATCAACTAGAATAGAATCTTAGTTAATAAACATATAAATAGTCATTGTAGGGTTATAAAGACTTGACTCATATTTGGAAAACTAATTAAGAAAATCTAATTAGGGAAAAAAAGTTACCTACAGAAGCCAAGAAAAAAGAAAAAAAATCCAAAAGACTATTAGCATACCAATGAGATTGCTAATGAACTTTTTTTTTCATTGAAAAAGCTAAATTCATCTAAGGCATCTATTAAGTTGTCCAAGATCTGATTTTAAAATATGGGTGGAAATAAAATAATGGGGAACATTTTAATTTAAAATGGTGAAGCAAATTTTTATTTTTTTTATTTTCTGGTGACAAAATTTTGTATTGTAAGAGCCTAGAGAGAACAGTGGGTAGAGTGCTTGCCCAGTATAGAACCAAACTGAGTTAGGTTCCCAGTATCACATATCGTCCTCCCCAGCACCCCCTGAAGTGACTTCTAAAAGCAAAGTCAAGAGCAATCCTTTAGAGCATCTATAGTGTGACGCCAAAACTGCATTTTATAATAAATTTTAAACATAAATTTATGCTTAACTCATGTTCAATCTAATGAAGACTTAAAGGTACGCAATTAACTAGTACAAGATAAATTGAGGGACTGCTGTGTAATTCTTTTTGATATTAACATATTATTTATTTTAGTATGTAGCTACTGAGTGTATCTCGCCTGCAGGACAGAGCCTGGCAAACTCCCCATGGCATATTCGATATGCTAAAAACAGTAACAAGTCTCACAATGGAGGCATTACTGGTGCCCACCTGAGCAAATCGATGAGCAATGGGTTGACAGTGATACAGTGATACAGTGATGTAGTATATATTAAATATAAATTGATGCATTATATAAATATTTTCGATTCCTCCGCCCCTCTAGGAGAGCCCGGCAAGCTACCAAGAGTATCGAGCTTGTGCAGCAGAGCCTGGCAAGCTACTCATGCATATTGGATATGACAAAAACAGTAACAATAAGTCTCTCAATGAGAGATGTTACTGGTGCCCGCTCAAACTGATGTCGGTGGGCCCCACGGGTGACTTTCGTGAAGCGGGGAGGAGAAAGACGGTCACTTTCTCTCTAACCGCCTCAAACACCCGGGACCCAGGGTTACTGGGTTCTTGTCTCGCTCGCGGAAAAGAATTTCAGGAGTAGACAAGCAGTGAAGTAACAGACTTTATTTAGAAGGTCTTAGGGAAGGAGGAAGGGATAAGTGGAAAAGGAAAACCAGTAGGAGTAACGCGCTCAAGAAAGAACGCGGGCTCCTCCAAAGATGGAGAGAGCTCTACACACATCCTAGCACTGGACACAAAAGCATTAAAGTACACATCTCAAGGGGGGAGATGCGGGCAACACATGTGCTCGGCCACATGGCACAAGCAGCACATGGGCTCAGGCAGCATATGCGCGCACTTCCTTTGTTCAAGGTGGCCTTTATAGGGTTTCTCCAACCCGCCCCCAAGTGGGGGCTTCTTCCCAGGTAAAAGTCCGTTGCTAAGGAGGTTATCAGGGAGGTTGGGAGTGGTGATGGCCTTCTTTGGGGAACCCCCTGGGGAGGGGTCCATTATCCTCAGGGTCTGCTGACGGTTTCTCCCGGGTCTTTTGTTTTCTTGAATCTGCACATCTTAAGAGTCCCCTTCCCAGAGACTCTGTTAAATCTCAATTTTAATTGCCAAGGGCCTTTCCCTATCTGCCTGCCTACATCAAAACAAATAGATGAGCAACAGAATGACAGTGAAATATTTTCATTTGTTTATGTAATGGTGTGTAATGCAAGAATATGTTACAAATTTACATGTACATGTTAAAAGTAAAGGTGAGAACATTCTGTACCTGTCACTGTATGTATGCTCAATCACACATTTTTAGATAAAAAATGACTGATATAAAATAATTTATATACCATAAAATATAAATTTATGACAGTTATTATTACATGCATGATTCTATAAATATATAGTGCCCACCAAAACTCAAGTTTGAAAATAAATTTAATATTTTAAATTTAATAGGAACAAAGAAATAAGAATACTGAAATCTAAGATCTGAATTCCTTAAAATAAGGAAATTGTGTTATATAAAAATTCAGAGCTTTCAAAATGCACTTAAATCTATAAAGGAAATTTGTCAAAAAATTTTCTTATAGACACTACGAAGTATAAATGTGAACATATAATTGCATTATTAACATTATAATGTCTTCATTTTTAAAAATCACCAAGCATTTATGCAAAGCACTAAAAAAGTGACATAAATTTATGCAGATGATATGGGACTACCTAACCATTACAAAAATTAGAAAGAATCAAACATTGAAAAATGAGCACTTATTAAGAGGTATATAAATATATTTGAACATATTATAAATCAAAATAAAACAGTGTTAAAGATATCAGATTGCCTTCATATGATTCATGGGATGTGTGAGACACCTCAGTCGTGTTTGTTTAGCACAGGCTTCTTGAACTCTTATTTCAAGCTTTTATTCTATGAATGAGGTAATTTGGCAAGCAATTTTAGCGGTGGTTGCAGCATATCCTGCTAAATTGTTTTTTTTCCTTCAAAACACTTAAATAGCACAATGCTTTATTGAATCAATAGTAAAATACTCTATAATGAAAGATTGAATAGCATTAATCTAAAGCTAAGTCAAAGTGAAAAGCTTATCACTATTCCATTCGAAGATTACATTTAAATACTTAAATTGATGCACCATAAAATATATGATTTGAATTGTTTTTCATTCATTTACTTAACATATGACAGAAATACTGACAAACTTAAAGTTTAATTTTATAAAAGAGTTGCCTTGAAAATTGCAAATTATTCTATGTGCTACAATGGTAAAGCCCTGGTATTAAAACTAATCCAGAAGTAGGAGATGAATGGCAAAAACTGGAAAGTAGTAAGTCACAATTAAACAGATGGATGTGTTTGTGGCCTCAGGATTTCTGAGTTTCTAGACTTGTCTTTGATTCAAATTGTACAGTTCTCCCTTTCTCCTCCTATGTTCTTTGCACCACTTCAGAGAGAGCTAGTTCACCTTCAAATAAGAAACCAAGAGCATTGCCTTGGAAATCCAATGTATGTTGCTGCTTACTTGAGTCATACATTCCACTGTCTCATAAGTTGAGGACTGTTGGACCCCTGTCAGTCCTCAGTATTTTCAGGCCTTGTGGTTTGTTATTCTTTCAAAGATATAGTTTGTACTTTAGTCAATGAAGAAACGATTGTCTCTTGAATATTCAACTTTTTCTTTATTTTTGACTTTTTTGGTCATATTCTCCTTTGTACTCATCTATCTAGTTTGAGCTTATTCTCAGATGAATTTTCTAGATCTTCTTATAGAATTCCTAATGGTAAATGCCTTTTAATTTAAGACTGCTACAAGCTCCCCAGAATCAAAAGATATTTAAGAAAATCTTCATCATCTACTAAATTTTAAAACATAACTGACATTACTCTTTTTTGTCCAGTTAAAAGAAGGCTAGACAACAAGCCTTTTAAAAATATAACAGATTTTTCAATTCATGCTATCATATCGTTAAAAATTGCCTCTTTCAATAAAACCTATGTCAGAGATTTTCCGAATAAGGTTGCTAAACGTTGTTAAATAATTGACCTGAAACTAAAATCTTAAATTATTTTGCTTTTATATTTGTTTTTCACGGGCTTTGCCTGGTGGTATTCAGAGCTTACTCCTGTCTCTGTACTTGGATCACTCCTGGCATCACTATAGGCTTCCTAGGCTGGGTCAGAGTCAATTCCAGGGGGATGTGTGCAAGGCAAGTGCCTAACTTGCTGTATTATCTTTCTGGCCCCAGTGAAATTTTTTCTTTTCAATTATGAAAGGCTATCATGTGAAGTTAAAATGCTTATTCTCCATTAATTGAGGTAAATTTTTTCTCCATCTGATTATTGTCATATATTATGCTGGTAGGTTTTCATATGTTGAAACTTCTTTTATTCTATAGAAAATTTCTGCTTGTTTTATATGTGACCCCTTTAAAGTGCTATTGAACGCAGCTTCCTGAAATTATTTTGGCACAGTCTTTCATCAATATTTATAAGGAATATTGTCGTATAGCTTACTTATTTGATAATGGTTTTTTATTTTAATTTTAGGATAACAGAAGCTTCTAGAATGTATTTGGATGCATTTTCTTAAATATTTAGGAAGAATCTGAAGAACATTTATTCCATCCAATAATTTGGTATAATTCACTCTTATTTGGTCTATTTTTTGTTATAAAAGTGTATATAGACCTATTAGTTGCTCATGTTTCTTTCTGCTCTAGGTTGTATGTTTCTAGAAATACTACCTTTTAAAAAATTTTATTCAGCTAAAAGCATACAATAGCTCATTTTTTTTCCTTTCTCCCCCTTTTCTATTTTGATAACTTCCTTCTCCTTATTATGGAACTCACTAATTAAGTCTTCAACTTCTTCCACTCTGCACTTGAGGCCCTCAATTGTGTTTATTTAGATTCACTACTGTGATTAGCTCAATCACCTCTACTGAGATTTTTCTCACACTTCACCATTATTAAAGCTCTCTTCCACTGATTTTCCCATTTCAGTGTGTGCCAGTGGGGTTGCTTTTTGGAAGTCTTAAGTTGTTCAAGAAGCTATAGTTTTCTTAGATCCTTCCTAGAATTTTGTGTTTACTCATAGTTGCTGGTGAATGCCTATTTCTTCATTATGCCTCTTTCGAGGTAGGGCTAGGAGTGAAAGTATAAGTTTGATCTAGAGGGATGACAATTGAGGCTTTATGATGCAAATTTATAGACAGTAACTGTACCTTTGAGTTTGTATAGACCTGAATTATGTTCTGAGTGTGCGGTAGTGAGTACCCTGTAGAGGCAATAGAACCTGGTTCTAATAAGCCTAACTGTGATCCAAGGTTTCCAATTGCTGCTGCCTAGAAACAGCTCTGGAAGACTTCAAGTGTAAAAGTGTCTTGAGGTACCCAAGCACCAAGATAGAGAAGGGGTGAGTGCCAAGTAGATTTCAAGGTAATAGATCCTGGGAGTCCCCAGACTCCTTTGCTATGGCAACACAGTTATGTGCATATTTACTTAACCTTTGGTGGAGAATTTGAGAGAAAGCTAGACTTCAGTTACAGAGTATAGCTCCAAAATAAATTGGAAGCATAAAAGACAACTTGCTATGACTAACATTTGAGGTATGGTACATAATCTGTTTGCTAGCAGTCACATAGATGGGGAAAAGTTGGGTATGTTCCGTACCAAACTCTGCTCTGTCACAGCTACTCAACTATTGACTTGTAAGAATAGAGTTTTCCTTAGGAATTCACCCCTCAGGTCCTGATTCTAAAAAGAACTGAAAATGATGGCTCTTGGCAAGATTGCCAGAGACCACAAAGATGCCTGCCACTGATTGGCACCCATGCATTTCACTTAAATATTGTTATTACATGCAATAACTTCACTATTATGCATAATAATTTTTGCCTTACTTTCATGTGTCTACAATATTGTCCAAAGGTATAGAGCTCAGCATTATCATGTCTGAGATTTCCAATGCAGTCCCAGGTGCCGCATGTCTTCTTGAGCATCACTAGTTGTAACTCCGGTGCCAGGGATGCCCTGTGAAATTAAAAAGGAAAAATAATGTGGATTTGAGTTGTTAAGAGGTCAGCATATATTTCCTGCATTCCAAGTACCTTAGAAGTCTCTTCTGACTAGCCAGAGAGATAACTCAACGGACCATGAGCTAAGAACAGGAAATAGCCCCAAAGAATATGTTGGAAAAAAAGTCTCCTCTGACCTAGGTTTGTTTCCCATAACCAAGTTACACATTTTACTGTTTCACTCTGCTTGTTGTTCAGATGAAGCTTTTCTCTTGGAGAGAAATTTGATCTATAACACATTCCTATCCCTTTTTCATTACTTCCTTATATCCTGAATGATGGAACTTCAGGATTCAAAGGATGGGGCAAGACATTGTGATCATTCCAAGATCCTTGTATAAATTTTGTCCTCACCATGGGAAAATGCTGACAAAAGAACTGTGGTTTTCTACAATAGACATTTCTAATCCTATTTCTGTAAAACTCAGTTGAAAATTTTCTATTCTACAATCTTTTCAATTTGTCTCACTGAAGATTTTTCAATTTCGTTGGTCTTTTCTAGGAAACTACTTTGTTTTATTGATTGTTCTTTATTACATATTTTTTATTTTTCATACTTTGTAGTTTTTATAAAGTATTTCCTCCCTCTTTTTAGTTTTGAGGTTTAATTTGTTCTTTTTTAAATTTCTAAAGGTATATATTTAGTTTGTTGATTTGAACCAGATAATTTTCTTCTTTCTAAATGCAAACATTTACAACTATACATGTTTTCACATATTATTTTACATATTCCATACTATTTATTTTAAATGTTTTACTTAAGTTAATCTTCTGTTTGTTTGCTTGGTTTTAGGCCACACCTGGCAATGTGCAGGCTTACTCCCAGCTCTGCTCTCTGAAATCACTCCTGGGGTTGGAAGCTGGGTTGGATCCTGGCAAGGCAAATGCCCTACCCACAGTACTATAATTCCAGCCCCTAGTGATAATTTTAAAGATATAAAGTAACAAAGCAAGGGAACAAGCGTAGCTAAATAAAATAGAAACAGGCTCAGCAGAGATGAATTTACCAAGATAGAGGAAAATGCGTTTGAGGAATAGAAGTACTGGAGTGGAGAGTATGATGTGAAAATGGATGCTTTGAAGAGGTGTAAACTTGCATCCTTAAAACATTACAGTCTTATAAACAAATGCCATTTCAATTTTAAAAGAGATTTCTATTTGACTCATTGTTTACTTAGACTTTTTTATTCCTGTATATTTGTGGATCTTTCAGTTTTCCTAAAGCTACTGAGTTTCAGTTTCATTCAGTTTTGATTAGGAAAGATCATTTGCATAATTTAAATCTTTATGAGTTTATTGGTATCTAAAAGGGTGATTTTTGGCCTTAAATATGCTCTATACGGATTTTAGTTTGTGTCACTTGAGAAAAATAATTGAATTCTGTTCATATTGGCTGAAGTACAATCTCTTTTATCATGTGTCTGGAGATCTGTAGTTCCCTTTTGAATTTCACATCCCATGTCCACTGTGTTCTGCAGTGTGTGGTGACTTGAGTGCTGAGTTGGTGACAGAGACAGATCACTCAGGCACTCCAAACACATGTTACAAAGTTGAAAATTCCATCTGTTCTGATGTTTCTTATAGAGAAGACACTATATTATGGGCTACTGCTGCTCTAAAATTGAATTGTGTCATATTAGGGAGCAGATGGGACAAAGCTAACTATAAACTCAAAACAAATTAATTGATTTTTCTTTTGTTTAGATTTTGGGCCATACCTGGCATTGTTTAGGACACTAAGATCAGGGATAATTCCTGACCATGCTCAGGGGACCATATATAGAAAATCAAAATTTTCCATAGGCAAGCATACACCTTACCTTCTGCCACCTTGAATTGGCTTGGTTGAGTATTAGGTTGGTTATTATAATTATTTTACCTATTTACAGAACTTCAATAAATAACAAGATAGCCAATGTCTTTTAATATATGCAAAGTTTCCATGAGGAAGTATGGGATTTCTGTTTGCTAAACTCTGGGCATGGCCAGAGTAACATAAGTAAGTAGGCACACATGACAAAGGCATAATTAATGAATAAAATAGAGAAAGATGAGGTTTCTATTTGATAAAGTAATGTGAATACAAGTAGTATAAGACTTTGGTCATTCAGAGATATGTGATTTTTACTTTGAAAGAAATGAAGTATCATGGATATAGGAGCAGCACATTAACATTGACTATGATATAACTATAATACACTGTTGGTAATCATGATGAAAATACAGAGCCATGAAATAATTCTTGAAATATGGTCGAGGTAAAACCAATAAAATGTCTTGTGATATTCATATATTTTGAATAAAATAAAAATTTTCCAATTGTATATAAGATGTGAGCAAAAGAAAGATATTTAGTATTAGTATGCTTTGTGAAGCAATTTGCAGGTCTCAGTTAACATTTTTATATAAATACTGAATCATTATTTTACAACTTGAAAGCAAACATTATTTTGCATGTCAGTATACTGCAATAAAAATAAAGATTAAAAAAAGAAGAGGTAGAGAGATAGCTCAATGGACTGAGCACAGACTTTGTCTAAGAAAGACCTAGACACGAATCTCAATACCACATGTTTACTGGAGTACAAATAAGGAACAATCACTGATCAAATAGCCAGAAGTAACACCTGAGAATCACTGCTATTGTTATAAATCAAAACAGAGAAAAGCAAAAAGTATAGACGAAGTTTAAATAGGTAGGATGGTTTCATAATTTTTGAACTGAGAAAAATGAAGAATTAAGTGCCATTGAAACCAAGAAAAGTTTAGAATGGACATATTTCAAATGGGGGCCAATATCTCCAAAGCTGGGTCTCTTCCACCCAGATTCCCCATTTTCCAATAGCTAGACAGTCACACCCAGAAACTGCCCCCGGCACCATGTAATCCCATCAATGGCCAACGTCCAGAGACTATAAAACCAAGACTGTTCTGTTGTACAAGAAGAGAGACATCCATGACATCGGCAACTATCGCCCAATCTGCCTGCTGTCTGTCGTCTACAAGTTGTTCACTCGTGTCATCCTGAATAGAATAAGCAGAACATTAGACGAAGGACAACCATGTGAGCAAGCTGGGTTCCAAAGGGGATTCAGCATGATAGACGATATCCACACTGTGAACAAACTCATTGAAGTTTCTCGAGAGTTCAAGATGCTGCTCTGTCTAACGTTCATCGACTTAAAGAAGGCCTTCTATTCTGTTGAGACTGAGGTGGTCATCGAAGCCCTGGCCAAACAGGGCGTTCAAACTCAGTATATCAAAATATTCCATGAGCTGTATTGTGGATTCACCACCAGGATCTCACCATTATACAAGGAAGTGATCATTGATGTAAAGAGAGGGGTGTGGTAGGATGATACCATTTCACCGAAACTCTTCAATGCCGCCCTTGAGAACATCATGTGACGACTGGAATGGGAAGGGATGGGAGTGAAGATAGACGGTCAGCAATTACACCACCTCCACTTCACTGATAACATAGTTCTCATAATACCAAACATTAGCCAAGAGGCACAAATGCTGGCCAACTTAGACCAGGAGTGTGCAAAGGTCAGATTGCAGCTGAATCTCAACAAGACGATGCTCATGAAAAACGAACTAGTTCCTGAAGCTCCATTTGCTCTCAATGGAACGAACATCTCTGAATGCAGCAGCTATGTGTACCTGGGTCGAGAAATCAACATGAGGAATGACTTGGTGCCAGAACTTCACAGGAGGAAGAGAGCAGCATGGAATGCCTTCAAGAGTGTCGAAGAAGTGGTTAAAGAGAATGAAGAACCTCCGACTCCGGGCACATCTTTTCGATTCCACTGTTCTTCCTGCACTAACATATGCCTCAGAGACCTTGGCCCTCTGAAAACAGGATGAGAATGCTATTAGGGTATCCCAAAAATGAATCAAAAGAGCTATGCTAGGATTATCACGTCTCACTCAAGTGAGATAAGGAATCCAGTTTCTGACCTCCGTCCACAGTCAAGAATCAGGGATGTCGTCTCGTTTGCCAAGGCATCAAAAATCAGATGGGCCGTCATGTAATGCGATTCAGAGATGACTGCTGGACTAGAGCTGTTACTGATTGGATTCCACGGGACGTCAGAAGACCTCGTGGCCACCCACCAACTAGATTGTCAGATTTCGTGGTCAAATCCCTGAATGAATAATTTGAGGCTCTTCCTTTTCCTGGTGCAAGCAGATATCATTGGGCTACACTAGCACATGACAGGGACAAATGGAGACATTACTGGTGCCTGCTCAAGCAAATCGAAGGTCAACGGGATGACAAGTGATACAAGTGATAAAAGTGATAAAACCAAGCTCCGGGAAGCGCACGGCCACTCATCTGACAGCCTAGTTCTACCTCTTGTAGAACGTGGCAAGCTACTGAGAGTTTACTGCCTGCACAGGGGTGATACTGGCAAGCTCCCTGTGGAATATTTATATGTCAAATACAGTAACAATGATGGGTCTCATTCCCCTGACCCTAAAAAGCCTCTAATGCAGCATCGTTTGGAAGGACGAGTAAAGAAGCTGCTAAAATCTCAGGGCTAGGATGGATGGAAATGTTACTGGGCCCACTCGAGCAAATTGATGATCAATGGAATGACAGTGATACAGTGATAGATAATACTGTACTGAATAATTGATAATCAGTTAGCTATTTTTTGCCAATGTGAAAACTTATGCTTTAGGAGTTCAAGTATTTTTAAATTCCTGAGAGATAAAGGTTTTCTCCCTCTATATAATCTATGGTTGGTGTCCTAATTTCTCTTTACCCATCCAAAGTTAATTGTTTTCTCAGGATATTTATTTTGTAACTCAAATTTTTCTTAAGGAAATACATATTCATTAATCATGTCCTCCCGCACTGACCTGCTATAATAATAACATCAAGACATATTATCTGACATCGTTATATTTATAAATTATACAATACATAGATGATTCAAATTTCAATCCAGGTTAAATCATAGGGCATTCATTATCTCCTTGTCAGAGTCATTCTCTGACAAAAAAAAAAAAAAAAGAAAAGCCCCCTTCAGTGCAGTCTCTAGCCATCTACATCTCAGCATTTCATTTTCTAACGTGACTGAATTAAGACACAAATATGCCACAATCTTGCTTGGGTGTGCAGGTTACACTGCAAACTATTATTCAGTGGATAAAAAAAAAAACCCTACCAAGTAAACTGACACATACATGTGACAGGTAATACATGAATAAAATCATGTACCTTACAAGCTTCATTATACTTTTTTGTTAAAAACATGCATTCAAAAATTATGTCAAGTTTTTTATATCGCAATAAATAGACAAACACTTAACTGATAAGTTTTTTACCTGTAGGATAACATAGCCTCAGGTAGTTTAGGTTTATTGGGTTGTTCCCATCACAGTGCCCCTTTCCTCTGTGTTTATTTGTAACTTCTTTCTTTATGTTCTGTTGCCTTGTAAATATATATTTCTCTTCTCCTTGAGTCGTTTACATAGTTTATTCAGAGCCATGTTCTTTTTTATGGGCACAGGAAGACTGTAGCAAATGCTATGCTTTTGTAACCTGGGTGTCATTTGACTCTACATATTTTCCTCCTGGGCATCTGTTCTCTTGACCTAAGCCTCAGCTGGCCTTACTTCCTAGCACCCCCAAAAGCAGGATCCTGATGAGGGACAGGATGGACCCAGGGCAAGCAGTGAGTTGTGTGTGCTACCCTGGCATTGAGATGGGCCTGGCCAAAGTGCCTAATGCTTAATTATAAGTTAAGAACTTGGTCATGGACAAATGCTGTCATGATTCAAACAGTGATAACTAGATTCGGACCCTGTTAGGGCTAGGAATAATGAATCTGGCCTGAGTGCTGCAGTCTGAGTCTGTGGCAAGATGTTGCCAAGAAAGCTGCCCTTTAAGCCTCGATGTATTTCTTACTGTGTCCATACAAAAATAACTAGTATTAAGATGTTGATGGAGTTTTTGGACTGAGGAAAAGAGAAAAACACCTTAAGAGGAGGTGAGGTCTGCGGGCCCTCAGGAAGGGCTTTCTTATGTGGATTTTGCTACCAGACTGTGTGTCGCCCAGAGGGCAAGGTGGAGAGAGACTAGTAGGGAGAGACAAGTGGAAAGAGGAGAATCGAGAGAGCAGAATGGAGCAATGGGAGCCAGGAGAGAAGCAGAGAGACAGGAGTGAATGGAATAAACAGCAACTGATCAATCAACCGGCTTGGCCCTCCTTTCCTCTTTGTCTGCCCCATGACCTGGGCTACCCCGGCTGGATGAGCATCCGGGCCTGATCCCCCTTCAACCCAGGGGCAGCTGACGGGGACTCTCCCCTGGCCATGCCCCCTGGCAGTTAGTTTTGTACATTTACCAAAACAACTAGTTCCAGTTTGTTTCAACCCTAGGCAAAGGGAAATAGCTCACAAACTCACACTTATATTTAGTTGATTGCTTTTTACATATTAATTCTATTTTGCTTTTACATACAATTTTCCCTTCAACATAAGTTTTCCCTTCATAATACACTGATATATAGTTTAATGACAACTTAAAGGTTAGGGGCTGGAGCGAAAGTACAATGGGAGGACATTTGCCTTGCACACAGCCAACCTGGGTTTAATTCCCTGCATCCCATATGGTCCCCAAAGCGCTGCCAGGAGTAATTACTGAGTGCAGAGCCAGGAGGAACCCCTGAGCATTGCTTGGTGTGATCCAAAAAGCAAAAAGTAAATAAATAAAATATATTTTTTAAAAAAGAAAACTCAAAGGTTAGATAAGGTCTCTTTCTTGCATGCAGACACGTTGGGTTTATCTTGAATAATGTGTACTTTGAGATTCCCAGTATACTGATATAGAAATGGTACCAATATAGAGATATCACTTGTGTCATACATTTCACCAATAAATGCCATTTTTCAATAGGTTCTAACCAGAGCATACAATTTAGAATCATAGAACTCTACTTCAAGATTTCCAAACTACCTGTACCCGAACTATTTTAAAAATAGTAATAAGACATTATATCTAATGCATAATTTATCTGAACTATTTTTGTCTGATTCCCCATTAGAATGTATGCCTTATAAGAACAAAATTTTTTTATCTGTTTAGTATAAATGCAAAAATGTATACCTGGGCTCTCTCTCTCTGCCCTTGGAGAAGCCTGCATTCTCTCTTGAGTGTGTTATTCTCTTTCTCTCTCTGTCTCTCTCTCTCTCTTTCTCTCTCCACACCCTCTCAAACCCCTCCAAATAAAATCTATTTTACTTAAAAAAAGAGAGTGTATATATCCAGCACCTCTAAGTGATTAGCTTACGGCAGACATTTTAGAAATATTAACCCTAAGTATTGAAAGAAGATAGGTGTGTACTTAGCCAAATATATCATGGTATTTCTGGGGCTATAATTACTATGAAGTATCAAATCTAATTGTAAGTCACTGGGTAGGTTTTACTTTGCATTATCATTGACTTTTTTTGAAACTCCCATCACAATATCTGCTGTACTTTTAGAACTTGAGCAAATAATATCTATCCAGCCTTGGTAATAGAAGACATGACAGCAATGACAAAATCCTACAGGAGTTTCAGTACAAATATACTACAGGTAATCATAGCAAAGTGAACTAATGACTGTTAAAAGGAAATTTTTTTTGAGTCAGATAAATGGCTAAGATGTAAACAATAAAAACAGGTTCAGTCATGACTGTTTCAACCATATTGACATAATATTTGGTGTTGCATGACTACAACTACTATGCAACTAGTACACAACTTTTTATTTTACCAGAAATAAAGAGATGGGATTTTTAAAGCAAGTTTATTTTGTATTATCGCTATAAATAGCATTTTACAATGTGGTAAAGGATAAAAAATAAATGCCACTAAATTGAATATGAAGATACTAAAAAAATGTGCTACAAAACTTTAATTTTAGAAATAGAAACACTTGAAACTATTAGTATGAATAACTCTCAATTATGATGAAAATTTCATCTATATTATTTAAAAATAAATTACTCCAAGAAAAATATGAAACTGCTGTTTTGCCATATTATTTTTAAACTATTTTGTAGGAGGATTATACCTGAGGCCTCACATATACAAACTATGCCCTTATACGACTAAAGTACACTCTCAGATTATTTTTTTCACTTTTTAGGGAATGCATGGGATTTCGTTTAGAGTTTAATTTTCTTTTCAAGGTAGCTAATAATTAAGATGAAGTTTAAAATATTTAGTCAAAGTTTATTAATAAATAAGCTTATAGATGCTTTGGTACAGTAAATAAAAATGTAATTAGAGTAAAGAAAAGAAAAACAAATATGAATATGTTATAGATACAAAAACACATAGGAAATAAGGAAACATAATTCAAGAGTTATAGCTTACAAAATGGATACTATTTTAATGAACATATTTTATTTAGTCAAGTAATTGACTAAAGTCAAGTAAAATCCTAAAGAATTCCTCTTAAGGATTGCAATAAAATGTTACAGAAAATATCACAAAAAACATTTGTTGAAGAGCAAAATACATCTTGGTATAACATAATGCTTTACATATTAATTTTCTCATCTCTCTTGATGAGCAGAAGAATGTTTAATATAAATGCAGTTAAGTTATAATTTTCTATCTACTCCACAAATTCACTTTTGATATCATTTTGTTCTCAAAGCATTTGGGGATAAAAAATACATCAAGTTAAAGAGGAAATAAAACTTTCCTCAACATAATGTTCATTTTTATTTTTACAGTCTGATCAATTTTTAAAAGGTTACAAGACAATGCAAAGGTATTTTGATTGATACACATAGCCAATATCTTAGCCCTTCAGGAGGTAAAACAAATTTCAATGAAAACAATTACAATAAATCCTACCAGAAAGGAGAAAATAACTAGTTTAAGTAAGATTTCTCACTGAGTTTACTAAGTGTGAAATTAAGAATAAAGGAGATTGTATTAAAATCTATGGTTATTGGATGATCAAAAATGTAATATTTGCTTCATTTTAAGAAAAAATAAGTTGATTACTTCACCTTGTATTATGCAAAATGTTCATTAATATGAAAGTTTCTATTGACTGTCTAAATGAGTGAACATGAATTGTTTCCTTTCTGGCTAAAGATTAGACTTACATCTTTGTACAGATTTATATAAGGATATATGGTAGCCAAATATGAACTTAATTCTAGTTTAACTGTTTGTTTATAGTACTTTGTCTTCTTGACACTAGATTGTGGGGTTCTCTTATGTAATCACTTAAAAATATTTCTGAATTAAATTTTAAATGCATATATTAAAACCATGTATAATCTGTTCAAATATATTTACAAGTACACCTTAGAGCTAGTCAAACCTGATTCAAATAATAAAGTGCTTCTCCCCCCAAAAAAGAGTATGCATAGTCAAATGCAAAGACTAATAAATATTTTCTGAATATTTTGCCTCTAGGTCCTTTGCTAAACCCCGTAGATATAAATACAGTCTTAATGGCAAGTTATGGCAACCACAATTTAGGAAATTATCTCACTAGGTAGACGTCTTGCACACTGAAGACACAGGACGGAGTTAACTAACTGGGACAATGAGAATGAGAACTAGAGAAAAAGCATGTGATTTATATATTACCAAATTTAACTTGTACAATATACAGGAACTAGTAAGTAGTTTTGAGCTTCTGACCTTTTAAACATAAACAGTGGGAAGACAGGAGAAGTAGCACCCAGAGATTTAGAACACAAAGTGTGAATTATTTCAGTTTGTGTAGAGGAATGTGGGTGATGTGGAGCCTTGACACACTTGCTTATTTTGTCTTTGTTTAGAAACCACACACAGCAGTGCTCAGGTCTTACTTCTGTCTCTGCATTCAAGGATCACTCCTAGCAGGGCTCAGGGACCATATGTTTTTCCAAGAATTGAAATAGGTTTGGCCACAGGCAAGGCAAAAACGTTAGAGATTACTATTGGAAGGTTTTAGGGTTTCACTTTTAGGGAAGAACATAATTAATTAATTAATTAATTAATTAATTAATTAATTATTTTTTTATTGAGTCACCATGTGGAAAGTTACAAAGTTTTCAGGTTTAAGTCTCAGTTATACAATGCTCGAACACCCATCCCTTCACCAGTGCACATATTCCACCACCAAGAATCCCAGTATAGCTCCACCCAGCACCCCCACCCCTAGCCCCCCCATGCCCCTAGCCCCCCACCCTTAGCCCCTCCCCGCCTGTGTAACTAATAAATTTCACTTTACTTTCACTTTGATTGCATTCAATATTTCAACAAAACTCACTATTATTATTTGGAGAGTCTCTCTAGGGAAGAACATCATTTAACATTAAAAATTTCACAAGGAAAAGCAAAGCAATATTTCCAAAATGACCACAATATTTCCAAAGTGGTCATTAGGTAATGTTAAATACATGTTTTATGCTTTTTATAATTCTTATGATTTTTCTATTTCATGTGTCTATTACTATGTTCGTGTGAAAATAATTGATAATTGTCAAATGAATCATAATATATTAAGGAGAGTCTGTGTAAAAAGTTCACTGTATCTTAAAATCTGAATATGATAAATAATCTCAAAGAAAGACTATATATAATAGTTGGACTATATATCCAGTCAAATACTAATATACCCAAACTATCTTCTATTATTCTATCAATCCAGTTATCTATTTGTTCATTCACCCATTCACCCTCCATTTTATATCCATGCCTCTTCATATCGTGTTGGAATTTATTTCAATAGCAGAATATTCTTCTATATGTTCAAGACATCCTGAGAGTTTTTAGTATGTCTTCTAAGATTCCACTTTCTGTATAGCATGTTTCCTCATACAGATGTGATACAGACTACATATCTAAAATTCTTAACTTTTATAAGTAAGAATGCCATACTCTTTGGTACAATAAATGAACATTGTTACTGACAGGCATTTTATTTAGAACTTATTTGTGGACATAATAAATCAATGTATAGTTTTCAAAGAGAAGATATATTGATCACATAAAATATATTGGTCACATTAAAAAATTTTAATACTGATTGAAATATGTAAGTATACATTTAACATGACTCAAGTTACCACTTATATAAGTTTGAGGCAGGACAGGACATACAAAACTAACTAATCTCAAAATGGATACATCATAAGGTTTTATACTTGTTTAACAATACAATTTTTATTGTGGGTTTTTTGGGTTTTTTTTTTGGGGGGGGGTCACACTGGCAATGCACAGTGGTTACTCCTGGCTCTGCACTCAGGAATTACTCCTGGCAGTGCTCAGGGGACCATATGGGCTGCTGGGAATCAAACCCAGGTCGTCCACGTGCAAGGCAAACACCATACCTGCTGGGGCTATTGCTCCAGCCCCTATAATTATTATTTTGTTCCAGAAAAATTTAATTCCTGTGGAAAAGGTTTGTGATCTTGAGAGGTTTTTTAGGGTCCTTATAGAACACTGACAGATGTTCTTCTCTTTGGTGTGATGTAGTTATTTGTCTATTAACCTAAGAGTAGTTTGCTAGTTTATAAACCTATCCACATAATTTCTGTGTGTGATAAAGTACATGATTTAAAGTTGCTGTGGTCTAACTTTTCCAACTTGTTGAAGCTGAGAACTTTAGTCAAAAGTCATGTCGACTGAAGGTAAACCCATTGATATATTTTGAGATTTTAGAGAAGTAAACACTAGCGATTAAGGATTCTGCTGCCATTTAAATGAGAGAAAAACAAAATTTAGCATTTTGAGACAGTGCAGAGTAATGGTTGAAATAATCCAGGGTTAACATGCAGGAAACAGTGTTATTGAAACAACCTACAAAGATAGGGTGTTGGCATTCCATGTGGCAACCCAGTTGCTATCCCCAGCTTCCAATATGGTCTTCTGAGCACCGCCAAGAGTGATTCTTTAATGCAGAGCCTGGAGTAACCTCTGAGAATGGCCAAGTGTGACCCCAAAATAATGACAAAAATGGTAAAAATGTGTTCTTTATACAATGTGGCATCAAGTGAAATAAACTGATACATTTTCATTATTTTTTAAATCTAACCAAATTATTCTTCTTTCTGGCTCTTGCTTAGCTTTGAAAAAAAAAAACTTCAGTTTTCTC
Organism: Sorex araneus; assembly: GCF_027595985.1. Taxonomy (NCBI): domain Eukaryota; kingdom Metazoa; phylum Chordata; class Mammalia; order Eulipotyphla; family Soricidae; genus Sorex; species Sorex araneus. The sequence continues at coordinate 185,346,602 of NC_073313.1, forward strand.
ATTCCTTTCAGAAAACTCCTTGCTATTGTACATTGTATACACATGTCCACATACCACAATGTTATTCTGTACTTTTCCCTGTACATCTGTTGATCCTTCAGCTCTTGTGAGTGGTTCCAAAGAGCTGTTATTTGATTTATTCAGGAGTTAGTAAGATTGTGTTATACTGACTTTCCAAAGTTATACCAACATGAAATATACCAACCTTCACTCCTTAGTTCATGTAAAACTGAGATCAGATCATATAACTGGCTCTTGTGAATAGAACATAGGCTGAAGTTGTCTAATACTGAGTTTATTTAACTGCTAAAGTAGTTCTCCAGGTTGGAAATTTTGAATTGAAACTTCTGAGAATTTGATGTAAGCAGATATATGAGCTAAAAATTCCAAATGGGGAAGCTATATGTCTGTGAGTTTTATTATCTACAGCTCCACAAGAGTTTTCACAGTGGATATCATAAAAAAAGTACCCTGATGATTCTGCAAAGAATGAGAAAAGTAGGGTCGGAGTGATAGCATAGCAGGTAGGGCGTTTGCCTTGCATGCGACTGACCTGGGTTCAATCACCGGCATCTTATATGGTCCCCCAAGCACTGCCAGGAGTAATTCCTGAGTGCAGAACCAGGAGTAACCCTTGAGCAACGCTGGGTGTGACAAAAAAGCCAAAAAAAATGAGAAAAATGGTAGTTTAAAATATACTAGAACACTTTTCTGACAAATTTTGTACTATTTCCTAACTTGCTAGCATTTTGTAAGATCCTGTGTAAGTACTGGAAATGGAATTTCCCAATTTTATCCTACTCTAGTCTCCCACAAGGGTATTAAAAAGAAATTACATCCCTCTCAGTGAAATTGTCCCACTTATATTTGGGGGTGGGGAGTAGCAGAACAAAGAGGTACCTTTAAAATTCATAACTAAAAAAGTCAATAAAAGGCTTATTCATGGCACTGGAAATATATATATATATTTTCTCCTTGTTGCTTACCATTATACCCCGAAAGGTCTTCAGATCAGAATTCCTTCAATTCAGCAGATCATGAGGATGTTTACATTAAAAAGCTTTATTCATATTAAAAAAGGAAAATAGGTGGCATAGTCAGAGTAGACATTAAACCAGGTACAAAGGTGGCAGCAATATTAAAATGACCAGACCGGGAATTAAAAAAAAACTGTCTAAATATGCTAAAAGATCTAATGTGATAAGGATATAATATGCAAGAACAGATATATAGCACAAGAAGACAGAAAAAAAGTTTAAGAAATTATCAAAAATTAATACTAGAGATTGAAAAGCTCTAAGAACAATGAAAAATATTATTGATATATATGCACTTTAGTAGACAGTCTTGAGGAAAGATTATCTGAGCTTTTAGATATGTAGGAAGAAACTTCTCAAGAGAAAGGAAATGGGAAAATATCTTAAACTTAATATAAAATTCAAGAACCATGAAAAAACTGATAAATACGTAATATATGCATAATGGGGTCATGGGAAGGCCAGAACAAGGTGGTGATGGGTGGCGGATGGTGCAGAAGAATTATATCAAACAATAATGGAGAATTTTCTTATTTCTACATCATAAGCCAATTCATAGATTCAGGAAGTTTAATGAGCATCTAGTAGAGAAAATCAAATAAAAAAAATCAGTGAATCCCCCAAATCCTACAATTAGTTTTCTAATATGCAAACTCTGGAGAAAAATCTATCTTCTCCAGAGGAGCGAAGGGTTTCATATCTCTTTCAGAACTCTTGTATGCAATAAGTTATGTAAAATTAAGAGCTAAAAAAGGAATTTCCAACCTAGAATCCTTTTTTCCCCACCTTATTGAGGTTCCATGATTTAGAATACTGTTCATTGTAGTTTCATGCATGTAGTTTCTAGGTCTGTTGTTTTTGTCTATTTGTTCTTCCCTTCTTCTGGCTCCCAGCGTCAGATAATCTCCTCATTGGCCACCCTCCAGAACTCATGGTTGCTTCTCCTGGAAAGGAGCATAAAATGAGGCCCCCATAACCATGCCACCTAACTCCACACCAGGGGCACCCAAGGGGGGGGGGATGAGTGAGAGCCCTCCCTGCCTGAAGGTGCCCAGCCCCGGCAGTCGACTTCCACGACTATCCAACCACTGCCACGCTCCAGGCTGTTTTCCACATGCTTGGGCCGAGTCTCACACATGAGTGAACATATTCCTAGACAGACACATTGTGATAAAGGGAAATACATATATATATATATATATATATATATATATATATATATATATACACACACACACACATCTATACATATCTATCTATCTATCTATCTATCTATCTATCTATCTATCTATCAATCTATCTGTCTGCCTCTCAGGGAGCCTGGCAAGCTACTGAGAGTATCCTGCCAGCATGGAAGAGCCTGGCAAGCTCCCAGTGGTGTATTCGATATGCCAAATACAGTAACAATAACAGTCTCCCTGACACTGAAAAGAGCTTCCAATTGTTGGGAAAGACAAGTAAGGAGAGGCTGCTAAAATCTCAGGGCTAAGACGAATGGAAACATTCCTGGCGCCCACTCGAGTAAATAGAGAAACAATGGGATGGTAGTGATAAAGTGATAGTTGCTCCCTTTCTATGCTTCTTCATACCCCACATATAGCACTGTAGTGTAGCACTGTTGTCCCGTTGTTCATTGATTTGCTCAAGCGGGCACCAGTAACGTCTCCATGGTGAGACTTGTTGTTACTGCTTTTGGCATATCGAATATGCCACAGGTAGCTTGCCAGGCTCTGCCGTGCAGGTGCGATACTCTTGGTAGCTTGCCAGGCTCTCTGAGAGGGATGGAGAAATCAAACCCAGGTTGGCTGCATGCAAGGCAAACGTCTGAACTGCTGTGCTATCGTTCCAGTCCCCAATAATTCAAGTTGTTACGCTGATCTGCTGAACATCACACTTTCCTGACTGACACTGGCAGCATACTGATAGAAGCAATCAGTGACTGCAGAGAGAGTGCACTGCCCGATCTCTCTTTGTATATAGTTATAAGATATTTCTCTGCTAAGATATGAGATTAATGAGTGTGTCTCAGCTATCTCAGTGGTAGAACTCTTTCCTCTTTTTAACTGGACTAAAAGGAAAATCACGAAGTCTCTATGTCCAAAAACTATCACTATTTCCCCCCAAAATGTCAGTTTTATGAAGCCCAAATATGTATGAGAGAGAATTCTGTATTCTTCAAAAGTGAAAGAGAAATTAAAAAAGCTTCACCACACAAACTTTGAAAATGTGTTTCAGGTAGATATGCCTTTTATAAATCATTATATTTGTTTATTTTATTGGTTTGGGGGGGTCAGAGGGGTTTGTGCTCAGAAATAACTTCTAGTAGGGCTCAGGGAAATGTGTAGAGTGCTAGGGATAAAACCCAAGTCAGCCATGTGCAATGCAGGCATCTAATTATCTCTCCAATTCCATCTTGCATATATTTTTTAAAAAAATGTTTGGTAAAGAAGGAAATTGATTTGCTTATAAACTTGCATATACACAAAAAGGAACATAATAAAAAGAAGATATAAAGTGAATACATTAGTCTTAATTGATATACATATGTAAATTGAATTATGACACAAACACCATATTTGTGCATGCATATCTATTTCTGTCAAGAAAAAGATTAGGGATAGTTTGTCTTTATGACTTACTTTTCATACCTATCAAGCATTTTATACTGTTTTTTAAGTGAAAACACAGACAAAAAACCCAGGAATTTTTGGAGTAGTGATATTATCACATATAACTTTACAACACTAATATATGTTGTCAAACTTCTTTTAATGTACAACCTAAGAAGTAAAAATAGAAAGTCAAAATAGAAAGTCAAAATTTCTAATTAAGGTTAAAAAGTCAAGGATTCCTTCCCTGGAAATGAGGGAGAATATATGGGTGAAATTTCTAAGTTGTAATTATCTTTTGTGTCACATACTGGCTATAATCAGTTCCCAAAAGAAAAAGGAACAGAAAAGAAGAAAAGAAAAGAAAAGGTGCAGGAGTGATAGCACAGCGGGGAGGGCGTTTGCCTTGCACGCGGCCCACCTGGGTTCGATTCCCAGCATCCCATAAGGCCCCCCCAGCACCACCAAGAGCGATTCCTAAGTGCATGAGCCAGGAGTAACCCTTCAGCAACCTAGTGGACCCCGGCAAACTGGAATATGATCCCCCGAAGTCGCCAGACTTACTCCCTATGGGAGAGGGAGTGGGAAGGGGAGAAGCCTCGGCCCTGGCCCTCTGCTCACAGTGGGATTCGTGTCCCTGAGGCAGTGGAGAAAGAATGCTGCAGTGGGAGTGGGAATGGGGGGCAGTCTGGTAGTCAAGCAGTCTCCATTTATTGGCCTTTACACAGAGGTATTTATACACATTTTCAAGGTGGGATTCTCAAGCAAGCCTCCTAGGGCATGTTCATCTTGCCGGGATCGGTACAGGTATCAGCTAATGATTTGCATATTCTGCTTAGGGCCAACTTATCAGTATGGGTAGTTGGTCACAGTCAGGTCCCTCACCCTCAACCAGAGTGCCTACGTGTGGGGAGTGCTGGTGGGAGCCCCTGGGTCTTTGTAAACAGGGCTGGATCTTGCTTCAGGGGCAGGGTTTTGGTCAAAGTCTCAGGCTAGCTGCTGAGACCCCAACACTCTTGGTCGGCTTTGAAGTGTAGCACCAATCCCTGGGCTCAGGCCTGGGCTGACGTGTTGGGAGAAAAACCCTTTTGGTCTACTTTGCAGTGAAGCCTGTTGCAATGTAGCTCAATGTAGCCCAGGGGGACAGGATGCATCCGGTGGATGTGTGGGTGACAAAGATGTGACCCTATCTATAGAACTGTGAAAAAACACATGTCCCTTCTAACCACTGTGAGTACTGTGTATTTGCATATCTCCCCCGTTTCCCAACCTATATAAGTTATGTTGTTCTTAAAATGGTTATTAAAATGGAACTGCTTGACGGGACCCCTGTCATGTTCGTCTGCTCATTTCTTGGTTGAGGCTGCAGCACAGGACATGCTCTTTTTCCCCAGACCCTCTCGTTACAGGAAGGGTAGGTCAGCCTGGTCCTCAGGGTCCTGAGAGCTGGCCTCTTGCTAGTCAAGGGAGTGTGCTGAATGGAGGCAAGAAGAAGGAGACCCCAACATCTGTGCTTGTAAAAAAATATCATCAAAAGAAAAAATTGAATATAGTGAAAATAGACTAAAACCACCCAAAGCAAAGGAAAACAAGCCAGAGAAATGATAGCTGAGTAAGTAGAACTTATTCTTTCAAGTAGAAAGTTTACAATCAGAACACTCAAAGTATCTCATGTCCGTTATTCAGGTCACAGTCAAACTGTCAACAACTTCAAGCCCTTAAACTGATATTTTCCTTCCAAATAAAGTGAAAGCATTCTCATCACTCCAGAAAGAGAAATCTCCAATAGTGTACTCAGAATGAATTTTCCATTGCATTTGGGCTACTGGGGCTATGATGTGAAGTAGTGGCAAAATGGCAATACTACCCAAAGCATTATATGGATTCTATGTGGTTCCTATGAGCATACCCGTGAAATTTTTCAAAGAAATTAATCAAACATTGCTGAAATTTATATAGAACAATAAACCCCCATGTGTAGCTAAAGCAATTCTCTGGAAAAAAATAATTATGAAGGCACCACCTTCACAAATTCAAACTGTACTACAAAGCCATGGTATTTAAAACAGCATGGCAGGGTGGTAGGCAGGCCCACTAGGGATGGGAGATACAGGCTGAAAATAGACTATAGACTGAACGTGATGCCTACTTAATACCTCTGTAGCAAACCACAACACCCAAAAAGAGAGAACGAGCAAATGGGAATGCCCTGCCACAGAGGCAGGGTGGGGTCAAGGGGACAGGGTGGGGGTGGTGGCAGGGATGCTGGGACCATTGTTGGTGGAAAATGGGCACTGGTGGATGGATGGGTACTCGATCATTGTATGATCGAAATGTAAGTGTGAAAACCTGTAAGTCTGTAACTTTGTCTCACGGTGATTCACTAATAAAATAAATAAATAAGTAAGTAAACAAACAAACAAACAAACAAATAAATAAATAACCCCCCAAAAAATAAAACAGCATGGCATTGGAATAAAGGCAGAACTCGAGACCAATGGAATAAAGTTGAATATCCTGACACACACCTTCAAATATATGATGATTTAATCTTGGAGCTAAGAACACCATATTAACAAGTGGTGCTGTGAAAACCAGCCAGCTACTTCTAAAAAAATCAACTCAGATCTCTCTCTAATACTGTGCACAAAAGTCAAATCAAAATGTATTAAGGACCTCAACATCAGACCTGATCTGGAAGGTGCATGGAAGAAATCATACTCAAAACCTTCCACAACATTGAAACTAAAGGCATCTTTAAAGATGAAATTCCACTGATCAAGCAAGTGGAAGCAAAGATAAACAAATGAGATTGCATTTACTACACTAGTAAGCTTCTGCACCTAATAGAAACAGTGAGCAAGATACAAACCATAGCACATGATATGGGAAAAAATTATTCATCTAATATCAAATGAGCAGGAGTTAATATCAAAGATATACAAGGCGGTGGTAGAACTTTCGAAGAAAAAAATCCAACCCCATCATAAATGGGAGAAGAAATGAATAGAAACTTCCTAGAAGAAAAAATTAAAATGGCCAAAAGTCACATTAAAAAATTACCTCATTACTTATCATTCATGATTTGATTATGAGCAACCATGATTTATTTCTCTTTCTTCGAGCAAGTATAAATTATAGATAGGAGAAGATTTTCTTAAAAACGATTTGAGGAATCTTTGTCAATGATCCTCCATGTGTATTCTGAAAAACAAACAAGTGCACATTTTAGTTAGGCATGGCAGATTACAGGAATCCCATTGTTTTGTTTTCTTGTTTGGAAAATACTCCTCACTGGTATTGAAAAATATTTTTGGAGGGAGGAATAAGATAACAATTTGCCACTAAACTGAACGGGAGGCTATATTCAATTCTGAAGTACTATCCTTGTTCTAACCATTGTTTAGGGTTTAATTCTAGGAAGCTACTGTAGAATGTGAGGTGCCTAATACAGGTTTTTTCATCTTAAATCTTGCTACAATTCTAGGCACACAAACATTCACAAATCTTTTATATTTAGATCTTTCAAATTATGTTGCATTATTTTTTAGGTGGACTGGAGCGATAGCACAGCAAGTAGGGCATTTGCCTTGCATGCGGCCAACCCGGGTTAGATTCCTCCATTCCTGTCGGAGAGCCAGGTAAGCCACTAAGAGTATCCCTCCCACATGGCAGAGACTGGCAAGCTATCTGTGGCATATTTAATATACAAAAACAGTAGCAATAAGTCTCACAATGGAGATGTTACTGGTGTCTGCTTGAGCAAATCCACGAACAATGGGATGACAGTGCTACAGTGCTACTTATCATTAGGGAGATTCAAATCAAAACAATGAGATCTCACCTCAAACCTCAGAGACTTGCACACATCTCAAAGAATAAGAACAACCATAGCTGAGACAGATGTGTAGAGAAAGTGACTCTCATTAATTCCTATAAGGAATGTCGACTGGCCCAACCTTTATGGAAAACAATATGAATATTCCTAAAGATACTAGAAATTGGGGCTGGAGCAGTAGCACAGCAGTAGGGCATTCGCCTTTCATGCAGCCGTCCAGTTATTCCTCTGCCTCTCTCGGAGAGCCCGGCAAGCTACCAAGAGTATTGCACCTGAATGGCAGAGCCTGGCCAGCTACCCATGGCATATTCAATATGCCAAAAACAGTAACAAGCCTCACAATGAGAGACGTTACTGGTGTCCGTTCAAACAAATCAATGAGCAATGGGATGACAGTGACAGTGACTAGAAATTGAGCTCCAGTTTAACCCAGGAAAACCACTACTGGAAGTATAACCTGCGGACCAAAAACACAGAGCATAAATACCTGAACTCCTATGTTCATTGCAGCACTATTCATAATAACCAGAATCTGGAAACGATCTGAGTGCCCAAAAAAGATGACTGAATAAAGAAAGTATGGTACAACTACACAATGGAATACTCTGCAGTTGTTAGAAAAATGAAATCATGAAAGTTGCCTATAAATGGATGGACATTGGGAGTGTCATGCTGAGTGAAATGAGTCAGAAGGAGAGAGATAGATTTAGAATGACTGCATTTATTTGTGGCATCACTTATATCACTTATATCATGCGTCATCCCATTGCTCATAGAGTCACTCATGTGGACACCAGTGGCATCTCCATTCATCCCTGTCAACTGCTAGTGTAGCCCAATAGTGTCTGCTTGCTACAGGAAAACGAAGAGCATCAAACCGTTAATTCTGGCTCTTGACAAAGAAGTCCAACCATCTTGTAGGTGGGCGACCAGGGGTTCTTTTGATGTTTGACATCCAGTGGAATCCAGTCGGTAACGGCTCTAGTCCAGTGGTCATCTCCAAATCGCATTACATGTCAGGCCCCTCTGATTCTCAACATCTTAACAAATGAGGCAGCTTCCCTGATCCTTGATTGTCGATGGAGATCAGAACTCCAGCTTCCTTCTCTCACTTGAGTGAAGCATGATATTGCAAGCATAGCGTTTTTTATTCCTCTTTGGAAAACCCGAATAGCATTCTCATCCTGTTTTTGTAGGGCATTCAAACTCAGTACATCAGGATCGTCCGTGAGCTGTATTATGGATTCACCACCAGGATCTCTCCATTCTACAAGGAAGAGATCATTGACATAAAGAGAGAGGTTCAGTAACATAATACCATTTCACCAAAACTCTTCAGTGCCACCCTCAGTAACATCATGCCATGACTGGACAGGAAGAAATGGGAGTAAAGATAGATGGTTGGCAACTACACCACCTGTGCTTCATTGATGACATCATTCTAATAACACCAAACATTAGCCATGCGCCACAAATGCTGGCCGACTTCGATCATGCGTGTGGAAAGGTTGGACTACAGCTAAATCTCACAAAAACAGTGTTCATGAGAAACGGACTAGTTCCTGATGTTCCATTTGCTCTCAACGAAATGAACATCCCCAAATGCAGCAGTTACGTATACCTAGATCCTAGATAGAGAACTCAACATGACAAATGACCTGGCAATTGAGCTGCACAGGAGGAAGAGAGCAGTGTGGAACACCTTCAAGAGCATTGAAGAAGTTGTTAAGAGAATGAAGAACCTCCGGCTCCAGGCACATCTTTTCTACTCCACCATTCTTGCATTTGTGAGATATATGAAAAAAAATATTTGAAACTAATATCCAAATTTTCAAAGCCAGGGAAAATGGTCCGGGAGAACTGGTCAGCTGGAAATTACCACCAGGACATCAGGAATGGAGGTAGTTAAGAGAGAGAGGGGTCCATTGTGACACTATTAGTTGGAAATGATCACTCTGGACAAGAACTGAGTGTTGAAACAGTAGATAAAGGTATATGCATGATAAACTTTCAGTGCCTGTATTGCAAACCATAATGCCCTAAAGGAGAGAGAGAGAGAGAGAGAGAGAGAGAGAGAGAGAGAGAGAGAGAGAGAGAGAGAGAGAGAGAGAGAGAAGAAAAATGCCCTCCATAGAGGCAGACCTGAAAGGTGGGGATTGGGGATAGGTGGCAGGTCTGGGAAATACACACGGGAGAAGAAATGAGTGTTGGAACACTCTATGACTGAAACTCATTAATGAACAGCTTTGTAATGGTCTATCTCACAGTGATTCAATATTTTAAAAATAAAATTAGAAATAAAGTTGGAGTAAACAGTACAATAAGGACTGGGTGAAGCTCAGTTGTATATCATCTACCCTGCAGATCTTGGTGACAGCAGCCTGAAGATCATCCTGGCAAATCTGCTCTTTGAGACTTCCCCCCACACACACCCCCCACATCCAGTGCCACAACAGTTTGTGATCACTGGAGCAAGTTAGTTAGATGTGTGTATGAGTACCACAACTCAAGTGGGTGGTAACCAGACTCAAGAGTGCAAGTGATGTTGAAAATTCTGTCAATATTGCAGCAACCACTGGTAAGCACTACAACCACGCATGTGTGAGACCCAGTTCACCACAACAGAGGAAACTTAAGGGAAGGGAGGAAATCAATAAACTGTGCTCCTTTTACATCTCACTCAGTGGAATGAGATTCATAACACTTACTATTGGTTACTGCTGACTTTCTTGTATCCTCTACTAACTGCAAATCAACATTTCCGAAGTCCCCTTTTTAATGTGCATGATATTAGCAACTGCAAGATGAAACGCCATGTTTCTTTTAAATCTGGAAATCTATTCAGGAAGACAGTTTACACGCTAATGAAAAACTTAGAAGTGTGATTCTTTAGTCATAACTTTTCAAGTATATTTTGGAAAAAAGTACTTGTTGAGTTCAAATTTACTTTTAATTAACAATTTTCATTAACACTATTGCTGAAGTGGCATTTCCTACACACCACTTGAAGATTTAGCAGGCAATAAGTACAAAATAGTCACTAAGTATTATTAATTTTTAAATGTAATGACCTTTTTTTACTTTTTTATATATTTACAAACCATAGTTGTGTTGTAACTTATTGTAAGGAGGAAAGATTTTAAGTTTCTGAATGAGAAATACTTTGATTACTTTATGCTGTAACCAAAATATTAAGACTACTTATAGCTTAAATCTCATGTGTTTGGAAAGTTTGAAGAAATTTACATTTTAATACATCCAAAAATAATAGGCCTGAAAAATCATTATTGAGTAAAAATAAAATGTATAGAAAATTTTTAAAGCTTAAGTTTAAGAAATGAGCTTTCTTCAGAATTAATAGACACATTTTTATTTGTAACTATTTTCAGATCAATATCTTCTTGCAGTCAAAAAACTACAGATGCTGATAAAAATTAGAGAAAATTTAGGATAGAATAATTAACATGAGAACACAATATATGACGTCTAAGAATAGTGCTTGGTACATAATAAACTATATATATATATACTTTTATTATACTTTCAAAAGTATTACTCAGAGAAAATAAAAATTATGTATACCAACAACTTAAAGTTCAAAGTAACAAATACGACTCAAGGCTTTACTTTGATATATCATGACTAAGCAAAAAATAAATAAATAATTTAAAAATTGTAAAAAATATTCCAGGCACCAATAACTAAGTTTATGCATGGTCTTGCTGTATAAGGTAGTATAAAATGTTTAATTATTTTTCTATATCAAGAAATGAAATGGTTTTAAAAATACTATTTCCAATAGTGCAAAATAACTGAAATATACCAATTCTTCTCAACTGGAGTTTAAAATCCAATGCCTTGTCAATCATTATTGCTGCAGTCAATGGTATGGAGCAAGGATCAGAGATATAATACAGGGGTAACATATTTTTGTATGTGGCCAACCTCGATTTAATTCCAGGCATTGCATATGGTTTCCCAAGCACCGTCATAAATAACTCTTTTTTTTTAATTTATTTATTTTTAATTAGAGAATCACCGTGAGGGTACAGTTACAGATTTATACACTTTTGTGCTTATACTTCCCTCATACAAAGTTCGGGAACCCATCCCTTCACCAGTGCCCATTCTCCACCACCCATAAACCCAGTGTCCCTCCCACCCTCCCCAATCCCATCTCCCCCCCACCCCACCCTGCCACTGTGGCAAGGCATTCCCTTCTGTTCTCTCTCTCTAATTAGCTGTTGTGGTTTGCAATAAAGGTGTTGAGTGGCCGCTGTGCTCAGTCTCTAGCCCTCATTCAGCCAGCAAATCCCTTCCCCCACATGGCCTTCGACTACAATGTAGTTGGTGATCGCTTCTCTGAGTTGACCTTTCCCCGGAACGTGAGGCCAGCCTTGAAGCCATGGAGTAAACCTCCTGGTACTTATTTCTACAGTTCTTGGGTGTTAGTCTCCCACTCTGTTATTCTATATACCATAGATGAGTGCAATCTTTCTATGTCTGTCTCTCTCTTTCTGACTCATTTCACTCAGCATGAAACTTTTCATGCCCATCCACTTAACTACAAAATTCTTGACCTCGTTTTTTCTAACAGCTGCATAGTATTCCATTGTATAGATGTACCAAAGTTTCCTCAACCAGTCATCCGTTCTGGGGCATTCGGGTTTTTTCCAGATTCTGGCTATTGTAAACAGTGCTGCGATGAACATACATGTGCAGATGTTGTTTCGATTGTACTTTTTTGCCTCTCTGGGATATATTCCCAGCAGTGGTATTGCTGGGTCAAATGGGAATTCAATATCTAATTTTTTGAGAGTCGTCCAAATTGTTTTCCAGAAGGGCTGAACCAGTCGGCATTCCCACCAGCAGTGAAGAAGGGTCCCTTTCTCCCCACATCCTCTCCAACAGCGGTTGCTTTTGTTCTTTTGGATGTGTGCTAGTCTCTGTGGTGTGAGGTGGTATCTCAAAGTTGTTTTGATCTGCATCTCTCTGATGATTAGTGATGCAGAGCACTTTTTCATGTGCCTTTTGGCCATTCGTATTTCTTCCTTGGTAAAGTTTCTGTTCATTTCTTTGCCCCATTTTTTGATGGGGTTGGATGTTTTCTTCTTGTAGAGTTCAACCAGTGCTTTATATACCATTGATATCAACCCCTTATCTGATGGGTATTGTGTAAATATCCTTTCCCATTCTGTGGATAGTCTTTGTATTCTGGTCACTGTATCTCTTGCGGTGCAGAAGCTTTTTAGTTTAATGTAGTCCCATTTGTTGATCTCTGTTATTACTAGATTGCTTAGTTCCGTGTCACCTTTGAAGATACCTTTATCTTCAATATCGTGGAGGGTTTTGCCTACCTTGTCTTCAATGTACCTTATGGTTTGTGGTCTAATGTTGAGGTCTTTAATCCATTTTGATCTGACTTTTGTGCATGGTGTCAGGTCAAGGTCTAAACCCATTTTTTTGCATGTGGTTGTCCAGTTGTGCCAGCACCATTTGTTAAAGAGGCTTTCCTTGCTCCACTTCACATCTCTTGCTCCCTTATCAAAGATTAGATGATCATACATTTGGGGTTGTGTGTAGGGATATTCCACCCTCTTCCATTGGTCTACGGCTCTGCCTTTGTTCCAGTACCATGCTGTTTTAATTGTTACTGCTTTGTAGTAAAGTTTGAGGTTGGGGATGGTGATGCCTCCCATCATCTTTTTCCCAAGAATTGTTTTAGCTATCCTTGGACGTTTGTTATTCCATATGAATTTTAGGATTGCTTGATCCATTTCTTTGAAGAGTGTCATGGGTATATTTATAGGGATCGCATTGAATCTGTATAATGCTTTAGGGAGTATTGCCATTTTGACAACATTGATTCTCCCTATCCACGAGCAGGGTATATGTTTCCATTTCCTCATGTCCTCTTTGATTTCATGGAGTAGCGTTATGTAGTTTTCTTTGTAAAGGTCTTTTACTTCCTTGGTTAAGCTGATTCCGAGGTACTTGATTTTCTGGCGCACGATTGTGAATGGGATTGCTTTTTTCATGTCCCTTTCCTCTGCCTCATTGTTTGCATATATGAAGGCCATGGATTTTTGGGTATTGCTTTTGTAGCCTGCAACTTTACTGTATAAGTCTATTGTTTCTAAGAGTTTCTTAGTAGAGGTTTTAGGCTTCTCTAGATATAGTATCATGTCGTCTGCAAATAGTGAGAGTTTGATTTCTTCCCTTCCTATCTGGATGCCCTTAATCTCTTTTTCTTGTCTAATAGCTATCGCAAGTACTTCCAGTACTATATTGAAGAGGAGTGGTGAGAGTGGGCACCCTTGTCTTGTGCCTGATCTCAGAGGAAAGGCCCTTAGTTTTTCCCCGTTGAGGATAATGCTTGCCTTAGGCTTGTGATAGATGGCTTCGACTATCTTGAGGAAAGTTCCTCCAAACCCCATTTTGGCGAGGGTTTTCATCATGAAAGGATGTTGGATCTTGTCAAATGCTTTCTCTGCATCTATTGATATGATCATATGGTTTTTGTCTTTACTTTTGTTGATATGCTGGATTATGTTGATTGATTTCCGAATGTTAAACCATCCTTGCATCCCTGGGATGAATCCCACTTGGTCGTGATGTATGATCTTTTTGATGAGTTGTTGGATCCTATTTGCTAGTATTTTGTTGCGGATCTTCGCATCGGTGTTCATCAGGGAAATTGGTCTGTAATTTTCTTTCTTAGTGGTGTCTCTGTTTGCTTTTGGTATTAGGGAGATATGTGCTTCATAGAAACTGTTTGGGAGAGTTCCTGTTTTTTCAATTTCCTGGAAAAGTTTGAGGAAAACAGGCAATAGGTCTTCTTTAAATGTTTGGAAGAATTCGCCAGTGAAACCATCTGGGCCTGGGCTTTTGTTTTTGGGGAGGTTTTTGATTACAGTTTCAATTTCCTTAACATTGATGGGTCTATTCAGGTATTCCAGGTCTTCTTTCTTCAGTGTTGGGAGATTGTAGGAATCAAGGAATCCATCCGTTTCTTTTAGGTTCTCCTTTTTTGTGGCTAAAGACCTTCAAAGTAGTCTCTAATGATCTTTTGAATCTCACTGTTTTCTGTTATGATGTCCCCCTTTTCATTTCTGATTCGATTTATTAGAGTTTTCTCTCTTTCTTTCTTTGTGAGACTTGCTAGCGGTTTATCAATCTTATTTATTTTCTCAAAGAACCAACTCTTTGTTTCATTGATCTTTCGGATTGTTTTTTTGGTTTTGATGTCATTAATTTATGCTCTGATTTTTATTATTTCTTTCCTTCGGTCTGGTTTGGGGTCCTTTTTCTGGTCCTTTTCTAGGGTCTTGAGTCGTGAAGTCAAGCTATCTATGGGGGTCCTTTCTTCCTTCCTGAGGAATGCTTGGAGAGCTATAAATTTTCCCCTTAACACGGCTTTAGCTGCGTCCCATAGGTTTTGGTAGCTCGTGTCTTCATTCTCATTTGTTTCTAAGTATCTTTTGATTTCTTCCTTGATTTCCTTCTTGACCCACTCATTGTTCAACATGGAATTGTTTAATTTCCAGGTGTTTGATTTGATTTTCCGTATTTGTGGGTGGTTAGCTTCTATCTTCAGTGCATCGTGGTCTGTAAAGATGGTTGATACAATTTCTATTTTTCCGATTCGATTGAGGTATGTTCTGGGGCCCAGTACATGGTCTATTTTTGAAAATGTTCCATGTGCACTGGAAAAAAATGTGTATTCTTTCTTTTTGGGGTGTAAGGCCCTGTATAGGTCTATTAGGCCTCTCTCTTCAATTTCTTCATTCAGAGTCAGTGTTTCCTTGTTGAGTTTTGTTCTTGTGGATCTATCTAGAGGCGATAAGGCCGTATTGAAGTCTCCGACTACAATTGTGCTGTTAGTGATGTCCTCTTTGAAGTCTGTTAGGAGTCGTTTTAAATATTTAGCCGGTCGTTCGTTAGGAGCATATACGTTTAAGAGTGTGATTTCTTCCTGTTGTACATATCCCTTGATAAACAGAAAATGACCTTCGCTGTCCCTTTTGATCTTTTTCATCCTGAAATCTATGTTGTCGGATACCAGGATGGCCACTCCAGCTTTTTTAAGGGGGTTGTTTGCTTGGAGGATTGTTTTCCATCCTTTGACTTTGAGTCTATGTTTACTCTGTTTGTTCAGGTGTGTTTCTTGCAGGCAACAGAATGTTGGGTTTAATTTCCGGATCCATTTAGCCACTCTGTGTCTCTTGATAGGTGCATTTAGGCCATTGACATTGAGAGAGATTATTGTGATGTGGTTTTGTGTCATCTTTCTGTGGGATTTGTTGTTCTTTTGGAGCTCCTCCTTGTCTTACAGTAGCCCCTTTAGACCTTCTTTCAAGATTGGTTTTGAGTCTATAAAGTTCCTGAGCTGTTGTTTATCCGAGAAATAGTGTATGGTTCCTTCGAGTTTGAGTGAGAGTTTAGCTGTATAAAGTATTCTTGGTGAGGCATTCATTTCGTTGAGTTTTTTCACTATGTCCCACCATTGTCTTCGGGCTCGGAGGGTTTCTTCTGACAGATCGGCCGTAAATCTGAGGGGTGCTCCTTTGTATGTGATTTCCCTCTTTGACCTTGCTACTTGTAGAATTGTGTCTCTATCTACAGCATCCGCCATTCTGACTATGATATGCCTTGGAGTCTTTTTATTTGGGTCTCTTTTTGCTGGCACTCTTCGGACTTCTTGTATCTGGACGCCTGCCTTCTCCATCTCTGGGAATTTCTTAGTAATGATGTCTTTGACTATGTTTTTTTCATTGGGGTTACTTCCCTGTGGTTCTGGTACTCCAATGATTCTTATGTTGTTCCTCTTGAAGTCATCCCCCAGGGCTCTGATTCGCTCTATAGCCATTTTGAGGTCTTTCGCCATTATTTGTTGCTGTCTGTAAGCTTACTGCAGCTCATCCTTAAGCTCGCTGATTCTGTCTTCTGCTGTAGTCATTCTGCTGTTGAGGGCATCTAGTGAGATTTTTATTTCATCTACCGATTCCTTTATTTGTGAGACTTCCGTTCGAAGGTTTGAAATTTCTGCTCTCATTTCTGCTCTCATTTCTTCCTGTATTTTCTTGGTAGACCGTTCCAGCGCTTCATTCATCTCCTCCCTTAATTTATTGGATGTCTATTCCATAGTTGCTTGGAGTAGGTCGACTCTCCTCCAGATTTCCTCTCTGAATTGTTAATCTGAGAGGTCATAGATGTTGGGAGACTCTTTTGAGGTTTCTAGTATCTTTTCTTCTCCCTCTCTTCATGGAGGGGATTTTCGCTGCTTCTTCATATTGTCATGGAAGTGCAGAGTTGGAAACTTGTAGTTATTTATTCCTCTTCCTTTTTGTGGGAAGAAGGGGCTCCGATTGTGCTAAACTTCCCTTATTCACTGATAGCTTTTATACTGTCAGCCTAAGCTAATGGCTATTTTGCGTAAATGTTTGAGATCGCAAAAGTGAGTTTTCAAAGGAATACACAGTACCAATTGAGCTGAGGTAGCAAAGAATAACTGCGGCCGCGTTAGCGTTGGCCGCTCTGAGAGGAGGCCACGCCCACGTTTAGACCACACCCACTAAGACACAGGCCACGCCCCCAGTGTCTTCCTGTTGATAGGGGGGACGGGAGGGCGTGGCCGAGGGATGGCCCTCGTACCTGATGGACGTGCGCAGTTACAAGCCGGTTCGGGAGACGGGGTGCGCAGGGCGAGCAGGGAGTGACTTCAGAAACTCGGGAGACGCAGACGGCAGCAGGAAGTGGGGGAAAGGGAGGGTGTGGCCGAGGGATGGTCCTCGTACCTGATGGACGTGCGCAGTTACAAGCCGGTTCGGGAGACGGGGTGCGCCGGGCGAGCAGGGAGTGACTAAATAACTCTTAAATATAGGATCAGGAGTACTCCCTGACTACTGTTAGATGTAAACCCACATCCTTCCTCAGTAAGAATGGGGAAAAGTGACTTCACTTATTAGTGCTTAATATGGAAAATATTGGAGTTAACTTTGGAAGAACTTTGGACAATTTTTTTTTTTTTTTGCTTTTTGGGTCACACCCAGAGATGCTCAGGGGTTACTCCTGGCTCTGTACTCAGGAATTACTCTTGGCGGTGCTTGGGGGACCATATGGGATGCCGGGGATCAAACCCGGGTCGGCCGCGTGCAAGGCAAACGCCCTCCCCGCTGTGCTATCGCTCCGGCCCCACTTTGGACAATTTCTTAACAAAATTAAACTTAACCTTACTAATAAAATAAGTAAATAAGTTTCTATGTAAACACCCAAGTGATTAGAACATGTATGCCTATGCAAAAATATGTACGCAGATTTTTTTTAACCATAGTATTAATCACAGAAACCCCAAATGGGAACATAAATAACTTCGATGTTATTTTTCAATGCTTAAATAGATTTCCAAATTGGCATTTCTGTATTTAAATGCTATTTTGTTAAAAAATAATAATAAATTTATCATTTAGTTATACAAACAAATGGCTAAAAGTTTTAAATAAAATAATTACTTTATTTTTAAATGTTTACTTGTGGGCCACACCTGGTGGTGATCAGGACTTTCTCCTGACTCTGAGATCAGGGATTATTCCTGGTGGCAACAGAACTGGATTGACTGCAGGCAAGGCAAGCACCCTACCAACTGTCCTATCAATATAGCCCTCAAGGTAGATACATTTTAAATGCATATGAATTTTTTCTAAATTAGTAAGATCAATAAATATATTTAATTAACTATAGACATGCACTAATTCAACCATGTATTTGTTTGATTGCAATATTCTACTCCAACCATATAAAATATCTCTTGCATCACTTGTCAACCTGTTAATCTTTGATTTGCTTGAGCAGGCACCAGTAACGTTTCTATTCGCCCCTCTCGTGTGTTTGTGTAGCCCAATGGTATCTGCTCGCTTCAGGACCAGGAAGAGCCTCAAATCATTCATTCAGGGTTTTGATGAAGAAGTCTGACCATTTCATAGGTGGGCGACCATGTGGTCTTTTAACGTCCTGTGGAATCCAGTCGGTAACAGCTCTAGTCCAATGTTTGTCTCTGAATCACATTATGTGTCCGGCCCATCTGACTTTTGATGCCTTGGCAGAGACAGCATCCCTGACTCTTGACCTTTGATGGAGGTCAGAACTCTGGATTCCTTCTCTCTCTTGAGTGAAACATGATAATCCTAGCACGGCTCTTTTGATTTCTCTTTGGGATACCTGAATAGCGTTTTCATCCTGTTTTCGTAGGGCCTAGGTCTCTGAGGTATATATTAGTGCAGGAAGAATGGGGGAGCTGAAAAGATGTGCTCAGAGCCAGAGTTTTTTGTCTTCTTAATCACTTCATAAGCGCTCTTGAAGGCGTTCCACATTGCTGTCTTCCTCCTTCGCAGTTCTGGCACCAAGTAGTTACTCAGGTACACATAGCTGCTGCATTCGGAGATGTTCATTCTATTGAGAGCAAATGGAACGTCAGGGACTGGTTTGTTTTTTCATGAACATTGTTTTGGTGAGAATCAGCTTCAGTCTGACCTTTCCACAATCTAGGTCAAAGTCAGCCAGCATTTGTGCCATTTGGCTAATGTTTGGTGTTACTAGAATGATGTCATCACCAAAATGGAGGTGGTGCAGTTGACAATTGTTTATCTTCACTCCCATTCCTTCCCAGTCCAGTTGTCGCATGATGTTCTTAGAATGGTGAGATCCTGGTGGTGAATTCGTAATACAGCTCACAGAGGATCTTGATATCACCTGAAATAGTATAAAATAAGGCTTCCATAATGAGGATGAGTAAGGAGTCACTGTGATTGTCACTGTCATTTCGTTGCTCATCGATTTGCTCGAGCTGGTACCAGTAACGTCTCCATTGTGAGACTTGTTGTTACTGTTTTTGGCATATCAAATATGTCACAGGTAGCTTGTCAGGCTCTGCTGTGAGGGCAAGATACTCTCAGCAGCTTGCAGGGCTCTCCAAGAGGAGATGAGGAATCGAACCCAGGTCGGCCAGGTGCAAGCCCTACCTGCCGTGCTATCGCTTCAGCCCAGAATATAATTAAACACATTGTATTTCTAACACTTAAAGACTTCACTTTTCTGGCTTCTGGGTTACACCCAGCAGTGCTCTGGTCTTACTGCTAGCACGGCACTCAGGAACACACCTGCTTGGCTCAACAGACCATACGGGTACCAGGGATCAACCCAGGTGGGCCATGTGAAAGTCTACCCTACCCCTAGGGCATCTTTCTAGCTCAAGATTTAAAATATTTTCCTATGGTTTTTGGGCCACATCCAGCAGTGCTCAGGGGAACATATTTGGTTTAGGGGCCAGCTTCATGCATTGACAAATAACCTTAATCTGTATACTATCTCTCCAGTCAAGATTTTCAGCATTTTCAAAAATATCTGGACTATATCTTAATACAATACTTCATGATTCCACAGAGCTCAAGATTTTAAATAAAGATAATTTTGAATTGCTAAATCTTCTAAAATACACGAAGGTGACAGTGACGGTTACAATGCTTTAAATGGAAGATAAGTCATTTTATTGAAATGAATTCGGCTTAAAAGGCAGTAATCTGATCCTTGTAAGGAGTAACTGAATCTGACTGAGTCAGCGATATTTGGCAAAGCTGTCAAAACCTAGGAGAACGTAGCAGCAAGTTCTGTGAAAGGCCCATGAAGCTAGAGCATAAGGAGTAGAGAACAACCTATGAAGGTACTGCTGCACCAATTGGAATCATCAACACTGATACTCCATGAAGAAAGTGTGTGATATACAACTGAAAATGAGACATTGTTATTTTCTGCAAAGCAAAAATCTCCACTATTAATAAACTGGTGACACCAACAGAGATAGGCAGAATCCAAGTAGAATTCAAAGTAGTGAGGTCACGAAACCACAAGACTCCACCACTCGCCAACTGCTCCTAAACAGATAAACTTTCTAAATGTGCTGTCCCTGTGTTAAAATTCCGGAGAGCAACAGATATGAAGACCCACATTGGAAGTTGAATACTAACATTAACTATTTAATCATTTCTGAGGAATCAAGTCTAAAATGTCTACATGATTAAAATATAAAGCATGTTCTATAAATGCCCAACTCATAAAGAGATGACATAAATTAGCAATTAACAGACTTTGATAAAGACTAAAAGGTATAAGGTAGAAAACTCATGTAACTTTATGGAACAAGGAGTTATATTTAATGTATGTAAATTGTGAAGAATTATGTAGATGCTTGAAAATTCAAGGATTTAAAAAACTATGAAAAACCAGCTCACGTATATAAAATTTGAAAGAAAATATCACTATTAATGTGAAAGGCAAATGTGTTAATATAACTCAAGCAGTTTGGGAAAGAACTGTAAAATTAAGAACACAATAATAGGGTTGGATGATAGTACAAATGTTAAAAAACAAGGGCCCAAGCCAGGTTGAATCCCCGACACCACTTATTTCCCTGAACATTTAATTATGCATCCCTGGAGGTCCCCGAACACTGCTGGGATGGCCAAGTTATTCCTGACCCCCAAGCAGAATTACACCATAAGTCCTTGTATTAAAGCAACAGCCAATAAATATCACTGCTAGGGAGCTGGGCCGATTGAATATACCTTGGGAAACCAACCCCCAGGAGAATTGCTGATTAAATTAGATTAAATTATAAAGTATATATATATTTATTTATATGAGTCAACAATTTTAAAGGCACTCACCATTTATCTTGGAAATGAAAAATGATAGTAGTAATTTCACTGAGAAGACTCTTGATTTATCACCATTGAGTATGAGATTGACTGTGCTCAACTCTCAAGTAACTACAGACTACTCATAGGTTTTAACAGTGTGAGAAACCTAAGTATGCAAATATCTCTTCAATATTTGATGCCTATGTATATGTTTATACATATGTAAGTATGCATGCATACTTATGTAATCCCTGATGTTGAAAGCCTACGTTATATGTAGTTTTCATAACTTTTCAATTATTGTACTACTTTCCCTCACATCAGTACCATTAAAATTCCCACCAAGTACAAGAATTCCAGTTTCTCCATACTTTCACCACCATTCTATAATATATTTTAGTTTATATTTGTAGATGTCTTAACTTTTTCCCAATTGAACTGGCATGTTAGATTTTAGCTTGGTTTCACATTGATTAAGGCATTTTGTTAGTGTGCATTTCTTTGTTTTTAATGTAAAATTGAGTGTGTAATAAGTATTTTGTTCTTGAGTCAACAATAGAAACTATACTTGTGAAAACTATATACTTCTTGATAAAGTTTACCAAAATATAGAAACATGTAGTTTTTGAATAGAGACCATCCTTTGCTGTACTGATTGGGCATGACCTCTCCTGCTGAGGTCTTGCCCTGTAGAATAGGCTCTGTCCAGCAGAGTGTATCTCAGCATTAAGTGGATCATCAGACCTATAAACTACTGCTCTTGGGTACCAGGACCTCATGTGGTACCAGGTATTAAACTTCTGAATCTTACTTTTGCTAGGTATTGGCTCTACGAGTTGAACGTTCTCCTTGAACCCTAATGCATATTTTAAAGAAATTTAGTCATTATAAACATTTTGAAGTTCATTGCAGAACCACCAGTTCACATTATCAACACATGACCAAGGAACTCAGAACAACTTTCTGATGCAGTATTCATTTCTATGACTGCATTCATATTTTTATATGCTGATTCATAAATGCATGAGTGCTTAACTTAGTCTGATGTCACTCCCCAAAGCTAGTACAGAGGTCTGCCATTGCTGCTTTCAAAGTTAAGGGGAGTATGTGGGTGGTGGTGGTGGGGTGGAGGTTAAGTAGCATTGACAAGAAATACCTCAACATGAGGGTGTATTTGTGATTCATACATAGTAACTATAGTTTATTCAAATTAATATTAAATTTATACAATCTATGTTCTCTAAATAATCTATTCATTATTTAAAAGACATTCCTCGGTTCTCTGCAACCAGGGCAGCTGCTCCAGCAGGGCTATGGCATGAATAAAGTAGAGAATAGACAAATTGTTCAGTATGGTTTAATTTTTTATGCATGTTTTATACATAAGTAAAGTGGAACATGAAGATTAGATCACAGTCCAGTTGTTTCCTTTTAAAATGTGTTTTCCCTATGTCAAGATAATAATAATTGTTTTTCTCCCTGGGGCTGCACATGAACACAGCACAAAAATGATGTCAACCTGAATCGTGTCCAAATCATTTCATGTCCTTCTTTGGGAGCTGGTCAAAATAGATGTTTCTCTTTGCTGGGAACATCAAATTGGTATTTACAATTTTATTGTGTTTGTTTGTACATATGAGTACCAGTGAGTTTAAATCAATAAGTAAAGGTCATTCAGTATATTAGAATGTGAGATGTTACTGTGATATACATTGAATCTGTTAATTCTCCACTCTCTATCTGACTGCATTGAATTTTATTATTTATTTCAATTTACTAAGACATAATCAGTATCTTTAATTATCTTTCTGTAGCTGGAAAGTATAGTGAAAGAAGGGACAGATATTTAGTACAATGGGGTAGGAAAATTATTTTGCATGTGACAACTAATTGATTCCCAGCACCCATATATGGTCCTCTTTGTATCATCAGGAGTAATCTCTAAGCAAGAGCCAGAAGCATGTCTTGAGTACTTCTGAATGTGTCCCTAAATAATAATAATAATAATAAAGGCTGGAGAGATAGCACAGTGGGTAAGTCATTTGCACTGCACTCGGCCAACCTGGGTTCGATTCCTCTGCCCTTCTGGGAGAGCCCAGCAAGCTACGGAGTGTATCTCACCCACACGGCAGAGCCTGGCAAGCTACCCATGTTTTTTGGCATACCCATTCGATATGCCAAAAAACAGTAACAACAAGTCGGTGCCCGCTCAAGCAAATCGATAAACAACAGGACGACAGTGATACAGTGATAAGGTGAATAAAATACATAAGTAAATAAATAAAAAGAATTCTATCAGTTTCACCACAATAATTTTCTTAAACTGTAAATGGAGAATCATTTATATTGCTTGAAAAATATTAGTAAATAAACTAAATCACATAGTAGTTATTTATATATGGTACTATTGAAATAGTATTAATAAAATATTTTAGATTAAAAACTACTAGTAGGGACTGGAGAGATAGCACAGTGGGTATTGCGTTTGCCTTGCACATGGCTGACCTGGGTTCGGTTCCCAGCATCCCATATGGTCCCCTGGGCACAGCCAGGAATAATTCCTGAGTGCATGAGCCAGGAGTAAATCCTGTATACCTCCAGGTTTTACCCAAAAAGAAGAAAGAAAAAAACTACTAGTAAATGAATGGTTTTTATGTAGAAGGAACATACTTACTTCTTAGTGGGTAGAATACATAAAGCAGATCAAATCCGCCACAAGCACATGCATTCTGCATGAAACATTCACATAGTGTTCAAAAACATCATTCTTTTGTGGAATATTCTCAAATTTTTGACTTGTTTTAGTACCTGAAAGCTTATATTCCTTGAAGGTTACCCCAAAATTCTTTCCTTTTCAACATATCATCTTTTCATAAGGAAACAAACCCAGGCAAGTTAGACTGATGACCAACTATTGAAAACATGGAGCTGTTAAAATACAATGTCAAAAGTTTGAATTTTGTTACCTTTAGGATTCCAATGGTCTGTGAAGAAACTGAATAAAAGTATTTAATATTCTTTTTATTTAATACTTTTATTTAAAACTCTATCAGACAGAATTTAAGTTGTTTTTACAAGTTATAAAAATTCAAGACGTTGTCTATTATATCAATAATGTAGAACATTTGCATAATTTAGAAGCACTCATTAGGAGGCTAATGATCACACTCCTTAAGTAATCTAGGCAGGCACTAAAATATAATTCTTAGACCTTCTTGGCAGTTATAATAGTAAGTTGGCTTCTATATGGTGCTGATGGAATTCTGCTTCCTTCTTTAAGACTAATAAGGTACTGAGAGTGTCTTTAATAAAGTTAACCTGTGTATAAATATAATAAATCTCTTTTTTTAAATGTTATTTTTTAGGGACTAGAGTGATAGTACAGTGGGTAGAGCTTTGATCCCCAACATGCCATATGGGCCCCAAGCTGGCCAGGAGTTATCGATGCCTTATGATAGAGCCAAGAGCAAGCCTTTAGCACATCTGGATGTGACCCAAAAAACAAAGAATAGTTATTTTTCATGCATTTCTAATAGTTCTCACTGTAAAGTCGCACACAGCATATGTAATTCCTTTTTGAATATCAAACATTTCAAACACCAGTGCTTAAAGAACTGCATTTTATTATAGTTATTTAATGATTAGTTTCAAAGTACAAGACATTATCTGAAAAATTACAAATATATTTTCTCTTTTAAATTGGACATTAAAGGTATAAAATGCCTTTGAATTATATTTAATATAATTTAGAAATCTTGAGTCAAAGTTATTTATCTACGAGCATCATCATGGGAGAGTTTAAGAGAATCAAAACTTGCCTTTCTTGAAAATGTTTATTTCTTTAGCTAAAAAATCAAAATATTTGAGATAATTAGAAATCATTATAAATAATGCTAATACTTAGCTGTATCAATAGCAAATACTTCAAGGAATTTAGAATAAATATAGAGTATAATAATTGTGACAATAAACATAAATAATAAAAACAGTAACATAGATCACATACACAGATTATTTAGTACAGAAGATTTAACTTATGTCATACTTAAATATATTAGTTAATTTTAATAAAATTGATTATTAAGAGCTTTAAGCTTCCTAGAGAGTGTGCTAAGTAAAGCAATATAACTATGGTCAAGAATAAGCTTTGGCATCTAAAAGATAAAAATTATTTTCAAACAGAAAAAAATAAATATGAGAAATGAGATGATATTAATAAAATAAGAGATGATTAAAAGTAATGCTTAATATATATATGTTGTGATTTGGAGAATAAAATGTATGCTTCTGAATTAATTTGAGTACAATATTGGATAGGGAGCATCATAAAAATGAGTTTGCATAAATTGCCAAGAATACAGAATATTAAGGGCATATTACTATCTCCTTGGTATGTGCAGCAGAGAAAACAAATAGCAACTTATGGTTATAATTTTTTTCCTTTTTTGGTCAAACCCAGCGATGCACAGGGGTATCTCTTTGCTCTGCACTCAGGAATTTTCCCTGGAGGTGTTCAGGGGACCATAAGGGATGCTGGGAATTGAAACCAGGTCGGCCGCATGCAAGGCAAATGCCCTACCTGCTGTGCTATTGCTCCAGACCCTGAAATTCTATAAATTTCTATAAAAGTACAACATCTGTCCCATGGAGCTAAAAATCAAGCTTCGGGCAAGGTAATATTCCATTCTGGAAAGTCATTTCTCTTGCTAATTCTAGTTATTCAAAGCCAGGTCGTGTCCTTGACACTTAGTATATCGTTTCTCATGCAAAGTTACCAAGTCATTTATTTTATCTTGTTCTTATGGCTTCCTCTGTCCACAATAATTTTCTTTATTCTTAAGGGGACTTAGGTACATAGATAGTATAGGGGAGTGAGGTAGCTGTAAATACATACCATAGAGTCAATGAAACAGAAATAATGAGATCTAAACTTCAACACCAAACTTTAAAAAATGTGCCTATCCAGGTGACAGGCTTAGAGGTGGAGTGGGACGTAATATTTAATAAAATTAAAATAATTATTTTAAGTATTGGAGTATTTACAGTACTTGGATAATCTGTGATCATATCATCATATAAATTACTTTAATTATATCTAGTGAACTCTTTTACCAAATAAGATGGCATATCTTCAGATTCCTGGAGTTAGAATGTGAACATATTTGATACCATTACTCATCTCTTTATAGATCCGTTGTGTGCAGAATAATTCTTCCTCTTGTTTTTTCAACCAGTGGTTTCCTATGGAGCAGTGTGTGACAAGCTCTTTTGATAAATACCAATAAAAATTAATTCCTACTTTAGAGATTTTTGGACAGAAAAATAGATTGTAGGGTACAAAGATACAGACAGAGATTAACCTGCTCCATAGGGCAGGTAGGTGGTAACCTCTGCCTTTTCCATATTTTATACAATGTCTGAATTGAGGTTTTATGCAGAAGATATATTAGGAGAATACCTCCCGATAAATAATCTATGTTGCCTCTTTTTTTAACTATAAGCGTTTCTAAACACCTAAAATGTTAGAAAGTGGCCTCCATGCTCATAAAAGCATTGAGATGGTACTCTTTTGATGATACTATCATAGAAAAACTTAAAGTAAACAATATGTTACTTTACATGATAAATGCTCTGTCCGTGCTCCATTCTATCTTGAGTATTGATAGAATAACAGAATAACAGGCCCATTTTTCTGAGCCTAATTCATCATGAATTGAAGGCAATGATTTTCCTGACAGCATAAATCTCTGCCATGCCAAAGAACTTACACAATGATGCTTTTTCCTTATAATCCAAGGTTGTATGCATGTAGGGAATTTATGTAAGTCATATTTACAACAGCATAGACAACTGGATGACTTTTGCAATAGAGCCTCACAAGAAAGAGACATTAGAAAACAAGAAAGCTGTGTTTGAGTTATAGACTTGTACCAGAAAGACACAAAAGCAACAGACACTGCAGATATTATTATTTCCTCAAATAAATACTTGGTGAATAGATGACCTGAACATGCAATTTTTCTCTTTAAGAGTAGTTTAAAAGGGAGTTATTATCAATGATAAAGTGACTATGTCCTAATGTGAATTTACTCTGAGACTTTGTTTATAAGACCTTAGACAATCAAAACAAGCTTAGGGAAAAAAGTAACCAAGTCAAACTTAAACAAATATTAAAAATATTCTTCATGTCAGGTACATTGCTAAATACTTTATAAACACCTTATTATAAGAGAAGTCAGTTGTGGACTTTCTTCTCAGTCATTTAATTGATATAGAGAAATCATAACACATGGAATACTTTGGTATATGTCAGAAAGAGAGAAAAGAGGAAAAACTGTACCCGCATCTTTATAAGAGGTTTTATAAATGAATATGTTTACAAATGACTGATTGCACACTTAATTTCTTAGTCCTTTGCACCAGTGTTTCTAGTTTCTCTAATTTTTTTGTGTCAAGACCCCTTTACACCAAAATTTTATTTATAACTTTGAAGAGTGTTTGTGGGGGCTCTGATAAAGGGAGTCAAGTTCTCTGGTACTAAGTGTTGGAATGACAAATGCACTAAAATATGTTAACATTATCGAAAATCCTGTTGCTTCAATGAAATTATTTTTTAAATTAAGGTTAGTATTATTATTTGCATCACCAAAATCACAGAGTTATTTTGCTTAAGTAGACGTAGAAAATTCACTCAACATCTTTAACTAAACAGTAAACTTATTTGAGTTTCCATTTCATGTCATTACAGACTCTTTTTGGTAGTACATTAGAACATAACAAATAATACTTTCTTGCAATGCACCATCTAAATTCATTTCAAAAATCTTTTTTTTTTTTTGTAATATATAAATTTATTATATGATATATATTATATATTAATATGATATAATATAATAATATATATATTCCGGAGTTGAAGACCTCCATAACCCAGCCACAGCCATGCTCAAGGCCACTCTCCACACACTTGGACAAGCTTCAAGCATGAAGGAACCAGCAGAGGAACCCAGGTGTGTAGGACCTGGGGCTGAGATTTCCAAACCTGCTCGGATTGGGACTGGGCCTTCTCCAGTCAGACCCCCCATTTTCTTTCTTTTTTTTTTTTTTTTTTTTAATTTATTTATTTTTAATTAGAGAATCACCGTGAGGGTACAGTTACAGATTTATACACTTCTGTGCTCACACTTCCCTCATACAAAGTTTGGGAACCCATCCCTTCACCAGTGCCCATTCTCCACCACCCGTAAACCCAGTGTCCCTCCCACCCTCCCCAATCCCATCTCCCCCCCACCCCACCCTGCCACTGTGGCAAGGCATTCCCTTCTGCTTTCTCTCTCTAATTAGCTGTTGTGGTTTGCAACAAAGGTGTTGAGTGGCCGCTGTGCTCAGTCTCTAGCCCTCATTCAGCCCGCAACTCCCTTCCCCCACATGGCCTTCGACTGCAATGTAGTTGGTGATCGCTTCTCTGAGTTGACCTTTCCCCGGAACGTGAGGCCAGCCTCGAAGCCATGGAGTCAACCTCCTGGTACTTATTTCTACAGTTCTTGGGTGTTAGTCTCCCACTCTGTTATTCTATATACCATAGATGAGTGCAATCTTTCTATGTCTGTCTCTCTCTTTCTGACTCATTTCACTCAGCATGAAACTTTTCATGCCCATCCACTTAACTACAAAATTCTTGACCTCCTTTTTTCTAACAGCTGCATAGTATTCCATTGTATAGATGTACCAAAGTTTCCTCAACCAGTCATCCGTTCTGGGGCATTTGGGTTTTTTCCAGATTCTGGCTATTGTAAACAGTGCTGCGATGAACATACATGTGCAGATGTTGTTTCGATTGTACTTTTTTGATTCTCTGGGATATATTCCCAGCAGTGGTATTGCTGGGTCAAATGGGAATTCAATATCTAATTTTTTGAGAGTCGTCCAAATTGTTTTCCAGAAGGGCTGAACCAGTCGGCATTCCCACCAGCAGTGAAGAAGGGTCCCTTTCTCCCCACATCCTCTCCAACAGCGGTTGCTTTTGTTCTGTTGGATGTGTGCTAGTCTATGTGGTGTGAGGTGGTATCTCATGGTTGTTTTGATCTGCATCTCTCTGATGATTAGTGATGTAGAGCACTTTTTCATGTGCCTTTTGGCCATTCGTATTTCTTCCTTGGTAAAGTTTCTGTTCATTTCTTTGCCCCATTTTTTGATGGGGTTGGATGTTTTCTTCTTGTAGAGCTCAACCAGTGCTTTATATACCATTGATATCAACCCCTTATCTGATGGGTATTGTGTAAATATCCTTTCCCATTCTGTGGATAGTCTTTGTATTCTGGTCACTGTATCTCTTGCAGTGCAGAAGCTTTTTAGTTTAATGTAGTCCCATTTGTTGATCTCTGTTTTTACTAGATTGCTTAGTTCTGTGTCACCTTTGAAGATACCCTTATCTTCAATATCGTGGAGGGTTTTGCCTACCTTGTCTTCAATGTACCTTATGGTTTGTGGTCTAATGTTGAGGTCTTTAATCCATTTTGATCTGACTTTTGTGCATGGTGTCAGGTCAAGGTCTAAACCCATTTTTTTGCATGTGGTTGTCCAGTTGTGCCAGCACCATTTGTTAAAGAGGCTTTCCTTGCTCCACTTCACTTCTCTTGCTCCCTTATCAAAGATTAGATGGTCATACATTTGGGGTTGTGTGTAGGGATATTCCACCCTGTTCCATTGGTCTACGGCTCTGCCTTTGTTCCAGTACCATGCTGTTTTAATTGTTACTGCTTCATTTCAAAAATCTTTTCAACTCTTATTCTAAGAGTAACTGGTTTATCATGCATCTTTAATGTGTTTTTTATGCAGTACTATTTATTTTGTAATGTACAATATTCAATTAGAATGTTCACTAATTTATACAGATCTTCCAACCATTAATATGTTAATTGTACAATGTGAAGCATCAAAATACATTAATATCATCAGCAGTTCTACTAGAAAAATATTAGTTGGTGTAAAAGTTTTATGTTCATTTTGGCAGTACAAGTTTTTTTTTGTTTTTGTTTTTTGGGTCACACCCAGCGATGCACAGGGGTCACTCCTGGCTCTGCACTCAGGAACTACCCCTGGCAGTGCTCAGGGGACAATATGGGATGCTGGGAATTGAACCTGGGTCGGCCGCGTGCAAGACAAACACTCCATCCGCTGTGCTATCATTCCAGCTCCTTGGCAGTACAAGTTTTATAAAATCTAATTTTTATTTGAACGGTGAAAAATAATTTCCATTATTATCTTGGATATGTTCCTTTTATTCACTTTCATCAATATTACTATCAAATATTTATATCTAAATAATCATTGCTGGTTTGTCTTTCAGACATAGTCCTAGATAAAAAATGGATTTCGTGAAAAGAAAACAAGTTTAGATTAAGACTCAGTTACAGATGTGCTTTGCTTTGTTACAACCTTTGTATTTTTCAATATGCAGAACTGTTTTTTTTCCTTCCAAATTTTGAGGGAATAAAAGTATTTCACAATTAAATAAATTAACTTAAATACTAGTCTTTGTTTGCTTAATTAAGAACTATTTTGTTAAATCCACATTTAATTTAATGCAACTGCTTGATGGTAAAGAATATCATAGCAATTAGTATCAACTTTATTCCATATCCTCGTTCTGTGCTAAGGCCCAGTGATTTTGAATGCCATCACATTTTTGCCATCAAAAAATGTTAAATAGTGAAAAAGACAAATTGAATTCCAATTTTTATGAGAATAAATTTAACCATACCGACTTCTAAAAGTGTCTCAGAGCCTGCAGAATCCATGAAGCAAATTCAACAATCTGATAACATACAAAGTACAGAATATAGAATTATTAGCAGAATGAACTTTTTAAAAAATCCACACATAATCCAGTACTGGTAAATTCATTTATAATTCCCAGATAAATTTTTAACTTGAAGACCAAGTTTCTTTTGAGCCAAAGCAATAGGATAGTGAATAGAAATCTTATTTTGCACACAATTTCAATCCCACAAGGTTCAATCCCCCAAATCCCTTATGTTTCCTCAATCCTCACCACGATTTATTTCTGTCATCATAGCCAGAGGTAAGCCTTGAACACCACTGGGTGTGGTCCCCAAATAAAATGAATATTTGAACAGAAATTTAGAAATAGATTGAACATTTTCCAAGTTGCAGGACTCAGGGATTTACAGGAAGAATAGACACATATGAGAAATATTTTCTTCTAGTTGAAAGTTTCAAAGGTCATCAAGATAGATGACACAGCACAAGAATAGAAACTCTGAATAAAAGGTTTATTATCTATAATATGTAGTTCTCTGGGGAGAATGGAGGCCTCTCATATAATTCTAGAATAACTTGAGAGTGCAACAAAAGGAGAATGAGTGAGATAGATTTATACTGTGGTTAGTGGTAAGGGAACTTGTGTGTTGGCAGTACTGTCTGTGGTTAAAATTTTCTACTGGCTTCAACAATGAGAGGGTACACAGATTTTATTATCAACTTACCCACATACTGGCACAAGAGGAAGGAGTGAGACTTGAATGCCGTCAGCCATCAGACATTAACAGAAAATGAATTTAGTCTCCTCATTTTAGTGGATTTGTGTATATTTTTACTGTTCCCAATTACACAAAAAAAATGTACATATAATATTTAAGTTATCCTCATCCTTGTGAAATTGCACTGAGTTTCACTGAGTGCTTTTAAAATATATATACTTGCAATAGTATGGCTAAAATAAAGTTAACATTTATACTATTTCTGTGCAGTTACTCAACACCACCACAAATGTGCCCATAACTCTATCACTATCAGTCACATCACTCCCTATTCTGTTTGGTAATAATTTTTGTAACACATGGTCAAGGGTTTGTAACTTTTCAAGTGTCTATCCATTATTTTGTCTCTATTCCACAGATGAGTGTGACAATCTGGTATTTGCATTCCTTCCTCTTAGTTAACAAAACATGTTGCACTCCCTTTTCATTCACATTTCTGTTGACTGATTTCATCTATTCTTTTAGTTGAATAGTATCGCATTGTCTAAATATGCCACAATGTCTTCATCTACTAATCTGCCAAAATGATAAGAATTTAGAATCATATTATGAGACCATATAATCAGGCTACAAGAGGTTACATAAATAACTTTTTGTCACTAATTAGTCTGCAAATCATACAACCTTACAAGATCAATTTTCATTAGTGTACCCTCAGCAGGAAATTTTGGTTTTGTCCATCTACTATGTTCATGAACATTGCATATGGGTATGAGAACTTACATTTTTTGTCATGCTCATGTGGTCTAGAGATTCTTAAATATTTTATGCTTTAATTATTTGTATTTAATAAAAATGACCAATTATGTATTTTGCAACTGGCAGAGAATCTATTCTTGGCTACAATTTTGTATTTTTAGTCTTTTATATTTCCACCTCAAGAAGTGGACAATGATATCATCTATTGCATATAATCCTGGACATCCTAGTGCTGATGGGCAGAATTCTAAGATAATGCCCAAGTTGATCAACCAATGGGATCCATACCATTGATGATCCCCTATGTTGGTCAATATGATGAGATTGTCACTCCCGGTAGAAATTATGATATATGATACAGATGTTGATAATGGGCACAGGTACTGGGTTGACATAGTCAAGTAAGTTGAACTTCTAGAGAGGATTAGTTTCTGCCCATAGAAGCACATTCTCTATAACTAACTTCAGAGAAGGCAAAAAGTACTTTCTCTGATTATGTAGTAGTTTAGGATGTCAATATATGCAGATCACTGGATTCTCATCAATTAATCTTGACTCTCATTATCCTTTAAATTTTGACTTCTCTGACTCAGAATAGTGTTTGTTGAGATATTCTACCATGAGGCATGCACTATTCTCAAAATAACCGTAGCTGAAGACTAAAAAATGTTAAGCAGGAACTATAAATTCCATCAGTTATTCGCAAAATGTTTAGGCTTATTGCTCATGTGTTGGTTTTGCCTTTACTCTAATGCTGATAGTATAATCTGCGTGTTTAGTGTGAAACTAGGAATGAATAACAGATAGGAAGAAAATAAACTCTCTGTGTATGATCTGAGATGGCATCACATAAACCAAAGACTGATGTTGCAAATGGGCCTCATAAGCAATCAAATTTTACAAAAAGCAGATCAGTGTGATCCAGCAACATAGTCAAACATGGGTGCCAAAAGGATTCCAGTGGTTCTATAGATCAGAACCCCTTTTCAAGCAATCACAGCCATTTGACGTTTCTACCTACATTCTCTAAGAGAAAACCCCTAGCATAGCCTAAGACTATTTAGTATTATTTAGATAATTCAACTAGTTTGGAAACATGAAGGCCAGTGTCTTCTCAAATTCCTAGAATTTAAATAAGAAGTTTTTTTTTCTTTCTACACTGCCTCTTCACTCTTAAATATTGGCTTTTGAGTTGTACTTAACTGGACTTTGGATCTAATAAAAAAGCAAATTCTAGGGAAATATTTCTATTACTATGAAAATTTTTCTCAAGTTTTTAAAAGAATTTTAAGAACTCATGCACATTAGTCTTATTTATTTTAGGAACACTTCATTTTATATCCTGAATTATATCACTCAGCCCATAATTTACTATTTATCTTAACTTAGTGCTCCCTAAATCAGCGGGTGGATAGAAATAATTTCCTATAGTAAAGAATTTGTCTGACTCTATGAAAGATAAGGTATCCAGAATAGCTTCAAACTGTGTGGCCATCTTAAAAGGTTCCATACATGACTAATTCAGTGACTTTCAAATATACGCTTCCTTAGATTAGTGGAAAGTATTGATTTCATGTCTTGGGATTGGTTAAAAAGGTATGTGGTTTATTTAGTATAGTTCCACCTCTAAACTGCTGAAAGAGCAGGGCAACCTACCAGAAAACATAGACTTAGGGGCTAGTTAACATTTTATTGTTTTAACTGTTTTCTTTCTCTGACCTTGAAAACAGTATGTATAACTACTCATTTCTGTTGTCTAATTGTCATAACAACTTTTCTACTGATTAAATGTGTGTTTGTAGCCTCTTCTCCAGTTACAAACATTTTATTTTATGAGGATTAGTGTTTCTTAGACCATTGTGGAAATAAAATTAAACCAAAATATAGCATACATTTATTTTTGATATGATAAATTATGACCTCTAAAAGATATCTCTTTATGTTATAAGTGCTATGTTATAAGCTAAAAGTGACTATAAAAATGATTACCCTTTAGGATCTTAGTATGAAGAGCTGATTCAAATCACAAGAGTATTTAAAAGTGAAAAGGATAGCAAATGAGTATTAGATAGAGACGTGATGGAAGAAGATTGATCATCACCACCATTGATGACTTAGAAAAGTCAAGAAATGCAGGAGGCTTTAGATGCTAGGAATGATGATTAGTTACAGCCAACTAGAACAAAGAGAACTTAGTCCTTCAGTGTCAAAAGTGAAAATCTCCAAGGGCTAGTAGGGTGTGTACCTTGCAGGCAGCTGACCTGGGTTTAATCCCCTGCAGTACATGTAGGTTCTCTGAGCACTGCCAAGCATAGTTCCTGTGTGCAGAGCCAGTTGCAACCCCTGAGCATCACTAAGTGTGGTCCCAAAAGAGCACTACCAAAACATCAACTCTGTAAACAACCTGAATAGCAAGTTTTCCCTGAGAGTCTCCAAAAATGAATCAGGCCTTCCAGTACTTTGATTCTTTATGAAGAGACAAAAACAGACTTCTGGCCTACAAAATACTAACATAAATTGGTGTTGCTTAATGAAAAAATATGAAGTAATCACTTGTATCATTCATTCTAAGCTGGTTCTCTCATTTCCCTCAATCATCTCTTACATGGAAATTAGTGAAAATACATTTATTGTGCTTCTAACCTGTATCACTGTCACTCTCTTTCCAAATAAAGTAGTATAGGGCAGTCACTATAAAGATTTATGAGGTTCAAAATGTGACTGGGAAGTAAAATGCAGCTGGTGTGCATGAGTCCAGGGTTTTGTCATTGGAACAATGAAAATAACATAAAATAATATTATCTAAGAAGAACTGAAACAGATTCCTTAGAAAACTATGAGTTGCTATCAAGAACTATTGAGAATAAAATAAAAAGCAGGGCTCAGAGAAGAAGGTTAGTGTCATTGTTCTAGCTAACCAGGTTAGCATGGTTAAGAGACAGGGAAGTCATAGACATGACACGACAATAACTTTAATCTTTGTCAGTCAGGATGTTTCTGAAGACAGAAAATATCAGTACACTTTGTTCAATGTGGTAGAAACAAAGCTAAATTTAAGTAGTTTTATTATTTTATCTCAGTAAATTCTCCAATACAACTCTTTAAAATAACAGAAATTAAATGATTTTTTTCTTTTTGTGGTAGAAAAAAAGCTACATTTAAATAATTTCATTCTTATACTCTGAGTCAATTCTCTAATACAACTCTTAATATATAATAAATGAAATGTTTTTATCTCCTCCAAACTTTTAAAAATCACCAACTCTCATTATAGAAAACATTAAGTCAATCTCATTAATCATTAATTTAGAATATTAAAAATCGCAATTATTAGAAAAATAAACTTTTGCATTAGTAAAAAGATGCCGTTTGACCTTTGCAAACCTTTGTTCTTTAGCTAATTGTATGAAAATGAGCAATCAGTGAACATTTTTAAATGTAAATTTCACATATGCTTTTAAAATATTTAAATATTTCAGTTCTTTTATAGGTTTTGTGCCAAGAGTTCCAGAATGTGATTTATTTATGTCTTCTTCTGTGTACCTAAGATGTGAAAACAGTATCTGCCATCATTAAAAAGTCATTTTAACAAATGACCATAGGAAGCCTCACTACTTCCACCCACCCTCCTCTCTCTACAAATGAGCCAGAAGCACTTGAGTTCACAATTCCGTGGAAGCCAAGATGCTCTGCATCCAAATCTGATATGCCATTAGTAGAATCTTCATTATGCAATCAGCACCAAGCAAGATTTATGAGGCCTTCACCTACTGACACCACTGAGTTTGTCCAGTTTCTGTATCAGTTGAGTAGTTCTCAGGAAAGTCCATATCGGGCTGATAAAACCTGAAAGCAGAACAGGCAGCAGGAAGAAGGAAATGGGGATGCATCCTTAGATCAATTACCCCACACTGTGCAGTATTTACATACTTTACTGCATTAAATACTCATAATCCTGCAAAGTAGGTTTCATTGTATTCATCCCAAGTAACAAATATTAGTACCAAATTTTGGTTGGAGGGTGTGTGAAGTACCTAAAGGCAAAAAAAAAAAAAAATCAACAACTAAAAAGCAAGATAATTCAAATTCAATCTAAGGCTTTCTGAGTCCAAACTTCTTGATTCAAAACTTTGCTTACTCTGTTTTAACTCCTTCCTATTATCTCTGCAACTCAAAATGGAGGTCAAAAGCTAATACTTGATGTATCTTTATATGTAAACCCAACAAATAGTGCTGTGTTCTGCCTTTGAACAAAGATTTCACTAAAATGTTCTTATTCAATAATGATTCTTGATCTTTGTTGGTTTCTGAAATTCCTACCATGGAAAGTGTTAAACTAAAACTGTTGATATCTTCCCTTATTTGACAGATCATGCCTTTGTCTGTGACTTGTCCTATTAAACATCCAAAATTGTTTAAATTTAGATATATAAGAAGGCTGAGGGGCTGGAGTAATAGCACAGCAGGTAGGGCATTTACCTTGCACGTGGTCGACTCAGGTTCGATTCCCAGCATCCCATATGGCCCCCTGAGCACTTCCAGGGTTAATTCCTGAGTAAAGAGCCAGGAGTGACCCCTGTGCATCATCGGGTGTGACCCAAAAAGCAAATTTTTTTAAAAAAATTAAAAAATAAAAGATAAGAAGACTGAGAACAGAATACCTAGATTGGAATCTACCACACATGTGTGTAGGGGGGAGTGTAGATAAGATGGGTAAGGGACCAGTATGACAATAATAGTTGGAAATGATCACATTGGTCATTAACTGAGTTCTCAAAGTAGGTAAAGGCATATACATTATAGCCTTTCAGTGTCTGTACTGCAAACCACAATGCCCAAAAAGAGAGAGAGATGGGAGGTCAGAGAAGGAGGAGAAGAAGTAGGAGGAGGAAGAAGAGGAGGAGGAGTAGAAGGAGAAGGAGGAGGAGGAGGAGGAGGAGGAGGAAAAGGAGGAGGAGGAGGAGGAGGGGGAGAAGAAAGTGGGGGAATTTGGGGGAGGGAAACTGGCGATATTGGTGTTTGGAATTGTACACTGATGGCAGACAGGTGTTGGAACACTCTATCATGAACAGTTTTGTAATGGTCTAAAAGATTAAACAAACAAACAAAAAGGCTGAGAACTTGCTATGAATGCAGGAAGCCCATATTTGACCCCTGGCACTACATGGTTCCCTGAGCACTGCTGGGGCTGTCACCAAGCAGAGTGGGGGTGTTTTACAAACAAGTGCCTGGAGTGACCCAAACCATACCCTCACAAAATGAGGAAATGTATTTGTGAACTTCCTGAAATAAATCCATAATCTTTCTTTCCAATACCAAGCCACCCTGGTGTGTGGCTACTAAATAACAGCTATTCTAAATAAATAAACGAAATCCAGGTGGGAAGGGCAAGGCCACACCAGGTAACTGGTTGTCAGCAATCATATGTGAAGCTGAGGATCTAACTAAGATTAACATTCATGCAAAGGAAGCACATTAACCCCTCTACTATGTCCAGTGACTATAAACCGTCTTGAACCTGTTGGCAAGTGGGCTATTTGAGCATTTACCTAAACACCCAACAACATCATCAGCAATATTCAAACTTCGAACTCCAAACAAAAATCTGTAGCACTGTAGCACTGTCCTCCCATTATTCATCGACTTGCTGAAGCTGGCACCAGTAACATCTCCATTGTGAGACTTGTTGTTACTGTTTTTAGCATATTGAATATGCCAGGGGGAGCTTGCCAGGCTTTGCTGTGCGGGCAGGATACTCTTGGTAGCTTGCCGGGCTCTCTGAGAAGGATGGAGAAATCAAACTTGGGTCGGCTGCATGCAAGGCAAATGACCTACCTGCTGTACTATAGCTCCAGCCCAAACAAAAATCTATCAAACTTAAATAGACTGCCCTTACTCTATCCTAATATTAAAAGGCTAACTGGTGAATATCTCTATCCCACCTTTGTGAACATTTTACCATAAGCTCCTTTTCTACCTGATTTACTCTGATTAATCCTTTATTGTAAAAAAAGACAGGAAAAGGCTAAACATACTTTGTTCCATTGTGTCTATGTTTACTGTCAGACATGTCAACATCTAAATAAGAGACACCGAATTAGTTTTCATTCCTGTCAGTGTAAGTGCCTGGGGGATTCACTGTGAAATGTAGATAGATAGTAAAATATGGAATCCCACAGACAGAACATCATTCTGACTCTTCTTAGGTTAGCTGGATCCCCAAAAATTTCTACCAAAGCTCAGGGCTATCTCTTGCCTGGTGAATACAATAACTGAGAAACTTTCTCTTTGAATTCAAAACAAGTATGTCAGTGTATTGCTCCTAGACAACATTTCAATCAAACCCTGTGGCTTGATTCTAAATTTGGCATCTTCAAATTTAGCAAAGGAATTAAAAGTAACTGGTATAAATTTGTAGATGACTGAATATTTTACAAGTTATCCCTGTCCATCATGGTATCTCAGCTGCTTCCCTGATTAGACCATCCAATATACACAAAAAATAATTGAGTGAAACAAGGAATGGGATTTATTTGGCTGAGTGGCAAAACCCAAGATAGATGTAGATGCCCAAACCATACTGTCTCCTACATAAACTGTTTGACAACATGTTCTGCCTCTTCCTCTGACCAGAACAGATGGAAATTAGATATACACGGAATCCCACATCTTCAAATTTCTGAAACATATTAGATTCTACAAATTACAAGTTCCAACTTAATATAAACAGCTGTGAGTTATATATTTTTTTCAGTCTTTGTGGTAACAGTCTTTTAGGATTTCTTCAGAAATTAGCAAGATGCTATAAAGTTTGATATCTGGCCCCTACTGTCACCATACACCCTATAATAACAGCCAAACCTTTAAAAATCTTGGACTTCTTTGTTCATATTTGCTCATAATGTTGTGCCATGTAAGTGTGCCTGTCCAGATACCACATATTCTATCTATTTTCAATGAATGGTTTTATTCACACCTTTTGGTGATATAAACCAGCAAAGTTATTCTTGACTCTTTCCATGAATTTAAAACAAACATTGGACAGTGTGTCTTTTATTTACATATTTATTTCTTGCTTTTTGGGAGCAGAAAAAGAGAAAAGTCCTCTTTTTAGTGCAACTGGATATGGCATTCTCATCTGGAAAATTTTTGAAAATAGCCCAATTACAAATTAATATATTATCCTCTGTAGTGCTTCAGAATCAATATTTCCTGGACACAGTGATTATGCGATACCAAAAAGCTCAAAAGATCACTGTTAGATCAACATGTTCCTTCTAAATAGGGAAAGGAGACAAGAAATAAC
This sequence comes from Sorex araneus, assembly GCF_027595985.1. Lineage (NCBI taxonomy): Eukaryota > Metazoa > Chordata > Mammalia > Eulipotyphla > Soricidae > Sorex > Sorex araneus. The sequence continues at coordinate 185,386,344 of NC_073313.1, forward strand.
CGATTCATATTTGTTAAAGTCAGATTTATAGTTTTTCATGGGCTAAAAGAAGTAGAAATTTACAGTATTCACTATATTTCTAGGAATGGGAAAATATTTAAATGAGTTTTGAATAAATGTATTTCTATTTGTTCTTGTTTGTTTATTTGCCCTTATTGTCATCTATGTCCTTGTTACCTTTTGCAGACCTGTGCCATACTGAAATTAATAGTTTTTTTCTTTAGCCACAAACTCAAATTTTGATCAATGATGATTCCAAATCAGTTTTATAAAGTCCAGAGAAAGTTTCTTTCAATGGTGACTAAGAAACATGTTGATAATCTTTAATTCATAGAAATTTAGAGAAGAACCAGGATAACCCTTTAAAAAATTGTGAAAGCATCATGATTTACAATGTTATTTATCATTAAAATTTAGGCAAAAAATGTCCATCAATTCTGTTACTGGTGTCCAGTTTTTTGCAACAATGTCCCAGTTTCTATCCCAGAACCAAAGGCCTGCTTCCTTGACAGGCAAATTTTTTTTTTTTTTTGACAGGCAAATTTTTTAAAGTTTGATTGTTGCAAGTTGGATCTCAAGCTTATAGTTCTATTGGATCTGTGGTTCAAATATTTAGACATACCATGGTCCTATATCTCCAATGTGGCTAAGGCTCTGCCCTTCTGTGCCTGTTATTTCCTGCCTGCCTTTTCTTACTTCCTTCCCCTTGTTTTTTCCTTCCTTTATCCTTCAGGGCTGGGGAGATAGCACAGTGGGTAGGGCATTTGCCTTGCATGCAGTTGACCGGGTTTCGAATCCTCCGTCCCTCTCAGAGAGCCTGACAAGCTACCAAGAGTATCCTGCCTGCAAGGCAGAGCCTGGCAAGCTACCCCTGGCTTATTTGATACACCAACAGGTCTCACAATGAAGCCATTACTGGTGCCTGCTCGAGCAAATCTATGAGCGAAGGGATGACAGTGCTACAGTGCTACAGTGATCCTTCAGGGTGATCTTTTTCTCCTGAATTACTAGATCCCAAATCTCATAAAAAATATCTTCTTTGGATAGCTCCAGGAAGACAAAGAGGGCCCTATCATCTCCATCAGTACTTACTTAAGTATTATCTTCTCTCTGTCTCTATTGTGTCAATATCATTATTTTTTAAAGAAGGAAGCAGGAAGTTAAGGAAGTTTAGCTATCTTTATAAGACTCTGTATGCCATATATTTCATAGTTTATATAACATGATAATTACTATATCAATATATTTATTACAGATACATCGATAAATATATAACATATTTATTTTGATAGAAAAAGTCTGAAAATAAATTCCCCTGTACCTATATGATTTTAGGGAAGTACCCTTTCTTCTACAAAGTGTTTTCTGTATTTTCAGTCAATTGCAGGAAAAAATGTCAACATCTAAAGGTAATGGCAATACATTTTTTCCTTTTGAGATTTACATGATTAAGTGCAGCATTTTCAAGCAAGGATGTTTAGGAATTAACAGTTTGTCATGTCTGAGAAGTGTAAATATATGATAAAGACAACATAAGCAGTCCAACAGTTAGAGAAAAGTTACATTTTCTGCAAAAAGGCTCTCAAAACAATATGTTTTAGAGATTTTTAATAGTTCTACTACTGTTGTGAAGTAAAATTTGGTACCACATCAATTATGGTTATCAAGACAAATTCCTCAAAAGGACTGAAATCACTAATTTCTTCTCAGAACACAAAGCAGAGACCACACAGTGTAAGAATTGAAAGGTTGCCTTTTGCTTAATAAAATTAATAAATTAAACACATTTTTATACCAATGGATAACGAAAGCGAAATTGCTAAAACAAGGAAAATAGATACATTATAGATATATAGATATATATAAATTAGTGGTTCATCTCATTTGAGTTTATTGCATGGTTCATTAACTAACCATTCATGATTCATGTACTAATGTTCATCACTAACAATCATACTTCATATACTTTAGAAAACATGATAAAAGCAATTAAGATTACATTTGTGACAGTGTCAAAACTATAAATGTATATGCAATGATAATTTGAAATAATCTCACCATTGATGTATGCATGTGGGTAGGTCTGAGGGTACTTTATGTAGCAAAATTTACAGCTTGAAATGAGGGCTGTTGATATGCCTTAAAAAATTCTGTAGAGTATATTTTGGTCATTTTTTCCCTTGAGGTGCAAAATATCAACATGGAGGGTATCATGTCACTTATCACTTGTCATCCCTTTGATCTTCAATTTGCTCAAACAGGTGCCAGTAATGTCTCCATTCGTCCCTGTTGTGTGCTAGCAATGATATCTGCTCGATCCAGGAACAGGAACAGGAACAGAAAGAGCCTCAAACCATTCATTCAGGGTTTTGACGAAGAAGTCTGACCATCTCAGCTGTGGGCAGACACGCGGTCTTTTGATGTCCCGTGGAATTCAGTTGGTAACAGCTCTAGTGCAGTGGTTGTCTCTGATCAGATTTTGTGTCCAGTCCATCTGATTTTTGATGCCCTGGCAAACAAGACAGCGTCCCTGATTCTTGATCATACAGGAAGGTTGGAACTCCGGATTCCTTCTCTCACTTGAGTGAAACATGATACTCCTAGCATAGCTCTTTTGATTCCTCTTTGGGATACCCGAATAGCGTTCTTATCCTGTTTGCGTAGGGCCCAGGTGTCTGAGGCATATGTTAGTGCAGGAAGAACAGTGGAGTCGAAAAGATGTGCCCGAAGCCAGAGGTTCTTTGTCCTCTTTACCACTTCTTGGATGCTCTTGAAGGCTTTCCACGCTGCTCTCTTCCTCCTGTGAAGTTCTGGCGCCAAATTGTTCCTCATTTTGAGTTCTCGACTTCGGAGTGTATCATACTAAGTGAAATGAGTCAGAAAGAGCATGACAGACACAGAATGACTGCACTCTTTCATGTAATATAAAGTAACAAAATAGGAGAATAACACCTAAGGGTAGTAGAGTTATAGGCCAGGTGGGTGGCCCCACGGCTTGGAAGTCTATCTCATATGTTGGGGGGAAAGGCAGGTGGGATGGAGAAGAGATCATTAAGCAAATGATGGTTGGAGGGCTTGCTGAAAGTAGGAGGGCACACTGAGATACGTGCTGGAAGTAGGCTATGGACCAAACATGATGGCTGCTTAGTGCCTATGTTGCAAACCAAAACACCCACAAGAATAGAGAGAATAAGAGGGAATATGTCTGCCACAGAGGCAGGGGGTGGGAAGGGGCAGGGATGGGGAAGGGACACTGGGAACATTGGTGGTGGAAAATGGGCACTGATGGAAGGATGGGTACTCAAACGCTGTTTGATTAAAATGTAATCATGAAAATGTGTAAGTCTATAACTGTATCTCAGGATGATTCATTAAAATAAAAATAAAATAAATAAAAGAATGACTTCAGGTTTAAAAAAAAAATCTGTGATACCGAAGTGCTTCCGTGCTTGCAGTTTTTTTTCCTTTGGATGGGAAAGAACATAGCAAAATCAAGTGCAAATAGAAAGGCAACTTTGCCAGAAATATTTTGCAGATTTATTGAAGACAGGAACATGTGATGAAGTAGAAAAAAATTACAGTATAAATTCCTTGCATATGAAAGAGAACAGCTCTAAATTGTGCTGATAAAATCTTATTAGTCTGTTATCAGATTTTCTCATTTATAAGAAAACCTGTAAATTATTATTTAATGTGAATATCCCTGATTTTTACATTGGTAATTAAACCAATACTTGTGTTGCAGACTTAAGTGTTCATACAAACAAATATAAATAAGCTCAACATAAATAAGTCACAATGAATGAATTGTGACTGATCACTAATTCCAAAGATAACAAAATTGACTTGATTGGATAGGGTAACTGTTGATTGCATAAAATGGAACAGTAAAATGTATTGAAAATATTTTGGTGAATACATGGATACAATAAATGTAAGAGCAGAAAAAAATAGAAGAAAATTCTCAGGGAGTTCCCCCCAAGATCAATGAGATTAGGTATGTTAAGAAAAAATTATTTATGTTCAAAAGGAGGAGTACACAATAGTTATACAGAAATAAAAGATATGTCTAATGTAACAGAACTTAAATTTGCTAGTTTGAGACTAGAAGACTTTCCAGGAGACCTTTGACACCACCAGGGTTATACCTGGAGGTGCAAAGAATTGAACTCAGGTCCTCCTGAAAGCAAAATATACACTCTCCTCCTATGAACTAACTCCCCAGCCCTGAAAATTTTTTTATAATGTAGAAGCAGTGCAATTTATTCAGCCACTGCCTGAAACAATTTTTAAATACAGCAGGTTCACCATTTATAATTTTCTGCTAAAAGACTAGCAAATGAAATGACTGACCCATTTGTTCTTACTTTCTGGATATAAAACTATGTTAAATTAAACTTTAGGGTTATTTGTGAGTTCTTCCAAAAAAGCTATTTCATACTGCATGACATATTTTAAAGTATTAAACAAATGAGTGTTTTTGTTTTACATTATTATCTATTAACAAATCAATGAAGAAGATAGAAAGTCTTTAGATCACTACTAAAAGTATTGTCATATTGAAATATTCACAATATTAAGCCTTGTAGTACATGAATAAAGATTGCTTTTTACATTAAATATATCTTATTTTTAATTATTAGAAATTAAACTGTTTCCTATATACATATATAATTAGGAATATCTCTAGAATTAATTTTTCAATGTATACTTTATTAATGGTTTTATTTTTCATTTACTAATAAGTAATTATTTTCTTCCAGAGCTTTGCTATTTATTCTTTGTACAGTAATTAGTCACTGTCACTGTCATCCCGTTGCTCATCGATTTGTTCGAGCGGGCACCAGTAATGTCTCATTGAGAGACTTATTGTTACTGTTTTTGGCATATCCAATATGCATGAGTAGCTTGCCAGGCTCTGCCTCCTGGGCTCGATACTCTCCGTAGCTTGCCAGGCTCCCCGAGAGGAGCAGAGGAATGGAACTCGGGCCGGCTGCATGAAAGGCAAACGCCCAACTGCTGTGCTATCACTTCAGCCCACAGTAATTAGTATTTTTTTTAATTCCTCTGTTTCCCCATTATTTGTGTTAGGCTTAGTTTTGATAGGACAAATACTTTTAAAAAAATTAATTTTGTATTTTGTTTTGTTTTCAGGGCCATAATCAGCAGTGCTTAGGGTGATGTTTGGTTCTGCATTCAGGAACTCTCTCAGCAGGTCTTGAGTTACCATCTGAAGTATCTGGGATTTCACCTGAGTCAAATGCATATAAGGCAACCACTCAATCTACTTACTCTCTCTCTAACCCTATAGGCAAAGTTCTGTAAAAAGTATGTGCATATATTTTCTAAAACCTAACAGACCAATTCAGACAAAATGCATATGTAAGATATTGCTATATTCATGTATTTATTTATAGTTTAAACATAAATTTGTAATTCTGATTTCCTAAAACTTGCAGACCTCACACAGTTACATCTAACACCTTCGAGTTTAGATTCTGACACATGCTAAACATACTTGTTTATTCTGGAGTAAATAAAACTGTGATAAAATATGATAAATAATTGTAAACTTCCAAATCTCCATCTCTGCAAGATCACATAGCTATTAGACATATTTAGAGGTATCAGTGCTATTCTCTCTACTTCTAAGAGAGAATACTTCACATATTGACTTACAATAAAAATTTTCATGAAAGTTAGAACATATTAAATGCATATTTTATGTATTTTCAAGTGGTTTTGTAATTGAATTAGATTTAATTCAACCCAATGGAAAAATTACATAGGAGCAGAAAGACAAAATCTCAGATGACATTTGATACACTTAAAAGTTATGCTAGATATGGGCATAAGCCATGCAAGTCTTATTAACCTGTCTAATAAAATCAAGACCAATGCATGGAAAGAGCTAACTAAATAATCTATTAGAATGGTAAAACTGAAGGAACACTAAGTATATTGAGGCAGCAAATGCTAGATTTGAAAAAATGACAATAAAAATTAATTGCAATTCTAATTAATGATTTGTGACAAACAAAAGTGTTAAGGTCATTATTAAAAAGAGAGGGTACCTTCTTATAATGCTTCATAAACAGTTTTCATGTGACCCAGAAAATCCATTCTAATAATTTACAGTGCAGACAAAATTTACCAAAAAATGTGCATGATTGCTTATAGCATCTTTTCATAATCATTGTAAATGATTTTCAGTGGTAGGATGTGCTAATTGTGGTACATCTATACAGTGTACTCTAACTAAGAAATAACAAAATGAAGCAATTGTGCATAAAATTTAATTGAATCTAAAACATTTAGAGATAAATTAGTCTGTTTCAGAAAAATTGACACCTAATTTTGGGGATGATATGATATCTTGTTTTGTTTGCATTGGTGATTATAAAAATCTAAGATATGCTAAAATTTATCAAATTTTTAAAAAATTACTATAATTTTAAAACCAAAATTAAATATGAAATATTTTTAAAATTATTTAACCATAAAGAAATTTAGATTAAGAAAATTTAGCTAATTTTTTATTATATATGTCAGAGAAAATGGCATCTATATGAAAAATAACAAATAAGCCCATTGTTGTTACTGTTTATGGCATATCGAATACGCCACTGGTAGCTTGCCAGGCTCTACCGTATGGGGGGATACTCTTGGTAGCTTGCTAGGCTCTCTGAGAGGCATGGAGGCTTTTAGGGCATCCTCCAATTGCCCTTAGAGGTGTTCCCATGGCTCACATGATATTTGAAGCCCAGTTTTGTGAAAATTATGGAAAATGGGTATTAAGTGTTTTATGCTGTGTCTGGAAAGTGGCCTGGAGCATAGTGGTGGCTGGGTAGTGGAGGTAGTGGAGGTCTGCCGGTGAGGTAGTTATCTGGCTCCGGTAAGGTGTGTCTTCTGGGTTTGATCCCTGGGGCGGGGAGTCGGACATTGGAGGAGGCAGACAGAGGATGTTGTTTCTGGGTCTCACTGAGCCTGGAGTCCAAGTTCGCAAAGTTCTGCTTTACCTGGTTCTGTGGGGCTTCACTCATGCATGAAGTTCAGCCTAAGTGTCTGGAAAGCGGCCTCGAGTGTGACAGTGGCTGGGTAGTGTTAGGGCACGGATCGAAATCTCCCTATAATGACAAAGACTCCAGAGACTGCAAACAGCAAGCAGGGTTTATTGTAAGACTGGCTAGCCAGGGTCTAGCCGCCTGGACACGCAGGTCCAGCAGGTTGGGCAAGACCCTGAGCTTCTCCAAAGAAGATCTTATATAGACCTTCCCTGGCTGTTACAGCAGAGCCCTCGCATTTCACATTTCATAGCCAATTGATTTGTAATATTGCAAACTTTCTTAACCAATCCATTTAAAAAGACATCACTCCTTAGCCTATGGTTTTAGAGATCAGTATCCACGCCAATATTCAGGAATGTCCCGGTTCTGGGGGCAGTCCTGGGTCCTGTGATATGGGTCTTGTGATATGGGTCTTGTTATCTGGTCTGACCACCACCCTTCTTACCACCCAGGATGCCTGTATCCAAATTCCTTGCTCAGGGACAGATAGACAAGTTATTCTACAACGTTGGCTCCTATAAAAAGAGTCTTAAGAAAGCTAAATAGATTCCTGTGGTCTGTCCTCACAGGTAGCTGGTAAGAAGAAAATCATTAAGAATGCAATTTCTGGCAGATATTTCTCTGGACTTAGTTACTAAAATACTAAAATACAGAAATCCAAACTGTGCGGCTATTAGTGTGGCTGCTTGACCTCATATCTCTTCATTCTCAGCAATGGAAAACAAATTATCAAATGCTTCCTTTTCAGCAGGTCTGACTTTAGGGGGGAGAAACTCCAAATAATAATAGTGAGGGTTTTTTTGTTGAAATATTGAATGTAATCAAAGTAAAGTGAAAGAAAAGTGAAATTTATCATTTACACTGGGAAGGTGGGGGGGTCAGGGGAGGTATACTGTGATTCTTGGTGGTGGAATATGTGCACTGGTGAAGGGATGGGTGTTCGAGCATTGTATAACTGGAACTTAAACCTGAAATCTTTGTAACTTTCCACATGGTGATTCAATAAAAGAATAAATTTTTTAAAAAAGAAAATATTTTGGTCAAATTTAGACATTTTTCCTAAAAAACCTGTAAAGAAAGTTTAACTGATTTATACAGAAGACCATGTTGAGTATTTCACTTTTATCTAAAGATGCAGTCCTTTTTTTTCACTTAATGCAATGATCAGTTTTGAGAGAATTTTATAATGTCAATTATTCTGTGAAGTAAGTTAGAAATAATATTCTTAAGCAAGTTGGCTAAAACTAATAGTAGAAATAGTTCAGAGTTCGTTGACTAATTAAAAAAATTATTCTCTTTTTTCCATTCTGTAATTTTGAATTCACAGCAGGTGCCCATAAATATTGAAGACAGATTCATGAGTTTTTCCTCTGAGGCTTCCATTCACGGTTCTATTTTATTTCTGATTAACATGCTAATGAAGAATGATCTAATTCAATAGTAATATGTTGACATTCAGGAACTATCTGATAAAATGCTGTGAATATATTCAGATTTCATTTAAACTGCTTCCTTTCTACCAGATTATTTTGGGTCAACAAAATTTGAAAGAAATTGTTTCATTTGAGGCTTATAATTTATAGATCTTTGAATGCATAAGTGTTTAGGAAAACAGAAATCTGCAATAATATTAAGTTTAATAAGATTAGTATTTAATAATGCATTTTCTGATAAATAATATAAAGATATACCCATGCACAAAAAGAAAACTTCTCTAAACTTCATGAAGGTATAATTTGTATACTTTCTATTTTATCTATTTTAAGTGTACAGTGGATTTAAACAAATGTACAGGATTACACTACTATTGTTATATCTAATTTTGGAAATGTTGATAGTCCCCAAAGTAATGTTATGCCTATTGGTTTGTAGTGTTTCTTCCCTACACCAAATCCCATCTCAAACAATTACTTTCTGTTGTATCTCAATTGATTTGTCTGTCTGGAATATTTTATAAAAATTGAATCACATAATTAGTAGTCTTTTAGATTTCTTTCACACATAATGTTATTGAAGTTAATTTACACTGTTGAATGTAAAGAAACTTCATTCTTGATAGTATTTCAAATATAAATATGCTACATTCTATTTGATCATAATTAATCTATTAATAAGAGGTTGAGTTGTTTTAAAATTTGTGCAATTTGTACAGTTCTCATGAACATACATGCACACATGTTGTGACTTGTATAGTTACTTGTGGAAATGTTTGGTCTAATTATAATTACATGTTTAACATTCGGGACATTAATCAGCCAGCTTTCAAATATACCATTGAGAATTATAGTATTTCATAGGTATACCAGCACATTATTTTATTATTAATAATTTATTTTAAGAAGATAATTGCTATCCAAATGTCAGATCAAAGTGGATTATAGACCTCAATATAAGACATAAATCCATAAGGTACATAGAGGAAAATGTAGAGAGAACCCTCCGTGACATTGAAGCTAAAAGTGTCTTTAAGGACAAAACACTACTGACCAAGCAAGTGGAAAAAAAACATAGACAGATGGGACTACATTAAACTAAGAAGCTTCTGAATCTCAAAAGAAACAGTGACCAAAATACAAAGATATCCCACAGAATGGGAAAGAATATTTACCCAATTCCCATCTGATAAAGGGTTGATATCCAGGATATGCAAGACACTGTTAGAACTGTTCAAGAAAAAAAAAACAAACTCCAACCCCATCAATAACTGGGGAAAATAAATGAATAGAAGCTTCCTCAAAAAAAGAAATACATATGACCAAAAGGCACATGAAAAAATGCTCTGCATCGCTAATTATCAGAGAGATTCAAATCAAAACAACAATGAGATATCATCTCACACTATAAAAAACTAAGGCATGCCGAGGGGCGTGTGCACTCGCGGGCTCTCCAGGCAGCTCTGTCTCACAGCCTGCATTCGGTGCTCTGGAACTGCTGTGTGTGGCTGTTGGTCAAGGGAAGACAATGGAAGGAAGAAGGCCAAACTGGTTGCTGGATCAGTTTATTTTGTTCTCTCTCTCTGCTTCTCTCCCAGCTCTGAATCTCTCTCTCTGGATCTGTGGATCTGGCCCCCCAACCCACTCTTACAGCCTAGTTAAATCCCCCCAGCATGAGGGGGTTGGGCTGTACACATAGGTGTGGTCACAATCAATAGTGGTAAGGTTCCTTTCCCTCAGGGGATGCTTCTCCTAGGACTGATTCTCTTTCAGGAGGAGGATCCACCCAAGGGCGGAGTCCCATGAGTGTGTTTCTCCTCTCCTCAGCCAACAAACATATAAGCATTCATAATATTAATCATTTTGTATGGACACAATAAGAAATGCATTAAAGCTTATAGAATTGTTCTCCTGGAGCCATCTCAATCTCAGACTACAGTGCTCAGGCCAGATCAGTCTTTCCTATCCCTAGCAGGGTTCTAGTCTTGTCATTACTTTTGGATCATGACAGCATTTGTCTATGATCAAGCTCTTAACTTATAGTTGAGAATTAGGCACTTTGGCCAGGAGCATCTCGATGCCAGGGTAGCACAGAACTCACTGCTTGCCGTGGATCCATCCCTCATCGGGACCCTGCTTTTGAGGTGCTAGGATCTGAGGGCAACTGAGGCTTAAGTGGAGAAAACAGATGCCCGGGAATAATATTCGAAGCCAATTAAGTCCCAAGTTACAGAAACATAATATTGTCTTCTTGTGTCTATACAAAAAGAACATGGCTCTGAATAAACTATGCAAAGGACTCAAGGAGAAGAGAAAAACAATATTTACAAGTCAACAGAAGACTAAGAAAGAAGCTACAAATAAACAGAGGAATAGGAGCACTGTAACGGGAGTAACCCAATAAACCTAAACTATCAGAGGCTATGTTATCCTACATCATACCACATACACTGGCACACACAAAAAGAACAAGAACAACCAGTGCTGGCGTACGTGTGAGGAGAAGAAACTCTTTCATTGTTGGTTGGAGTGTTGACTGGTCCAGTCTTTGTGGGAAACAATATGAGCATTTCTTAAAAAAACTAGAAATTGAGCTTCCATATGACCCAGCAATGCCACTTCTGGGAATATATCCCAAGGGTACAGAAAAGCACAGTAGAAATGACATCTGCACCTTTATGTTTATTGCAGCACTGTCCACAATAGCCAGAATCTGGAAATAATCTGATGGCTGGCTAAAGAAACCATGGAATGTCTACACAATGGAATACTCTGCAGCTCTTAGGAAAGATGAAATCATGAAATTTACTTATAAGTGGATGAACATGGAGAGTATCATGCTAAATGAAATAAGTCAGAAAGAGAGGGACAAACATAGAATGACTGCACTCATTTGTGGAATATAAAATAACACAATATGAGACTGACACCCAAGGACAGCAGAGAGAAAGTCTCCATAGTTGGAAGCCTGCCTCATGAGCTGGGGAGAAGGCACCTGGAACAGAGAAAGAATCGCTAAGTCACTGATGGTTGGAGGGATCATTAAGGATGGAAGATGTCTGCTGAAAGTAGATAAAGGACCAAACATATCTGTATTGCAAACCATACTTCCCAATGTAGAGAGATAGCATGGGGAAAATTCCCACAGAAGGGTTGGAATGGGAAGGGGCATACTGAGGACATTGGTGGTATAAAATGTGCACTGGTGAAGAGAGAGGATCACTGCATGACTAAAACTCAAACATGAAAGCTTTGTAACTATCTCATGGTGATTCAATAAAAAGAAATTTAAATAAGATAATTGCTGTCATTAAGAGCCTCATTGCATTCCTCTCTCTTTTTTTTAATTAAGAAACCATGAGATAGGTACAAAGCTCTCATTATCTGGTGTCCATCATACAATGTTCCAACATCTATCGCTCCACCCTCCATTTCCCACCATCTCCTCAAAGCCTGCTTGTATGGCAGCCACCCCTCTCTCTCTCTCTCTCTCTCTCTCTCTCTCTCTCTCTCTCTCTCTCACCTTTTGAGTATTATAGTTCGTAATACAGATACTGAGAGGTCATCATGTTTGAAACCACTTTCAGCATACATCTCCCATTCAGAGCGATCCCTTCCAACCATCATTGAATTAATTGTTTCTTCTCTATCCTATCATCCTAACTGCCTTCTCCCCAAGCTCTTAAGAAACCAGCACATTTTAAGAACTGCACTTTTCCTTCCTCCCTCCCTCTGTCCCTCTCTCCCTCCCTCCTCCCTTCCTTCCTTCCTTCCTTCCTTCCTTCCTTCCTTCCTTCCTTCCTTCCTTCCTTCCTTCCTTCCTTCCTTCCTTCCTTCCTTCCTTCCTTCCTTCCTTCCTTCTTCCCTCCCTCCCTCTGTCCCACTCTACCTCCTTCCTTCCTTCCTTCCTTCCTTCCTTCCTTCCTTCCTTCCTTCCTTCCTTCCTTCCTTCCTTCCTTCCTTCCTTCCTTCCTTCCTTCCTTCCTTCCTTCCTTCCTTCCTTCCTTCCTTCCTTCCTTCCTTCCTTCCTCTTTGCCTGCCTGTATGGTTTCAGGTAGTATCATTCTAAGTTGTTTGGAGTTGACTAGTAATTAGTGATGTGAAACCATATTGTGAGTTTGTTGAAAATCTGTACACTGAAAAAGATGGGAAATGGACTACTTTATGTCTTGACTTCTAAACATTCTTTTTATATTCTGGATTGAAATATCTTACTAAATAAAAAAATTTTGAACAATTTCTTCAGTCCTTGGCTAGGTTCTCTACATTTTTGTGATGTATTTTGTTGTCTTGTTTTGTTTTGTGGGTCACATATGACAGTGCTCATGGTTTACTCCTGGCTCATCCCTCAGGGATCACAGTCCTGTAAGGGCTTGGGGGACCATATATGGTGTTGGGAATTGAACCCAGGTCATCTGTGTGCAAGGTAAGCACTTACCCACTGTACCATCACCTCAACTGCATGGTGTGCTTTGGAGTATATATCGTTAATTTTTTTAATTTTTAATAAGTAACAATATGTATTCAGAATGCACATTATAAAGATCATGCAAGTTCTCACTATTTATTGTAAGTTTAAATTAAATTGAAATGTAAAAATCATAATCCCCCTTTTTGCCATGGAGTGTATGCTAAACTAAAATGTACTTTCCTTGAAGTGGTGAGTTGATCTTATTTCTGACATGTTAGGGATGGAGTTTTTCATTCTACTTTCTGGAAATTGTACTTCCTGCAGATGTAAATGCTTCCAACTCACAGTGCCTCCTTCAGTCAGGTTAAGTGTTAAAGTAGATGTTTGAATATTTCAACTCTTTTATCTTCAGGCCCTCTCCCTTCTAGCTAGATGAATGTTTGTACAATTGTCCAGAAGTTGTACTGATGTCCTGTAAAAAGTGGACACTTCAACTGTTTGTGGACAGAAATTATATTCTTTATAACCTTGTTTTTTTTTTTTTTTTGTGGAGCTGACAATGTCATAGAAAGAGGCTGTCCCTAATGTACGGGGTTCTAGAATGAAAACACAATAAAGTTGCTGGTTTATTTTCAGTGGTGGTGGTACAAGCAGAAAGACTCATTTCAAGAGACTAAAATTATTTAGTTGATTATTTCTGCAACATAACCCAGTTTCCCTGACTTGACGGTAACACCATTCATTAAGCACTCATTTCCAAAAGCCATAGGTCACATATTTTATGGCTATTAAATAGGTATTTTATTTCTCTTTTGCACTTCCTTGAGGTTGTAGTCTCTTGGCAATTTTAGTAACTTCCCTTACTTTTCTGAGTTTCTACTGAAAGATAACATATGTCTGAATTCAAAGATCACATTTATTGCAAGGAAGTCTGCCATTTAGGTCCACAATTATTTATGAAAAAACTAGAACAGTGAGACATTCAAGTGGTTATACAATATTTTTTCTCTTTCTTCATCTCCTATCACATTTGTCTGATCATATTCTATAACTAAGTTGTATACAGATATTTACAATACAGAATTTCAAAACCAATATAATAGATTTATGACTTTGTATCCAGAAAACAAAGTCAATCCAATTAAATAAATGGTAAGTTTGCTGTCTATGTTTTGAAAAAAACAAAAAGATTTAAAATGCATTGGGAAAGATTATCTTTATTTATTGTTTCAAATATATTTTGCTGATCTGAGAGACATAATCGGATATACTCAGGGCTTATTCCTGCCTCTGCACGTACAGATAAATCCTGGAAGAGTTAGGAGACCATATTGGGTACCAGAAATGGAATTCAGGTTATCCATGTGCAAGACAAGCATCATATTCATTAGACTTAATCTCCAGCACTATAATTTAGCAAATATTTACAAAGCATAGTCATTAATAAGAGATGTATATATGTAATATGTATACATACATATTAAAATAAGTAAGAAATATAATATTCAAAATATTTTAAAATTAAAAATAAATATAATAATCATAATTGTTACCCACCTCAGTTTGAGTTTAAGATTTTTCTTGGCATTAAATCCTTTTATTAAAAAATTGATGGAATTAAATAGAAAAAAATAATTAAAACTATTTTGTACAGATATAATAGTATAAGAGAAATTTGTAGCAATGGAGTTAAATAGAAAAAATAAAATTATTCTGTAGAGATATATTTGTATAAGAGAAATCATCAGAGAAAAAATTATAAGTCAAAAATATAAATCCAAGGAGCATTTTTGGTTGGATTTTTTTATTTTGCAAAAATAGTACTATCTCAATCAAACTTAAAAGAAGCACAGATGTTCCTTTTAAAATTTTTATTTTGGGCCACACCCAGCAGTTATCAAGGTTTCCTCCTGGCTTTAAGATCACTCATGGTTGATTTCAGGTTGCCCTAGATGGTGGCAGGGATTAAACATGGGTCAGACACATGTAAAGTAAGTGTCTTAACTCCTGTACTACCACTGGTCACAAAGATTTCTCTCGTCATAGAGGTTCCATTCTTTTAAGGGGGCTCACACCCGTCCACTCTCAGGTGTTATTACTGGCTCTGCATTCAGAGATCCCTAAGGGCAGTGATGAGACCATACTGGGTGTGCCTGGAATCAAACCTGAGTCAGCAGAACATGCAAGGCAAGCATTGTACCTGCTGTGCTACAATGCTCTGGGCCACAAAATTTCCCTTTTTTTGTGCATAGAATTCATCATAAGGAAATAAGACACTTCAGTTTTATGTATTTGGAGAATAGCAGAAAGAAAAAGAAATAAAGAACACTTGAGGAATCGAAGCAAAATCTTTTGTAATAAAAGACCGACTTCAAGATCTATGATAGATAGTGTTATACATTGTGATTTAACATAATTCTCTGTATCACTGTCATCCCTTTGCTTATCGATTTACTCATACAATTCATTATCAACCAGTAAATTTTGTTATATATATATTTTGTATGTGTGATATTGTGCATAAGAACAGTGTGTAGACATTTTTGCTGTTCCTACTGTTTGTTTTTATTTGTTTTACATAAATTAGAAGTGGGTGCTATGTAACTATCTGAGTATATATATATGTATCATATATAATAAGTAATCTGTGTGAGAAAAATTATAATAGTGTGTGTGAATGTATTTGCTTTCTCCTCCTGTTTCGTTTTGTTTGGGAGCCAAACACGGGCTTACTCTTGGCTATGTGCTCAGAGATCACTTCTCTCAGGACTCGAGGTACTATATGTAAAGCTGGAATTGAATCCACATCAGCCATGAGAAGGGAAAACGCCCTGCCCTCTGTACTCTCCAGCCTAATGATTTCTTGTGTATACATTTTCATGCAAAGAAAGAGGAAAATCTAAAACTCTAAGTTAACATATTTGTGAGTAGAAAATTTAATTGGGAGCAATTTTCTTAAAATCTAATCTCTTTCTCTCCGTTAAAAGGTATGGAACAAAGAAAACATATATTTAGAAATCAGTTGTATTAGTCTTGCAAAGTACTTAACCTCCTTTGAATGTTTTAGGCAAATTAAAAAGATTTCATCTTGAAACATTGCAATCATTGATACCTGGCACATAAACACTTGAATAACAATTGTTCTTTTATATAAAAGAGCAATTAAATGAAAAGTTTCTCTCTAGAAGTAATTAGAGAAATATTTTGCAGATTGTAATAAATTTGTGAAGATCAGTGTGAAATTTTCTACATTACTAAATTTCCATATTTTCCTTTCCCCCATACAGCTTGAAAATTATATGTATAATTGTCACAGATAGCTATATGTCTTTCTGCATTTTATGCTAAATAAAGTTTTTCTTTTAGTAAAACAAAAGGAAAAGTCATTTCCAAAAATCTTCTTAAACTTTAGGATATTAGTTGTATCTTTTTTCCAGTTTATTTTTAAATCCTAAGTTTCCAATGAAATAAAGCACACAGAATCTATTATGCCTTCTGAGAATAATTGTCATTACTAGGTTTTTGTTTTGTTTTGTTCTGTTTGTTTTTTGAGTCACACCCGGCGATGCACAAGGGTTACTCCTGGCTCTGCACTCAGGAATTACCCTGGCAGTGCTCAGTGGGCCATATGCGATGCTGGGAATAGAACCTGGTTCAGCCGAGTGCAAGGCAAACACCATACCCACTGGCTATTGCTCCAGCCCGTCAATACTAGTTTTAAACAATTTTGCTCTTAAGCATTCTTTTGTTCTTATGAACTTTTTATTTACCTTAAATGGACCTCTGAAATTAAGACTTTGTACTTCACCTTCATGCATGGAAAGCTTTTATGTATTTCTATTACTTGATTATTACTTTTCTGAGAAAGTACAACTCAATAACAGTACTGACACAGACACCATTGTGTCATCCCAAGTACATAAGCAATTACTGATAAACACTAGGCACTAAAGGTACTTTTAGTGTTGTTTTACCCATATGTCTTAGATATAGTTTATTTTTATTCAAAGGGCTTCAAATTTGGATTTATTAAACAAAGTAAACTAGCTTTGAACCTCAGTTCTGTTCACAAACATGGTGCATGACTTACAAATTTTATAATACTCAGTTTACATACTCATGAGATGGAGATGGGAGTACTTAACTAACTAGAGAATTATAATGAATATTAAAAATAGTCTAACCTGAAAAAATTAATTATCAATTAGGATTTTACTTTTGTCAGGAAAAGAAACAAGTCTGAACTTAGGTTATTTGTTAAACTGCTAATCATAAATTTAGTCAAAATACTTAATACATAATTCATTTTGCAAATACATTTCTCTAGTGAATGTATATAATCCTATAGATTTTCTTTTAAAAAAGGGCCTATTTTTCTCATAGATTAAAATATATTATAGTCTGACCTAAAGCTTCCTTATTTAACTGTTGTTAGTTACGCAGTGCATTGTGTTTATGTGATTTAATTTAATTATATTTATTAATTAAAGAAGAATGAGTAAAGAAAAGTTATACATGGGAGGAAGCAAAAAGGAATCTGTATGTGAAGACCAAAAAAATTTAAAAGGAAATAAGAAAGAAATTTCAAAAAAGGAAGGAAGGAAGGAGGGAGGGAGGGAAGCAAAAAGGTAAAGAAAGAGGGAGGGAGAGAAGGAAGGAAGGAAGGAAGGAAGGAAGGAAGGAAGGAAGGAAGGAAGGAAGGAAGGAAGGAAGGAAGGAAGGAAGGAAGGAAGGAAGGAAGGAAGGGAAGGGAAGGAGGGAGGGAGGAAGGAAGGAAGGAAGGAAGGAAGGAAGGAAGGAAGGAAGGAAGGAAGGAAGGAAGGGAGGAAGGAAGGAAGGAAGGAAGGAAGGAAGGGAGGGAGGGAGGGAGGAAGGAAGGAAAAAAGGAAGGAAGGAAGGAAGGAAGGAAGGAAGGAAGGAAGGAAGGAAGGAAGGAAGGAAGGAAGGAAGGAAGGAAAAAAGGACGGAAGGAAGGAAGGAAAAAAGGACGGAAGGAAGGAAGGAAGGAAGGAAGGAAGGAAGGAAGGAAGGAAGGAAGGAAGGAAGGAAGGAAGGAAGGAAGGAAGGAAGGAAGGAAGGAAGGAAGGAAGGAAGGAAAGGAAGAGGGACTTACAGCAGTTACGGCAATTACCTTGTACTTAGCTGACCCAAGTTTGATTCCTGGCACCACTTATTCTACCCTTAGTTCCAGTAAGGTTAAACACTGAACTAACAGCCAGGTGGGACTCAAAAAGGGGTTTAAAAAAGAAGAAACGATTAAAGAGATGAAGAAAACAAAAGATGCTTCCACTCTGATATACTGTGGTCAAGAATTTAGAGTTTTTTTGTTTTTTTATGTTTCCTGCAAGATCTATTAAGTTTTATTTGTTAAATCCCTGGGAATATTTGGTTATATGAAGAAAATATTAAAGTATTGCTTATTAAATTTTTGCCTTATTTAGAGAAATATGAATTTTTTATTACTTATTTCATAAAAATATGAAATAAGTAAATATACCATAAGAAAAAATAATGATTTTTTTAAGTTTGATTTTTTACCTTTTTAGCTTACTCCTTGTTTTTTGCTCAAGGATCATTCCTGGAGTGGCTCAGGGGAAACGTATGTGGTGCAGGGATTGAACCAGTTTTCGCTGTGTGCAAGTCAAATGCTCTACCAGCTGTACTATCTTTCCAGCCCAGAAAAAAAATTGGATAATAAAAGAAATGATGAAACTGCCCGGTATTTTCTGGAATTCTAAATTTAGCTGTAAACTTTGGCTTTATAGTAACAGTTAAATCATCACTATTTTATGGTGGTCAAAGTCACCCAAAGGAAGAATTCATCAGATCCATAGTTAACAGAAAATAATCATCAGAAAACAATTCTTTTCCTATAATTAATCTGCTAATTAATTATTAATTGTTAATTAATCTGATATTAACTAATATTAATGATTAACCCGGTGTTTATTTGATCAATTACTTAATCTGATAATGAATAAATAAATAATTATTTTTGATGAATAATCTCAGAAGGACTGGAGAGATAGCACAGCGGTTTGGGCGTTCGTCTTTCACGCAGCCAACCCGAGTTCAAGTCCTCCACCCCTCTCGGAGAGCCTGGCAAGCTACCGAGAGTATTAAGCCTTCCTGGCAGAGCCTGGCAAGCTACTCTCGCGCGTATTGGATATGCCAAAAACAGTAACAATAAGTCTCTCAATGAGAGACTTTACTGGTGCCCGCTCGAACAAGTCAATGAGCAATGGGATGACAGTGACAGTGATTGTAATCTCAGAAAATAATCCTGCAAACAATCAACCCTGCACATTGTAATTGTACTGTAGATACATGGTTATGCTGCTAAATTATTTACCTTGAAAGTAATTCACAGCACTGAAAAGCCTATTGCATTGATAAAATTATTGTTCACTTTCATGTAAAATGTATTTTAATTATTAGCCACTTTTTTAAATGATTAGTTTTATAAAATTGTTCATGATTTGTAACATTCAATATTCCAACACCAGCCCCCCACCACTGCACCTTCCCTCCACCTTTATATCCCATTTTCCCAACCATCACTCAAACCTGCCCCAATAGCAGACCTAAGTAATTTATTTTGTATTTCTTGTAATGATTAATTTGCTAAAATTATCTAAGAATGTTTTCTTATAAGAAAGTGTGTGAAGATTTTGTATCTCACCATGAAGCCATTAAGTCCTTGTATAATATGAGATTACTAAAATGTTACAGGTTCAACCTTGTGTGTTAATATTCACTTAATCCAGATTGGTTGCCTTCTACTTTATATTCAATCCAATGTGCTGTGTTACTCCTGGTATATCACTTGTGTAGAGTTTCACAACTGCGTGCTCTAGGAATTCTAAAATTTGAATACGGTGATACAGTGGAGTTAAATGCTTAACTGGATGGTGATTTTGAGGACTAAAAGCATCACTACAGCTTGTTGATCTCTTTTTGAGATTTATTTATGAGTATCTGGATCATGATCAGTTAATGAGCTTATTTGGCACCAAGCAGAGACAGTTCAATGCTGCAATATTGTCAGTGCTTTTGGTTTTAAAATCTTAGTTCATGCTATTTGCAGTTAGAACTTTTAGAAAGTAGTGACATTCTTTAGGTAAAGTTATAGAGGGGACATTGACATAGTTTCCAGGTCATGATAGCACCCTTATAAGAATACGAAAAGACCAGAAATCCTTAATTCTCTTCTATTTAAAGATAAAGAATAGGAATGCTTTGGCTAGGTATCAAATATGTTCACCTTTTTACTTTGTGTGTGTGTCCTAGTTTATACAATCCTAGAAAATAAGTCCTGTTTGTTAACTAGTTATCAGTCTATGATTATTTTATTATTATAGTTTAAACTGTGCCCGCTTGAGCAAATCGATGAGCAACAGGATAACAGTGTAGTTTAAACTAAGATGTGTTGATATTCAAATTTTCTAAATAATTTATATAACTCGACACTGAAAATATTACAACAGTAACAAAAACATTTAAAGAGAAAAAAAGTGGATATTTCTAAAATAATAAAAGCATGAAAAGATGTTTCAGTATGATTAGTATTGCGATGTAAATCAAAACTATCATATGGTGTCACTCGTACACTATAGGAGAATTTAAAATATAGTGTAAAGGACCAGAGAGATAGCAAATGTGTAAGATGCTTGCTTTCCAAATGGTTGACCCTAGTATGGACCAATGAATCACATAGAATTCCCTGAGCATTACTAGTATTGATACCTGAGTACAGAGCCAGGAGTAATTTCAGAGTACTGCCAAATATGGCCTAAAAACAAAACAAAAGCAACAAAATAGAAGATAGCAAGTTTGGGTAATAGGCTGGTGATATTGGACCCTTCAAAATTGTTAGTAATGTGTAATTTGATGCAATTATTTTATAAAACAGCTTTGTAGTTCCTTATAACGTGAAACAGAGATAACATATGGCACAATTACTTTCTTGAAATGTACCTCTCAACTCATTGAACATATTTGTAAATTGAAAAAGAAATGTACATAATGTTCATAGGGGCACTACTTGTCACTGCCACTGTCATCCCGTTGCTCATTGATTTGCTCGAGCAGGCACCAGTAACGTCTCCATTGTAAGACTAGTTACTATTTTTGGCATAAAGAATATGCCACGGGTAGCTTGCCAGGCTCTACCGTGTGGGTGGGATACTCTTGGTAGCTTGCCAGGCTCTCCCAGAGGGGTACTACTTATTATTTAAAAATTATCTAAAATTCCCAGTTAGCATATAAACTTTGCTAATACATAAGAGATGGGCTGTACTCATGAAATATTATTAAGCTATGATTAAAAATAAAGTACTGCTATATGTAATAACATGCATGAAGCTTAAAATAATTAAACTAAGTTTCTGAAGTCAACGAAATAGAGGTAGCTATTATATGATGCCATTCCTAAAACTTGTCTAAAATATACATGTCCATATAGATATTGTCACATTGTTTGTTGACAGATTCTGGGATCTGAACAAAATAACATGAAGTTATTATTATTGTATAATAATTAATTATTGCATAAATATTATGTGATGACCCTCATTATGATAAAAAGTTTGTGGAAATAAATTGAAGATCATAGTCATGATATTGTGAATGTATTAAATTTTACTGAATGTTTTAAGGTTGCTAATTTTGTATTATATTTTATCTAAAAAACATTTTGAAGCAAAAAGTAAAAAGGTCATCTCATGTAATTTAATTATTTTAAAAACTTAATAAGAAATGCAAATAATTTAAAGCATGAATATTAGTGTAATACTTAATCTAGAATTAGCCTAGAGTTCAACTCCATATTAAAAACATATTAGCCCATGATTTAATGAGATTATTATGGGAAAACAACATCTCTGAAAATATAGGAAAACTCATATAAATAACTAATCAAAATAAATTATATAAAAATGCAGAAATTTAATGAATCATGAAAAATGATTTCATAAACAGCTTAAAATTTGAGCATGCTATCTCCATCATTGTAGTAAGACCAAAAACTTAAATAAATATAAAAATAACAAATTTCTTTTTGTTTTTGGGAATAGAATGATATACTAGAAAGTTCTAAGAAAGCAAAGAATAGGTTAAATATAAAACTTATATATGTAATTGTAAGCTTCAGTTTATAAGAATGGCTAGATTTAACATATTTGTTTTTGTTTTTTGATTTAACAAGTGTTAGAGAAAAAACTTTCCTTAAAATGTATCATAACTTTTCCTTATGGTGTTTGAGCATTGTATAACTGAGACTTTAACCTGAAAGCTTTGTAACTTTCCACATGGTGAATCAATAAAAGAATTAAAAAAAAAATGTATCATAACTTTTCATGGTAAATAATGCTCAATCTCAATTTGTCAGTTTTGTTCAGAGGATAAGTAACATTTTATCTGTGTTATTGCAAATAGAACAAAAAAATGAAATACAATACTTTATAAATATTTGCTATTAGAACTAGTATAGTTGTATAATCACAATATGTGATATGATTTTTAATTTATACTTTAGAAATAAATATTTTAAAAATACTAATTACTGAATATCCTTATATAAATGTGTATCTTTAATAGAAAATGCAAATGGGGGCCCTGAGATATAATACAGTAGGTAAGATACTTGCATTTGGCCAAACCAGTACCCATTATGGTTCTCCACCTACAGGAACGATTCCTGAGCACAGAGCCAGGAATAAGCCCTGAGCACTGCCTGGTGCAATCTTTATAGAAAAAAATATTGTACTAATACTACATAATAAATCATCATCATTATCATTCCATTGATCATCAGTAACGTCTCCATTCATCATAGCCCTGAGATTTTAGAAGCCTCCCTTTACTCTTCCAAACGGTGCCTATTGGAGCTTGGTATAAAACCAAGCTATAGTCTCTCGATATTGGCCATTGATGGGATTACACAGCACCAAGGGCAGTAGCTAGTATGGCCGCCTAGCTACTGGAAAATGGGGGATCTGGGCAGAAGAGGCCCAGTCCCGATCTGAGCAGGCTTGGGGATATCAGCCCCAGTTCCCGCACACCTGAGTTCTCTGCAGGTTCCTTCATATGTGAGGCTTGACCGAATGTGTGGAGAGTGGCCTTGAGCATGGCTGGGGCTGGGTTCCTGGGGTCTTTGGCTGCTGGGGCTCTGCTCAGGGTAGGAGGGAAACTCAACCCACCCCCTCCAAGGGGCCCCAGTGAAGACAATCAGGCATGTGGGCAAAACTCTGCATAATATATTATATTATATTATATTATATTTATTATATTATATTATATTATATTATGTTATATATTATATTATATATGATAACTTTGATAACAATTGTATTTGTACAGCCAATGAAACTCTTCTTCCTTTCTTCCTCCTCACCTATTCCTCCTTTTTTATGTTTCTCCTCTAATTTCTTGTTCCTTCTTTTACTCTTCTCTTTTTTTACAAGGAAGTCTTTTGTGCAATTGATCTAGTATAGTATAAATAGTGTAATTTCTAGTACTGTCACACTAAATTTAAATTATTTTGTCCTTCCTTCCTTCCTTCCTTCCTTCCTTCCTTCCTTCCTTCCTTCCTTCCTTCCTTCCTTCCTTCCTTCCTTCCATTATTTCTTTCCTTCTTTTCTTTCTTTCCTTCTTTCTTTCTTTCTTTCTTTCTTTCTTTCTTTCTTTCTTTCTTTCTTTCTTTCTTTCTTTCTTTCTTTCTTTCTTTCTTTCCTTCCTTCTTTCTTTCTTTCTTTCTTTCTTTCTTTCTTTCTTTTCTTTCTTTCTTTCTTTCTTTCTTTCTTTCTTTCTTTCTTTCTTTCTTTCTTTCTTTCTTTCTTTTCTTTCTTCCTTTCTTTCTTTCTTTCATGGGGCTACAAAAATGTAAAACAGTGACTTGAACCAGTGCTAGTTCAACAGAATAAATCTGAAAAGCCAAAACCAGAACTTTTTAAGATTGACAAATGACAAAGATGTATTGCAAGTGTGAGCTGAAGTGGTTTAAATGTTCAAGAACCAAGTTCAATGATATGTTCAAGTCATACATTTAGATATGTGTAATTTTGTTTGACATCTTTCAAGTATATATGCTGTGAAACTGTATTGCAGTGAGGCTGGTTGCAAAACATGTAATATTGCTATAATCCATCAGAAAATGAAAAAAGAGAAATTTTACAGGGCAATTTGCAAGCAGCAGTGAAACATGATGTGTGTGGCCTTGAGGATAATCTGCACTGGTCTACCTTCTGCTTCTCTGGAAAGGATAAATTTACACCATTTGACAAGCCCGTGTCAAGTCTTTTTGCTGTTTATTTGTTTGTTTGCTAATTTGTTTTCAGCTTAAAATAAAAAATGTCAAATATAAAAATAGGAGAAATTATCTAATATTTGACAGTAATATCATCTTTGCTCCTAAGAATCATTCAAGAAAATGGAAAGTACTTTAAGAGGATTCCAGAAAAATATATGTAAATGAGAAGTTTCAGCTCTAATTTTCTTGGTTAACAAACTGACATTTCCTAAATTAATAAATTATATGAGATATTCCATTCCTTTTTAGAACACTGATTTTTAAAAGATGAATCAATTTTCTCACAAATCTGCAAACTATATAACCAAAGTGGGTTTCTTTCTCATTTAAAATAGAGATGCTCTTTAAAAAAAAAGTTTTTTCATTTGTTTCTATAATTATCAGTTTTAGAAATGAAACTGTAGTGGTTGACTCCCACTCATGAAAGATGAGGAAATGAACATATTTACAATTCCTTCTTCCTAATCCACCCCCACACCTGCTGGTTTTATGGGTATCAAATGACATTTTTATCACAGAAACAGTTTTTAAAGTATTTCTGCAATATGGTTATTATTTTAAGATTTCCAATATGTATAGATACTGTGTGCTATTTTGATAATAATTATATTAACCCAATTCATTTTATAAATAAGACAATTGTTCTCTAATTTTGCATATATATTTTTGTTTTCTCTGAATGGATTTTTTAAATCATTATTTGAAATACTTGTTTCATTGTTTTCTGTGTTTTTTCTATCTGTAAAAAAAAACAGTGGAAATGAAGTTACTTAATCTATTCATGTCTAAAATGTCATTGTCCTGAATTTGCATAAATGAAGCAATTTAACTATGCATGAAAAGTATGTACCAGATAGGTATTTCTTTAAAGCCAGATATTATGTTCACTTTTATTCTGGAATATGAATATGATATTATTGTATAAAAATATAACAATACCTTAATTTTCCCCTGTCTTATTTTGTACAATCTAGATATTTTTATATTTTTATTTTGCTTAAAATTAAATACTCAAAATTATAACTCAGTGATTGGAGCAATAGCACAGCATGTAGGGCGTTTGCCTTGCATGCAGCCTCCGTCCAATTCCTCCGTCCCTCTCGGAAAGCCTGGAAAGCTACCTGTGGCGTATTCAATATGCCAAAAGCAGTAACAACAAGTCTCACAATGGAGACAATACTGGTGCCCGCTCAAGCAAATCGATGAACAGTGGGATGTTGACAATGACAGTGATAGTAATAACCTCATGGGATTTTTTGGCTCTCCTATAGAAGATATTTATTAATAAATACCTTACACAGGAAAATTCCCCTTGATTGTTCTTGGGACAGGAATACACAAGCTAAGTGTCAGCTGTCCTCACTGCCACATTCCACCTGCTGACCAATATCAGTGAAAATTCTTCTTTGATTCAGCTCAAATTATCTGGTACAATGCTCAAATCAGAGTTTAATTATCTGATAGGAAGTATTCTGCTTCAGTGTTTGTTCATTGCCTTGAAAACTCACTTTATAGCTTACTATAATGATATAAAATAGACAAATTATTCTGCAATGAACATTACCTCTAAAAAAATAAAAAAGAAAACATAAAGATCACATGTCTACAAAAAAAAGATAAATATCTGTGAAATATTTATGAAGAATCCCTGCCCTTATAATGGAGAAGTTACTTTGGTTCGTGACTACTTTGATTGTGAGCAAATACCTTACATAAATTTCTCTAAATTCCCTTTGTCCTGATTTTTGGTTTACAACTCTTGGTTTACTCTTTTCATTTCCAGGATGATCACTGTGGAGTGTGTATTTCTCTAAAGACATGTTTGTTTCTCTTTGAATTAATTATTATTCAAAATATCTCTCAGTTCTAATATTGAAGCTAGGACTATGCATAGTATCTTTGTTTTATTTATCATTTTATTTTATTTAGTATCTAGTAAATAGTTTAATATTTCAACAAAATAAAGTTTATCTTAAATTATTATTTTCTGTTAAAATAGTCCTTGTGATTTTTGTCAAATGGCAGAAACATTGTACCAGCTAGATTTTGCTATGAGATGAAAAATAGAGATAATGTCTAGATTGTATCCTGGAGATCAATTGTGACATTTGCCTCTGATGAATGGATAATGAGAATTTTTTCCAATCTTTGGAATATAAGGGAACCATAATTAACCAAAGCATGCTTATGGTTGAATGTAAAAATGTAAAATTAAAAAGTCTTGGGCTATTGGTGGACTATGTGTCAATTACATCAAAACCAAAATTTAAATATTTAGAGTTGTAGAATTAAAAAATAATCTTAATTCAAAGGTTTACCACTATTTCATTTACAAGTTAGAGCATGACACTTCGAAGAGGGACTTCTAGTTGGACTCAGATGAAACTGAGAATTTTTAATTCCAGTAACTCTAACATTCTGTTACAAAAATACTTTTTCCACCCATGTCTAAAATTTATTTGGAGTAGGTGGGGCCAGGAACACCCAGCAGTGCTCAGAAACAACATCTGGCTCTATCCTCGGGATCTCTCCTACAGGGCTGGGAGGATACTATGAAATCTTTGGGATCAAATATGGGTTTTTTGCACGCGGAACCTGTGCTCAGCCTGCTAGTTATGTCTCTCCTTCCTTCCTTCCTTCCTTCCTTCCTTCCTTCCTTCCTTCCTTCCTTCCTTCCTTCCTTCCTTCCTTCCTTCCTTCCTTCCTTCCTTCCTTCCTTCCCTTTTATTTCTTATAATCTTGTAAATTTCATAGAAGAATTGCAAAAATAACATCTGAGATCCTACCTCAACCACACATTTAACTTCTGTATTTGAACCTGTATGAATATCAACATTTTCCCTGAATCCAATACAAACTCTGTGCTAGTAATAAGTAATATATATACAACAGAAAACAATGTTTCATTAATTTTGTTTAATAAAAAGTGAAATGAAAACTGTGTGTTCTTATTTAAAAGCTATTTGGGTCTAGAAAGAATATTTAGTTGCAAGATAGGATGCTTGCCTTGCGCATGACCCATCTGGGTTCAATCCTGGGTACAATATATATCCCCATGACCCATCAGGAGTCACTATAAAGATAGTGGAAGGAATAAACACTGAATACTTTCTTAGTATTCTAACAATACAAAGAAAACTTGTTAGAATAAGGATAGAATACAATATTAAATCAAGAATGGTGATAATTATGTGAGTGAACTTAATCTAGAAGCTGGTCCTCCATTTTATCTGCTTTATAGACTAAGCTTGAAAATGATTAATATTTAATGAAGTTACAATTTCATTAATTCCTTAGCAAATGCAGTAGATGTTTAAAAACTTATGGATATAGACTGTTAGAAAAATATATCAAAGATATTTCTCTATATCATTTACCAAGTTAACACACAAAGCACTTGCTACTGTAAAACATTGATAATTTAAATGTGGGGAAAACTAAAATGTGTTTGGAAAACTCTCTATTAGTGTCCTGTCTTGGCCATCAGTGATAACAGAGGACAGCATGAATTTTCCAATTAAAATAGGAAGAGAATATGATCAGAGTAGAAGAGGCCAGTGGTAGCATTCAACTATTGAATGCTAATAATAATAATATATGCATGTATAAGTGTGTGTGTCCAAAATGAAAAATGTTATATTTTTGCCTGGAAAATCCTGATTAATAACACTATTATAAGAGGGTTTTTAAGAAGAAAACTGATGGATATTTCTTTCTGAAATAGGAAACATTCCTGATTGGTGGCCAAAATTGTAAATTTATCACAACATAAAAAAGCAGTACCTTCTCATTCTCTTTCAAATTTAACACAATTGCATTTTTAGTCCAGAATCTCTTGATTCAAGAGGGGGATTTTTCTTGCTTAAAAATTTAGTAGTTCTGTTAATATTCATCGCCCTCTAAGCCTTCCTCTAGAGAACGCAATCAATTATTTTTTGTTTTGTTTTGCTTGGGGGCTATATCCGGCAGTGCTCAGAGGTTACTCCTGTCTCTGCACTCAGGAATCATACCTTGTCATTCTCAGGAAACCAAATGGGATTCTGGGGATCAAAACCAGGTCATCTGCATGCAAGGGAAACACTCTGACCTCCGTACTAAGATTCTGGTCTCTGAACTTTTGAAATTTTCTTTGGAAGAAAGGTAAAATATTTGTCATTTAGTGATTACCAGATATTGGATCTAATTTACTAATCCTTGGTCTCCAAGTTCAAGTTCTAGGCACAGCCACCAACAATTAAAATGAAGTTCATTGTGGAGTTTCACCCAAGTTAAATAAGCTTAAAGTGTGCTAAGATGCTCTGTATGTTTCTATTGTTTATTTCCTCACTTACTGAATGCGTATTGGGACAGCCATGCTTAGAAAACCAAAGAGTACTCCTCTTAAATTGCATAATTTTTACACCAGGGTCTTATTCACTTTGATGATCTATTTCCCTCAGGAAAAATGCAGACTTCTGATATATTTTCATCCAATCTGCTCAAAATCCCAGGAACCACATTAAAAGTTATCACTTAGACCCAAACGAAGTTCTTAAACTTTTTTTGCTTACTTTCCTTATGGGGTTTAATTAACTTAATAGGTGCTATCATAGGGTAATCTAAAAGAAATTGGCTATAATAAGGCAGTAGCCTTATTCTATTCTTCCTCTCAAGTTATAGTAAGCAAAGATTATATATATGCATACATATACAAATATATGTATTAAACCAATGTCTTAACTCATTCACTCCACTATCTTCTCTATAGGATCTAGTTCAGCTAATAAAAGCAAGGTAAGCAGTACAAAATAATACCCGAGAATCAGACAATTGGTGATGGCTTGGCTTATAGTAACAACCCTCTCTTCACGTGATTCTGGCAAAAACTAGTAATGTGGTCACATTAATATACAAAAAAGTACAGAAAGAGTTACTAGAAAGACAACTATTTGCTAGTACTGGCAGATGACATGGGATCAAGACATAGATTAACCATTTCTATTATAAATCATGTAGCCACATATCACTTGTCACTGTATCACTGTCATCCTGTTCATCGATTTACTCGAGCAGGCACCAGTAACGTCCCAGCCCCGATATTTTAGCAGCCTCTTCTTACTCATCATTCTGGAGGCTCTTTCAGGGTCAGGGGAATGAGACTTTTTATTGTTACTGTATTTGGAATA
The DNA here is from genome assembly GCF_027595985.1 of Sorex araneus. Classification (NCBI taxonomy): domain Eukaryota; kingdom Metazoa; phylum Chordata; class Mammalia; order Eulipotyphla; family Soricidae; genus Sorex; species Sorex araneus. The sequence continues at coordinate 185,415,728 of NC_073313.1, forward strand.
TTGAGTATGCCACGGGGATATTGCCAGGCTCTTCCGTGTGGACGGGATACACTCAGTAGCTTGTTGGGCTCTCCGAGAGGCATATACATATACATATACATATACATATACATATACATATACATATACATATACATATACATATTTCCCTTTATGATGATGTGTCACGTGGCCATGTATTCATTGGTTATATTAGGAATTGAAAGAAATCTGTAACTTATAAATTTTTCTGTTCATTTTATTGCAAAATGTATTCAATCAACCCTAGTTCAATTTGTTGGTGTTTTAACTTTGTGCATTTGTTTAATTAATTTGGGAAGTGAACACTCAGAAGGGCTCAAGGAGGACTTCAGATTTGAGCTCAGGAATTATTCCTGGTGGGGCTCAGGGTATGATGTGTGATGCCTGGGATCAAACCCAGGTGGGCAGCAGCTTGCTAGGAAAGATCCCTGCCTGCTGTACTATATCTCTAAGTCCCAATTTGCTGATGTTATGGAGTGTTGAATATTAACCCTAAGTGTTTTCGACTTCATCAATGAATTGTCCCTTTTCTTCCTCCCAGCAAAGCTTGAAGCTTATAGTATTCTTGTGAGCATCCCGAATCCCCTGAGTTTATCTTTAACATTTCCTTTATGTTTTAACCTTCATTATCACAGTTCTCCAAGTCAATCTTGGTTACTTATAAGCCAAAACTTTCTGATAATTCTGAATTTTGTATTTGTAGTGAATCACTTGCTTTTCTTTTTTTTCTCTTTTCCCCTAAAGCCTTTTCATATATTACTACAGAGCAATGATTTTTGCTTAAACACAGAAAAACCTTAATTTTATGCTCTTAATATTTGGGAGTTGATTGACTCTGAAATATATCTACTCCTGGGCATAATTACTTTGTCATAATTACTTGACTCAGGCTTCAGTTGCTATACTTACTAACACTGCAAAAGGGAGGTCCCACCATGGGACTGGGTTGGACCTGGGGAGAGTGGCAAAGTAACTCCGGCATCGAAACAGGACATTCTAGAGAGCATAAATGCATGATCTTGATGCAAGCTGTTATGACTGAAGAGACAGGATCCCCATGGGGAAGGATAAACTGAACTAGCCTGAGGACTTAGTCTGGGATTTATGGTAAAAGCCTCGCTTGCTCTCAGAGCCCAGAGAACTAACTTTTGGGATATTTATCTCTTAGACTTTACCTCTTAGCCATCCAAACCACTGCAAGTATTGGTAAGAAGTAGAATTAATTGTTTGACTGTTTGATTAATTGTTTGATATGTACGACTAGAAGGAAAGAGAAAAGCAATATAGATATCCCTCGAAAACTGAGCTGCTCCTTGAGATTATACACCTCCCCACCTCCCTCCCACCCCCGAAGAATTGCCCCTGCTAGAATGTTTTACTTCTGTAAATCACACAAACATGCAGTCCTACACCTCTGACCCCTTGAGATGTTCTATAAGGATGCTAGCAGCTCTGCATTAAATAGGCCATTTTCACCATAAGGCTGTGGTCCCTGACTCTCTGTCTCTCTGTTGGGGAGGCCTGGGGAGGATGGGAGGTGGCTCTCGGCCACCCAATTCACATGTGCCACAGCAGCACCCACACACTGCCTTGTAAACTCACAATGGAGTGTTAAAGATAGCATTGGTAGTAGTCTATGGCTTTTAGTGCTTTTAGTGTACAGTTAGGAATTGGTTCTCAGTATTTTCTATATCAAAACACTTTCCCAACTATCTGTGAATTTCCCACATATTATCCTTGACTTCAATTCACGTTTCCCAATGGAGAAAATTGTGCCCTTTACGTCTATTACACTTACTTCTTATATATTATATTTTCTCATAGAAAGAGAAATTATATTTTTAATATTGATCTTGTTAAAATTTTTCTGCAGGACTGGAGCTATAGGACAGTGGACTGGAGCGATAGCATGATGGCACAGCAAGTAGGGCATTTTTTCTTGCTTGCTGCTGACCCGGTGGAATGCTCAGCAAGCTACAGAGAGTATCCTGCCCTCACAGCAGAGCCTGGCAAGCTACCTGTGGTGTATTTGATATGCCAAAAAACAGTAACAACAAGTCTCATAATGGAGACTTTACTGGTGCCTGCTTGAGCAAATTGATGAACAACAGGACAAAAGTGCTACAGTGCAGTGCATTTGGTCATTTATTCAGATTACCTAGTAATCTTTTTTTTTTTATTTGGTATCAGGAATACAGCTCACAGTATTTAGGTGCTAAGGTGCTAAATTCCTGTCTCTGTGCTATAGGATCACTCTTGATAGTGCTTTAAAACTAGATATGGTGTTGAAGATCGAACCCAGATGGGCAAGGCAAAATAGCCCACCATTGTATATGTAACTCAAGAGATATTTTGAAATTCTGCCTTATTCTGTCACCGTTATTTACTTTTTTTAAATTATAAAATGCTTAGATTTTAATATTTAATGACAATCACGTTGTTTTGTTTTGTTTTGCAGACAAACCAAAAAATGCTCAGGGCTTACTACTAAGCTTGGTACTCAGGAATCACTCCTGACAGTGATCAGGAGATTAGATGGGAATCAGGGATTAAACCTGGGTTGGTCATGCGTAAGATAAATTGCCTACCTGCTATACTATCCCAGCAATCATCAGAAATATTTTCACCTTATAAGTATGTCTTTTTTGTTTTTTGAATCACCATGAGATGCACAGATACAAGGCTGTCCATAGTTTATAATCCATGATTCAGTTTCAGTCACACAATGTTTTAACATCCAACCCTATTCATCCTCCACCAGTTGTACATTTCCTCACCCCCTCAAAAATAACCAAGCCCCCCATTTCCCATTCTCCTTCTACCAACCCCCAGCTTGTCTTTATGGTAGGAACTTCCCTCTCTCTGTCTCTCTCTGTTTCTTTCTCTCTTCCTTTCTCTTTCTTTCTCCTCTATCCTGACTTTCTTTTTTCTCCCTCTCTCTTTATCTCTCCTCTCTCCTTATGCCTCTCTCTTTTTTCTCTCTCTCTTTCACTTTCTCTCTCCTCTCTCTTTCTGTCTCTCTCTCTTTCTCTCCTCTCTCCTTTTGGGCACTATGGTTTGTAACATAGATACTGAGAGGTTATCATGTTTGTTCTTTTACTTTTTTTCAGTCTAAGTTCTTATCCAGACTGATTATTTTCAACTCTCATAGTCATAGTGGTTCCTTCTCTATGCCAACTGCCTTTCCCCCAAGCACTGGGAGCAGGATTCCAACTGTGGACCTATCATCCTGGCCCTTGTTTCTACTGTCATTGAGTATCAGTATCGTATTATATTTTATTACATCCCACAAATGAGTCTAATCATTTCAGGTCTGTCCTTCTTCTGATTCATTTCACTCATGGATTGAGAGGATTAGCACTGTCAGACTGGCAATACTCCCCAAAGCATTATACATATTTAATACAGTCCCTATTAGCATACCCATGACATTTGAAAAAAAAAAGACCAAACACTCCTGGAATTCATATGGAACATCAAACCCCCATGAATAGCTAAAGCAATCCTTGAGAAAAAGAAGATGTGAGGCATCACCTTCCCAAACTTTAAACTACTACAAATTGGTAGTAATTCAAACAGTATGGTATTGTAATAAAGACAGACATGCAGATGAGTTAAATAGAGTGAAATATCTGGCAACTACTGTGGTGCTGGGAAACCAGAGCAGCTATATGCAAAAATATGAACTCACACCTCTTTCTAACATCAAGCACAAAAGTAAGGTCAAAATGAATTAAAGACATCAATATCAGAACTGAATATGTAAAGTACATAGAAAAAATGTGGGTAGAACCCTCCATGACACTGAAGCTAAAGGCATCTTTAAGGATGAAGCACCACTGATCAAGCTAGTGGAAGCAAAGATAAACAAATGGAACCACATTAAACTAAGAAGCTTCCGCACTGCAATAGAAACAATAACCAAGATACAAAGACAGATTGTGAAATGGGGAAAATATTCACCCAAAACTCTTCAAATAAAGTATTATTATCAAAGATATACAAGTCACTGGTAGAAAGTTACTAGGGGAAAAATATCCAACCCTGTCAAAAGATGGGGAGAAGAAATGAACAGAAACTTCCTCAAAGACAAAATTTGAATGCTCAAAGGTCACGTGAAAAAATGCTTTACATCATTAATCATCAGGAAGATGCAAATCAAAACAATGAGATATCATCTCACACCATAGATATTAGCATATATCAAAAAGATCAGCAGGGACAAGTGCTGACATAGATGCAGGGGGAAAATGGACTCTCCTTCATTGTTGGCAAGAATGCCCTCTGGTCCAACCATTTTGGAGAACAATATAAGCATTCCCCAAAGAGCTATAAATTGAGCTTCCATGTGACCCAGAATTGCAATTTCTAAGAATATACTCAGGGGGTCCAAAAACAAGCAGCAAAACTGTCATATGCACTTCTGTGTTTATTTAGCACTCTTAATAATAACCAGAGTCTGGAAACAACTTGGGTGCCCCAAAATAGACAATGGGATAAAGAAAGCATGCTACATCCTACATCTACACAATGGAATACTATGCAGCTGTTAGGAAAAATTAAGTCATAAAATTCACTTGCAAAAGATTTGACATGGAGAGTATCTTGCTAAGTATGTCTTTTTAGTTGCTGTAACTTTGCATGATCAAGTTATGTAAGTTTCAGGTAAGCATCATTGAAAGTAAACACATATTTCACTTTTGTCCCATTTAGCCCTTTTTAACCCTTCTTCTTGTTCCATTTTTTAGCCCTTTTCTTGTTCTAAACTTGATCTTCATAGTCCAAAAAGTTTATTTTTGTTTTATTTGATTTTTAAGTTTGTTTCTGTACACCACATATAAATGAAATCATGTGTTGTTTGCGTATGCGTGTGTGTGTCTGTGTGTGTTTTATCTTTTCCCTTTTGGCTTATTTGGACAAGCGTTTTTCTCTCCAGATTCAGCCACAATGTTACAATTGGCAGCATTTCTTCTTTATTTATAGATGAATAGTACTCCATTGTGTGTGTATGCCATACTATTTTTTCTATGAGATTATAGGAATAAATTGCTATTCTTGGTTATCTTAATATGCTGAACTGTGAGTGCACAAATATCTTAGAATTTGTCATATTTGGGAGTAAATGGATAAAAGTGGTATAGTTAAATCAGATGGAATTTCTAGTTTTTAAATTTTAAGGTATCTCTATGCAGTTTTTCCTAATGAACACACCAATTTACTTCCCATTGAACCATGTAAAAATGTTCCATTCTCTCCTCTCTCTACATTCCAACACTACTTGTTTAAGGTGACATATCATTATTACGCTTTCTCTTAATAAAATGATAAGAATCTTGTCTTATACCTATTTACTATCTGTATATATTCTTTGCAGTAGTATATACTAGTGAAATCATTGCCAACACATATGAAGCATTTGCTTAATATCCACTTTCTTAATTGATGATGTCATCTTTGTTATATCATTTGTACTCATGTCACTTATTGAATTTTTTATCATGTGGCACTGCAGGTTTTTTTTATCTCTAAGAAACCTATCTGGCCATTCCTGAGGGGGATTGTCCCATATATCTTCTTTAGTATTCTTAGTGATATTTTGATTTCTTTCTGAGAAGTAATCTAAGAAATAAAACTAGATTTTCTGACATTACAAATTATTTATGTTGCCTCCTGACATATAAGCATTTTTTCTGACATTTCTGATATGTAGATATGCCAAAACTTTCTATATTAAATCCTATATAAGACAATAAGAACTAGCTGTGTCCATAAAAATATATATACATTACATGTTAATGACATTTGAGTTTTGTGAGTACCAATATATCAAGTACTTGGCAGAAATGATCATGCTTTAGTTTTAAAATAATGTTGAATTAGTATGAGTTTGGCTATGATTTATGCTATTTTGATGCAGATATCACAATTCTATGACTAGAGTGTAGTATAGTAGTCATCTATACTATAGTAATTACCAGTTTCTCTCTCCACTCTTAATTTACATGTTATATTTATACCTCAATGACCCAAAAGTCTCACAATGGAGACGTTACTGGTGCCCACTTAAGCAAAATTGATGAACAATGGGATGACAGTGCTACAGTGCATTTATACCTCTTAAACCCTCATTCATAGTCAGAGAATGATGCTACCTTTATCAGTAGTTGCATGGGCTACCTAATATACTTCACCAAAAATAATCCATACAACAAAATTAAAACACACAATCTTATAAACTGAATATAAAACTGAAATTATAAACAAATTAAAACTGAAATTTTAAAGAAGTAAGGAGTGGGAGAATATGGCAATCATCAGTAATTGGAAACAATTTGGAAATTTCTTTAGACAGTTTTACAGTTGCAGGAAAGCTGTTTTTTATGTTTCAAGACATCACTGGAGACAATTTGTCAATTGTTCTGCAATCTTTTTATCCAAATAATCTCATTTTTGGTCTCAAATATCAATCTTCTCATTATTATTCTAACCTTTAACTGTCTCTCTATCCTAAAGTCACTGAGAGGTTTGGAGCAATGGTAGAATGTGTACTATAGTATATCCTTGTCTTACATAGGGTGCTACTGAGTTAAATGCCTAGAAACACATATGATTCCCTGAGTCCCAAACTAACTGATTCCTGAGCACATTGCCAAGAGTAAGCCCTGAGAATTTATGGGTATGACCCAAAATTCTAAACAAAGTCAAAGCCACATTACAAAGGATTTTTGTTAAGGCAGCACACCATTATCTGATACAAATGCCTTAAAAGTATATAAAAATTACCTCAAAAGTCGGTAGCTTTAAAACCTCTACTATCATTTATGTCTTAATAGTTTTATGCTGTGGCTTAGGACTAGCTGGGTAACGCATCACTATTTCATTTAGTTCACTCATGCATTTTTTATGATTGACGGGAGCACTAAAAATATCTCGCTCACAGGGCTTTTATCTCAAGTGAAATGACTGTCTCTGTTAGGATCTGCCAGTTTTATGCTATTCTGTACTACTTTTAATCTAGAAGATCTAACTCTCTTATCCTTAAGATTGTTTCTTTAAATGAAATCTCAGAATAGCAACAGAGTCAAGATGTAATGCCTTTTAAGAACTAAATTTGAAACTTCAACAGTGATACCACTACATTCTACCATTCAAATAAATCTTTCAAAGTGCATGCAAGTTAAATGTGAAGGGGACTAAAAACAGGGTAAATTAAAGACGTGACTAATCATAATTTTAATGATAACCCATCCTGTCATCTTATAATAAAAGGCACTTAATAATGTTTTAGAATGCAGTAACAATAAATATGCTTCTAGAGTTTGTTAACATAAATGAAGCAATTCCAATATAATTATCTTCCATAAGGTCTAGTTAAGACCATTAATCAAGGATCCAAGAAGTTGTATGGGAGGCAAGGCACCTGCCTTATATGTATGTGACTGCCTCAAGACTGTGTCCTTAAACTCAAATTATGTTCCCCTGAGTGTGATCAAGAGTCACTCCTGCATGAAGAACCAGGGAAATCCCTGATCATTGCTGGGTGTAGACCCCAAACAAAACAAAAGCAAAAGAGCATTAAGAAAACACTATTGGGGTGGGAGCAAGGGGAACAAAAAAGGACTATTAACTAACGAATTTCTGACAAAATGTTAGAGTATATCACAATGGCCAAATGATGCATATCATAATATACTTTAGCACAGAGTATCTGTTTCAAATCCTGGATTGGCAACTTGCTTATTGTGTTTATTAAGAAAATTGTTGCACTTGATTTTTATTGTTTTTTTCTGCTCAGCCAAAATATTACACATCACAGGGATTAAATTGAAAAAACTTGTAGAATAGCTTCTGGCAAATAGTGTCATTTTGTAATTGCATAATATTAGAATATAATTTGAGGTAGATGAGACAGAAAAAATAGTTATAGTTCAGAGTTTTAAATGTTGTGATCATTGCATTTCTCTGATCAAGATATCTGGGAAACTCAGAGTAGGGCATGCTCAGAAAATTGAAATTTCTTTAAGCATATGAATAGAATTTGTTAGAATAGTCGTAACATGAAAATAAAGATGAAAGTCTAGATTGTGGACAAGGGAAATTTATTTGGGGGGTGGGGCAAGTGTGGGTCCTGGCCAACAACAGAAGAGTGAGAAAGATATAGGCAAGAGGACAATATCATTTATCCATACAAGCATGTGTTTTTTTAAAGAATACTATCATTTAAGTGATTTAAGTTTTTAAAGCCTTCAAAAGAGAATACCTTCAATCTGGTATTTAATGATGCTGACTTCAAGTAAGAAAAAATATTTGGCATTTTAATGCATAAGAAAATATTTTTATACACATAATCTATCTCAGCAACCCAGATGCTGTACAAAATCAGATTTACATGTAGACTAATGGATGTACATGCAAATGAATATTTGATGAATATATAAGAGCTTCTTAAAGGCAATATAGGAAAACAACCACCTATGCAATTCTGAAATACATAAAAATTTTAAAAAATAATACTATAAAAATTTCACCCTACTGAATTCATTTGTAGAAAAATTTCTACAAAGATAGCTCAAGTGTTTTATATCTTGAGTATCCCTACTTAGGTAATATTTATACCTTTTGAGATTTATCTTTTTTTAACACAAACTTTGTGTGTTAATAAATATTTAACTTGTACCATGTTACCATTTTAAAACAATAGCATTATATATATTTGATACATATTTATGATACATTGAGACATTTTTCATAAATTTTAGATCACATATTTTTATACATGAGATGTATAGACATAATTATATATAAAAATTATGGAACATTTCTAGTCCCATGGGTTTTAAATAAAAGAATTTATTTGTGAGCTATATCATTATAAGAATGGAATGTATTATTATCCAAGTCATAGCTAAGAAAGTAGCCCAAATACATAAATTCATTTCAAATGGAGAAAGGAATTATTTCTTCCATCACCTAGTACTAGATATCATTAGCATTCAATCTACTTGACAACCCCTAATTCTGCCTAACCTTGTTATACTCAATCATGACTCTGATGAAGCAGTTTTAAATAAACAAGTCTGTTATTACTGTCATATCTCGTTTAAAGCAGATAAAAACAGAGCTAGGGGAGACCATTGCATATGGTCAGGAGATTATAAAAGCAAGTGCTAACTAGAAATGGGAAGAACAGTCAACAGCATTTTGCTGAAACCATCTGTTTCCAGTCCGGTGTTTTAATGCTTGAAAGTTCAGCAATTATTAATATAGAAAGGCATCTATGTGGTTTCATATAATTTAAAGTAGTTAAAATTCCATTGATATTATATTTGCAATTGCTGTGCACTGTAATTTGGCATCAAAAATTTTAAAAGTCTTGGGAGAGTGATGTACATTACCTTTGACTTGTTTTATGTTTTGCATAGTACCTACTACATTTTTACTTTCAAGTGTGCCTTCCCCAAACCCCTGTTGAATGTATTAAGCTTACCTTTTACTCTAGACCTTCCAGGATCACTAAATTTACGTGCAGACTTATAACAACTGATATTATGTGATTCTTTTCAGTCTGCTAAACTGATAACTATTGATAATAGTGTTAATGTACTAGTCACCCATGGCCACATCAACATACTTTTGTCCAATATTTTAAAATCTACAGGTTTTCACGGATCTTTCTCTTCATGTTACTAAATGTTCATGATTTCCATAACAGTCTAGCATATATTGAATATTGGTATCCCTTGATTTTAGTCAAATGTACTGTTTTCTAGAATGAATTACATACACCTTCCACAAATAGGCAACACTATGGGATGGCAACGTCAGAAATATACATTGAGTGCTCTCTAATGACATAATGTAGTCATGTAAACTCATATGAATAACAATTTGACTAGGTAGAGAGTTTTTAGTAATATAATAGTCCCTTAAGATTCATAAATGGCTTTATTACTTTCCAGAAAATTATGCTGTACAAAAGTTTAATGTTACTATGATTATGCCCCTATGGGTTTTCATTGTGCTTGATACTTAATATTTGATTTGTTCACCTTAAAATTTATGATTTTCATGGCATATAGCTGACTTTACTTCTGAAGATCTCTTTGGTGAAACAATAAGTCCAATATATATATATATTTGAATACTGTTCCAATCAGTTGGTAAATGGAAAACATATATCATCCTGAAAAACAGCATTGCACACTAGTGTAAGAAAACTCTGATAAGTCCTGAACTCAAGAAATTTGGTAAATTTGCCATTACCCAGTGCTCTTCAAGGTTATTAGAATAGCCAACACTTGTTTCCTGTCACTTCTAATCAATGAATGTGGAAATCATACTTTTGCAAAATATTTAATAAATACTGATAATTTCTAAGTAATTTGAAGTGATAGCTGTGTATTTTTAAAATAAATTTCCGTATTTTGTTTATTTGAAAAATGTTTCATTTTATTACCTAGTCAATTATCACTTCTATTTAGAATTTTGTACTTCATTGAAGCATCAAATATTTATTTCTTATTTCCAACATCATGTCTGGTAGTTAAAATCACTTTGGTTAGTTAAGTCTCTTGGTTTGAGACAACAGAAATGAACTTTCACAGAATTTTGGAGCATAAACACTTAAGAAAACTTGTCTTCAAATCACTCTCTAAGGCAGAGGGTAGGATGACAAACTGGACTCAAGGAGTTGAAATAAAGATGGTGACAAATCACAAATGAGAATCCTACCAGTCATCATACTTGTACTTCAGATATTGCCTGGGCATGAAAGTTACTCTTCTGTGTTACTGTTGCTAATGTCCAGATTTGGAGATGGAGGAGTAGTCTTGGGGTTCTGCTTTCTGGCATCCTTGCAGCCACAGTCACTGTCATCTCGTTGCTCATTGATTTGTTCAAGCGAGCACCAGTAATGTCTCTCATTGAGAGACTTATTGTTACTATTTTTGGAATATACAATACACACGGGTAGCTTGCCAGGCTCTGCTGTGCGGGGGAGATACTCTCAGTAGCTTGCTGGGCTCTTCAAGAGGGGCATAGGAATCGAACACGGGTTTGCCGAGTGAAAGGCAAATGCCCTAACGCTGTGCTATCGCGGCTGCAACCACAGTACTTTATTATATTTCTCTAGTTCCCTGAATTTTCTCAGGAAGAGTATTTCATTTAAACAAGATGTTTCATTTTATGTGGCTAAACATTTGGATTAAATGACCCAGATAAATCCCACAAAGAAGGACTGTTGACCTTTAGCTTCATGGGAAGCAAATATGTCTTTCTCTCTCACTTTGAATTAAACTAATATAGGCAAAATATGGAAACAAGACAGTTATCCAAGTAGAAAATGACTAGATAAAGGACCTATGGTACATATACACTACACTATACTCCACAAGTCTATGAAAGAACTATTTAATCCATGTCTACGTGGATGAATCTGGAGAGTATCATGCTGAGTGAAGTTAGTCAGAAGGGAAGAGACACAGATGATTTCTCTCATAAATGCAGGATATAAAGAGACATAGAGTAGTTTAGAGTTATCATAGGGGAATAACAAATGCCCCGAGACAACAGAATCTGACAACCTGTCTTCAATAGGGAACTTGTGGGACAGATGTCTCTGAACCTATGGTGAAGTGAAGTAGAAAGTCTGGTGAGGAGTTTGCTGCTGGAATATTTCATGTAGGAAACCTATTAACAGTTTTTAAAACTACAGTACCAACAATAAAACATAAGTTAAATTTTAAAAAGTAAATAAAATAAAAGGTGTTTTTTGCCTAGGCAACCAAACACTCACACGTGCAAATGTCCTTTATTTCACTAATTGGCTTTAGAACTACCCTTGTTCCTTATGTGTAATGAGTAGTGTTTATAATTATGTTGATGAATATTTGATTTTATGGATGTCTATATCACCTAGCTTCATTGTTTTAAAATTCTGTCTGCATCTCAATTAACTTTTCACCTCACACTGTTATCCTATCTTATCTCCCGTTTTATTGAATCCATGCTCCATAAATTGACTAAGATAACAGCAGATGCTGTTTAAAGTTTATTTCTTTTTCCTACAGTGAAGGTCTTGGAAAAATAAAAGTACTTATGCCTTTTATTATGTATTTTCTTTACCATAATAAAAGATTTTCTTGCCTTTAATATTATTTATTTTTCCATCTTTATTCATCCTTTTAAAATGAGATGGCTGTTACATTTAGTGTCTGGTTGGTCCTAAAACAAAGCAAGGATAATTATCTTTGCTACTTCACACATCTAAAATTCACCCCTGCATCTCTATAGGGAGAGCTGATTCAGCAGCCCAGGGAATGTGTAAAGGAACAAGTCATTCGGAATTGAGTATGTGGAACACATAACCCCTGCCTAGCACCAAATTTGAGGAAACTTAGACACTTCTTGCTATTGTCACCTTCAATGTCAGTCAGTACTTTTTATGAAGAAAACCTGTCATGTTTTCACTCTTCCATAAAGAGTGTGCCTTACTTCCCATGGGATATCCCTTTCAATAGAAATACTGTAGTCAATTGTTTCCACTCCTATGAAGTGAAACAGTCATAGGAGTGGTGGGTGTGGATATCAGAGGATGATTTTCTCCGACATTAGAGAAGTGCTTCCTTGGTGAGTTGAGAGAAACATAAAGATCAACGTTAATCATTGAGAAGGATCTAAATGACATATTATACACATAGAATAACTACTATTCTAAGTTGAAGGAACTCACATTATCTAGGATTATATTCAGTTATGTTCTGCAAAATTAAGGTATATTCATGGAAAGGAAGTTTCATTCCTGTTCTACCTCAAAGGTAATGCTATCTGAATTATCAATCTTTCTGTTACCAAGAGTGGGCAGGGACCTCAATTTTCATGGTTTTTCTCCCATTCTGAAAGAGAAGTTTGATTCTACTCAAACTTTGCCTAGGTTTGAATCTGTATACAGTTTCTAGCTTTTCTATAAACTCTGATGACTATTGATCTTCTTTCTGAACCAGTAAATAAAGTTTCAGACTTTTTTTTAACTTATCAGTTTTATGTATCCTTTTTCTATCTTGTTTTTTTGTTTTCTACAGGGTCACCTGGTGGTGCCCATAGGCAACTCCTGATTTGATATACCAGAGACCATGCAGCTCTCTCTAGAGAACAAAACCATGCTTCAAGAATACAAAATATGTACTCAGCCATTTGAGCTATCTCTCTGGCCACAATTTTATATACCTTATTCATTTATTTGTATATTTAGTACAGTGTTTTTATTGATGCAGATATTTTTGTCTTTACTTGTGTACTACATTGTATTTCTAAGTAATTTGCTGGGGCCAGGGTCAAGTTCAGTGGTAGAATACTTGCTTTGCATGTGTGAGACTCTGGGTTCTATTCTTAGCACACCAACCTCACATACAAGTCATTCATTGGTTTAATAGATGACTAAGCTTAGACTCATTTCTCACTAGGATTTTTTCCCTCTCAATTTTGAACAGAAAGCTTTACCTTTACTCATCATAATCTTTATTGGACTTCTAAATTTTAATTAAAAGCTAGCTACAAATGTGACAAAGTGCAGACATATCATAATAGATTTGCATATATTACTTGTTCATTCAATAGTTTACACTTTTATTTTATATCTAAGAGTTAGTTGTGAAGAATTAAGTTTCAATATTGACAAATTTGGTTGCAGTATTTTCTAAAGTCACACTAACCTAAACTCTCAAATTATAAAGAAACAAAGTTAGGGGCTGGAGTAATAGCACAGCGGGTAAGGTATTTGCCTTGCATGTGGCCTACCCTAGTTCCATTCCCAGCATCCCATATGGTCCTCCGAGTACTGCCAGGAGTAATTCCTGAGTGCAGAGCCAGGAGTAATCCCTGTGCATCACCGGGTGTGACCCAAAAAACAACAAAAAAAAGAAAGATAGAAACAAAGTTAAATACTGTCATTTTGTTCATTTTGTATCCTGCACATAAACATATTTTATACTACACATAAAACATATAAAACTCATTATCAAAAGTTTTTCTAGTTTTACTTTAATTATATTTTTCAATATTTTTCAATGCTTCTCATTTTATTATTTCTTAAAAATCAGAACTGGAATATATTCATTAACTTGTGCTATAACTTTATTTAAAATAAATTAATATGTAGATTTAAAAGGGTCATATATATTAAAACTGCTATAGTACAATGTCTATGAGTTGGTTTATTTTTTAATTCAAAAAGTCTACCGTGAATAAAAGTTAGCTATTTTTTTTTTTACTAATAGGCTCACGGCAGAGCCTTGAAAGCTATTGGTGGCGTACTCGATATGCCATAAACAGTAACAACCATGGTCCTCATTCCTCTGATCCTGAAAGAGCCCCCAGTATGCCATCGGGCTACACTAGCATGCAACAAGGATGAATGGAGATGTTACTGGCACCTGCTCAAGCAAATCAATGAGCAACAGGATGACAGTGATACAGTGATACTAATAAACTACAATAATGTTGAAGAAGCAAATTCAGTAGCTGCTTTTCATTGGAAAGGGGGCTACATTTAAATAATTCCATATTTATTCTTATCTCTCTGAACTTAATTGTATAACAAGGTATCAGTTCAGAATCTTTTGGCATTTAAAATATGTTTGCATGTAATTCTTAGTCTAATAACCTCTTGTACCTGAAACAGAAAGTATAAGCTCTCTATCACAGAGGTCTTTTATTCCATGACCAGAAATATTCTCTAGAATCAATACTTAATAAATAATCTACTTTTAACCTAAGGTAAGACAAAAATAAATATAAAGATGTAGAATGCAATTGAAATAATATCTCTTAGAGGGACAGGAGAGATGGTACAGTGAATAAGGCACCTTGTTTGCACCCAGAAAAATCGGGTTCAATCCCTGGGAAATTTAATATAATAGAACTTTTAGGAAGATTTAGCCACTATATTTTCTCTTTTATATTGCTTTTAATTGAGATATCAATAATTTATAAGACTATGCATTTCAACTTTTTCAAATGTATGGTGCTTTACCTTAGTGGATAAGGTCTAAAGATTTAATTTTATTTGGTTTTGTATGTTCTCTCCCTATATTTCTTTTATATTTGACAAATTAGTGAAATAATTCAGTATTTGTCTTTCCTCATTTTTCTTAATGGGAGATCAACCCCAGACCTTCATATTTGCAAAATGTGTATACTACCACTGAGCTATTCTCTTTACCTTTAGAATAACTTTAGCACTGTCATCCCATGGTTCATCGATTTGCTCAAGGGGGCACCAGTAACATCTCCATTGTAAGACTTGTTACTATTTTTGGCATATCAAATACTCCACGGGTAGCTTGCCAGGCTCTGCCATGCGGGCGAGATACTCTCGGTAGTTTGCAGAATAACTTGACAGTAAAAATATCTTTTATTAGAAGAAACATAAAGATAAACACTAACCTATATTAAGACATATTATATTTGTTTTATTAATTTTATCTCCAATTTCAGTAACTTGTGTAAATATATTACAAAGTTCTTTCTTACAAGTATAGAAGCTATGGTTTAGATTATTTAAGTAAAGTATTCAAGACCATAAAGCAATTAAATAGCAAAACTAGGATTTAAATCTATATCTGTGCAAATCCAAATTAAATTCTTTCCCACCAGGATTCACCATTTTATTGATCACCTATTCATTAGACAAGTTTTTGTGGTACTAATGAAAAAACTCAAGATAATATTGCCTATGTCTTCATTCATGATGTTTTTCTGAAGAATAGAATCAATCTTCACTTTAGCAAGTGTCAGGAATTGTTCACAAAACAACTTTAACTTCCCACTCTGGTAAGGTCTTCATCTGATTAGCTATCACCAACCCCTGATTTACAATAGCTATTAGTTGGAGCTAGTCACTTTTACAGGCGTCCATGTACCATGAAGTGATTTGTCCATGGCCATATATAAGTATAGTTCAATTGGTTTGGGCAGGGACCATCCAACTGTTCAAACATTAATTTTATTATCAGTTCTTGATTTCAGCTTTAATTAAGTAATAATTTATTCAGCATTTCCTTCAAAGAAACTTACTGAGTGATTAATACTCATACATCATTTCAAGTGTCTATATATACTGTGTAAATTCAATAAATGGTACTGATTAACTTGAAGCCTGGCAGAAAAAGAAATATTGTTAAGGCAGATGATGTGGAAACAAACCAAGTACTGAGATAAGCAAAACTGAATCAGTTTGTGTTTCATTAATATAAGGGACAGAGTTGGGTTTCAGATAAGTTATAGGAGTTCAAAGTCATGTAATAAGAGAATCCACTGCAAAATCCTAAACTCTGTATCTTATTTTCATTTTCATTAGAAAAATCAACTATGACATTTCCATGAATATACTGGCATCTGACAATGCAGTCTTCCCAGGGGGCTAGCTGTATGGTAACCATGAGCTTAACCCCCCATCAACTTCTGCAGGATAGCACTCCACCTAAATACTGGGCTACATGCAGAATATCACAAGCAAATGCAATCATCATTAATACCAACTATTATTTCCACGGAAAGGAGTTAAAAATACAGTTGCAATGGAGGGGGCATACTAGCTTTCCACACACCAGCTGCATTTAACAGATAAGAATATAAATACCCAATTATAAAGCAGAAGTAAAAACAAATGAAGGTAGTCAAATCATTTGCACTCCATATAAATAAAGGCCCAAAGAATGAGCCATTATAATTGAGAAGTGTAAAAGGCAATGAATATTTAAAAAAGACTTGCCTATAACAATGGGTCAAATAGATTTTTAAAAATCCTTTTATATGTCACCAGAATTATTCTTAAGTAAATATGGGACTGAAATAATAAACATCACCAATTCTTATAGGTACCATTGGATACACTGCATCTTGGGAAAACAAGGGCTATTCTATTCCCTCCTTTTCCATTCACATGAGCTACCTTATGTTTTCTCTCTTATCCAAAGATTGCTATAACTTTTCTTTCTATGGCACCTTGAATGTACTTTCTCTATCAAATAAGCTATTAATAGATTTCCTTAATAGTAGAAGGTTTTCTTTTTTATCCTGTGATTTTTATCTTCTGGTCTATTAATTACTTTAAAAAATATTTATTGTTAAAGCACGGTGATTTACAAAGTTATACAGTTGAATTTTAGACATACAATTGCACCACTGGTCTACAACCAGTGTCACCTTCACTCCACCTATGTTCCGAGGTCCCTTTCCATATTTAGCATCCCCCACCTCATCCCCCGCCTCCAGCCTGCCCTCTGAACAGGCACCTTTCTAAGTTTAGTTCTTAACATTTGAGCCTCTTGATGTCAGTGTTGTTGACTCTATGGTGACTCTGTGGTTTATCAGATACATGGCTCTGTCATTCATTAATATACCTTTGTAGCTTAATCCCTTTCTCAACTGTCACCTCCCATTCTTCTCTTCACTTTTTTTTCCATCTCCTCTCAGGGGTCAAGATTGATATGGGCATCCTGCTTTTAAAAGACTATTCTCTCATCCAGTTATTCTGAATACCAAATACAAGTGACATCATCCTGTGTTTATCCTTCTCCTTTGGCTTATTTTACATGATGTATTCCAGTTCCATTCTTGTAACAAATGCATGATTTTATCTTTTTTTAACTACATAGTAAACTATGTAGTATTCCATTGTGTATATACACCACATATTCACTATTGGCTTATCTGTCGTTGGACATCTGGGTTGATTCCAAATCTTAGCTACTGTATAGACTGCTGCAACAAATGATGGTATGCATACTCTCTTGAATGAATGCTTTTCTGCCCTGTGAGATATCCAAAAGTGAGATGCTAGGTTATTTAGGAGCTAAATTCTGAGTAATCTGAGTACCTTCCATAATGTTTCCTATATGAGTTGGATCAGATATAATTCCCAAGAGCTGTAAATGAGGTTTCCCTTTTCACCCTATCCCTGCCAATAAAGATTTTTCCCAGTATTTTTGATATGTGCCACTCTCATTGGTATAAAATGATATTTTATCACCATCATAATTTGGATTTCCCAAATAATAAATGATAATGACCATCTTTTCACATGTCTACTGGCTACCCATGGGTCTTCCTCAGAGAACTCTCTGTTTTCTTTCCCCATTTTTTGATGGGGCTTTTAGATTTGTTGCTGTTGTTGTTGTTGTTGTTGCTATTGTTGTTGTTGTTGTTGTTGTTGTTTTGTTGTTGATATTTTGAGTAACTTATAGTTCCTGGATCTCAACCCTTTATCTGATATGGTGAGTGAGAATATTTTCTCCACACAGCTGTCATTTAGTTTTAAGCATGTTTCTTTTGCTGTAAAGAAAATTTTAAGTTTGATGTATTCCCATTTGCTTAGTTTTGACTCTGTACCCTTTGCTAATGACATTGTATTGTTGAAGACTCTGAGGTCTAGATCTTGGCACATTATTTATATATGTTCTTCAATTTACTTTATACATTAAAGTCTGATATCAAGTTCTTTGGTCCACTTTTAGTTGACTTTCGTGCAAAAGTCAATATGCATGTGCATATTGACTTTTGCACAAAAGCAATATGCATCCAGTATTAATTTTTTTCATGTGATTATTCAGTTCTCCCAAAACCATTTCTTTAAAAAGCTTTATTAATTTCATTCCATGCTTTCAGATCTTTTGTCAAAAAAACAGCTAACCATATATATGGGGGTTTATCCTTAGATACTCTGTTCTGATCCATTAGTCAGAGAGTCTTCAGTAGTTTCACATGCATGCTTTAATGGTGGCTTACTATTATTTTTTTCTTCTTAAACTTGTCATTTCTAGATAATTCATCTAAGTATTTGCTATAATCGTATTCACTAAAATGATAGAATCTTGAAAGAAAAATGAGGCCTTTCTTCCTTCCAACATTATAATCCTCAACCTCTTTTGGGGCACTCTGGAAATTTTCTACATGCCTATCATTTTTCATGCTGAATACTAATTACTGTTTTTCAAACCCCATTAGTTCATTTAAAATAAGTATTTACTCTTTTGTTACTCTTTATGGCAGATGTGACTGCTCAGTCATTCAATTTCAACAGCCTTATTAGTACTTTGGGTAGGTAAATGCAATCCTAGAGTACTAAAATAATAATGTGAACTGATTTTTAAAAATATACAAACAATATAAGTTATTTGATCATTAATGTGTTAAGTTGATATATTTTGGGTTTTGTTTGGTTAGGTTTTGTTTTGGTTTGGGGGCCACACCCGATAGTGCTCAGGGTTTACTCCTGGCCTTGTGCTCAGAGATCATTTCTTCTGGGAGGCTTAGGGGACTAAATAGGAAGCTGAGTATCAAACCCGGTTTGACCACATGCAAGGTAAATGCCCTACCCACTGTGCTATGATTCTAAGATCAAAGGTGATATTCTAATTATTAGATATAGTTTACAAGAGACTTGAGAGATAACACATGGTAAAATGCTTGTCTCACACCTGATCAACTTTTGTTTGTTATGTTACTTGGAAAAAATATTAAAAAATAATAAAATAATTCATTTTTTTCTGTACTCAGAATTATTGGTAAATGTATAAAATTCTAACCACTTGAATTGAGTCTGTTGATGCACAATGTCTTTAAAAGCAGGACAATCAGAAGCCAAATGATTAAAAATGTGATTATGTAAAACAAACAAGATAAACTACATCAAAAAGATAATATACATGTTAATATAAATTACTCTATTTTATACAACCAAAAACAATTAATACTGACAGTTAAAATTTGTAAGGTTTATGCATAGAAAAAGTTAATTCAACAAAGAATTACAGCTTTGTATTGTATAAAATACAAGACAAGACATAATTTGAATATGTGAGAAGATCCTAAACTTTGTCATTTACTAAAGAAAAATTAAGAAAGTAAAGTCTGTTTAGATTGGTAAAATTCTTCTGTAGGATAACATTGGTTTATCCTTTCTCCCTTACTACAGGGAGCTTAGGTTTATCAGGTTACACTCATCACTGTGCTCCAGCGTCACTCCCATTTCTTTCGCTTGTCTGTAATCTCTTTCTTTGTGCTCTGCTTCCCCAACCTCTATCATCTTTTCCCCCTAATCAGACTCTGTTAAGTTGTGTGGTCAGATTCCTCAGAAATGTATGATTTTATATTCATTAGTGAAATATTGTTTTTTCTCTTCTCCTTATGTCTTTTGCATAGTTATTTAAAGCAATGTCCTTTTTGTAAAAACAAAGAAAGATAATTTATATTATGCTTTTGTAACTTGGGAGTTAATTGACTCTGAATAATATTCACTCCTGGGCATCTGCTTTCTTGACTTAAGCCTTATTGCCCTTAGTTCCTGGCACCCCAAAAGCAGAGTCCTGACAAGGAACTAGATGGACTCAGGGAAAGCCGTGAGCTACCCTTGCATAGAAATGGGCCAGGTCAAAGCGACACAATACTTAACCACAAGTTAAGAACATGGTCATGGACAAATTCTGTCATGGTCCAAAAAGTAACAGCTGAATTAGGACCCTGCTAGGATTAGGAAAGATTAAATTGGCCTGAGCTCGTAGTCTAAGATCTATAGTGAGATGGCCCTAGGAAAACAATCCTATAAGCTTAATGTATCTCTTACTGTGTTCATATAAAATGATTAATATTATGAATGTTTATATGTTTGTTGGATTAGGAGAGGAGAAACACATCCATAGTGGAATTTCGCTCTTGGGTGGGTCCTGATGAATGAAAGTTTGTCCTAGAAGAAGCTTCCGCTGAGGGAATGACTTTACCTCTGTTGATTATATGACCACACCTATGTGTAATTATTACCTCAACCTCTCATGATATTTGGGAGTTAACTAAGGCTGTAAGTGTGGGCAGGAGGGAATATCTAGAAGAGAATCAGAGGAGAATAGAGATGTGAATGGAATAAATTGCAACCGACACCAACCAGTCTGGCCCTCATTCGCTCCTTCATTCAGCCATAGTTATTGGCCATAACTATGGCCAAAGAGGGGGAAGCAGCTTGAGACCACCATATGCAGACAGAGATAGAAAGAGCCAACACGGCTTCAAATTTATTTTTTTAATTTTAATTTTTTAATTTTTTTTTAATTAACGAGTCACAATGAGGGTACAGTTACAGGGTTTCATGCCTGTGTTACAGTTATACAATACTTGAATACCCATCCCTTCACCGGTGCCCATTCTCCTCCACTGATGGCCCCATGCTATCCCCCCTGCCCCCCCGGCCCATAACAGGGAATTCCTTATTGTTCTGTCTCTCCTTTGGGGTGTTATGGTTTGCAATGGAGATACTGGGTGGCTATAGTTTTCAATCTATAGTCTGCTTTCAACCTGCCTCTCCCATCCTGAGTGGATCCTCCACTACACTTTAGTTTTTGTTCCCTTCTCTATCTGAGCTGCCCTCTTCCCCAGCATCTCACATGCTTCCAAGCCATGGAGCAGGCCTCCTTGTACTTATTGCTACTATTCTTGGGTGTTAGTCTCCCATTCTGTTGTTTTATATTCCGCAGATTTCTCTGTGTCTGTCTCTTTCTTTTTGACTCATTTCACTTAGTATGATACTTTCCATGCTGATCCACTTATATGCAAAGTTCATGACTTCGTCTTTTCTGACAGCTGCATAGTATTCCATTGTGTAGATGTACCAAAGTTTCTTTAACCAGTCATCTGTTCTCAGGCATTTGGGTTTTTTCCAAATTCTGACTATTGTAAACAGTGCTGCTATGAACATACAAGTGCAGATGTCATTTCGACTGTACTTTTTTGCTTCTCGGGGATATATTCCAGAAGTTGTATTGCTGGGTCAAATAGGAGCTCAATTTCTAATTTTTTGAGAAGTGACCATATTGTTTGCCAAAAGGGCTGAACCAGTCGGCATTCCCACCAGCAGTGTAAGAGGGTTCCTTTTTCCCCGCATCCACGCCAACAGAGGTTGTTTTTGTTCTTTTGGATGTGAGCCAGTCTCTGTGGTGTGAGGTGGTATCTCATAGTTGTTTTGAGCTGCATCTCTCTAATGATTAGTGATGAAGAGCATTTTTCATGTTCCTTTTAACCAATTGTATTTCCTCTTTGAGAAAGTTTTTGTTCATTTCTTTGCCCCATTTTTGATGGGGTTGGATGTTTTCTTCTTGTAGAGGTCAATCTCTGTCTTGTGTACCCTTGATATCAACCCCTTACCAGATAGGCATTGAGTGAATATCCTTTCCCACTCTGTAGATTGCCTTTGTATTCTGGTAACTGTATCTTTTGCGGTGCAGAAACTTCTTAGTTTAATATAGTCCCATTTGTATATCTCTGTTTCAACTTGGTTGCTCAGTTGCGTGTCATCTTTGAAGATACCTTTACCTTCAATATCCTGGAGGGTTTTGCTGACATTTTCTTCCATATATCTTATGGATTGTGATCTGATGCTGAGGTCTTTAATCCATTTTGATCTGACTTTTGTGCATGGTGTTAGGTGGAGGTCTAAGCTCATTTTTTTTGCATGTGGTTGTCCAGTTATGCCAGCACCATTTGTGAGAAAAGGCTTTCCTTACTCCACATCACATTTCTTGCTCCCTTATCTAAGATCAGATGATCATATATTTGGGGTTGCATGTAGGGATATTCCACCCTGTTCCATTGATTGGTGGCTCTGCATTTGTTCCAGTACCATGCTTTTTTGTTACCACTTTGTAATAAAGTTTGAAGTTGGTGAGGGTGATGCCTCTCATCGTCTTTTTCCCCAGAATTGATTTAGCTATTCTTTTCCCCAAGAATTGATTTAGCTATTATTGTTCCATATGAATTTCAGGAGTGTTTGATCCATTTCTTTAAAGAATTTCATGGGTATCCTTATAAGGATCTCATTGAATCTGTACAGTGATTTGGGGAGTATTGCCTATTTTGACAATGTTAAGTCTTCCTATCCATGAGAAAGAAATATGCTTCGATTTCCTCGTCTCCTCTTTTACTTCGTTGAGTAGCGTTTTGTAGCTTTCCTTGTAGAGATCCTTCACCTCCTTAGTTTGGCTGATTCCGAGATACTTGATTTTCTGGGGCACAATTTTTAATGGGATTGTTTTTTTTTAATTTCACTTTCCTCTGTCGTGCTGTTCGCATATAGGAAGGCCATGGATTTTTGGGCACTGATTTTATAGCCTGAAACTTCGCTGTACAAGTCTATTGTTTCTAGGAGTTTCTTAGTGGAGGTTGTAGGACTCTTTAGGTATAGAATCATGTCATCTGCAAGTAGTAAGAGCTTGATTTCTTCCTTTACTATCTGAATACCCTTAATGTCTTTTTATTGCCTAATTGCTATTGCAAGTACTTCCAGTACTATGTTGAACAGAAGTGGTGAGAGTGGGCATCCTTGTCTTGTCCCTGATCTTAGTGGGAAGGCCCTTAGTGTTTAGCCATTGAAGATAATGCTTGCCATGGGTTTATGGTAGATGGCTTAGACTATCTTGAAGAAAGTTCCTTCTAAGCCTATTTTGGTGGAGAGTTTTCATCATAAATGGGTGTTGGATCTTGTCAAATGCTTTCTCTGCATCTATTGAAATAATCATATGGTTTTTATTTTTACTTTTGTTGATTTGATGGATTATGTTGATTGATTTCGAATGTTAAACCATCGTTGTATCCCTGGGATGAATCCTACTTGATCGTGATATATGATCTTTTTGATGAATTGTTGGATTCTATTTGCTAATATTTGTTGAGAATCTTCACATCCATGTTCATCAAGGATATTGGCCTGTAGTTTTCTTTGTTAATGGTATCTTTGTTTGCTTTTGATATTAGGTAGATATGAGCCTCATAGAAACTGGTAGAGTCTGTGTTTCTTCAATTTCCTAGAAAAGCTTGAAGAGAACTGGCAACAGGTCCACTTGAAATATTTGGAAGAATTCTCTAGTGAATCCATCTGGGCCTGGGCTTTTGTTTTTGGGAAGATATTGGATAACAGTTTTAATTTCCTTGATATTAATGGGTCTATTCAGGTATTCAAAGTATTCTTGATTCAGTCTTGGGAGATTATAGGAATCAGGGAATTTGTCCATTTCTTTTAGGTTCTCTTGTTTCGTGGCATAAAGATTTTCATGAAGATTTTCATGGCATAAAGTCTCTGATGAACTTTTGAATTCCATTGGTTCCTGTTGTGATATCCCCCTTTTCATTTATGATTCAGTTTATTAGGGTTCTCTCTCTTTCTTTCTTTGTGAGTCTTGCTAGTGGTTTACCAATCTTGTTTATTTTCTCAAAGAACCAGCTCTGTTTCAATGACCTTTTGGATTGTTTTTTGGGTTTCCATACCATTGATTTCTGCTCTAAGTTTTATTATTTCTTTCCTTTGGTCTGGATTGGATTCCTTTTGCTGTTTTTTTTCTAAGATCTTGAGCTGTGAAGTCAAGTTCTCTATCTAGGCCCTTTCTTCCCTCCTGAGGAATGCTTACTGAGCTATAAATTTTCCCCTTAACACAGCTTTAGCTGCCTCCCAGAGGTTCTGGTAGCTTGTGTCTTCATTCTCATTTGTTTCGAGGTACCTTTTTATCTCTTCCTGATTTTAGTCTTAACGCACTCGTTGTTCAACATTGAGTTGTTTAATTTCCAGGTGTTTGATTTGGTGTTCAGTGTCTGTGTGTACTTAGCTTCTATTTTCAGTATATCATGGTCTGAAAAGATGGTTCATACAATTTCTATCTTGCTGATTTTGTTGAGGCATGTTTTGTGACCCAGCATGTGGTCAATTTTGGAGAATGTTCTGTGTGCACTGGAGAAAAAAGTATTTTCTTTCTTTTGGGGGTGTAAAGCCCTGTATAGGTCTATTAGCCTTCTCTCTTCTATTTCTTCCTTCAGGGCCATTGTTTCCTTGCTGAGTTTTATTCTTGTCGATCTATCCAGAGCTGATAGGGCAGTGTTGAAGTCTCTGACTATTATTATGGTGCTAGTAATGTCCTCCTTAAAGTCTATTAGGAGTTGTTTTAAATATTTACCTGGTCACTCATTAGCTGCATATACATTTAAGAGTGTGATTTCTTCCTGTTGTACATATCCCTTGATGAATAAAAAATGACCTGTGCTGTCCCACTTAATCTTTTTCAGCCTGAAGTCTATGTTGTTAGATACTAGTATGGCCACCCCAGCTTTTTTGAGGGAGTTGTTTGCTTGTAGGATTGTTTTCCATCCTTTGGCTTTGAGCCTGTGTTTGCTCTGACTGTTCAGGTGTGTTTCTTGTAGGCAGCAGAAAGTTGGGTTTAGTTTCCGAATCCATTTTGCTATTCTGTGTCTCCTGATTGGTGCATTTAGACCATTGACATTGAGAGAGATTATTGTCATGGAATTATGTGTCATCTTTCTGTAGGTTTTGTTGTTCTTGTTAGGGTTTTTCTTTGTCTTACAGCAGCCCCTTTAGTCCTCTTAAGTTTGGTTTTGAGTCTATGAAGTTTCTGAATTGTTATTTAGCTGTGAAATAGTATATGGTTCCTTTGAATTTAAGTGAGAGTTTAGCAGATAGAGTAATCTTGGTGAGATGTTCATTTCGTTGAGCTTTTTCACTATATCCCACCATTGTCTTCAGGCTTGGAGGGTTTCCTCTGATAGGTCTGCTATAAATCTAAGGGGTGCTCCTTTGTACGTGATTTCCTTCTTTGACCTTGCTGCTTGCAGTATTGTGTCTCTATCTGTCGTATCCATCATTGTGACTATGATATGCCTTGGAGTTTTTTTGTTGGGGTCCCTTTTAGCTGGCACCCTTTGGGCTCCTTGGATCTGGATGCCCGCATTCTCCAGGTCTGGGAGTTTTTTAGCAATGATGTCTTTAACTGTGCTTTTTTCATTGGGGTTAGTTCCCTGTGCTTCTGGTACTCCAGTGATTCTTATGTTGTTTCTTTTGAGGTGATCCCCTAGGACTCTGATTCACTCTAGAGCCATTTTGAGGTCTTTTGCCATTATTTGTTGTTGCCTATAAGTTTTCTGCAGCTCATCTTCAAGCTCACTGATTCTGTCTTCGGCTGTAGAAATTCTACTCTTGAGGGCTACTGCTGAGTTTTTTATTTCATCTACCAATTCCTTTAGTTGTGTAACTTCTGTTTGTAGCTTTGAAATTTCTGCTCTCATTTCTTCCTGTATTTTCTTGGTGGTCCGTTCCAAGGCTGTGTTCATATCCTCCCTTAGTTTATTGGTTGTCCGTTCCATGGTTGCTTTGAGTTCATCTATCATCTTCACAATTTCTTCTCTGAATTCTTTATCTGAGAGGAGGTTGTATTTGTGGGAGACCTCTCTTGAGGCTTCTGGAATCTCTTCATTTTCTCCTTGTGATGTTTTTTTTGATGTTTCTTCATGTTGTTAAATTGAATTTATTATTGAATACACATCTTCAGTTGATAATACTGAGAGATGTCCTGGGAATGTTGAGATATTCAACATTCATTTATTTTTACAAATAGTGAATACAAAGAAAAATAATTCACTTTAGCTATTAAAAATTTATAACTTTGATTTAGAAATTATATTTTTCCGAGTTCATTCAAGGGGAAGATGTATTGAGATCAACATGAATATAATGTGTCATAGTAGGGTTTCTAACAGTAAAATTGCAAATAAATTGAGAATATAGTACAGTAAATAATATTGTGGCTATTTAGAATAATATAATTATTCAAAATTATTCATATTACAAAAATATATGAAGATTTAATGTATGTCATAGAAAGATAAGCTTTTTGTTAATGAAAAAGCATAGTTGTAGTGCAATATAAATAGCAAGGTTCTATATATTTTTCTATATTCTATATTTCTTCCTAGAGCTAAAAAGCAAATTTAGCATAATTCCTTATATGTCTAATTAATTAGATAGAAACCTGTGCATAGTTGTTATTCCTAAAATTATTGTTTGAATATAGAATATTAAAAAATAGGTAAGAACCTAATGGGTACTCTTTTCTATATTCTTCTGTATATATTTTACTATAAGTAGTTATTTTAACTATAATTTTAACACCAAAGCTCAACAACTTTAAAGCAATATTGCCAAGTGTAGTTATATACTAAGTATTACCTAGAAAGTTAATCATAGTAGTAGAATAGAGACTGTGAGAAAAATTAAGTTAAGGGTAATGACAAGAGAGTAAATTATTTTTGTAAGATTTGTGTGTTATATAAAGTTATTCAATTTCTTTTTGAAAATTGTAGTTATTTTTAAATCATCATGGTCATTGAATACCATAGGTGATTTTAATCCTAAATTCCTACTTGCCAAGTCTTTGAATATAATTAGAAACATGTAAATAAAGGTTCATAATTAATTTTTATGTTTTTGTAAATTTAAAAATCAGAGATCCCAATCAACATGTTGCTTATTTAACACTTAATTGTTTTAGCTATCTGTTAGACAAAACTTCAGAGTATTATCTCCATAATCTTTGTCTTTCCATCTTAACATTGTTTGAAGCCTAATGGTACTTAATTGTGGATATAAAAAATGTTCTCCCTAGGTATGTATCAATTGGAAAAGCAATTTTGATCATTTTAGAAAAGCTGAAATTCTTCTGTCTCCATTAAACGTGTGGGTTTCCCCTCTAAGTCCTTTAACTGTGTAGGTGTAAGATTGACTACCAACAGTTCTCCCTAGGTGTGTTTATTGAATTTAGTAGTTTCATTTTGTTGCCAGAAATGTCGTAATCATGAAGAATGGCAAGAGATAATAAAATATAGATAAAACCAGTCTGATCCTGTCATCCTTGGAAATGTTTTTCATAGGTCTTAAATTTGGATCTTGGCTCCATTTCAGTCTGCTCACTGTTGATGGAACAATGAAATTCAGGCCTTCCCAGCCAAGAAAAATACTACTCAAATCATCAGGTATGCATGTGGCAGGTGGCAATACAGGAATTCAAACTCAATAAATCTAAAACTCCATGCAAATGGGAGGCAGATAGTCCCAGAACACTGTTGCCTCAGATAGTATCTGTTCATTTTGCCAATCATCACAGGCAAATTCAAAGTGTAGGACTCTCAAGATAGTTGGATACACATGAATTATCACTTTTCTTCAAATAGATCTACTCAAGAAGTCTCTTAAATTCAGTTTCTACCTAAAATTTCCTCTTGTGTCTGAAAAAGTAATGGACTATAATCATTCTTTTCTAGTGAAACACTTCTTAAAGTACTAACATATCAAATCTATATGGTTCTGAAATGAGTACTAGTTTAACATCCAGATTTTAGAAATGTACTAAAATCTTAGAAATTATGTGGCTATCCTAGATTTGCCAACATATTAAAGGAGGGACTGCAAGAAGTACATACACTGATATTCTATTTTATAGTTAAGGGTGTAGTTTGGAAATACACTCATTTTCTAAAATAAAATATAAAGCTAAGAAACCCTTGACAAACAAGAGGGGAAAAGGATGTTACAAGGAAACAATAGAAAAAACTGAGAAGATGAGTAGTAAAAAAGGAAGGGGAAGAAAAAGAAAAGGTAAGATCAGAAAAAAAGTAGAGGATATTAGAGAAATAAATAAAACCAGAACTGAATAAATTCCTTTTTAAATTATTTTTAATTTTTTAATTGAATCACAGTGAGGTATGGTTACAAAGCATTCCTGTTTGAGTTTCAGTCATAAAATAATCAAACACCCATCCCTCCACCAGTGTACATCTTTCACCACCAATGTCCCCAGTATTCTCCTTCATTCCACCTCTTACCCTGCCTCTATGGCAGATAATCTCCCCCATACTCTCTTTTGTATTGCTTGTTATGAATAGCATACGATGTTGTCCAGCGAGAAGACAGATGGAATAGAGAAGGGATCTCTAAGAAAATGATGGCAGGATGAGAGATGCCTGCCAAAAATAGATAATGGGCCAAACATGATGACTTCTCAGTGTCTGTGTTCCAAGCCGTGATGCCCAAAAGTAGAGAGAGAGTATGGGGAATATTTTCTGCCATGGAGGTAGGGGGAAGGTGGAAAAAGGGGGCTATACCAGGGATATTGGTGGTGGGAATATGCACTGGTGAAGGGATGGTTGTTTGATCATTGTGAGATCGTAACCCAAACGTGAAAGCTTGTAACTATCTCACAGTGATTCAATAAAATTCAACAATAAAAAAAAATTTTAAAAGATGTTGTACAGCCACAAGTGCAGCCATGCTCCTGGAATTCTAAAATTGTAGGTAATTAGGGTCTGGAGAAATTTCTGCAGGTAGCTTCTCGATTCCGAGATTCTTTTGCAAGGCTCTGTGTGGTTCATGGCCCTTCAGGATGTTAAATAGTAGCTGGAGGCATTTTGTGGGTGTGACCTCCAGGATTCCATGGGACACTGGGGAATGAGAAGGACTGACCCATCCCCTATCCCGTGAGGCCTGGAGTTTGCAATCACTGAACCCACATACCTGCGCTTCTCATTGGGTTCTGGAAGTTGGCAGCCACTGGTATTCTTAGGGGGCAGGTGGATAGATGACACCTGCTCCCATCTGAGGCACCCCAGTGAAATTGCCTTGCTTAAAGTCCGGCGGCATCTCTGCAGCGAGCTGCTTGGTTTTGACATTTTTTGTGTGTCTCCAGAACTGAATATATTCTTTATTGAGTGCAATTCACTATGTACAATGGATAAGATATAAAAGCTCAGACACAGTTCCAAATTTTAATTCAACTAGAAAACTGCCTTGAAGATATCTATAAAGAATAGAATAGATTTTTTGAACACACAAAATCAGATAAAGTTATACATTCCACCCAACTGGGAAAGTAGCACTATGTTATCAAATCAATGTCAATTTTTTTCAAAAATTTAACTGTTTTAAAATAAATATATTAAATTAGAGAAGAGACTGTGCAGCATGTAATATCCCATCTTGTATGCAGCTGACCAAACTTTAATCTCAGAAGCCACATAAGTTGCTTGGAGTACTGGCAGAACACAGATCCAGGAGAAAATCCAGAGACTATCCAGGTCTATCCCCAAAAGCCACAATCAAAAATAAAATAAAATAAAATAAAATAAAAATAAGTAGAGAAGAATCAAAAAAAGGAGGTGGAGGAGAAGGAGGAGGAGGAGGAGGAGGAGGAGGAGGAGGAGGAGGAGGAGGAGGAGGAGGAGGAGGAGGAGAAGGAGAAGGAGAAGGAGAAGGAGAAGGAGAAGGAGAAGGAGAAGGAGGAGGAGGAGGAGGATGAGGAGGAGGAAGAGGAGGAGGAGGAGAAGGAGGAGGAGGAGG
This sequence comes from Sorex araneus, assembly GCF_027595985.1. Taxonomy (NCBI): domain Eukaryota; kingdom Metazoa; phylum Chordata; class Mammalia; order Eulipotyphla; family Soricidae; genus Sorex; species Sorex araneus. Next base: position 185,445,957 of record NC_073313.1, read on the forward strand.
AGAAGGAGGAGGAGAAGGAGAAGGAGAAGGAGAAGGAGAAGGAGAAGGAGAAGGAGGAGAAGGAGGAGGAGAAGGAGAAGGGAAGGGAAAGGGGAGGGAGAAGGGGAAGTGATGGGGAAGGGGAAGGGGAAGGAGAAGGAGAAGGAGAAGGAGAAGGAGAAGGAGAAAGAGAAGGATGAGAAGGAAGAGGAGGACAAAGAGGAGGTGGAGGAAAATAAAGAGGAGGAGGAGGAGGAGAAGGAGAAGGAGGAGGAGGGCCGGCTCGTGCTCTGCCGGGATTCGAACCGGGTGGCCATGCGTTTGCACGGCCACTTTGCTGCTGAACGACCAAGATCCAGAGCCAGCTAGATTACTTCTGAACCCAGCAAGTGCTCGCAGCCATGTCCCCAGACTGTGAACTAAGCTTTTGCTTTATGCTGTCCTAGGAAGGGAAATGATGAAATTTCCCACTTAAATCTCCATGTACTTAATTACTAAAACACAGAAATCCTAAACCGCATGGCCGCTACCGTGGCCACACGATCTTTTACCTCTTCATTCTTATTAGTGGAGAACTAATTATCAAATGTTTCCTTGTCAATAGGGCCATATTTTGGGGGGATAAACTCCAAGAAGAATAGTGAGTTCTGTGTTGGAACCCCAACAACAATAGTGAGTTTTGGGTTAAAATATGGAATGTAATCAAGATAAGAGAAAATGAAGTGAATTTTATCAGTTATGCAGGTGGGGTGGGGGTGGGAGGTGTACTGTTTTTTTTTTCTTTCTTTTTTTTTTTTGGTGGTGGAATATGGGCACTGGTGAAGGGATGGGTGTTTGAGCATTGTATAACTGAGACATAAGCCTGAGAACTTTGTAACTTTCCACATGGTGATTCAATAAAATGAATTTTAAAAAAAAGAAGGAGGAGAAGGAGGAACTAAAGAATGATGAAGAAAAAGGAGAGATATTCCACTTCATTTGTTTATAATATGCTTAGTAATGTTTAAATTATGTAAAGTACAAAAAATTAAAAACAAGAACATCTATTGAGAGTAAAATGGTGCAATATTAGACAAAAGCTTCCTCGACTTCTAGCAGAGAGCATGCAGGATTCTATTAGTATCCCTATGCAAGTTTTATGGAGTGTAGATTAATTTAGGCCATAATTAAATGAAAGTCAGTTCAGAGAGTTTCTACTATAAATGACCAATCACAACATGTTGCCCTTTCAGCAATTGCTTCTGGAAATTGTAATGGAAATGAACTCGGTGGGAATACAACTCTTAAGTGATTTAAAAGAATGGATTTAGAAACCAAAGATGTATGCTGACTATAAATAAGCCCTGTTCTAAATACAGAAATAATTTTAACTTATAGATATTACTTTTCTATAGTGGAAATCATCTTCTACCAGTCATTTGGTGCAATACAGAGGCACTATAAGCACACAACTATGAGACTCGGAGGCTGCAAGATATTTATTTGTCTGATGTCTGTCTTTAAGATGTGAATCAAGTATTTCATTATATTTTCCTCCAAATGAAATTTAAAGTAACTTAGTCAGATGTGACATAATTTGCCCAAATTCATTTATTGGAATCACTGGGCAGTCATGGTGATAGAAATATATATTTGTTGGCAATTAGTTCAAAGTTTCCAATAAAACAAGCAAAATAATTCTTTCAGATACAATTTCTTTGGACAAATATGTGCATTTGTATGCAAACATGTGTTTATGCTCCTACTTTAAAACAATTCTACTTTATAATAATCCTAAGAAGCTAAATAATAATTTGTTTAAAATGCTCATTTTACACAACCGTTCATTAAATATTTGTTGAAATTAAAAGCTTTTTGTTTGCCTGCTGTTTTATTACAACATACTATATAGAATTATATTAATGTATACACTTTAAGATTCAGACCCACCACTTATCTTGTCTACCCAATTAATTTACAAGGACATATACTATGCAAGTATTTATCATCAACCACTTTTATTTTGCTTTAATTTATTTTCTTCTTTTTCAGCCTTACTCTACATTGAATAGGTCTATGATTCAACAACCAATCACTGAGTTCTTGCTATATGCTAAATGTTTTATTTTAACTCACTGCATCAATAGAGCATAAAGGGACAATCAACATTAACCACGAGATAAAAAACTATGACAAAACTTATCACCCAATAATGATAGAAAATAACACTCAGAGTGACCAGAAAGATAGTACAGGGTGAATTCACATGCTTTGCATGTGACTGATCCTTGTTTAATCTCTGGTTCTGTAGGATTTCTTCAGGACAGACAAAAGATTTTCTAGAGGCTTATGAGCAATGCTGGGTATGACATGCAGTCTCCAGAGTGCTGATTGGGTACCGTAGGCAATCCCTGTAACTTAGGGCCTGGAACTGCAGCAGTACTGTACCCGAAGGCCTTCATATTGAACCTCTAACCTGTAATCCATGAATCAAGAATCAGCAGGAAGGATGCTATTCTCTTGAACTTCATTTGAAAACACCCAACCTACAAACTTGGGTGCTTTCAATGAACAATGGAAACAATAACTCAGAAAACTTGGTGAAATAGTTCTTAACTTGATAAAATGATAGCTATTAAAGAGGAAAACAAGTCACCTCAAATCACTCAACTCGTGTTAATAAACAAGATGCTTTCAAAAAAATTGAAAATTAAAACACAGATATCCTTTTTCATTGTACTTATTTTTCATGTACCAAATGCCCTAACAATTGCATTAGGAAAAGACATAATGGGAGACTTTTGAGGTATAAAATGTTTATTCACAAATGATATGACTTTTCCATGTGAAAAATCCCCCCAACTAAACAAAAATTTGCCAGGAACTAAAATGAGAATGTAGTATGATCACAACATTCTAATTTTATATGTGAAAGTCAAATTCCTATAGAACAACAACACATAATTGGAATCTAAGGGTAAATTAAAATAATTAAATTAGCAACAAATACATATTTGATTAAAATATAACTAAAAATGTACTACTTGTATACTGATTATCAAAAGCAGTTCTGAAAGAAATCAAAGATGACTTATTAAAATAGAAGACATTCTGTGGTCATATATTAGGCGTCTTAATTTGTCAAGATTCAAATTATCTTCTGCTTAGTATTAGGATTTAATACTATTCTGATTAAAATTCAGCAGTTGTTTTTATAGGTATTGACAAACTAGTTATAAAATATAAGTGAAAAAACAAATTGACTAAAAGTTCTGACTAAATACAAAGGAGCAAACTAAATAGTATCACACTTTCTTTAACTACAAAGCTAAAGTAATGAAGATGGAATAGCAATTTTTAATTTTTCGTATAAGTGGAACAGAACAAAGAACTGAGAAATAGATTCACACAACTATTATAAATGGTTTTGTGAAATAGAACAAGGAAATTTTATGGTAAACATTAATTTTTTTAACAATTGCTCTAAAATAGTGTTCCATATGCAATAAATATAGGCAAAATTCCCATATATAGAGAGAAGCTTCTTGTATTGGATTTACTTGCTTTTGATTAATAGATATAATACTAAAATAAAAATCCTTTAAAGAAAAAAGTCATCATTTGAATACTATTGCATGTAATATTTTTGTTGTAAGAAGTCATATTGTGAAAGTGAAAGAAAATGCCATAGAAACAATAAGTATTTTTAAAACACATGTACTTGATAAATAATTTGTATGTAATTAGCTATGAGAAACAATGCTGATTCTCTTTCATCACTTGTAGGAGTTAAATGAAATGCAATACAGGAAAGAATATGACACTTTTTTGCAAGTATATTTTGCAAGCAAGATATAGACTTGTTGCATAATCCAGAATCTGTCCTACTGATTTGTTTTCATCTGATTTGATATTTTATATTGATATATAATCTGCATGCAAAAATTCATAGTAGCATTACTATTGTTGCCCTAAATTGGAAGTTTCCCAAGATCTTATTTAATAATTAAGTGATATACCATCCTGATAAGCTATTCAATGTACCATTACTTAGCAACAAAAATGAATAATCCCAGGGCTAGAAAAGTAGTATTGCTGGTAGTGCATTTGCAAAATATACTTGCAAAAAGAGTGTCATATAGTTCCCTGTATGGTCCCCATAGCACCCTCCAGAGTAATTCCTGAGCAAAGAACCAGTAATAAACCCTGAGCATCACTGATTGTGCTTCTCCACCCCTGAAAAATCCCTCAAATGATGCAAATATAAAAAGGAATCATAAATTCAAATTGCTGAGTGAAGAAAGTCAATCTGAAAAATGCTATATATCAGGAGTAAACCCTGAGATCAGCTTGGTATGTTCCAATCTGCCCTTTCCCCAGATCAAAATATAGTTGTCACGGGGCTTACTTAATTGTGTTCTATGAAGATTAAGTAAGTTATTTTTAAGTTTCTCCAAAACAGTAGATTATGTCCCCTAAACTTGTACTTTTAGTTTGAATTTTATTTTATCTCATATAAATTTAACTAATCCTAACTTTCTTAAGATATCATTTGTGTTTATTACTGAACCTGGGTAAGCTGCATGCAATCTAAGTGCTTTATAAGCTATTTTTTCAGATCCCAGAACCTCATATTAATTGACATGTACTATATAAAATATAGGGAATCAAAAGCTAGTACAGTGGATAAGGTACTTGCCCCACATGTGGTATTCTGAGTTTAATCCCAAACAAATGTATGTTTTACTGAACACCAGCTAGAGTGATCTCCAAGTATAGTTAAGAGTAAGACCTGCGCACTGCTGGGTGTGTTCAAAAGAACAAAATAATTTATTGCTATTTAGGAAAAATAGATATATGTTCTCCATTATATTAATCAAAAAGAATAGGTATAACTATACTCATACCTCAGCAAGATACCAAGAGCATCCTGCCCTCATGGCAGAGCCTGGCAAGCTCTCCGTGGCGTATCCAATATGCCAAATACAGTAACAATGATGTGTTTCATTCCCCTTTCCCTGAAAGAGCCTCCAATGCAGCAGCACTGAAAAGAATGAGTAAAGAAATGCTGCTAAAATCACAGGGCTAGGACGAATGGAGATGTTACTGGCACCCCCTCGAGCAAATTGATGATCAACAGGATGACAGTGATACAATGATACAATACAGGACAATACTGACTTAAAAAAATACAGCTTAGTAAAAGAAAAGAAATGATATATTATCTTAAAAGGGTAAGTTCACAAATAAAATAACAAAAACATACTTTAGCACTGTCACTGTAGTATTGTCATCCTTTCTCACTCATACACAAAGTGAGCAATGGAAAATAAATGATCTAGTGTCTGCCTCTGCCAGAAACAAGAAAGAGATCTCGACATTCAGGGCCTCTGGGGATGGGGGTGGAACTTGTCCCTCTCCCGCCCCAATGAGGCCCCAAGGTGCTGAACGGCTCCTGGCTCCTGAACAGCCATGATCCCAGAGACACACAGACCAACCTCGGAACCCAGCGCCTTCCAGCAGAAATGCATCTGGACTGAGCTGAGTGGGAAAGGTGTTTGTCCCTTCCACCTATTCTCCACAGCAGCACGGTGGCCAATTGGACAGCCAGTAATGTGACACATGGAGCCTCACGGGATTGTAGGTGGAACTGGCCCCTTTCCCCACCCCAACAAGCCCCCAGTTGCCTGTGCCCACGAAGGGTTCCTGGCTTCTGAAAGGCCATGATCCCAGAGGCACACAAACCAATCTCAGAACCCAGCAGCTTTTGGTAAAAATCCCTCCAGATTTATCACTATCAGAAATCCAAAATGCTTTTCATATCAGCAATAGAAAACAAATTATCTAATGATGCGTTTTTGGCAGGTCTGAATGTTGGGGAAAATTCCAAATAATAATAGTGGATCTTTTGTCGAAATATTGAATGTGATCAAAGAGGAGAGAGAGAGTAAGGTGGAAATCATCTGCCACATAGGCAGGGGGAGGGGTGGGATGGGGGGTATACTGAGATTCTTGGTGGTGGAGGGTATGCAATGGTGAGGGGCTGGGTGTTTGATCATTGCATGACCTAGACCTAGGCTGGAAAGCTTTGTAACTGTTCTCACGATGATTCAATTAAAAAAAAAATCTCAAAATACTAAAATTAAGAAGACATTTTCTCAATAAGTTTATCATGTTTTAAAATTCTATAGTCATACAAAGGATTAGATTATTTTATTAACATTTAAAACAAGGCAAGTATACCTGTTTACTCCCATTCTACTCAATATAGTAGAATGATAGCTGGTTAAATCAATAAGTCATGAAATATATACGCACCATTTTCAGGTAAAGAAGAAAACTATCTCTTTTGCAAAAAATGATGTTTGCAAATTATATTTTCACATCATATTTTCTAAAAAAAAGTCAAAGATTTTTAACATAAAAACACAAAATCCTGCTAGAAGTAATAGATGAATTTTAAAATATAAAATCAATATAAAAATCAGAACATGAAACTCAGTTGCTTCTCTATATAATAACAATGCATGTAAAAATGAAAATGAAAAACTAACTTCTCTTAAAATAACATCACAAGTAATAAGATGATTAGAAATCACTTAACAAAAAGTTCTTATCTATATACTAAAAGCTACATAACTTTGAGAAAAATGGAGTAAACCACCAACAAGTGGAAGACATTATTCATAGATTGCAAGACCTATTAAGTAGTGTATGAAAGCAATATTACCCAAGTGACATATAGAACCAATTCTAAGCCTAAATGAAAATATAGTGCTCCCTTAAATGAATAAAAATCACTTTGAAAATTAGTGTGTAGCTTCAAGAGACCTTAAAATTAACAAGGTTAAAGATATCATACTTCCTGATTTCCAGAGCTCATACAAGCATACAGTAATCAGGACAGTGTAGTGATGGCATAAAAACCATATATGAACCAGTAGAATATAATAGAGAAATACGGAGGGGGGGGAACTTCACATTTATGGAACAATATTTCTTACCAAAAGTCTTAAAATCACTCAAATACACAGGGAAATTTTCATCACATTGGATTTGGTAAAGGTATCTTGTATAGAAAATTAAAGACACAGATAATAAAATTTCAAATAGATCTGATTGTGTTATAATTATAATTCTTGCAAATCAAAAGAAACAACTGAGCGTATAAGAAATCCATATAATATGAAAACTATTTTCAAATCACACATTTGTTAGAGATAAATATCCAAAATATATAGAGAACTTTAAAAATTCAACAATAGAAAACAAAGAAACCAATTTTAAAGTGGGCATAATAATGTCTTCATGGAGCACATACAAATTACTAACATACATATGAGAAATAAGTTCAACACCGCAAATCATTAAGGATACATCAATCAAAACCAATATGATATCACTTCACATCCATTGCATTAGAAGACTATTATTGAAGCAAAACACAACATTTAATAGAAATTAAGTTTTGGCAAGGCTATATATAGACTAATTGGAACCTTTGTGTTCTTCAAGTGGAAATGCAAAATGATGCAGCTGCTATAGAAAGCTGTGTGGTTCCTCATAAAATTAAACAAAGAATTACTATATTTTCAAGGAAGTTAATTCCAGGGTACTTATGCAAAATAATTGATAGCAGGTTGTCAGATATTTTTGTATGCCCATGCTTACAATAACATTATTCTCAATTGACAGAAGCTAATAGCATCCCAACTTTTAGACTGAGAAATGTAGCACTGTCACACTGTTGTCCCATTGTTCATAGATTTGCTAGAGCAGGCATCAATAACGTCTCCATTGTGAGACTTGTTGTTACTGTTTTTGGCATACTGAATATGCCATGGGTAGCTTGCCAGGCTCTGCCATGAGGTGGGGGGGGTACTCTCGGTAGCTTACTGGGCTCTCCGAGAGGAGTGGAAGAATGGAACCCAGGTCTGCTTTATGCAAGGCAAACTCCCTACCCAATGTGCTATCACTCCAGTCAGACAGAGAAATAAGGAAACAAAATGTGTATGTGAGAAAAAGGAAATTTAATCACCCTTCAAAATAATAATATCCTCATAATTTCTAAAATGTAGCTAGAAATTAAGATATTCTGCTATAAGTCAGTCACAGAACACTAGCTATCTTATAATTCCATTTTTTCTGGGGTACCTACAGTAGCAAAAAGAGTGTAGAATGATGATTCCTGGAGCTGAAAAAAGTAGCTGTTGGTTTTCAAATAGCACAAGTTTTCATTTGGGGAAAATACTCAATTTCTGGTGATATTGGTTGTGATGATTTCACAAATGAATGCACAGTGTACTACTGAACTCCATACTTGTAATAGAAAATTTTATGTAAGAGCCTGAAGAAAACCTCGAACTGCTGGGTGTGGATCTCAAACCAAAAAAAAAAAAAAAGCGAACTACATTCAAAGATCTTACAATCAGGAATTGCAAATAATTGCAAATGTAATTACAAACTTTTATGAAATGGTGGTTAGACAATGGAATGTTTAGAGTGTTATGAAAGAAGAATGATTTCCCCATCTAGCTCATCTAGTGGCATTAAAATGGTAACAGTATCAACTCAGCAAATTTATATTGTGGATTATATTCAACTCGAAAGTCTGATATGAAAGTCCCTTTTAAAATTACATGAAGTCTTTATGACTGAGAACTCTGGGTTCAAGGGGACCAGGAACGGAAATCCACTCCCCGTATCCCTGCCACCCCCCCCCCCCCACTCAATCTCCTGAGACTCCGCAGTCATATCCATAAGCCACCTCTGGCTGGCACCAGATAATCTTGTCACCAGCCACCATCCAGATCACATGTCCTTCTCTCCTGGATGGGAGCATAACATGATGCTTGCCATAACCATGCCTCCAAACCCTGCACCAGGCTGTTTCACTTGGGGCACCCCATAGTGGGGTGGGTGAGAGCCCTTCCTGCCTAAGGGACCTAGCCCCGGCAACCAAAAACTCCCAAACTCAACCACAGCCATGCCACATGCTCGGGCAGAACCTCACCCACAAGTGAATCTATTCCTGGACACATATCACACACCTTACCATACTCTGAAAGTACCACACCACATTTGAAGGAGTTCAAATTAGGAGGCAACCAATCGTAGAGGGAAATATTTTTTTGACAAATATATGTGTGTGTGTGTGTGTGTGTGTGTGTGGTGTGTGTGTGTGTGTGTATAAAAGCACACAAGGCTCAACTTCTAACAACATGTTAGTGATCTCTTCTAGGAGGGATTAATGGTCCCTGGGTGGAATGCAACAATCCTCACCCTCTTTCCCCTAAGGATACTCTTTTGTAGCATTTTCAGTGGTTTTTCGTAACAAACAATACAAATATATTATTTTGGTTATGCTTTGAGCCAGGGATTGGGGTTCAGTATGGAAACACCAGATATATGGTGGTGGAATTGGTGCTTGAGTATTAAATGTAATCAAATATTGTGAGCTACTTTATAAAATTAAAAAATATTAAAAGGTAAAAATAAATAAAATTACATGAAGTTTAGAAAGACAGAATGACATTTATTTTATTTTTTATTTTTTATTTTTTTGCTTTTTGGGTCACACCCAGCAATGCACAGGGGTCACTTCCTGGCTCATGCACTCAGGAATCACCCCTAGCGGTGCTCAGGGGACCATATGGGATGTTGGGATTTGAACCCGGGTCGGCCGCGTACAAGGCAAACTCCCTACCCGCTGTGCTATCGCTCCAGCCCCCAGAATGACATTTAAAAATGACAGACTGACAGTAAAAAAGAAGAAAAGTTGAAAACAGTGAAGGTGAGAAAAACTGCACAAAGTATGTATGTGATTGCAATCAAAACACAAACCATAGCAATATAACTGCTGAATGTACTGAGAGGTTTCCTAGGCTGGAATCCACCACCCAATGTGTCCTATTGAAAGATGCAATCTTGTTTCCTGTGTAACTGATTCAGTCCTTAGCTAGAGGGTTACAAAATATGTATAGGATTGCACATATTGAATTCCATCTGTGCAATCACTTCTTGGCCTCTATGCTAAATTCAATTCCTTGACTGCTCCTTCTGCTTCTCAGCAGCTAAAGACCTAAGCTCTAAATTGACAATTCCCCAAATCATTCTGAATCCTTTAATGTGAGAAGGACTCAGTATAAACCCTACTTTCTCTTGCTTCAATGTAACTTCCCATGGGCAACTTTATGAGGTTAATAATATGTGACATTAAGAGATATTTTTCCAGAGTTTCAAAGGATCATTATGTTAAAACAGTAAAATAAAATTAACAGGGGTTAAACTCAAGATTGACAGAGTTATGCCATTATTTATTCAGTTCTATGACTAAGAAGGTATTTATAATTTATGCTGCTAACAATTTCTTTGCTAATAAAGAGAATTATATGACTCTCGAAATGAAATTTAGCTATAAAGATACTTTAAATATACTAATTAGTCAATATTGAAAGGACCTTAGCAGTTCTGACTCTTGTCTACTTCAGAAAATTAGCCATAACTGCTAATATTAGTATTTTAAGTGATATGTAAATGGTATACTTTCTTTCTAAACTTGCTTATATTTATTATTTTAGAAAAATCTATAAAGTGTGTGCCTACTAATCCTTCCCACCTTACCTTATCCAGGAGAATTAATGTTTTTCTGGATTAAATTCACATTTCTCTGGAGGCTTTTTGTATGTTCATTCCAAGAAGTTGTACTTTCTTCAATGGCACGCTTGCTTACTTCTGTCACTTATGCCAAAATTCTGATGCAAGTAAGAGGTATTTTTTTTTCTAGTAGAAACTACTTTTATGTGCATCAAATTTTAGGACAGTTTGTACAATATCCTTCCTGTGACTAAGAAAAGTCAGACAAATCTCATTAGATATTAGACTTGGAATCAGAGAAAGCATACATTTGGAGATATTTAGTGGTACAAATGCTTTCAAAAAGTAATATACTGAAATATCCTGGAAACATAGGTTTTATGTTTAATATTAGTTTTTATTTATTAAATATTAGTTTTGGATTGGGAATGTTAAGATTAATTCCCTGAGTTTCCATTCTCAGCTTGTGACCTATATGCCCTATTATATCGAACAACACTGATGATAGTAATTAGGTGCAATGATTTTAAAGGGTTAATTAATAATTCACAGAAACTACTAAAAAGTTGACAAAAGCACTTGAAAAACTTCTAATCACAGTAATGAAGTGTTGGGGTCTTCTCCTGGGTTCTGTTCAGCGTGCTTTCTCATCCAGCAAGGGACCACCACTCAGAGTCCTGAGGAGGGCCGAGCTTCCCTCCTGCAGAGAGAGGGGTCCAAGGGAAAAGTGAAAACCTGACACCGCCTCCACACAACTGAGAAATTAAAAATGAGCACATGAGGGGCTGGAGTGATAGCACAGCGGGTAGGGCGTTTGCCTTGCATGCGGCCGACCCGGGTTCGAATCCCAGCATCCCATATGGTCCCCTGAGCACCGCCAGGGGTGATTCCTGAGTGCAGAGCCAGGAGTAACCCCTGTGCATCGCCAGGTGTGACCCAAAAAGAAAAAAAAAATGAGCACATGAGCACTGTAGGGGTCAATCCTGTCAAGCAGTTCCGATTTATTGAGCAAACAACAAGCTTTATATAGGCTGGGCAAACAGGGAAGACATGCCAAGTATCACCTACAGACATGTGTTTCATCTCAGTTCTGTAGATTGAATTACATTGTTTCATGATAGTTCTATAGATAGGGACTGGATGGATCAAGCTGTAAGCTATCCTAACATCGAAATTGGCCATGCCAAAGTGCCACAATGCTAAACTATACACTAAGAGCATGGTCGTGGACAAATTCTGTCATAATCCAAAAAGTAACGACTAGAATAGGACCCTGCTAGGGTTAGGAAAGGTTAAGAAAGACTAATCTGGCCTGAGCACTGTAGCTCATAGCGAGATGGCCCAAGGAGAGCAATCCTATAAGTTTAATGTATCTCTTAATGTGTCCATACAAAATGAATAATTTTGTTAATGTTTATATGATTGTTGGAATAAGGGAAGAAGAAATGCACCCATAGATGGAATTTTGCTCTTGGGCGGGTTGTGTTACTGAATGACAATTTGTCCTAGAAAAAGTTTCCCCTAAGGGAAGGACTTTACCTATGTTGATTGTATGACCTCACGTATGTGTTATTATCCCAACCCCTCATGGTTGGGGATTTAACTAAGGCTGTAAGAGTGTGCTGGGGGAGGCAGAAGCAGGAAGGAGAAGTATGAAGGATCCAAGAAGAGGATGAGAGGGGTCAGGAAAGGGGGAGAAGAATCAGGAGAAGCAAAAAGAGAATCAGAGGAGAACAAAGTTGAGAATGGAATAAACTGCAACTGAAACCAACCAGCCTTGCCCTTGTTCCTTTCTTCGTCCACCCATCATCATGGGCCACCCTAGGGTGGGGAAAGTAGCCTGAGACAACTGAACACAGGTGGTGAGAGAGAGCCACCACAGCCCTTTGTAATTTATTTTTGATTACACAGTGAGGAAATACTGTGTAATGGAAATTCCAAATCCATTATATATTTTTGATCACATTTATTCTTAATTTCTTCATTTGCAAAAAGACAAGATGTATATAAGGGCTTAATGAGCTAATGTTTCTAAAATTCTTAAAGCACACTAAAGTAATAGCACAATATCTGATTCATAATAACCCAAATTTTTTTTGGTTATTATGAATTTTATGAATTTTGGTTGATTTTTTTTAAATCAACCCAGATGAAATTAACAGCAATAATATCATTATTTGTTTATAATTCTACTATTTCATTCATATCTTTTGGGAGTCTTAGGAATCCAATATTATATAATAATTATTATTCCTACTTTTCTGATACGTATATCGCAGGTAGGACAAACCCATGCATAAATCTCAAATTTAATACATGGAGTAAGTTTATTTTGATAATTGTTCAATTGTATCAAACGTAAAGAAAATGACCTCTGTAGATAATTTGCATTTATAGTCTTGTAAATAAGATGTTTATTTCTGACCTTACAGATTCTTTCTGTATATAGTTCCCAGGTACTGAACTGATAAAAACAAAATAGAAACGAATTCCATTCTCAAAAACCAGCAGAGTACCTAAGAGGCAATGAGCCTATTTAATGAAATATGTTTGAGAAAGTATCATAGTAACACCCTGGGGAAGTAATAATTTCTGGAATACTCAGCTTTCTTTCAGCAAACAGTGTTGCTAGAGATTATAAAAAAAAAAGCCTACTCAAAGAAAGAAAATAAAAAGAAAATCACGCCTGTTAAACAACATGGAAGGTATCTCCACTCCATGGAAAGTCTGATAGCATCACAAAAATAGCAGGTGTAGTGACTCATATTCTTGTGGACACATTTGGGTAGAGAGAATATTCTATCAATTTCTGACAGTGACTTGACACTAAAAAGGGCTCTGTTATGGATTTTTTTTTAAGTTGTGGTCAAAAAGGATACTTGGAAGTGATCACAATATTTTCTTTAAAAATACAGAAATTTTTTTTCTGTATTTCAGAAATGATGCAAATCAACCATCACAACAAAAACCTGCTTCAGAAAAGATTCTGACCCGACATTAAATGAACTTCAAAGTGATCCTTTGAATAAAGCTGCCATAATAATTCATTTTTCATATCATAATTAACTCAGAAGAAATTTTCAAAATATTCTTTAGTGACTGTGGTTATGTAACACTGTCTTTGAGCACCCCTGTTTAAAGGGATTAACTTAGTTGGGTCTGCACAAATCCATCATTAATCAGTTAGCATTCCAGCTTGCTTTTCTTCCAAGCACCAACATTCTGATTGGTGATCAGGATTCAGAGATGGTTACGATATCATGGTGCCTAGGGAGCATGGGCTAGCAGAACTTTTATTTGGTAGATGGAAAAGTGAACATTTTCTTTTAACCACATTTTTCTTTAGTGAAGGAGGATATAAATACACATAGATTTTTGTTTAATAATGTAGGAGTACTGCTACTTATTCAGTCATTGATTAAGCTGATTGAATTGGCCATGAACTTCACATCACTTTTATTTTTATTATTATATTCTGAATACTAACTATTTTATTATTATATCCCCCCATTTTATTTGATTCACTGTGAGATACAGCTAAAAAGCTTTCATGTTTGAGCTTTGGTCATATAATCATCGAACACCCATCCCTTCACCAGTGCACACTTTCTACCACCAAAATCCCCAGTATTCTCCACCTTCACCCCCACCATTCCAACCCTTCCCCTGCTTGGGTAACAGACAATTTCCCCCATACTCTCTCTCTACTTTGGCTACATTTGATATTTCAACACCAGTCTCACCACCACTCAAACCTGCCAAAAAGGCAATGCTAGACGATTTGTTTTGTATAACTTGTTATGGAGGGGGTGGACTCCAGCTTCCCTCCCCACCCTGAGCAGACCTCCCTCAGCCAAAGACCTCCAGAGCCTAGCCACAGCCATGCTTGTTCAGACAAGCCTCATGCATGAAGGTACTGGCAGAGCAACCCAGATGTGTGGGACCCGGGCCTGAGACTGCCAAGCCTGCTCGGATCAGGACTGAGCCTCTTCCACCCATATTTCCCATTTTCCAGTAGCTAAGCGGTCACACCCAGGGACTGCCCCCAGTGCCGTGTAATCTCACCAACAGCCAACATCCAAAAACTTAAAATTAAGCTCCCGGAACTGTTCTCAATATATTATAGCCTACTTCTCCCTCTAGGAGACACTGGGAAACCATCGAGAGTTTCCTGTCCACATGAGAGAACCTCGAAAACTCCCCATGGTGTATTCATATCCCAAAATCAGTAACAATGCTGGGTCTCATTCCCCTGACCCTGAAAGAGCCTCCAATGTGTCATCGTTGGGAAGGACGAGTTAAGAAAGGCTTCTAAAATCTCAGGACTAGGATGAATAGAGACGTTACCGAGACCCCTCGAAAATTCAAAGATCAATAGGATGATGATGATGATGATGTTATGAATAGAATATAAGGTCCAGGAAATTCTGTATCATTCTCTTCCAGGAGCTTTAGTTTACAGTCTCTGGGTCTTGGCCATTGATGAGATTACATGGTACCAGGTGCAGTTTGTGGGTGTAACTGCTAAGCTACTAGAAAACTGGGGACCTGGGGGGAAGAGGCCCAATCCCTATCCAAATGGACTTGGAGATCTCAGTCATGGGTTCCCATGTATTTGGGTTTTACTGCCGGTCTGCTCTCTGGTGAGGTTCATCCCGTTGTGGTTTTGGGTGAGGCTCGTCAGAGCATGTGGAGAGTGGCCTTGGACATGATGGTGGTTGGGTTCTGGAGGTTTTTGGCCACCGGGGTTCTGTTTGGGGCAGGGAGGGAAACTCAATCCGCCCCCCTCTGAAGTGCCCTGGTGAAGACTGCCTGGCGCAGGGTCAAGGCATTCTGTGGAAAGGAGGGTCAGTCCTGATCCAAGTGAGCCTGAGGCTCAGTCATGGGTTTCCACCTACCTCTGTGCTATAGGTCCTAACTGCATCTTTTGATCTCTTTCAAGATTTATGGGTCTTTAAAATAAAGCCAATAAATGAGCCTATATAGCTGAGCTGGAGGTGGTTTGTGGGTGTGTCTCCCACATACCTAACTTTTGGCCATTTATTTCTTGGTAAACTTGGCCCCAAGGTTTTGGGGTCTGGCCAAATGCACAGCAGCAATTTGGGGGTATCTGGAAGTCTAAAGATATCATCAAGCTGCTGACGTACTTGCCCCACAGGTACAGGTTTACCTGCTGGTGGCACCATACTTCCTCATAAGTGTTTTAAACTCAGGACAAGCTACTGTGACAGCTTATGCTTTCACACTCTAATATGAATATTTTTCTTTTTAATTTTTTTCTTCTGTTTACTCGCTCTGTTTTTTGGTTCACACCCAGAGATGCTCAGGACTAATTTCTGGCTTTTCACTCAAGGATTACTCCTGATGGTACTCAGGGATCACATGTGGTACAAGGACGGAACTCGGATCAGCTGCAAGCAAGATAGGTGCCTTACCTGCTCTTCTATCTCTTTAGACTGTGCTTATACCTTGGTCAAGATTGGTAGGGAAGAGATTAATTAAACTATGTAATCATACCAACGTTGAAAATGCATTATGGTATTTATGTAACATTTTATAAAGCATCAGTGAAATAGGATAACTCGAATGTTAGTAGCCCCAGACCTATTCTACTATAAAAGTTCTATTACATTCGATTGTTGTATTATATTACATATTGCCTGCTCTATTCTAATAGCTTTAGAATAGAATGCAGATAGTCTGAACTAGAAGCCCATTATTTGCTCTATTTTTATTCCATTCTGGGTTTTATGTTTGTTTGTTTATTTTGGTGAGAGAGGTGTTTTGCTATATGTTCATGCCATACTGCTGGCTCTAAGCTCAGGTATCATTCCTAGCAGGGATTAGGGGCCATATGAGGTTTCAGGGTTCAAACTGGGTCTGCAACATGAAAGACCAATACCCTACCCACTGTACTATCTCTTTGCCCCCACATTCCATTATTTATATAGAAAATGTTTCTGCTATATTTCCAGAAATGTTCTAATCATTCCTGGTTTGGAATTCTGAATTTCTTTAAATTTTTCTTCTAGATTCTTATGAATGCTTAGGTATGCATCCAAGGCTTTACTCTCGTTGATCCCCTTCTGGTCTTCTACTTTTTTTTAGTCTTCTATGTTTTTATGCTCTTTTTATAGGTTTTACTAAATTCTGCTGAACATATTGAGTTGTAGAGAAATTATATTGCAGCAATTTATTTACAATTCAATACTAGACTTTTTTTGTGGTTTAAAATTCATCCCCATTTTCCAAAATCATAGCAGATTCTTTTCTTTGTTTGCTTTTTTTGGTCACACCTGGAGATTCTCAGGGGTTAGTCTTGGTACTGCACACAGTAATCACTCCTGGCAGTGCTCAGGGGACCATATGGGATGGTGAGAATTGAACCTGGGTTGTCTGCACGCAAGACAAATGCACTCCCCACTGAACTATGGCTCCATTCCATAGCACAGATTCTTTCATATTCCTTCCTTCCATATTTATTTTTTTCCAAACATACATTCTTAATTAACTGTTTATTTCTAACATAAGCAACATTTTATGTCAATCTTTGTTTTTCTAGTCTAGACATAGACTATATAGTCTGTGTGTAACGCTGAATCTTCTCCCCTGAGTCTCTATGCGATATTTCTGAAATAAAGGAAATTCTGTGCACTAATTCCAATATGACAGAGTTTTACTCTTCTACAATGTGTAAATGAACAGATAATTTAACAATGAAAGCCATATGTACTTTTTCTTATAGATAGACTCCATGTTGTTTTTGAATAAGATTCATATGTTAAAGAACTTTGGATCCTCTATTTCATTTAATATAGCTCTATACACAGTATTTATGGAAGGCAGAGAATGGTCTGCATGTTAAGAGAGCATATGCTATGCCTTTTGTTTGAAAAGCAGAAAGTAGGTGATAGAATATCATGTAGAAAACAAGCTTTAGAGTTCAGCTCTATTCTCTGCATACTGTATGAGTCTGTGGTATATTAACATATATTCAGTTAGTGTGTCCCGCCAGGTGTGATTCCTGAATGTAGAGCCAGGACCTTAAGCCCTGAGCACCGACTGGTATGACAAAACAAAATAAATAAAAAATAATAATAAACATCTATTATATCTCAAAGCTTTTTTATTGTATTTTTATTTATTTATTGCTTTTTGGGTCATACCTGGCGATGTACAGGGGTTACTCCTGGCTCTGCACTCAGGAATTTCCCCAGGCATTCCCCCAGGAATTCCCTCAAGGGACCATATGGATGCTGGGAATCAAACCTGGGACGACCACGTGTAAGGCAAACACCCTACTCGCTGTGCTATTGCTCCAGCCCCACTTTTTTATTCTTTAACTTTGCTTTTTGGGTCTGGAGCTATAGCACAGTAGGTAGGGCATTTGCTTTGCACAAAGCTGACCTGGGTTTAATTCTTCCGTCCCTCTCGGAGAGCCCAGAAAGCTACTGAGAGTATCCCACCTGCACAGCAGAACCTGGCAAGCTACCCGTGGCATATTCTATATGCCAAAAACAGTAACAAGTCTCACAGTGGAGACATTACTGGTGCCTGCTCAAGCAAATCCATGAACAATGGGAAGATAGTGGTACAGTGCTATAGTGTTTCCATTTATCAAATTGGTTTCATGTGTAACAATGATGTGAGAATAAAATAAGGTAAGAAATCAAATTAGAACTAGATTTCTTTCTTCTTTCATCGCATACGATTTTGGAAATTTAAAAAATATATATATGAAATATAATATATATTAAACTTAAAATATATATATATATATTATGAGATAAAGTGTTTTAAGTTCACACTAGGCCCATCACACATATATCAAAACAGACTTACAGTTGATTGAAAGTCTGAGTGTTTCATCTCAGTTGCCCTTTATCAAATTGACTTCCCTTGATCAATGGTGTATTAAGCTTGTTTCTGCTACTGTGAACTTTAAGGTCTGCCCAACATGTATTTGTTAGATATGTTTGCTTTATGACAACTTGGTAATAACGTTTGGGTCATCTGACCTTGGCCTCCTCCCTATTAACAGTTTCTTCTGTTCAGCAGTCACCTTCCTCCCAAGGGTGTGTATCCCGTTCAAATATAGCCAATCAAGAGTCCACAGCCCACTCACTTCTTTCAGACATCTTTCAAACTTTAGCTACTATACATGGAGACAAATCACTCCAAAGCAAGCTACTGGCCAACAAGCAGATTGATTCTCTATAGTGTCTTGGAATTATTAAATTTCACCACTGCTGAACCTCCTTACCAAGCCTCACAGCTCTCTCACAGCAGAAGCCTCATCACGGGCTCTGACCCACTACTCTCTCTTTGCCTCTGCCCACAGTCCGGGTGGTTGCTGATTGCCACCTTCCTTTCGCACCATGTGGCAAGACGTGTTTTGCCTGTCTTAGAATCTGTGAGTATAGCAGGCTACTTAAATAACATTTGTTGACAAATTCATAGTCCTTACCATACCTAATGTTTTCTATGATTGTATTTCTTTTAAAATAAGGAATCAACATAGTTCAGTGAGATGTTAGTGGAAAGCCTGGCTCTTATGTTTTAAGCTGCTTGTTCAGAGTGAGCATTTTTTCTTAGTTTTCATTTCTGAAACAAATGATACTGGTCTGTAGTTAATGTTGTTTATTTCATTTATGGAGAACTATTGGTATTTAATTTCCTGTTGGACCTTAAATTTCACATGTATAATGAATGCAATGATTGGTTTTTGAGTTGAAAAAGGGGAAGAAAAGGAACATATTTGGTTGCACATGCTCTGCATATAGCCAACTCCAGTTTGACCCCTGGAACCACATGACTTCCTGATCATTACCGATAGCTCAGGAGGGCAAAAAGCATCACCAGGTGAGTCCTGAAAACTTCCAAGCATTTTGAGATACCCTGGTAGTCTCTGGCACTATGGAGCCACATATTACCATATTCATGAGCCCTCACTTTGAATCACTAAATTCCCAGAATCCTTGAGCACTGATTGGCAAAAACTTTCCAACACTAAATAGCAAAAAAAAAGTAAATAAAAAATATATATAACTATACAAGAATTTGTAAAATTGTCCCGCCCAAGATAGTCTTGTGATATATTATGAAATTTTGATCTAATTTGTCAAATCGAGGAAATTTTCTTCTATTAAAGTGATACCAGAAATAAGATCTAAAGAAAAATAAATCAATAATGATAAATAGAAATCTCCTGTCTTAGGATATAGGGATAAAAATTGACAAAACAGTAGCTTTTTCCTTCTCCATCCATATCCATAGTGTCAGTGATTCACTACCATCCCTCTCAGAGAGCCTGGCAAGCTACCGAGAGTATCCTACCCACTCAGCAGAGCCTGGCAAGCTACCTGTGGCGTATTCAATATGCCAACAATAGTAACAACAAGTCTCACAATGGAGACGTTACTAGTGCCCACTTGAGCAAATTGATGAGCAACGGGATGACAGTGATACAGTGAAACAGTGATACCAATAATATTTACCTTATGTAATAATAGTGATGCATTTTTGGACATATATAATTCAGGCAAACTGTTTTAATTGTATCTAAATTATTATGATAAATGTTAATTAACTTTTAAGGTTATCCCCAGCAGATCTTATGGAGCCCAGGAGTGCTCAGTTGGTATTCAGTCCACAAGGTGAACATTTTCCAGTGTTCTGGGAGATTATCTAGGATTTGAGGGTCCATGCAATATCATTACTTAAACAGTGCATCTCATATCTGTTTCTTAAATTTTATTTTTTTATGAATGAATCAACATGAGGCTACAGAGACAAATTTACATTTTCTCGTACTTGTGTTTCAATCATACACAGCTTGAGTGCCCATCCCTCCACCAGTGCCTGTTCTCCACTGATGACCCCAGCATCCCTCCTACCACCCCTGACTCCATTTCTACCCCACACTCTGCCTCTGTGGCAGGGCATTTATTTTGTTCTCTCTCTCCTTTTGGGTGTTGTGGTTAGCAAAAGAGGTATTGGTGGCCATTGTGTTCTGTCTATAGTCTGCTTTGAGCACGACTCTACCATCCTGAGCGGGTCCTCCCACCCCATTTTACTTGGTGTTCCTTCTCTATCTGAACTGCCTTTTCCCCCAGCATGGGAAGCCGGCTTCCAAGCCATGGAGCAAATCTGGTACTTATTTCTGCTATTCATGGGTGTTAGCCTTCCATTCTGTTGTTTTATATTGCACAGATGAGTGCAATTCTTCTATGTCTGTCCCTCTCTTTCTGGCTCATTTCACTTAGCATGATACTTTCCATGCTGATCCACTTATATGCAAAGTTCTTGACTTCGTCTTTTCTGACAGCTGTATAGTATTCCATTGTGTAGATGTACCAAAGTTTTTTTAACCAGTCATCTGTTCTAGGGCACTCAGGTTTTTTTTTCAGATTTTGGCTATTATAAACAGTGCCGTGATGAACATATACGTGCAGATGTCATTTTGACTATACCTTTTTGCCTCTCCAGGATATATTCTGAGAAGTGGTATTGCTGGGTCAAATGGGAGTTCAATTTCTAATTTTTTGAGGATCGACCATATTGTTTTCCAGAAGTGTTGAACCAGTCAGCATCCTCACCAGCAGTGTAAGAAGGTCCCTTTCTCCCCACCTCTTCACCAACAGCGATTGCTTCTGTTCTTTTGGATGTGTGCCAGTCTTGTGGTATGAGGTGGTATCTCATAATAATTTTGATCTGCATCTCCCTGATGATTAGTGGTGAAGAGCATTTTTTCATGTGCCTTTTGGCCATTTGTATTTCTTCCTTGAGAAAGTTTCTGTTCATTTCTTTGCCCCATTTTCTGATAGGGCTGGATGTTTTCTTCTTGTAGAGTTCAAGCAGTGCCTTATATACCCTTGATATCAACCCCTTACCAGATGGGTATTGGGTAAATATCCTTTCCCATTCTGTAACTGTGTCTTTTGTGGTGCAGAACCTTCTTAATTTAATATAGTCCCATTTGTCTATTTCTGTTTCTATTTGATTGCTTAGTTCCGTGTCATCTTTGAAGATAACTTTGGATTCAATATCGTGGAGGGTTTTTCCGATCCTGTCTTCAATGTACCTTACGGATTATGGTCTGATGTTGAGGTCTTTAATCCATTTTGATTTGCCTTTTGTGCATGGTGTCAGATCGAGTTCTAAGCTCATTCTTTTGCATGTGGTTGTCCAGTTATGCCAGCACCATTTGTTAAAGAGATTTTCCTTGTTCCACTTCACATTTCTTGCTCCCTTATCAAAGATTAGATGTTCATACAATTGGGCTGGTGTATAGAGATATTCCACCTGTTCCTTTGGTCTGCGGCTCTGCCTTGGTTCCAGTACCATGTTGTTTTAATTGTTACTGCTTTGTATCAGAGTTTAAGGTTTGTGGAGGGTGATGCCTCCTATCATCTTTTTCCCAAGAATTGTTCATCATATGCTCTACAGGTTAAACTATTTACCTAGTCCCAATAATTCCATTACTGACAAATAGCCTATGAAATATATAATGAGATTAAAATAACTAAGTTATAATACAACTATTATATAATACAATCATAACAGTATATAATTGTATTATATAATAATGCAATCATATAATACAATCATATAATACAAGTTATATAATACAATCATAACAGTACTGAAATTGAAAATGGAACCAACTGGAAATAAAACTTTTTCCTTTTAATGCAAATGAAAAACTTTTGCAATATCTTCAATACAAGTTTAACAAACAGATTGGCAACACCTCTTCACTCCCTTTATCACATATGGAATATTTGCTGAGCTGTTACTAATGTAAAGGATAATAGAATGTTATGATAAATCAAATTTCCTGTCCTAAAGCATTCACAGTGGAGTTGAGGGTACAAGTGAAGAAACTCATGATTATAAGACAAAGCTTCTATTCATAAAAGGGTTTTGAGGAGCCAATGAAGGAAATTATATCAGAGTGCCAGTGATACTTTCAAGGTAAAAGACATTTGAAAGGAGACTTACATATTTATATAGCATTATTCACTCTGAGATTCATGCCACACGTATTAGTGGAGAAAAAAATATAGAAAGACAGGCTTAGAAAACAAGGAAATAAAAACACCAGGTATATGTTTTAAACAAATATTCATATAACTTCATAATCAAAATCTAAGCAATTAATTCTTTACTTTTTATATCAGGGTTTGCTGACACCTGAAGAGGTCAAGTGACTTGCTAAAGGCTACACAGTTAATGAGCTTTTCAGCAAGACCCAGGCTTTCTGCCTCCTGACTCCACAGCATGTGGCAAGAACTGAATCCATGTAAGAAAAGTGAAAGGACTCTAACATAATGGTAAAGTATCTTCGGGACATGTTCTCCTCTTGGATTATTTTTTAAGGTTTTGTGCAGCCAAATGTTTTAGGGAATAGATTTGTTTCCTGCCCCCATGTGTCCTCAAAAGGTTATGCTGCAATTGACCTCAATGGAGAAACTCCCCAGGTAACAGGAAAGCGTCACAGCAAAGAAATCAGCTTACCAATGGGGGGCACTAAACAGAGTAAACAAAACTTTAAATCACATTTGGAAGAATTTCTTTAAAGGGCTTAAACTTTTACAATACCTACTACATTGACTTGTTAGTTTCCCCTGTCATTCTTTCTATATTATATCAGAACAGTGAACAAAAAAGAGAACACACTGCTTATTTGTTTGTGCCCCTGGGGCTCACACAGGGACTGGAACCACACTGGTAACAAATGCCCCAAAGCTGAGGAAACTGCTAACTGGTCTTTTGTAGAAAGTTTATCACAGGGGAGGATGAGGAGAAACATTATGGCTGGACCGGGCACTGGGATGATGGTGGAGGGAAGTGGGCTTTCTGTGGAGGGCAGGGCAGGATGCAATGTATTTTGCATAAGGTTCCGTCAATAACAGCATTGATGAACCTGTCACTAACAGCATAAAATGGTGCTGAATATTTATTTTAATAAGTTAAGGCAGGTTACTTGAATTAGTACATAATTGACCCTTATCTAAATTCTCCTTTTATAAATCAAATAACATGTTCACTCAGGAATTGGATTTGAGTGCTTACGTAAGTTATATATTGGGCTATTATTTGAGATATCTAGTATCACTAGTATCACTGTCATCCCATTGCTCATTGATTTGTTCGAGCGGGCACCAGTAATGTGTCTCATTGAGAGCTTATTGTTACTGTTTTTGGCATATCCTGTATGCACGGGTACCTTGCCAGGCTCTGCCTCACGGGCTCAATAATCTCGGTAGCTTACCGGACTTTCCGAGAGGTGCGGAGGAATCGAACTCGGGTCCGCCGCATGAAAGGCAAATGCCCAACCTCTGTGCTATGGCTCCATGTTCATATTTGATGAGAAGTTATTTTTTTCTTAAGGTTAGAGAAAGGAAAACACAAAAAGTAAAACCGATTTGTCAGCTTATGAAATTGTCCACTGTTTAAATCCTGCAATGGGCTTACTCCTGACTCTAGGAAGATTCAGTTCAGGAGTCATCTCTTTTCTAAACCTGAACTTTCTCCGATTGGTAATGAGATTTCTCCTTGTACTAATATCGCTTCACATTCATTTTAAATATTCTACACTTTAAATATTATTCTAGGCTGATGTATCTTCCTTACAAAATCATCAACTCTATCTCAAGTTCTATATTTTATTTACCTTTATATATAAAGATAAGAATAGGAACTGGGAGTTGTAGCAAAAATACAGGAGTTAAAGCGTTTGCCTTGCATACAGTAAACCCAAGTTCAATCCCCAGCACCACATATGGTTCTTGAAACCACAACAGGAGTGATCCCAGAGCATATAGTAAGGTGCAAGCCCTGGCAAGACTGAGTATGGCTCAACCATCCAAAAAAAGAGAGGAAAGGAAAGGAAAGGAAAGGAAAGGAAAGGAAAGGAAAGGAAAGGAAAGGAAAGGAAAGGAAAGGAAAGGAAAGGAAAGGAAAGGAAAGGAAAGGAAAGGAAAGGAAAGGAAAGGAAAGGAATAAAGAAAAAAGAAGAAAAGAAAATAGAAGAAAAGAAAAGAGAAGAAAAGAAAAAAGAAAAGAAAAGAAAAGAAAGGAAAAGAAAAGAAAAAGGGTAGTGGAAAGTTAAGTGGAACTACAATGGAAACATAGAATAGGGTTTTGAGCACATGGGTAGTGCTAAGGGAGGTAAGAGATTGCACTGAAATAGAAATGATCAATTACCAAATAGTAGATTAAGGGATAGGTGAGAAAGACCATTCATTTGGAGTGAGGTAATGGGAGTGGTGGAGGAGGGGGGATCCTGTGCACTTTAGTGGAAGCAGTGAGGAGTAAAACCCCACTACCTAAGCTATAATTTTCACTCTTGATTTGCTTTTTGGGTCACATCTGACGATGTTCAGGGGTTACTCCTGGCTTTGCACTCAGGAATCACTCCTGGCGGTGCTCAGAGACCATATGGGATGCTGGGAATGGAACCCAGATCAGCCAAGTGCAAGGCAAATGCCCTACCCGCTTTGCTATCTCTCCATTCAGCCACTTTGTTTTTATTCCTTTTTAAAAATTTTTTTAAAATAATATAGAGAATTTAGATTTTAGAAAATGCTTAACTTGGAAAAATTAAATGTCAAAAAAGTTACGTATTTCTTATGGATAAGATTATAGGATCTTTATGTGTGTGCTAGGGAAATAGAATTTTGAGCATGATAATAAGACCTACTCATCAAGAGAAAAAATATGAATGAGTTGATGACAAAGATAAATCACCAATTGTAATTATAATAAAGAAGGAAGATGTTAAGTTAAACAACAATAACAATGACAAAATAATTAAAAATTATATATAGATAAAGAAAAGATATTGATGGGGCTTTGGGCAGTGATAAAATTTGAATGGAGGTAGAGGTAAGCAATGGAACTGCATTGAGAAATAATTTACACCACGGTATATTGTAAGAATAAAACTAATATGTTTGAAGATAGATCCAGTGATTGGAAATATGGTCTAGAAAACACAGTCAGACAAACCTGCACAAAACTCACAAGTCATAACATATGGCCTCTAAAGTAATTCCAAGAAATATGAAGTAAATACAAATTAGTGTCTCAACTTAGTCAAGTACATTTATTACTTAAGAATCAAGGGAAGGACAAACATCTACAATGATCTTGAGGTGACATTAAAATTTTAGTCTTCTAATTAATGCCAAATGAAGATACATATTTGTAACTCATAGACTTCACACTCAACGTGATGTAGCAATTTACAAAAATTAGCAGTTACCAATTTTTTTGGCAATATTAACTAAAAGTACAGTCTTGTGAATAAGACTTAATTAAATTGATACTAACATTTTAGTCTAGCATGTTATTTCTACTAAAGCCAATTAAAGAAACATATCAAATAGAAAAGTTAGATTGTTTCATCCAAAGCTATATTTTCTGACTATGGTATTATTATCTATAAAAACATTCATTAGAATTCTCTACAAAAAGTTGTTATATGCATTAGAACAGATAACTCTTTACCCAATACCGTCTTTAATTTACTAATATCACAGTATTAGTTAACATGCTTAACATTTCTATGACTTATTTTTATCTCTAAAGTCCTATCTTGCAATACTTTTAATTTATATAATTACTGAATATAGTATTTTGTCTGTAAAAAACATCTAAATGTTGGGGTTTTTTTACTCATTTTTCTTGTGATTTAACTGTCCATTGCCAATCATTGATCTGTCTCTGTATTCATATATTAGGTGAAACTATATATGTTTGGCATTATTTCTTGCTTATGATATGTTCTTGAATTAAATTGAAAAAAATTTCTACTCTTATTTACTTATACTGGGGAGAAGGAAAGGAAAAACGATTAGATGAATAAATAAATAAACATGGTAAAATAAAATAAAGATCTTACATAATATTTGTTTAATAAATAGTTTAATATTTGTTAAGCATTAACTCAATATTTAATATTAATATTAAATTTAATATTTAATAAATGCTTAATAAATATTTTATGGATATTTACATAAAATAAGTAAAAATAAATATACATAAAAATGTATATTTTTCTTAACCTCTGAGAGAATGGTATAGAAATGAAGGAAAATAACTTATAAGTCAGAGAAAAGAAGAGGTTCAAGTTTAAATAAAATAGCCAGAGAATAACACACTTCAATGTGAGACAGAGCAGACTGGAGGGCTTAAGCACTCAGGTATTTGACATCTAGCATTTCAGTCAGAGATAAAGGCCTTGACATAGAGTTGGCCTAATGTAAGTGCAACAAGGAAAATGTTGTGGTTGAAGAAAAAAAATATCTAATAAAGGTCAATTCAGGGAGAAAATGGACCTAGTGCTTAAGAATAGTGATTTTATCTTTATTTTGAAATGTCAATACAAGAATCGAGAAAGTTAATCAGAAAAGTAGCATGATCTATCAGTTAAGATATTTTAATAAACTATTTATAGCTTCCCAATTAAAAGAGACTGTGTGGAAACAAGAGCATATTCTTAGATCAGGTTAGGAGTACCGAAAAACTATATAGAACTCACACTATGGGAACATTATAGTTATATTAGAAGTGGTTTGTAAAAGAAAAAAAAGGTAGTATCAAAAATAAGGAGAAAGTTCTTAGTTTACACCCCTGAAACAAATGGAGTATGTATGTGGGTAATAGCAGAAGAAGCAAACATGTCCTTCTACAACCGAATGCTAACCAAATCTATAAATTGTGCAAATGTAACAAACACCATGCATGGTTTCATTTGTAATCTCTAAAATGTCCAGCAAGATAAACTCTCATGTAGCCAGAGATCCAAAAATATAATTTCTTCCTATGTCTCTGAATAAAACAAGTAGCATGAAGATTTAATCTGAAAAGAAGATTAGAAGAGACTTCTTAAAAGTTTTGAAATCCCTCCCTGCCACCCATAGTTATTGGGGGGAAAATGACACTTTTAGTTTAGAAAATCAGTTAAAGTCAAGGAAATTAATAGTGAAAAAAATGATAAATGTTTTTAAATGTAGCATTGTTTATGGGTTAAAATTCAGAGTGATATGGATAATTTATAATTAGTCAAATATCACAGGGAAATTTTAGTATTGATGTGCCACTTCTCAAAGGTCTAGTTTCCAGGAGGCAAATAAGCTTCATCCTTTGGGATAGAACTTGGAGGATGGGCCCCAGGGAAGCCAGCTGACTCTTGGTCAATTACTCTCAAGCTACATGCTGATAGTGACTTGTCACACTTATCAGTTGGCTCGTAGATTCATTTGTCAACCTGTAAAGGTAGAGGTCAACTGAATCCAGAACAACATATTATACTTTAAGTCTGACATCAAACTGGTGAAGTTTAGGGGGATGAATCAGAATTAAAAGTAGGATCTTATAAATCATTATCTGTAGAAGACACTTCTGCAGTATATCATGTAAGGCTGGTCTGGACTTTTCTTCATAGGAGTTTAGGTGTGCATGCATACACATATACACAGAGACACAGAGAGAGAGACTAACACAGATATACACACACACACAATCAAGTAGAAGTATTCTGAAATCAGGCATCTAATTCAGCATATTTTGCATGATTCCAATGAGAGTTCAGGTTAATTCAAGTTTCCTTTGCTTTAGGATGTATTAGTCTATAAACAAGAAGTGGCCCATAGAGAACTCTGTTATCTAGATTGATTAAAAACTAGTGTTTGGACAGTATATATATATATATATATACATATATATATATATATATATCTCCCCTGCTGAACTTTATAGGTGGATCTCTAGCTACCTCCATTTAATCAGATTCTTCTGTCTTGGTGTATTTTAAGACATGCTATCTTTACTGATATGCCTTTCAAAAAAAGATGATGTACCCTTTTCTTTTAGCTGAAATTTTCATTCCTTACGCATAAAGAAATATAGCTGATTAAACTAGTTTATGTTAAAATATGAATGATGCATAACTCATTTGGAAATTCTAAAGTACATTAATGAACTACATTATTTAAAAGTTGTTTATCTTTAGTGCAGGTCTTCACAAACTGATAGGACATTTGATGCAACATTAATAAGACAGGAAGATTAAAATATATGTATATATACACATATATACATGTATATATACTTGCTTTAATTTGAACCTCTCATAACTAGATTTCCAATAAAAACTTCTGCAAGAAGCGAAACAACAATTCCAACAGAGCAGTGAAACTCTAAGAAGCATAGCTAACAGAAAAGCTATACAAAAATAATGAGCTATGAGTTTCCACTGTTGTCAAGCTAACGCTACATCCTTGTCACAGAAACACTAATCAAGTTTAGAACACCCAGTTCATTTCAGATTTTTTTTGAAGTAACCAAATTAGTCACCCATATAATATTAAATCTCTTACCCATTACCCATAAAGTGTTTTGCTTTGTTTTTAGAAAGAAGTTGCTGAAATTAAACTGAAAATGGCACATTAAGTTATAACTAGCTTTTCTGTAACTTGATGTCTTGGTATGGCAAAAATTTTTCTTTCTTATATATGGCTGGCATCAGAGACTCCATAATTTCTGCTGCAAATTATATTATGCTACAACAGAAATAGTTCATTTTTCCACACTTTCTAATGAAATTCTGTTTTGAGAATGTACAGTCCTTTTGCTAATAAATTAAGCAAACAAACAAAAATGGACCAATTGAATTGTTTATACTTTTACTAATTTAAGCATGAGTATGCAAATTTATGTTTGATATTTAACAGAGCATCATCAAAATTAGAGTTGCGTCAAAGTCAGTACTGTGACTCAAATTACCTGAAGCTAAATTGGAATTCTTTCCTCTAGACTATCACTGGCAGTATTGAGGAATTAAGGAAACATAAGTAAAATGGAGAGCATACCAGAAAACTGTATCCTTCTATTTCAGGCTTAGGTAGATGAATAAATCAACCTGAGATATTACTAGGAGGCAGTCAGGAGGCTGACCTTATTAGAACAAGGAAGGCAATCAACAGAGGGTTTCATTTCTAGACTGTTGTGTGTTGGGAAGGTCATTCTGGTGGGAAAAAAATGCTTGGAAACTTTGCATGCAGAAGGGAAAAATGATCCGCTCTGAATCTTTGGGTGAAGTGCTATTTAAGTATTTATATTACATATCTATTATGAGTTTTCAAATCACTCTATATTTAAGGGTATACTTTTGAGGCAGGATGAAGAGCTAGTTGCGATGAAATGTTCAAAAACGTAAAGTTCTAGTTAACATTAACTACCTAGAAAACACCTATTTACTGACAAAGAATTTCTTAAATATATTAGGCTTCTCTAATGTAAACCATAAGACATTACTGATCTTTTGTTTCACTTATCCCATATTACTAAAATCATTTAAATTATAATCATGTAGTTCTTTCTTTTCATTCAGGAAAACTTCTATGACTAGGTGTTAATATTTATTACGAATGGGGTTAGAGAGCTAGCAAGGGTGTTAAGACATTTACCTTGCATGAGGTCAAACCAAGTTAGATCCTTGACTTTGCATACAGTCCCCTGAACACAGCCAGGACTGATACTTGAGCACACAGCTAAATGTAATCCCCAAGCAATACGAAGTGTGACTCTACCTTTCAAAAAATTATTTACTATGTGGAAATGACCACAATAATCCCTTTATTTCTAACAATTTGAAAGCACCCACTTTCATTATTAGGTGTTGCTTTTAGTGGCCCAAACTCTCTTGCTTTTTAGGAGTCTATAGTTCCTTCTGATGTTGTCACAGAGCTGCTCAGTTGACAGGTAAAGTAGAATACCTAACGTTCCAAATTAGATGCAGATATTTAATAAGTCATATCAGCCACTACTGTCCACTGACCTCTTAAAATCATTCACTATATTTAGGCATTTTATTTGACAACTCCTAAGGAAGGCTGGTTGCCATAAGTTCACTGAAAACCCAAGGCTATTAGCTTATTCTAGAAAATGCTATCCATAAAAATTGCTCTAACCACAGTGGGGATTCAGTTTCCCTATTATTATTTTCCAATTGATTCCCAACATATCTCTGATATTGGGGTGTTTTACACTCCTGGATGCTAAGTGGTGATCATTCTCAGCAAAAAATAATTTTGTTGTGATTCCTCATAACAAGCTTTTGGTGGTTCAAGAAATGATTTTCTGCATCCATATTATCTTTTGTTGAATATTATTTTCTGTCTATTTTGCTTTTTCTATTTATAATTTAAAAAGCAGCTACTGTATTTATTAACTAAGAAATTCATAATTTAATGAAAAGCCACTTCTGTCCCAAAAGATGTACATAACATTTCTTTAAAATGAGACTGAAAGTTTCAAATCAGTTTTCATTTTTTCTATCTTGTTTTTTCTGAACGTTCCAAGCAAAGTAGCTTTTGTACAGCTGTACAGAGACCAAATGGTAAATCATTTCTACATAACAATAGTACAAGCAAGTTATTGATAAAGATTTAAGATGTCTAGCATTCACATATAGTTATTTCAGATCCTCTATAATATTTGATTATTATTTTTCACAATTAATTATTTCCTGTGTTTGCTTGAACACCCAATATTCCTAAAAATCTTACTTTATGCTTACCTATATGATTAATAGTATATTTTTAAATCAACAACTACACGCATTTTGTGACTACACATTCTGGAGAAGTAAATATTTTTCTTGAACAAAACTCCTTTTATTTCTCTCATCTTCTTCCTTCCCTCTTTTCTTTCTTTCCTTTACCTTTATTTCTTTCTCCTTTCTTTCTTTCTTTCTTTCTTTCTTTCTTTCTTTCTTTCTTTCTTTCTTTCTTTCTTTCTTTCTTTCTTTCTTTCTTTCTTTCTTTCTTTCTTTCTTTCTTTCTTCTCTTTTTCTCCTTTTTTCCTTCTTTCCCTCTCTCCTTCCCTCCATCTCTCCCTCCCTCCTTCCCTCATTCCACCGTCTTCCTTCCTTCCTTCCTTCCTTCCTTCCTTCCTTCCTTCCTTCCTTCCTTCCTTCCTTCCTTCCTTCCTTCCTTTTTCCTCCCTTCATTCCTTTCTTTGTTTCTTTAATAAAATTATTTTTAAGGGATTAATTTATTTTAAAACTACATTTTCTTAACTACTCTGGTAATTCAAAATAACTCCATTACTTGGAAAAATAAATTGTATTTGTTGTCTTCAATTTTTCACCTCTATTTCATATTTGACTCCAGTAATTTCTCAAATTGTGTTGCCAGATGGTCAACATTGGCACCACCCTGTGAACTTGTTACAAATGAAAATTTTTGGCTCCTATCCAAGAACAATGAATTAGAAACTCTAAAGTGGGGACAATTAACTACATTTGAATAAGTCTTATTTGAATAAGTCTTATTTGAATAAGTCTTCACAAAGATACCTACCTATACCTTAAATCTCAAATCACACTCAAATTTTTTTCACACAGGAGATCAAAGAAATGATTTACTGATCAATATAAAGTACGACTTTCTATTTCTAATAATGTATATTTAGAAAAGATTCAGAGAATTCAACAAGAATGAATATCTCAAGCAAATCCTTTGACTTACAGCTAAAATAAGGCATAGAAAAATATATATATTAATTGAAAATATTAAGAGGATAATTTTTAAATTTCTTTCTAAATATGAATAATATATTTTGGTTAATATATATAGTTTATTTGTTTGTTTTGAGTCACAGTGAGATACATAGTTACAAGTTTTTTTCTGATTGGATCTCAGTTACATAATGTTCCAATGCCCATCCCTTCACAAGTATGTATTTCCCACCACCAATGCTCCCAGTTTCCCTACCCTCCCTGCCTTCCACTGTGGCAGGAAGTCTGCCCCACCTCTTTCTTTCTCCCTTTCCTTTGTGTCATTATGGTTGCAATACAGAAGTTAGCATGTATATCCCATTACCAACTTTCACCACCCAGTTATTGTTCAGGATGATCATTTATAACTATTATTGTCATTATGGTCCCTTCTCTATCCTAACTGTCCTTTACCCCTTCCCAAACACTCTCCAAGTACATCAATTTATAATCAAATATCATGACTTTATTTTTCATAACAGCTGCATAGTATTCCATTATGTAGATGTACCATCATTTCTTTATCCAATCATCTATTCTAAGGCATCCTGGTTCTGGTTATTGTGAATAGTGCTGCATTGTATGTTTGGGGCCCTCAGGATATATTCCCAGAAGTGGTCAAATGAGAATTCAATTTCTAGTTTTTTTTGAGGAGTGTCCATATTGTTTTCCAAAAGAGGCTTGACCACTAACATGAACAAAAGTGTCTTCCTCCCCATAACTATGCCAACACTGATTGTTCCTGTCACTGTAGCTGTCATCCCATTGTTCATTGATTTGTTCAAGAGGGCACCAGTAATGTCTCTCATTGTGAGACTTATTGTCACTGTTTTTGGCATATCTAATATGCCACGAGTAGCTTGCCAGGCTCTGCCATGCAGGCACAATACTCTCGGTAGCTTGCCGGGCTCTCCGAGAGGGACAGAGGAATCGAACTCAGGTCGACTGTGTGCAAGGTGAACTTCCTACCACTGTGCTATTGCTCCAGCATGATTGTCCCTATACTTTTGATTTTGTGCCAGCCTCGCTGGTGTGAAATTATATCCCATTGTTGTTTATTTTTGTATCTTCCTGATGAATAGTAATGTAGAACATTTTTCCATAGTCTTTTGGCCATTTATATTTCTTTTTTGATTCTACAAGTGCCTTATATGTCTTGGATATTAACCCCTTATCAAATCGACATAGGATAAATAATTTTTTGCCTCCTGTGGGCTGGTTATATCTTAGTCATTTTCTTTTTTAAAAAATTTTGTTGAATCACCAAGAGATAGTTACAAGCTTCCATGTTTGGGTTACAATCACACAATTATCAAACACACATCCCTCCACCAGGGCACATTCCCCACCACCAATATTCTGGTATACCCACCCCTTTTCCACCCTCCCCCTGCCTCCATGGCAGACAACAGTCTCTGTATTCTCTCTCTACTTTGGGGCATTATAACCTGCAACACAGACACTGAAAGGTCATCATGTTTGGTCCGTTATCTACTTTCAGCATGCATCTCCCATCCCAACTGATTCCTCCAGCCATCTTTTTCTTAGTGATCGCTTCTCTATTCCATCTTATTTCTCCCTTCTGCTCATGAAGCAGGCTTCCAGCTATGGCAAGTACTTCCAGTACTACGCTGAATAGGAGTGGTTAAAGTGGGTATTCTTGCCTTGTGCCTGATTTTAGAGGGAAAAGTTTAAATTTTTCCCCATTGAGAATAAAGTTAGCTGTGTGCTGTGGTAAATGGCGTTGACTAAATTGAGAAATACTCCTTCAACTCACATTTTCTGAGATTTATTTTAATCATAAATGAATACTAGATCTTATCAAATGCTTTCTCTGCATCTATTGATATGATCATATGGTTTCTATTTCTTTTTTTACTGATATGTATATTATGTTGATTGACTTGTGAATGTGAATCATCCTTTCATCCTTGGAAAGAATCCTAATTGGTCATGGCGTATGATCTTTTTGATGAGTTGTTAGATTCTATTTGTTAGAATTTTGAGTACATTTTCATCTGTATTCATCAGAGATATCAGTCTGTAGTTCTCTCTCCCTCTTCCTCTCTCTCTCTCTGTTTTTCTCTTTCCATATCTCTTTTTTTATTCTATTTTTTTGGTTTCTTTGCTTTGGTATCAGGGTGATGTTTGTCTCATAGAAACTGGGAGTATTTCTGGTTCCTTGTTTTCTTGAAAAAGCTTCAAAAGAATTGGCTGTAGGTCCTCTGTAAAGTTTTGAAAGATTTTAATACTGAATCTTTCTGGTACCCGGCTTTTGTTTTTGGAAAGACCTTTCATTACCATTTCAATTTCCTTAGTAATGATAGATCTGTACAGGCATTTCACATATTCTGACTTGGGAAGTTTTATGAATCCACGAATTTATCTATTTCATCTAGGGTTACCCATTTCATTGTATAAATTCTCAAAGTAATATCTGATGCTCTTTTGTTTTAAGTAGAATAATAGCTAATTTATTTATTTATTTATTTATTTATTTTTTTTTTTTAAATTATTCGTTTATTGAATCACCATGTGGAAAGTTACAAAGCTTTCAGGTTTAAATCTCAGTTATACAATGCTTGAACACCCATCCCTTCACCAGTGCACATATTCCACCACCAAGAATCACAGTATATCTCCCCCACCACCCCACCTCCCCAGCCCCCCACCCCGCCTGTGTAACTGATAAATTTCACTTTACTTTCACTTTACTTTGAATACATTCAATATTTCAACAAAAAATTCACTATTATTGTTTGGAGTTTCTCCCCCCAAAGTCAGTCCTGCTGAAAAGGAAGCATTTGATAATTTGTTTTCCATTGCTGAGAATGAAGAGACATGAGATCGAGCGGCCGCACTGGCGGCCACATGGTTGTGGATTTCTATATTTTAGTATTTTAGTAACTAAGTCCAGAGAAATATCTGCCAGAAATTGCATCATTGCAAGCTTGTACCTCTCAGCTACTTTATATGCCACATATGAATGCAATCTTTCTATGTCTCTCTCTTTCTTTCTGACTCATTTCACTCAGCATGATACTTTCCATGTTGATCCACTTACATGCAAATTTCATGACTTCATGTTTTCTGACAGCTGCATAGTATTCCATTGTGTATATGTACCAAGGTTTCTTTCACCAGTCATCTGTTTTGGGGCATTCTGTTTTTTTTCCAGATTCTGGCTATTGTAAACAGTGCTGCAATGAACATAGGAATGCAGATGTCATTTCTACTATACCTTTTTGCCTCTCTTGGATATATTCCCAGGAGTGGTATTGCTGGATCAAATGGAAGCTCAATTTCTAATTTTTTGAGAATTGTCCATATTGTTTTCCAAAAGGGCTGAACGAGTCGGCATTCCCACCAGCAGTGAAGGAGAGTCCTTTTCTCCTCACATCCAAGCCGACACCGGTTGCTTTTGTTTTATGGGATGTGGGCCAGTCTCTGGTGTGGTGTGAGATGATATCTCATTGTTGTTTTGATCTGCATCTCCCTGATGAATAGTGGTGTTGAACATTTTCTCATGTGCCTCTCAAACATTCAGATTTCTTCTTTGGGAAAGTTTCTGTTCATTTCATCACCTCATTTTTTAATTGGGTCGTCATCCCAGGGATGCAAGGACGGTTTAACATCCAGAAATCAATCAACGTAATCCATCATATCAACAATGGAAAATAGAAAAATCATATAATCATATCAATAGATGCAGAGAAAGCATTTGAGAAGATTTGCACCCATTTAAGATGAAAAGTCTTGCCAAAATGGGTATAGAAAGGACCTTCCTCAAAATAGTCAAGGCCATTTATCACAAGCCTATGGCAAGCATCATTCTCAATGGGGAAAAAATAAGAGCCTTCCCTCTAAGAACAGGTCTGTTCTTAGAGTGGATGAGACAAGGATGCCCACTCTCTCCACTTCTGTTCAGTATAGTACTGGAAGTACTTGCAGTAGCGATTAGGCAAGAAAAAGATATTAAGGTAATCAAATAGGAAAGGAAGAAATCAAGCTCTCACTATTTGCAGATGATATGATACTATACTTAGAGAACCCTAAAACCTATACCAAGAAACTCCTAGAAATAATAGACTCGTATAGTAAAGTTGCAGGCTATAAAATCAATACCCAAAAGCCCATGGCTTTCCTATCTGATGGTCTTTTGAGTGTCTGTGGTTTCCATTGTGATATTCTCTCACTGATTTAAATTTGGTTATTAGGGTTCTTCCTCTCTCTTTTTCTTTCAGAATCTTAATAGTGCTTTATTGATCTGTTTATTTTTTTCAAACAACTAGCTCTTGGTTTCATTGATCTTTTGGTTTTTGTTTTGGGGGTTCCATCGCATTAATTTGTGCTCTACAATTTATTATTTCCTTCCTCCTGCTGCCTGGTTTCGGCTCCTATTGTTGGTCATTTTCTAAGATCTTAAGCTGTAAGGATAAGTTATTTTAGTGGGTTCTTTCTTCTTTTCTGGTATATATTGGAAAAGCTATCAACTTCCTCTAGACACTGCTTTTGCTGTGTCTCATAAGTTCTGATAGCTTATATCCTCACTCTGGTTTGTTTCCAGGAATCTTTGATTTACTCTCTAATGCACTAGTTGTTCAGTAGTGAGGTGTTCAGTTTGATTCTACATTTTTTTTTCTTTTTTTTTATTTGTATCGTATTTTTAAGATTTATTTATTTATTTGTTTATTTTTAAATTTATTTTTTAATTAGTGAGTCACAGTGAGGGTACAATTACAGATTCACACATTTCGTGCTTGTTTTTCCCTCATGCAATGTTTGAGAGCCCATCCCTTCACCAGTGTCCATTCTCCACCACCAACGAACCCAGTATCCCTCCCACCCCCCCAATCCCATCTCCCCCACCCCACCCCGCCTCTGTGGCAGGGCATTCCAATTTGATCTCTCTTTTTCCTTTTGGGTGTTGTGGTTTGCAAATGATTCTACATTTCTGTGTGTGATTAACTTCTATTTTAAGTGCCTCATAGTCTGAAAAGAAAGTTTATGCAATATCATCCTCTTAATTTATGGAGGTATGTTTTGTGACCCAGCATGTGGTCTCTCTTGGAAAAATGTCTCCTGTGCATTAGAGAAGTCTGTATAACTGACGTTTGAGGGATGAAAAGTTCTGTATACATCTATTAGCCCCCTCTCTTCTATTTCATCCTTCTTAGCCAGCATTTTCTTACTGAGTTTCTGTCCTATTTATCTATCAAGTGGTGACAAGGCAGTGTTGAAACCTTCAGCTACTATTGTGTTGCTACCAGTGTCCTCCTTGAAGTCTATCAGCAAATGTTTTAAGTATTTTACTGGTTCCTATCCAGGAAAAAATTACACTCCTAAATATATACAGACCCACTTAGAAGTGTAATTTCTTCCTGATATATGTATCCCTTGTTTATTAAGAAATAACCTTCACTGTCTCTTGTAATAATTTTCAAACTAAAATCTATGTCCTCAGAGGATAGTATGGCCACACTGGCTATTTAGAAGGAGTTGCCTGCATGAAGAATTGCTTTCCAGACTTTTGCATTTACTCCAATTATTGAACTGTGTCTGTTATATGAAGTAAAATGTTGAATTTAATTTTTAATACATTTTACATCCTGTGTCTTTTAATTGGTGTGTTTAGACAATTGACGTTGAGAGAGATTATTGGCATGTTTTTTTTTTTTCCATCTTCAGAGGACTGTTGTGTTGTGAGGTTTGTCTTGCCTTATAGTAGCCCTCCGACTGTTCTTTCAAGATTGATTTTGAGTCGATGAAGTTCCCAAACTGTTGTTTATCTATGAGTTTATGTATTATTCCTTCAAATCTGAATGAGAATCTATCTGGGTAAAATATTCTTGGTGAAGCCTTGATTTTGGTAAGGTTTTTAGCCTGGAGGGTTTCATTCGATAGGTCTGCTGTAAATCTAAGGAATGCTTCTTTATATGTAACCTCCTTCTTGATATTGCTGCTATCAGTATTGTATCTCTATCTATGTTCTTCATAATTTTGATTAGGATATGCCTTGGCATTTTTCTATTAGGGTCTCTTTCATTTGCTACCCTTCCCGCTTCTTGGATTAGAATGCCTTCATTCTCCAGCTCCAGGAATTTTTTAGCAATGACCTCTTTAATCATTACTAACGCATTGGCTTGACTCCCTGTTACTCTGGGACTTCAGTGATTTTTATGTTGTCTTCTTGAATTCATCCTATAGTTCTCTTTCTGCCCTTTAGTTATTTTGAGAATTTTTACCACTATTTGGTGTTCTCTGGAGGTTTTCTTCATCTCATCCTCAAACTCACTGATTCTGCTTCAGCTGTTGTTACTCTACTGCTAAGGGCACTCATTCAGTCTTTCATTTCAACTACAGAAATTTTAATTGATGCCTTTTACGTTTGTAGTTTTCTTTTTTTCTGCTCTTATTTCCTCCTGTATTTTATTGGGTGTCTGTTTCACTGTCTCATATCCTCCTGTATTTTATTGGGTGTCCATTTCACTATTTCTTTGAATTCATTAAACATCCTCACCATTTTAGTTCTGAACTCTTTATCAGGAACATTATGTATGTGGGCATTCCTTACTGAAGCTTCAGGAATCCTATCTTCATCCATTCCTTGTGGTGGGTTTCTGCGCTGTTTCCCCATAGTGGCTATGGTACTCTGGACGTGGTTCTTTCCAATACACTATCGAGGTCCTCCCCTTACTGAGGGGGAGGGATCTGGGGGAGCTTGGTGGGTGGTGGTCTCTTCTTTCCTGAATAGAATATGGTGAGGGAAACTGTCAGCTCAAAAAAAACATGCCCGTCTGTCAGAGTAGCCAGTAGGGCAGTTCAGCTGCCGTTATGGTATATTCTGTGTTCCAAACTGATTCCAGCTTGGTGGCTTAAGGGAATATCTCCCCACCACATCATCGGATCACTCTTTTGCTAATCAACTGAGCTACTTGCTATTAAAAAAAAAACTGATTCTGTTACAGGTGAGGAAATTTTTAGTTTCTAATT
Source organism: Sorex araneus (assembly GCF_027595985.1). Lineage (NCBI taxonomy): Eukaryota > Metazoa > Chordata > Mammalia > Eulipotyphla > Soricidae > Sorex > Sorex araneus. The sequence goes on from NC_073313.1 coordinate 185,485,075, forward strand.
TTTTTCCATATCCCAAAAACAGTAACAGAAAATCTCACAATGGAGACATTACTGGTGCCTGTTTGAGCAAATTGTTGAACAAGAGGACGACAGTGCTACAGTGCTAATTTAATTTCATTCTGATTAAAAATAAAGATTTTTATAATTTTAGGGTTTGTCATATTTAACTTCTTTCATTGTGACCTACCATATGATTATTATTTTTATCATTATACTGTATTTAGTTTTTATATTTTATATAAAATATGGTGAAGGGGATATTCAAATCTAGTATCCTACTGGATTCTTGTGACACGAAGATTAAACTTATGAACAATATATGATTCTTAATTTGTGAGCTTCTGTTCTTATCACTTTAAGATTTATATATTTTGATAATACATTACTATATTATTTATATAATATTTTTAAATGTGTGCTGGAGTGATAGTACATCAGGTAGGGCATTTGCCTTGCATGCTGCCGACCCAGGTTTGATTCCTCCACCCCTCTCGCAGAGCCCAGCAAGCTACCGAGAGTACCCTGCCCTCAGGGCAGAGCCTGGCAAGCTACCTGTGGCATATTCAATATGCCAAAAGAGTAACAAGTCTCACAATTGAGACATTACTGGTGTCCCCTCGAGCAAATCGATGAGCAATGGGATGATAGTGATACAGTGATATAGTGTTTTAATTTTATAGACCTTCTATCTTGTAAATATGTTTTATTGAGGCAAAATAGCACAGTGGACAGGGTGTTTGCCTTGCACTTGGCCAACTAGGGTTCAATTTCGCCGTTCCTCTCGGAAAGCCTGGAAAGCTACCAAGAGTATCTCGCCCAAAGAGCAGAGCCTGGCATGCTACCCATGATGTGTTAAATATGCCAAAAACAGTAACAATAAGTCTCACAATGGAACATTACTGGTACCCACTAGAGTAAATTGATTAACAACGGTACAACAGTGCTACAGATACTTCAATATAGTTATTATGTATTGCTTCAATGTATAGCAAAGTAGCTATATAGTTTTCTACTGGGTACGTTTTAGAAGAACTTGTTAATGTAAATTGAGTTAAAAATGCTTAGCATCCAAATACTACATATTTAGCTTTATTTTCTTTGTATTTTTACTTGAGTTTATCTTTTATGGAGTTAATGTATAGTAAAACATTATTATTTTAAAAATAAAATTGTAATTGTATTTGGTGGAATTTGGAAATTTGGAAAACATGGGAGTGCTATAAGTTGCCAAAGTAGAAAAGAAGATTCAAATAATTAAATTAAATTTGTATGATAAAGGGATTAATAAAACATGTAATATAGTCAATGTAGAAAACAGAAAAGAACAAATGATTAACATATTTCAGGCTTCTGACCTCAAATGTAGTAGTCATTGATGTCTCTTGGATATGCTGAGTGGAACTGCAGATCCAGAGCTGTTTCCTTGGAGAGGGTTGACCTTCCAAAACAATGGAAAGCTTTTAGGAACACTTACTAATCAACTAACTATGCAGAAAAATCTGTCTGTCAGGAAACAGTGGAATAACAGTAATATAATTGTAGAAAAATAATATATTTAGCCATTTATTAATTGTTAAAAAATATGAAAGATATAGACAAGTGTGTGAGAAGGTTGACTAAAGTAAAATATCCTCACTATACAGGAAAATGTGGAACTTTAATTCTTAGGTTGAAGGTGCAGGGTTGACCTTTTGGCGAAGCAAGCCAATACAGAGAGAGAGAGAGAGAGAGAGAGAGAGAGAGAGAGAGAGAGAGAGAGAGAGAGAGAGAGAAAGAGACAGACAGACAGACAGACAGACAGACAGACAGACAGATAGACAGACTGACAAACAGACAGACACAGAGTTCTGATTAGCTACTTTCTAAGTCATTCAATTCAAATTTAAGATTCTATACCATATGACAGTTGGGATATTTACAGTAAAATAAAATTTTCCATTATATTAACATTTTTTTGGTGTGAGTACATATGGTAACTGTTGATATAAATTGGCTGAACAAGAAAATTAGCATTTTTAATTCTAGGCTAGATGCTTCTCATTTAAATAGTATGAAGGTGTGAGGGAATGCAAATTAAAATACAATGATCCCATCATAAGAGAGTTTTTGTTTATGTGCACTTTGCATCTGGCTTCAAATCTTTTAAGTGTGATTTACTCATGCTGTGATAACCTGGGGCTGGACCAAATATGAACATGGATCCATGGAGCTTTTCACTCCCAGAAGGAAATAATCTATTTAATTTTATTTAATCTTTATAGCTCTTTCAAAACCCCTCCAAATAGTTCTTCTCTTAGCCCAATGAATTTTGTGTTTTTTTTAGCTTTTTGGATCGCACCCAGTGATGCTCAGGGCTGACTCCTGGCTCTGCACTCAGAAATCACTCCTGGCGGTGCTCGGGTGACCATAGGGGATGGTGGGAATCGAACCCGGGTCAGCTGCGTGCAAGTCAAATGCCCTATCCACTGTACTATCGCTCCAGCTCCTGCTGACAAAATTTGTTTGAATTGACAAAATTCAAAGAATCTAAATAGTAGTAGTAAAAGGATAACTTCTAAAAACTGGAAGCCATACTTCTAGATAATCTATGCAACTTTAAATGACCCAATAAATGTATATTTAGTATTTTTTCTCATAAATATAAAAATAATATACAGAATATTTCACAATTCAAGAATTGGAATACATCAAATAGAAACATATTTCAATATATATTTGTGATTGACTTAGAAATATATAAACAGGGACAGATGACAGGGGAGGAGAATACTATGGCAAACAAATGAATAGATAACATTTACTTGTCTGAGATACTTGAAGTTAAAATTATGTAATTATACTAATAAGAAAAATTAAATGTATTGAACTCCGACCTGGTTCAGATATAGAGGCCAGATTATGTGAGAAGTGAGAAATTATAGTGATTTTCTTTAAGTTATGGAGTATGGTGAAATTTAAAAAGTAAAACTGAATCATAGTAAATTTGAAACAAATGTGAAAATATCCAATTTTAACATTATTTAAATTAATCAAATTGTATTGAAGAAACCATTATTCCTTATTCTGATTAAGTTAAAAATAAATGTGATTATTTACATTAAAGGAATTTTATTCTATTCTATAAAACTCTCTATAATATATAATTAGCCATTTATGTATACTTGTTCCTTTCTGTTTTAGCACTGTAGCACTGTCGTCCTGTTGTTCATCAACTTGCTTGAGCAGGCACCTGTAACGTCTCTATAGTGAAACTTGTCACTGTTTTTGGCATATCAAACATTCATTCAGTTTATGACTATAAAATATTTTAATGGAATGCAAATATAACTTATACCAAGAAATGAATATATCCCAGATTATTTTTTGTATTTCGCACAACTATTATTGCTGTCCCTAAAAAAGCTATTGTCCTTTAGACTTATTAAAATAATGCATTTATTATAAAATAAAATTTGAAAACATGAATAGCACAGATCTTTCTTATCATTTCCACCAATTACACTATTTGCTTCCTTACTAAATTCTTATGCTATCTTCATCACCCTTAGTTTGAGTAGATTGTTACTTTAAAGCAAAAGGAAGTTTGTGCCAATTTAATTTTTCTTTCACTCAAATGCATCAACAAGTACTGTGTTTTAAAATTAGAATGTCCTTATCAAAAGAGTCTGTAGCTACAAACTGTCTTCCATCCTTTTCTTTCAAACAGAACAGTGATTCCATTGACATACGTGACTAAGTAGATGGTCTCATATTGTCAGAAAAGAAAGAATGATAATATAAGTTTCTAATCTAGTGAGTCTAAAGTGAGAGAAAAGAGTAAACTACTATCATTGGGAAAACAAAATGTGCACGATTGAATAATATCCTTGGAATGGCACTGTAAATTAGAGATTAAGTGGCAGACTCTCCCAAAGGAATCTGAGTGATATATGGGTGTAGAGTAGAGTGAAGGAGTCTCTAAGGACTGCCTTCATCAGTGATTGGATATTGCTGTTTTCTACTAGTTTCTCTTCAACAGACAACAGGGTACAGCAATCAGAATATATCAGAGATGACCTGATCAAGACTGTGACTAACAGTGTTTTAGACAATGTGGAAAAGGTGTGTATAATTATCTTATGCAATTAGATGCAAGTGGGGGGTAAATTTTCTTGTCTCTTTAGCCTTAGGCCACACCTAGTTGTTTGTGTATCATATTTCTTAGTGCTTGTGGAAATCTCACACTGGTGCTTCAAAGGCCATGCTGTCTCAGGAATTGAATTTGAGTCAGCCACACATAAAGAGTGAGTTCCAACCCACTGAGCTATTTTCCTCGACCAAAACCCAGTGCATTTTCATATACATATAAATTATGTTATTATACTTGTGATAGTATGTATAATAGTTTTAATATTTATTTTCATATCTGTGTGAGGAAATACAGAATACAGAAGACATAAACTTTACATAATTCCATTAAATACAATTTATAGAATGCTTTAAGTCATTCTTGGCTATAGACTGAATGTTCATACTTATTACACTTATTTGGAAATTAGAGGTATGGAATCATAATTGATGAAACTATTCACAGATATTTTTTTTCTATCTTATCACTCAAGGTTAACAGAGTTAAATAGCATGATGTTTAGTTACTTGGTCACAAGTAACTAAATTCTCCACCAATTGGTGGAGAAAATATGCACTCTTAAGAAAAGCAATTTTTTTTTGGCTTTTTGGGTCACACTTGGGTTATGTACAGAGGTTACTCCTGGCTCATGACTCAGGAATTAACTCCTATTGGTGCTCAGGGGACCATATGGGATGCTGGTAATCGAACCCGGGTCTGCCCTGTGCAAGACAAACACCCTACCTGCTGTTCTATCACTCCAGCCCCAAGAAAAGCAATTATTTTGTGCTCAAATATTCACACTGTATTCACACTCACTCCACATAACTCAACAATGTGTTCTATTTTGTAATGTGGTAATATGAGAAATGTACCTTAATATAGAAGATTTCTGAGGATGGTATGGAAATAGATGAAAGTATCTGAAGTTGTAGTAAGATGGTATTTTGCTACAATAAAATGCAAAAACCAAAACAAAACAACTTAGTAAGATAGTAGTGTGCTACAATAGAATGAAAAAAAAAACAACTTAGTAAGATAGCAGTGTGCTCCAATAGAATGAAAAAAATCTATATTAAAAAAAAATTGGGGCTGGAGCAATAGCACAGCGGGTAGGGCGTTTGTGACCTACCGGAGTTTGATTCCCAACATCCCATATGGCCCCCCCAAGCAGCTCCAGAAGTTATTCCTGAGTGCATGAGCCAGGAGTAACCCCTGTGTGTCGCTGGGTGTGACCCAAAAAGAAAAAAAGAAGAAATTAAAAAAAATTGCCTCAAGGGCCAAAGAAATACTACAGGGTTAAGGAATGCCCTTTGCTTGTGAATCTGAGCACAGACAGAGCAATTATTAAGCACAGAACCTGTAGTAACTCCTGAATAGAGAGCTGGGAGCAGTTCTTAGAATTTCTGGATGCAAGAAATAAAGAGAAAAAGATATACAGATAGTGGAGAGGGAAGGAGAGAAGGCAGGGAGGCAGGGAGGCAGGGAGGCAGGAAGACAGGAAGGAAGGAGGGAAGGTGGGAAGGAGGGAAGGAGGGAGGTAAGGAGGAGGCAACGAGGGAGGAGTAAAGGGAGGAAGGGAGGGAGGAAGGGAGAAAAAACTTTTTGCCTTTTTAAGAGTTGCATAATTTGACATTAAAAAGTCCTTACAAGTTTTAACGTTTTTTTAATAGCATCCTCATTTCATTAGCAGATGTACTGTTACTGGCACATTCTGCTATTTCTTAGGTAGGAACATTTGCTTTCAGCTTATTTGGCTGGTATTATAAGTTATATCCAAACTAACTATGATCTCACATTCTGTCCCTGAAGCACTCAAAAGAACACTCATTTTTCTTTTGCATGAAACAGACATAACCATGATTGCACAGTTGTTGATGATATTAAACACTTATCAATACAGTTTACTCTTCTAATCAAATAAATTATGTACACTGGATCAGACTCAATAGATACATCTTAGGTTAAACTTCTAAGCCTTTAAACTGTTAAAATATATAGTAAATCTATATTGAACCTGGTGTTTCCTGCTTGCAGCACACTTTTTAAAACTTTACATTCAATTGATACCTTGAAAACCAATGTTTTCATTCAATAAACATTAATTAAGGTACTATTTAATTTTTATAAAAATACCCTCAAATCCTGATAGGTAAGATGACTCATCAGCCCTCAAAGCAAATTAAAGAGAATAGAATACTTCAGATTTTAAAAAATAAAAGAGGTACAAAGACCTTATATTGTTTGTATTATACTACACAGGTGGAAAGCTGAAGATTTTAAGTTCAGATTTACCTAACCCCTAATTCCAGAGGTTTTATACTACTGAAAATATAGTTACTAAAACACTGTTGCTTTCAGCATATAATATACCAGAATCTTCTTCATTGACTTTCCATAATTCACTAGGGAAACAATCTGAAAAAATTGTTTCGAATATCCAGCTCCGTGTCCATAACAACTCAAGTGTTGGTTCAGCTTAATTTCTTCTTGAAGGCAAACTGCAGGTGGGGATACCGGTTTCACTCACTATCTAGTGAGCACCCGGTGTCTTAAACTGACACAGGACACAGATGTGTAAAATAAATCTACTTTTATAGAAGATGACACAGAATTCCACGGAAGAGATTAAAAAAACTCATAAAAGACTAAAGGGAAAATTAGGGAGAGTATCTTTAGACTATGCTGTCTATCTCTGTGAAATTGATTTTCCTTTCCTCTTTGCTTCCCCCCCCTTTTTTATATGAATGTTTACTTGAAAAGCATTTCCAATGTTCTTTTCATCTGTAGTAGATGTAGAACTTTCTTTATATGGAACACAACAAGAAATATAATACAATCCTTGGCCAGAGCAATAGCACAGCAGGTAATTCATTTGCCCTGCTTCCTGCTATCCTGGTTTCTATCCCCAGAATACTGTAAAGTACCTCCAACCTTCCAGAAGTGTCCCCTGAGTGAAGAGTCTGGAGGAAATCTGGAGAACCACTTCAAAAACAAAACAAACAAAACAAAACAAAATGAAACAAGGAAAAGAAAAAGATAAGAAAATGAAAAGAAAAAAAAATGAAGAATGGAAGAGAAAAAAAGAGAAAAGGAAAGAAATAAAAAAAAGAGAAGACAATCCTTGGGGTCTAAAAATGTTTATGCATTCAATTTATTTACCACTTTCATTCACCATTTTTCCTAGGGCACCCCACTCCCTTTCCATACTCCCACAGATGGCAAGCTTTCTAAACAGGGAGAGATTACTCACTGTCTGTCCTTCTGACTAGGTTACCTACCCTAATATTCTTTATTTTTTTGAACTTTTTGGGTCACATTCGGCATTGCACAGGGGTTACTCCTGGCTCTGCACTCAGGAATTACCCCGGCAGAGCTCAGGGGACAATATGAGATGCTGGGAATCAAACCCGGGTTGGACATGTGCAAGGCAAACACCCTACCCGCTGTGTTATTGCCACAGCCCTTACCCCAAATTTTTTTACATCCATCCACATAGCAGCAAGTTGCATAAAACTGAATAGTATTCTGTTGTGTGTATATCTCATAGCTGTCCTATATTGTTTTTTATCTAGTCATCTGTTTTTGGACACTTGTGTTGTTCTAGATTTTGGTTGTTAGTCAATAGTGCAATGAGCACAGGTGTACAAATATTTTACCTAACTAGAGTTTCTAAACCCTTGGGAAGGATGCCGAAAAAGTAGACTTGGTGAATCATATGGAAAGTCAATTTTTAATAAGTTAAGAGTGTTCATATTGTTTGTCAAAATGCTATAACGGTTGACATTCCAACCAGCAGTGAATCAGTGAATGAAGGTCCATTTTCCCCACAGTCACATATGTTTATTGTAGTATATGCCAGTTGAACTGGTGTGAGATTATATCTTCTTGCTTTTATTTGCATTTTCCTGATGATAAATAATGCAGGAATTTTTTTTCACATCTTTACTGGCCATCTGTATGTCTTCTTTGGGTAAGTTTATGTTCATCTCTTTTCCCAGATTTTTATTGATTTGGTTGTATTTTCCTTGTAAAGTTGAACACTAACTCATATCGTAGGAGTGGTGGGTCCATATTCTCTTTCTTTCTGTGGACTGTCCTTTTATTCTTGTCATTGTTTGTTTTCTGGTGCAGAAGCTTGGATGTAATTCTTTTCATTTATCAGTGCTTCTGTTTGCTTGGCCAGTGGCATTGAATCACTGAAAACTCCGGGGCATCCTTGGGAGGTGGGCAGGCCAAGTACTAGCCCTGCCAAAATCCTAGCATCTGCAGCCTCACCTCACTGCTGTAGTGACACCACAGGCTCAACTCCATAGCTTCACTAATATTCTCTATGGAGATGCCAGGCTGCGAAAAATTTTAGGTACCCCAGTGCCTAGGCTGAGAACTTTGGTGTCTACTTGGAGTCGGAATGGATAGCCTCCCCACACCCCTGAATTTCTGAAAGCTCCCAAAGCCATGTCCACATCCTACAACCAATGTAAAGTCATTGACCCAGACCAGAGATCCTGAAGCCTCTGGAATGTGCAAGCACGTATGAGGCCATGCAACAACTCTTAACTACTCAATACTTAAATTCTACTAGGAGCACACCAAATTTTATGGGAAAGTAACATAAATTATTTAACACAATGGAATGTTATATAAATAAATGCAAGAAACATAAATTATATTATGTTCAACTAACACAAGCAGCATAGCAAATTCTAAGACAAGGTGTTAACAATCCCATAACAAGATACAACAATATTCACATGAAAATTGATTTTTAATACTTACTGATTTTAATATTAGTGCTTTGTTTTCTAATTGATTTCAACAATAGAATTGTATCAACAGTTGTGACTTTTGTCTACAACAAAGGAAAAAATAAACCTCTAATTCAATGTCATAAATTATTCTATAACATTGAATATACTTTTTTTTTGTTAATGTAATCTATGGATTCAGTTCTGAAATTGGGGTATTTAATCCATTTTTATCTTTTTTATGCATGGTTATAGAAAGGCATATAAATTCTATTTTTTTGAAACTAACTAATATTCCCAACACCATTTGATGAAAAATCTTTCTTTATTCTACTTCATATTTTTGTGTCTTTATCAAAAATTAACAAATACTAAATTATTTCAATAGCATTTGACTTCTTTCTGTTTATCTAAAGAGCAGGATATATTAAAAATGTTAATATTTAGACATATAAGCTAATTTCAACTAATCAATTAATCATAATTGATGCCACTGTCCTGCAGGGTAAGGAGTGTAAAGAGAGAAACCATCCAAAAAGATGGCAATCCAATACAAAGCCACTTTTTGTCCACTCCTGGATGTGTCCTTTTATACCATTTATGGCTTTTAACTTTACAATGTCATAAATTGACTTCATCAGAGAGACTAATGAAATAATTTAAGTGTATTTATAGAAACCAAATAAGTTATCTGGCTTTCTGTATAAACTACATAATAGTTAAAGTTTTATAATTGCACTATTTTTCTTTGCTAAAGCTAAATTTTCTTCTTTAGAGCCCTTTAATTTCAAAGTCAGAAACATTGAAATTTAGATTTACAGCTAAAACGTTGAAGCAAAGTAGAATGAATATTTATTAGGAGTTATTTGTTACCTCTGTGCTGTGGGCCTGAAAGAATAGTGTGTTACTCCATTAAAAATGCCATCACTGGGTTCCAACTTCCCATGCCAGAATGATTACATTTAATTTCAAAATAATTTTCTCCATACATAGTCCTTTTAAAAAATAATTTTGCCTATTTTAAAAAATCTTCTTTCAAGCTTGAGTAATATAATAAAATAATATGTTTTATAATATGCAAATGTCCAAGAGAGTCTATTCAAAAGATATAAAGAAATGCTTGCTTTTACACATGGAACCATAATGAAAGCAACATCTATACAAGCAGCATTAAACAAGTACATTGTATTAGCAATTCAAATATTGCAGCATTGTTGCTCAGAGTGTGCTTTTCGAAAGAGTAAACTATTCTTGGAAGCATTCTTTAAAAGAACAATAAAATGTCGCCTTAATTTCAAGGTTAGTCATACCTGAAAAAGTCATTAATTTTAAAAGGTTGCAAAATCAGTGATTTTTTTAAATATAAAATGTAGATATATTTTTGGCTCAATGATTTTGAATTATTTTCCAGTAGCATTAACATACAGTTTTTAAAAATTTGTGATGAGTGACAGCCCAAGTGATAAGTACACGTCTAGCATGTGCAAGACTTTAAGTTTGATTCCTGGCATTATTGGGTATAGGCCTGATGGCTCTTATGCATTTATAGCAATGGCTGTGACTCCCCTATCACCAGTGGAGGTAGCCCCTGAAAGGTATATTTTAAAATGATGGAGATAAAGGATAGCTTATTAAATGAGATCTCACTGATCCCCACTACACACCAGCAACAATTCTTGAAAAGTCAAAACGTCCAAACCAAATATAAACATATTATTACTGCTTTAAGTTTAGCTAAATCTTCCTGACCAAACAAGTCACTGATCCATTCAATCTGGATGCAAAATAATTTATAATTACTAAATTAATTTATCCACATATATGACACTGATATTTCATATACGAGAAATACTACATTACATGTCATATTTTATCAGACTTGATGTTTCTCTCATACATGAAGAGAAAATAAAGTCTCTTGCTAGACTATAAACTCAGTGAAGTGACATATTTTTGCTAGGGCTCAAATCCAACCTAAAACTGTGGGTTGTTGATATTTGCTGTGTAGTATTATTGTTCATTAAAAATAAAATGGTAAATACAGCGTACGCCCTAGAGCAGCAGGTCAATGTATGTCAGTGTACATCAGTGATGAATAACTGTTCCTGCAAATGTGGGCATCTTGCCCTGACTGTAGGAATGGTGTTTTGCATGAGTTCATCCTATTAAACACACAGTAAATTCTGTGTATTGATCACCTCCTGACAAATTCAAACAACAGAATCACTTAAAGTAAAACCTCCTTTAGAAACTTTTGTTTGTATGAATGTAAAAGAAAGCAAGGAAATATGAGTGAGAGAAAATAGTGACAGAGTGGGCTGATAAAACTTCTGGGACACTGTGTTTAGGTATTTCATCTCAAATTCATTCCATAATATTTATCAAGTTTCAGAGTAGGAGAAACTTAAGTTTCATATTTTATATCTAAGTTTCTTGAGAACACTGCAGAAGAAGAAAGACAAAAATATTTTATTATTCTTGAAAATGTCCTGTATGTTCACGCGTAAGGGTCTGAGACAGTACATTTAATGTGTAGCTTTCTATTTAGATTTATGATGAGATTAAGATTCTTAATGTATTTAGTTCTACTGGCACCCTAAAATGGATTCTGTTATGGTGTGTTATTTCCACATTGATTTTTTAAATGTCTCAAGAAAAGTCATAAATCATTTATTATATGGAGTTGGTCCTATAGTTAATTTTCCAAAATTCATTCTTGCATGAAAATTATGTCTAGCTGCTTACCCATAATGATCTTTAAACAATTAATGAATTTTATAGAACTAGGAGGCTCTTTAGAAAACATGTGGATCTTTAAATTAGACCACAAACTATTGCAGTTGATGAGATGTAATATCATAAAGACAGTAGTTTGCATTTAATTTCTCCTTTGGGAACTAAGGACAATAAACGTTTTGTAAGGAATTTATATAGTGGCTGAAGATCGCTGGATGAAATACGTTGTGGAAGAGGATGGCACTTCCACTCATACTCATAAATGGAGTATGCCGGTTTTTATCTCTGCAAGTGCAGTACGATCTTTGCTTTTTGCATCCCTTTTGGCCATAATGGCATTGAGGTGGAATGTGAAAGGGCACAGACGAGAGTGTAGGGAAGGAAGACAGGCAGAGAGAAATAAAAACAAAAGTGGAGGCTCAAAGGCATCTTTTCTGATAAGAAACAAGAGGCTTATTGCCAGGAGACAAATTTCCAACTAGTTTTTGATGTTCTTTTATCTTGCTGCTGCTTTTCAAGAGTTGAAAGTGTTTGGGGGCAGAAACAGCTGTCTAGTGTTGAAACAGTCTGTTTGTTTTAACTGAACATTGAATTCAAACCCTCTCGAACTGGGAGAGTTCAGCTGATCTTCTGCCTTCATCTGGAACAGAAAATAATCCAGTCTCACACCTCGGCTGGTGCCAAAGTATGTGACTAATTATGGGAGAGGATTTCTGAGGAGAGACCACATGTAGCTGAAAATATAGAGAAACAAAGAGAAACTTAAAAGCCTGAAATGTGGATAAAGGCAACATTGTAGCAGCAAGGATATGGACTGCAATATGACCTGATGGTCATGAGGGTAAAGATGGAAAATGAAATGGACTTTGTAACTAGCAAATTTAGAGAGATGCATTTAAACTGATACTGGGACAAGGACATTTCTGAACTATTCAAATAATATGGACTATAAGTAAAGACAGGAAGGAAGAGAAAAATGTCACATTTTGACTACATGTGACTAGACCTCCTATTGACCCTTTCTTTTTCTCAATTTATTGTTTCTTAGAATCCAGTCTCTAAAATGGTTAACAATAGCATACTATGGTCACTTAGCAGAAGGCAACTTCTCAGGTTATGCCTTATACATAGGCTTAGAAATTCTGTGGATAAAACCTGTATATTTGTGCTTTTATAAGTCTCAGGGGAAAATATCTGACATACCATGGAATGAAAAAAATTCAGTTGTTAATTACATAATTCCCTAACTGCTCTGTAAACTGAGTACTATTTTAATGGATTTTTAAGATAATGATTACAAACCCAGTAAGATGAGGAAATATGTGAAGTGTAAGCATTGAGACAGATAGTTATACCTCTGTCTGATTTCAGAACCTGCTTATTGTCAGACCTTTTTTTCCCCCACTCTATACCAATAGGAACTATAGTTATCTGGTATGATTAGAAAAGAGAAGACAGGAAATATATACATGATCAATCAGGCAAGGTCTGGACATTCTGTGACTAGGTAATATGTGTTATAAAATAACAAGGCTTATTAGTATAATATTAAATCATTATATCGTATTTATTATATTAAAAGAATAGGATTATATTCTGACAATCGAGTTTATTAAAATTGCTAATCAGTAGCAAAAAAAAAAAGTTCACACTGAGGCCCAAAGAGTATAACATACAGCTGGATCCTAGGCAAGCATATGTCAGACCAGAGAACTTCTGAATGGAGTAGGTATTTTCAAAATGCCCCAAAGAACAACAACATAACTTAAAACGTGGTATGGATGAAAACTATGGGCTCCACAATCAGACTCTGGTGAGATAGAGTCATCTTCACTCTAGCAAACGCTCCAGGTGATTGAGATGCATGCTAAAGTTTAACAACTGGACGGGAGACAAAATTGGCTTCAGAGGGAATATATGAATGAGGTCATACATGAAGCAATTAGCAATTAAGTGTCTAGAATGAGTGGTAAAGAGTGGGGAACATGGTATTTTGCAACCCAGAGCTGAAGAAAAGGAAAATGAGAAAGACAAAACAAAGAGGGGTCTAGGACAGATAGAGGCACATTCATCTTTTTCTTTGATACCTTCTTTCGGGTTGATCAATGCACACTCAGTGTGAGTTGGTAATGTATTCACTGCTAGTGAATCAGATAATGGTGGTGTAATTTTGTTCTGAATAAGCTATTGTGCCCTTCTGATTTCATGTATTTAGCAGAGCTTGAAATTAATACTATCACTGGACCGACACATTCTGATGTGACCTCCAGCTTCAGCAGGAAACATCCCCTTGCAGAGGAAGAGACCTCGGGCTCCTTTGTCTGGTGCTTCTCCCAGAGAAGCCTTGGGATGGATGCAGAGAAAATAGGTTCCTGGGGTCATTACCAATATTTTTTAAATTAGTGTTTGTTTGTCAAGGACAGTCACAATCATTTTTTTAAATTATAGTTTATTGGTTAGTGGGGCTTTGTTTTAGGAAAGAGACTGTCTAATCTCATTATCAGAACAAAACAAGTCTAGAATTCCTCTTTAGAATCTTCTCACTTTACTGAGAGGAGCCACTTTCCCAGGGCTCAGTCCTTTGCCCCAGGTCACTTTTCCACTGGGGAGATAATTCGAATAAAGAGAGGAGATTTGACCATAGGAACATCTTACCCATTTATACATTAGACTTCTTGGAAAAAGTTCTTGATTCCTTCAGCCTTTCTTTTCTGATATGTGAATTTTGCGTAATGAGCTCTTACATAACATTAGTTGTGAGGGTTAAATATGATAACAAAATAAAAATAAAACACAGGCATCTAATAACAATTGAGATATAAACTGCCTAGAGCATAATGTCGTACATGTACAAACTCTACAGTTACTGAAATCTTCCTCTTATTTTTTTAACCCCAGAGTTTGCTTAACACTAAGTAAAATTGTAAAAGATTTAATAGAAGAATATAAATAAAACCACAAAAATATACATGTCCAATGCAATCTGCAAATCACATTTAGCATAAATTCATAAGCATAAATGTATGCATGTTTTAATTTTCCCGTGAATTACAACTATTATTATAATGTGCTTTTTATTTTATAACATATTGTAAATTTCTGATATCAAGAAATTAAGTAATAGAAATATGCTACTTTTAGTTTGCGACTTCAGTGGTAATATGCTGCATGGGATAATAGAAACTTAGTGAAGAAGTAGAGTCTACCTTTCTTCTGGGGTCCTGGAAATTACCTTTGGCTAGGTGCTACTACTATTCCCACTTTATATCACAGAAGACTGCAATTCTAGGAGACTAAATGAAATTTTCAAGGCTTTCCAGCTTGATGGGGGTCAGAATTTGAGCTCTTATTTGTCTACCTTTACATTCAAGTCTCTATTTTACATCACAGTGGAGCTTTGCTTATTCCTCAGTTTCCACCAAGGGATAATTCCAGTCAAACTAATTCTTACTTCCAGTTTGACTTCTAAAGATTTTTTAAATTGCTTTTCTATCTCCTATTTTATTATTTCTGTTCCGATCTTTGTTGTTGCACTCTACCAACTACCTCTAATTTGTTTTTTTATATTTCCTTGAGGTATACAATTTAGTTACTTAACTTAGTATTTTCATTTCAGTTGGCATTTATAATAATAATATCACTGTATCACTGTCATCACATTGCTCATTGATTTGCTGGAGAAGGCACCAATAACATCTCCATTTTGAGACTTGTTACTGGTTTTGGCATATTGATTACACAATGGGTAGCTTGTCAGGCTCTGCCATGTGGGCGAGATACTCTCAGTAGCTTGACGGGCTCTCCGAGAGGGGCAAAGGAATCCAACCCAGGTTGTCCACGTGCAAGGCAAATGTCCTTCCCACTGTGCTATCATTCATAATAATAATAAACGTTATTTTTAAAAAATGAATCACAAGGAGATACACAGTTACAAAGCTTTCATGATTGGGTTTTAGTCATACAATATTCCAACACCCACCCCTCCACCAGTATACATTTCCAACCACCAATATCCTGTTTCCCTCCCTCCAGTCCCCCCATAGCCGACACTTGTCTCTCTTCTCTCTGTCTCTCTCTCTCTGTCTCTCTCTCTGTCTCTCTCTCTCTCTCTCTCTCCCCCCACACCCCCACATGTTTCTATTTCTCTGTCTCATTCTAGTCATTATGGTTTGCAATAGAGATACTCAGAGCCCGTCACGTTCGGTCATTTACCCACTTTCAGTCCACGTCTCCCATCCAAAGTGATCTCTTCTAACCACCATTGTCACAGTGGTCCCTTCTCTATTCCAACTGTCCTCTTCCCCAACACTTGAGGTAGGCTTCGACCCACTGACCAATCTATTCTTTTTCAACTTCCTTTGCTGTATCTGCTGTATCCTGTAAGTTTTGGTGTGCTGTAGTTTATGTTTGTTTGTTTTTTTTCAAAGGCCTTTATTTCAGTAAGTAGTGCTGGAAAACATAAATATCTACATGCAGAAAAATAAAATTGGAGGTTTATTCTATTTAGATCAGATACTAAACTAAACACAAAATGAATTTTAAAAACATAAATATATAAAGTCTTAAAATGTAAATTTTGTAAAATAAAACTGATGTTATTTTTATGTTATTCTTGGTAATGATTTTTATAGATTTGACCCTAAACAGCTAAGCAATAAAATAAAATATATTGCATCAAACTAAGAAGTGTCTCGATAACAAAGAAAAATAAAATCCAGAAAGTTAGAAGACAGCAGGAATGGGAAAATTTTAAATTAGACATTTGGTAAAGGTTATATATGCAGAATATAAAAGGAACTAGATGCAGGGAGATAGTAGAGAGTTTATAGTACTTGCCTTGCATTAAGTTTAACAGAGTTCCAGTGACAAAAAGCCAGCAACTTTTCTCCACACCACCTGGAGTGATCCCTGTGTACAAAACCAGGAGTAATTCCTGTGTACCATAGAGTTTGGGACAAAAATTTAAGGCAGAAAACTAATAATAAGAATTTATAAAAAAAATATGTACAATTAACTAAAAGAAATGTGAAAAAAAGAAAGAAGTCCTTTGCATCACCAGTATTTAGAAAGTACAAATCAAAAATATTTTTAAAAATGCAATTTATAGTCTATAATAATGGCTTTTATTGAAAAGTTAAATGACAAGTATTGGAAAATATATGGATAAAAGGGAAAACATATATACTGTTGGTGAGGATATAAATCAGGAAAAAACCCTATTATGGAAATAGTATAACAATTTCTCAAAAAATTAAAAAAAAATAGGGGCCGGAGCGATAGCACAGCGGGTAGGGCGTTTGCCTTGCACCCGGCTGACCCGGGTTCCATCCCCGGCATCCCATATGGTCCCCCAAGCACCGCCAGGAGTAATTCCTGAGTGCAGAGCCAGGAGTAACCCCTGAGCATCGCTGGGTGTGACCCAAAAAGCAAAAAAAATAAAAATAAAAATAAAAAAAATATATAGTCATTATGCTCCATTCCAAAATAAAATAAAATAAGCATATTGAAAGAAATGTCTGCATGCCCATGTCCTTTGCAGTAGCATTTGTATCACAGTAAAGTCTGGAGTCAGTCGAAGAACCTATCGCATTTGCAACACTATAGGTGAAAAGTGAAGATATAATTCCAAGTAAAAGAAGTAGTCTCAGAAATACTGACAGTATTATCTCATTTATAAGTCACTGTCACTGTCGTCCCATTGCTCATTGATTTTCTCCAGCGGGCAGCAGTAACATCTCCATTGTGAGACTTCTTGTTACTGTTTTTTGCATATTGCATATTGCATATGGCACGGGTAGCTTGCCAGGCTCCGCCGTTCAGGTGACATAATCTCTGTAGCTTGCCAGGCTCTGCAAGAGGGACAGAGAAATCAGTCCAGGTTGGCCTCATGCAAGGCAAATGCTCTACCCACTGTGCTATCACTCAAGGCTCATTCATGAATAAAATCTAAAAAAAACTAATAATAAAGATAAAACTTGAATAGGAGATGATTAGTATAGTTAGTTGTTGCCAACTGTTTGTGAGTAGAGTCAATGATAGATGCTGGTCATAGATAAAACTCTTTACTTATGTGAGATTAATACATTTTAAAGATATAACATATAGGAATAGTTATTCTGATTTTATCAAACTACACTCCATGTTCAAAATTTCCTAAGAGTACATTTTAAATGTTCTCAGACCTCACAAAAAAAATTTAGTTGAGGGATATGTTAATTACATTTACTGCGTAATTATTTCAGGAGTGTATTTATATATTTATAAATATATAAATATGTACATCATGTTTTATATAAATATATATAAACATCATGTTTTATAACTCAAATTAATTCAACTTTTGTATTTGGTATCACAAAACTGCTAGAAAAAGTAAGTTTACAAAACCATTTTCTTTTTTTTAATTTTTAATATCCCTGATTTTTTTATGGGGGGTTCCATACAAAAATGCAATCTATGGAACACATGTGAGCAAGCAGTTATTTTAAAGTAATTATTCCTACAATTAAATAAGGTAGAATTTGTTCCAGAATAACAATAAATTCATCACTGTATCACTATCATTCCATTTTTCATCAATTTGCTTGAGCGGGTACCAGTAACATCTCCATTATGAGACTTGTTCCTATGTTTGGCATATAGAATATGCCACAGGTAGCTTGCCAGGCTCTGCCGTGTAGATGAGATACTCTCTGTTCCTTGCCAGGTTCTCTGAGAGGGGTGGAGGAACCAAACCCAGGTTGGCCTTGTTCAAGGCAAATGCCCTACCTGTTGTGCTATCACTCCAGCCCAATAAATTCATATATAACACACAGTCAAACCCAGTAACGAAAATAACACTTTTTGATGAGTCGCTGGATTCTATTTGCTAATATTTTTTGAGGATCTTTGCGTCTGTGTTCATCAGGTATATCGGTCTGTAATTCTCTTTCTTTGTGGTATCTTTGTCTGTTTTTGGTATCAGGGTGATAGTTGCTTCATAGAAATTGTTTGGAAGTGTTTTTCATACTTCAATTTCCTGGAAAAGCTTAAAGGGGATTGGGAGTAATTCCTCTTTAAAGGTTTGGAAGAATTCACTAGTAAATCCATCTGGGTCAGGACTTTTGTGCTTGGGGAGGCTTTTTATTACCGTTTCAATTTCTCTGATGGTGATATGTCTGTTCAGGTATTCCAGGTCTTCTTGGTTCAGCCTTGGGAGGCTATAGGAGTCTAGGAATTTATCCATTTCACATGAGTCTGATACCCAAGGACAGTAGATACAAGGGCCCGGGGAATTGTTCCATAGCTGGAAGACTGCTTCATGAGCGGAGGGGAGAAGGCAGATGGAATAGAGAAGGGATCACTAAGAAAATGATGGCTGGAGGAACCAATTGGGATGGGAGATGCATGCTGAAAGTAGATAATGGACTAAACATGATGACCTCTCAGTGTCTGTGTCTATAATGCCCCAAAGTAGAGAGAGAGTATGGGGAATATTGTCTGCCATAGAGGCAGAGAGAGGGTGGGAAAGCAGGGGTATACCCAGGATATTGGTGGTGGGGAATGTGCACTGGTGCAGGGATGGATGTTTGATCATTGTGAGATTGTAACCCAAACCTGAAAGCTTGTAACTATCTCATGGTGATTCAATAAAATTTAAAAAAATTAAAAAAGAAAATAGCACTTTATACATAATAAATTTCTTCAAACATTCCTTCAAAAATCTACTAAAGAACTGTTGGAAAATAAAATTTATAAACTAATTTAGCCATGATAGAAAAACTTACCCTATGTATACAAGGAAACCAACACTTTCGGGAGGTATACAAGAAAATCAACACTGTTGGGAGGTATAGTGTCAGAATACTCTATGCATGAAATAAGTCATGGTACTTCAATAAAAACAGACTGTTTTTGCTTTTGGAAAATCACAAACTATTGAGATTATAGATAGCATTATTGTAAGTTTTTATTTGTCAAATATTAACTGCATTGTCTCATTTACAAGTATTCACAAAGGTTTTCACCAATTAAGACATAAATACTAAAGCCATTAACAAGTACGAGATGAGGTGTGGGGTTGGTGCAATAGTACATTGGTAGGGCACTTGACTTCTTCAAGGAAGGAACTCTATTTCAATCACTGGCACTCCAGATGGTCCTTGAGCCAGTTAGGAGTGATCCCTGAGTGCAGAGACGTGAGAAAGTCCTGGGTATTGCTGGTTAAATTAACCTAAAAACCACAAAAAGGGGGAAAAAGTGTGATTTCAGGTAAGATGACCAGGTTTAAAAATAAAAATCATAAGGAAATTAGAATTCTATATAAATAATGGTATAGGTATATGCTCTACAATAATTGAATGCAATTACATACAGTTATACATTTTATCTGGAATTCAAATTAGTCTATGTATCTTGTATTTATCTAGCAGCCAAAGGGCTCTTATAACCTTTATTTCTTTTACTTTAAAAAGATTATGCCTATAGTACAGAAATCCAAACCGCAATCTACACTCACAGTGTCTCAGGATCTCAAACAAAATAATTCACATTTTGAGACCCTAATTTAAAAGACATTTGTTTTCTTAAGGAAATGTATGTGCTCCATCAAACACATTGTCCACTCAGAGAGTAATTGTTTTCTTAAATTTTAAGTTTGCCTGTCTGGAAATATCTTGAGTGCAGTGATATTTTAATATCATATTTCACTTGAGGATTTGAAATTACTTTGGAAAATATTACATTATTATTGCATTTGTGACCCCTATAAAGTAGTTAAGCAGGGCATGTATTATTTATGGATGAAGAAACTGAGATAAAGACTTGGTTGTTTGATCAAGGTTAAAGAATGAATTGCTAGTGAAGCTGAGTGCAGTTTTTAGAATCAGTGGCTCGTACAGTTCAATACCCTTGCAGCATGGTGGCCTCACCACAGACAACTTTTGGTAAAAATTTTCAAAACAGGAGCAGTTTGCTTGACTTATCTTCTTTTACCCGTTCTTGCTAAGTCTCCTGTTAGAATAAGCATCTTGCAGGTGTCTCAGATACAGAATACTTTCCTGAAGAGCATGTATTATTTGGTTTCTGATTCTCACTGTACTCCAGCAAGTTGGATACCTCAGGGGAGACAGGGTGAACAATGAAAGGACACTGATATTAGAATCATGTTAGTATCAATAGAAGTCTTGAATAGAGGACTAATAGAAGTTAGTATCAATAGAAGCACTGTATTAGATATGCAATACTAAAGAAACTACCCAGTCTCCCAACTTCGGCCCCCCAACTTGTTCTTATATCTATAATAAATACATCATTATTAATATTTTCAATGTATGAAATTAGTGATAGAAGACTTCATATGTGTTCTCTGTTATTAAGAAAATATGGTTTTGTGAACTAACTGTTAACTTTAAAAAAAAATCATTAATGTTCACTTTGAAGCACCATCCAGTTTATAAGCTGTCTCTAAACACAGCTCAATTCATTTGTTTTTATTACAATGGTTCTCTTACTGATAATCCATGTTTAGGGTACATTTTTTTACACACACACACACACACATATATATATTCATATAAGTGTGCATTTTCTTACAAATGAACATTGATTGATTTTTATCTGTAGCAAAAAAGCTCCTATGTTATTATACTTGCATTCAAACTATGACTTTGAAAGCAGTGTAATGCTTCCTGAAATCATTTTGTGTGTGTGTGTGCATGTTGGGTAATATAAGGCAAAACTCGATTTTTGAGTTAGACATTCACTCGACCTTGCAGAGGATAGGTAATCTCTCTGGCACTTCCTTGGTCATTTTAAGTATAAAATAAATGAAGTCAGAAAAAACTTAAAAGTGCATTAAGAAAAATAGTAAAATGCATCATTTAAAAATAACTCTCCAGTTTAATTTTCCAACAAATTGGAATTGAAAAGCCACATCCTGTATATGTTCTAATCATTTGCCTGTCATTTTCAGGCTCCTTCCACAGTAAAATAAATATAGGGTGTTTTCTTCGTACTTAAAATTAAAACTCAAGTGTCACAAAGATTATTTATTTAAACTAAAATGTGTTATTGTCTTTGAGAAATCCAATGTTTGTATCTTTTACTTATTTATTTTTTTAAGGCCACAATCCACAATGTTCATTTTATAACTGGCAATTGCTCAGGGATCACTCCTGGCAGGGATCAGGTAACCATATGTGGTGCTGGGGATCCAATATGGTTTCTCAGATGTAAGGCAAATACCTTCCCTACTGAACAATATATTTGGCACTTTCCACACTGTACTATATATTTGGCCCCAGTATTTTGTCCTTTTTAACTATCCAAATTTATGTATATTCTGCCCCCATTTTTTTCAAAATTGTATTTTATTAAGGCCCTGTGAATTATAAAGTTATTCATTGTTTGGCTTTTGACATACAATATTCCATCATTAACCCCTTCCCTGGTGTGAACTTCCCTCCATGACTGTTCCCAAATTCTCTCTTCTAGCCCCCAATCCAGCCTCAACCTGCCATCTTGACAGGCAGTCTGGATATTAAGTTTTGGCCTCATGATTTCAGTGTTGTTGACTCTGTGGTTTGAATATTTGTCTCTATCATTCCTTAACACCTCCTGTGTAACTGGGCCCCTTTGACCCCTACCGCCATTGCTTTTCATCTACCTCTTCTTTCCTTCTTCACTCTGTTTTTTCCTCCTCCTCCCTATATTCTGATTTTCCTCAAATTTTATTATCACTCTACTAATCTCACCACAAATTGAAATATATGTTCAAGTTATGTGAAACAAACAAAACAAACCCCAATAAAATAAAAATGTCTAAAGCTGTCATAAATGGTACCAGGAGGTTAAAGAGATAATTCAGCAGAGAGAGTGCTTGTCTTGGTGAAGGCCTACCTGGATTCAATACCTGTAATCTCTTACCACCACCTCCTCCCCCGCTCCCCGCCCCCCTCCCCCACCTACACACACACACACACACACACACATGAATGATCCTTGAGATGAGAGCATGAGTAAGTTCTGATAACTACTGGGTGTGCTCCCCACCAAAAAAAAAGAAAACAAAAAAAATAATAATTCCAAGTAAACAGCATACTACTAAGTAAGTTGCTTATCAAGTCTCAGAATAATGACTCACCTCCCATATTGAGTCATATTTCATGTCTGTGCCACTTTACTGCTAGTTTAGTGATATTATTTTACTGCTTACACTGTCAGAATTAATTCCTACCTCCTGCAAGGGACACAGTTATTGTTGTATAAAGAAGCAAAATACAAAGTAAGAAGTAGTCTTTGACATGATACTTTGATTCCTAGGCCATGTCACTTGCCCTGTTCCTACCACAGATACTCTCTATGCTGATTAACTTCCTCACTGTGACATTCAAGTAGTCTGTTAACCTATTTGATCACAACTACTAACATCATTATCCTCCTGAACACACGATTTTCTCACTCCATGTCCAATATATTTTCAGTATTTCTTTAAAAGTTAATTCCTTGTGATCAGGAAATGCTAATGAATGTGAAATAAAAACATCATACTTTAACCTTGGAATTTAACACAGTGAAGTCATCTTTAAAGAACCTGAGTTATGTAGGATATTTAAAATATCACGGAAGAGCCTGGTAAGCTCCTGTGCCGTATCCTATATGCCAAATACAGTAACAATAACAGGTCTCATTCCCCTGACCCTGAAAAGAGTCTCTAATCATTGGGGAAAACAATTAAGGAGAGGCTGCTTAAATCTCAAAGTTGGGATGAATGGAGACATTACTGGCAAGCACTCGAATAAATCAATGAACAAGGGGGTGATAGTGATACAGTGATAGTGATTTTCCCAGAATCATCTCTTAGTACATACCTCTTCTTCCTACTGCAGTCAGTTTTTAGAACACCTCTTCCATGACAATTTTTCTCTTTTGTTTCTTTCCCTTAATTCTCCTGCTTCTACAATACATTTCTTGCTCACTTACACAACCTCTCCTCTGCCCTGTGATCGATGATATTTCAGTCTCATCGGTATATTATATCAATATTTTTCTAGCCAACCTTCAAGAAGAAGAATTTGTGAAGAGCATGATCCAACAGAAGAAAATACTACAGAGTTGTGTTTAAATGAACCAAAACTCCTTAGGAGTGTGCTTAAAGAGAAATTCTTAGTGTTGAAGAAGTCAAAATGACACATAGAAAATAGTCATGAATTATGATAAATCATTTGCCTGAGAAGAGATGAGATATACCACCTTCATGGGACCTGTGTAGAAATTTGATAAATGCTCTAAGGAAAAAATTGTCAACAAATGCTCATTATCATCATGACATTTTTAACAGAACAACAGTTATCTAATTTGAATTTTTCAAGTCTTTCCAAATAAGTATTGTAATATTGATGGGAGTGTTAAATAGTTATGTGCTGAAGAGAGTACAGCAGGTAAGGCATTTGTCTTTCACACAATCTAGATTCAATATCTGACATTATGTTGATTTCAGTTGCCAAAGTAAGACCTGACCGCTGCTATATATGGCCCAAGAAACAAAAACTAAAAGAGACAGAGACAGATACAGTGAAAGACAGAGAGACAGAGATAATTGTTAGGAGCAGTATAAGGTACATATATTTATTCATTTAGTTATCTTATTAAAATATTTGACATAAGAATATGTCACATTAGATTCTTTTTTTTTTACCATTTCTTTTTCTTTTTTCTTTTTTATAACGTAGGAGGACTGCTATTTATTCAGCCATTGATTAAGTTGATTGAATTGGGCATAAACTCCACACAGTACTTCTTTTGAAGTGCAGAAACTTATTAGTTTAATGTAGTCCTACTTATTTATCTCTGCTTCCACTTGCCTGGTCAGTGATATTTTATCTTTGAAGATGCCTTTAGCGTCAATCACATTAGATTCTTACGTATCTAAATTGAATTCATTATTTTTAAATGAATTCATTACTTTTAAATACTATGTATAGTTATAATTGCAATAAATTTTGTATTAAAAATTTATCTGTATACCAGCAACTGACCTTTTGAGTAGTACATTTCATAGGTATGGATTCAGAGCATACTCACCATAGATAGGAATGCCTTTGTAAGGTGATTTAACGAGAAACAGTGACCATCTGTTTTCTTTGGCGAGATATAGTATCTTGGTCTACAATGTGGTTCCAAATGAATAATGGAAATTGGTTTTTACAAGTCTATTTTTTTCTGTCACAGCAATGATTAATAGAACATTGGTCAACTTTGCTTGAAAAGGTGAGAAAATGTGTGAAAATAATTTTATAACTTAGTGAGATAAATTAAAATTTTCCAAATAATATTAAAATCAATGAAAGCAATTTTCATTGGTTTAGAGTTTTTAAAATATTTTGTATAATAAAAATAATATAAGTATTGGAATTTGTATGGTTTGGATTAGTAACTGTATCTGCTTTTCAAGGACTTTACAAACCACATAAATTCTTTGGTCTTTATTCTATCTCTATAAAATGACACTAACACATGTTTATGGTATTTGGATAACATTTGCAATTTTGTCTTTTTATACCATAGAAAATAGTTACACACATTTTTCATAATAATCAGTTAAATACAATTATTGCACAAACACATACTGTACCCTATTCTAATCCAAAAAGTTCTTATATTTACAAATTAACTTTCAATAAGGGGCCGGCTCATAGCTTTATTTTTGGATTGTGATAAATGTAAATTTTTAGGCCTGAGTGATAGTACATAAGTATCGTCTTGTGCCCAGCCCACTCAGCTTTAATCACCAACAACCCATGTGGTCGGCTTGAGCATCGTCAAGAGCGATGCCTGAGTGCTGAGCCAGGAGTAAGTTCTAAGCACTACTCAGTGTGGTCTAAAAACAAACAAAAAAAGAATTAAAATAAAATAAAGAGAAATATAAATTTACATCAGTAGAAAACCTTCTATTGGAAGTTTTTGTTGTTGTTGTTGCTGTTTTTTGCTTTTGTGGTCACACCCGGCAATGCACAGGGGTCACTCCTGGTTCTGCACTCAGGAATTACCCCTGGTGTGTGCTATTGCTCCAGCCCCATTTTTTTCTTTTTCTTTTTTAATGTAGGAGTTGTTTTGTCGTTTTATCTGTATCTCTCTCTCTCTCTCTCTTTCTCTCTCTCTCTCTCTCTCTCTCTCTCTCTCTCTCTCTCTCTCTCTCTCTCTCTCTCTCTCTCTCTCTCTCTCTCTCTCTCTCTCTCTCTCTCTTTGGTGGCGGCAGGACCGGGATGATTTAATGGCTTATACTAAAGCACAAGAAAGGCATCATGAGAAGAAGAAAGTTCCACCAAGTTCTTCCTGGCAAGTAGTAGGGGCAGTGTCTATTAAATTTTGATTTGCTTTTTTTTTTTTTTATCTGAGTGCTCAGAATCAAATCCAGGTCGCACAGATGCAAGGCAAAAGCATTGTGACTGAGCCACAAATCCTTTCCCCACAGTCCGCGAGCCACTCTGCAAAAACAGTGGTTTTAGAGGTGTGGAAAAGGACACATGGACCATGATGCCATCTAATCCATATGGTACTTTCATTCATGAATAACTTATGCTGTACAAATAGGTGCAACTTCTTTCCATGATCACTTGGTATCTACTTGTACTACTATATATAGGTCCCACATTGGTGCAGAGTCTGTAGAACAAGACCTATAATCAGCTCCAGATATTTTTCTAGGCTTTTTCTGGATTTCTGTGAAATATGGACTTTGGAGAAATTGCTGACAAAAAATGGGCATGGGCCCAGGCGATCAAACCTCACTTCTCTCCGCTTGCTGTCATTATTGAGTATACGCCATAGTATAGTCAGGAGTCAGGATGTGACAGAATGGCAGGATATCAAGAGTCTGCTCAAAGAGACTTTTTTGTTTTTTCATGAGGAACAAGGTGTCCTAGTTCCTATTCTCTCATTATAATTCCTTAAAGCTTTTTTTTTTTTTGAGAGGCTGAGTCAGCAAAAGGGACTTCCAAGGAGCAGACAGGAGGCCTGGGGTCCCATTAGAAGTTTTCAATTTTTAAGTTAGTTTATTTCATTGGAGTTATATTGCATTGAAAACTGAAGTCTTATTCGAAAGGATAAAATTATACCACCAACTTTAAGTATAGAAATAAGTACAAAATAGTTTTGAGTCACAAAATTTTGAGCCATAGTTTTTTTTTTCCCCCAATCTGGGGTGTGTGTGCATGTCTGTGTATATGTGTGTGTGTTTGTGTGTGCGTATGCAAAGTCCAAGGTTCAGATTCTGTGATATTGGCAATTCCTGAGCCCTCAAGAGAATTTCGGAGCTCCTAAATCACCCTGTATTGGGCTAGTGATGTTGAGAGCTAAACTTAGCTATGTTGATATTCGAGATATCATCATGCAAGGGGCCAGTGACAAAGCATTTGGCTTAACCTGTGTGATCCCTTTCTGGCCTGAAATACTTATTTTAAACTTAAAAACACTGTATTAGTGCTATTGTTGTTGTTAATTATGTTCTCCATTGAATCTTTTAATACATTTGTATGATTTTAAATTTTTAAATATTTTAATAGTGACCATATCAGTCAGTGCTCAGGGACACAGGTATACACTTTCAGAGTTAGAGATGCTGGCATAATGCATTCAGGAGCCAATGGGGCCCACCCAAAAGTGCTGTTTCTGGAATCTGTTGTGCTATCTGGGGTGGAATGTGTATTATTCAGGCATAACCTCTACCATTTGCACTTTCTTTCCAGACCACCTACATACTGTTGTTTATTTTTAACTCCAACCTCTCTGATCTTTTCCTTCATCTCCATATATCTCTATTTTAGTCTCTGTATCTGTCTCTCTCCTTTCTTACTCTAATAAATATTCTTAAATGTTGTAGTACCTTCAGGTTTTGCTACAAGGCATTATTCCATTTTTGCCTATGTTCTGAAGTGGAAGATACTATTTGTGCCCATGGTTTCAAATATTAATACCCAGATGACTCACAATGTGATTTTAATGCAGAATCCTTTATGCATTAGACCGAAAACCAGGTAATTGCATAAAAAATATCTTTGGATGACTAATTTGACAGTTTCTTTATCAAATGAAGCCCTTTTCCTCCTTTTTTTCCTATGACATTTTCACTGTCAAAACTCTTATACAATATACCTGACACCCACCTTTTTCTAGTACCACATACTCACACAACAGCAACTTTCAATAAGTTCTTCTTCTGAAGTAATTTGTTGAAACAGCTCTTTTTTTCTTTTTCGGTCTTGACTACCTGGACACTTTGGACTAGGTCATTTTTGTTGTTCTGAGGCATTTACCATGTAAAATCAGGTGATTAGTATCATCACTTATCTCTTATTTTATTCCAGGTATATTGCTCTTATAAGTCTGATAACTAAAAATTATTTGACTTTGCCACATGTCTTAGGGGACAATCTAAAGCAAATTCCCAGTATAGAATGATAACCAAATATCCTTTCTGTCCATCTTGATGACAGAGCATTGTTGCATCCTTTCCTGGATGGCCAAACTTGCATTTTAACAGTCACCTACTTGGCTGCCCTCACCCAATTCTTCTTATACAATGGGGTCAGTTTTATTTAATGCTGAACACTGTGAATGCTGGAACTCTACCACTGATGTCTGTACAAGATAAATCATATGTTTTATTTTTAAATTTCACATGCCTAAAGTGGTGAATGACATATAAATCTGTAAGTATTTGTGAGCATCCAATATTTAATATAAGCATAGTGACTGGAAGAGTGCTGTCATGGTGAAAATCTCTAGAGCATATTAGGTATGGTAAATTTAATGGCCTTTTGAAAACATAGATCCAAATGTCAAACCTCTATCAAAAATCTGCTTGAATTAATTTATTGTCTCAATATAAAGGGAAAATAAATTTTAGCATGTTCATGAGGATTATCTGTCATGCTCACTTATTTCCCTAATTGGATGCTGCACAATACATTCTCCTAACACCTTGTTCATGATTAATGTATTATAAATCCTTCAGTCCATTAGACTTTGGATTTTTGATCTTTCTAAAGTATCCTTTATTCTTATAAACATGTATTCATACTAGGTAGTAAACTTTTCTTCCTCATGGTTCTGTCCAATGACCATTACTTTGGAGAAACTTCTCTGGTTTCTCTTACTATGAAGATTTATTAGTCAGTAGCTCCTTACTCTGGTACTGCTTTTAATTTTCAGTTCATTTCTTTTGTGTGTTGTTTGCAAAATGTGCATGTTCTCTTGGGGCTGGAGTGATAGCACAGCGGGTAGGGCGTTTGCCTTGCATGCAGCTGACCCGGGTTCGATCCCCGGTATCCCATATGGTCCCCCAAGCACCGCCAGGAGTAATTCCTGAGTGCAAAGCCAGGAGTAACTCCTGAGCATAGCTGGGTGTGACACAAAAAGAAAAAAAAAAAATGCATGTTCTCCACTAGACTATAATCTCTTTGAGAACAGTATTTTTAGTTGACTCACTATAGCTTTATTATTTGTTAAACTTCCAGAATAATTCTAAACTGATTATAAGAATTGAATAAATGCATAATGTAGAATGAAGGTAAATAAATAATTTACAGAAATTATTAAATGACTTTGTTGCTGTTAAATTATAGCTTCATAATAAATACAAGTGTCTTTGCTAAATTTCCTGAGAAGAAAGAGAATTAGACATATATGCAAGAGGTTTACCCAAGGCTTAAGAAATCAGTTGACTATCATTATAGATAAGAATGTCTGAGTAATTTCAGGGACCATATAAAAGGTCCCAGTAGAGAAAGTAGCTGAGAATTGCCTACTTGTTTAATTGAAAAAGTTGTTTCTTGATTGTCTAGCTCTTATTGTCCTTTTACCAATATCCACTCACAGGTATTAATTTCCCCATATTTCATGTGCATAAAAATACTAAGTAGATTATGTAAGATTTTCCAAGTGACAGATCACAGAAATCACAGAAACAACAAAAAAAAATAACTGGAGAAAAGTCATTACATCTAATCATTTTAATATATATTCCCAGAATTTGTAGAGTAGCCACATTTTTAATGTTTATTAACTTGTATCCCATCCACATGGGCAGGATATCACCTGGCAAGCTAC
The DNA here is from genome assembly GCF_027595985.1 of Sorex araneus. Taxonomy (NCBI): domain Eukaryota; kingdom Metazoa; phylum Chordata; class Mammalia; order Eulipotyphla; family Soricidae; genus Sorex; species Sorex araneus. The sequence continues at coordinate 185,514,754 of NC_073313.1, forward strand.
CCATGATGTATTTGATATGCCAAAGTCAGTAATGATAGGTCTTAATGCCCTCACCCTTAAAGAGCCTCCAGTTGTTGGGAAAGACGAGTAAGGAGAGGCTGACAAAATCTCAGGTCTGGGAGGTATAGAGATGTTACTGGTGTCTGCTCAAGTAAATCAACGAACAATGGGATGACAGTTACAGTGAACTATTATATTTTGCACACATTTTGCTAACTATTTCAATTGCATCAGTTGTCTTTACTATTCACAGTTTAGAAAGGTATTTCATAGAACTATGATGTGATTTCATGGTATCTACAGCTTTTTTTTTAGTTTATTTTCATGGTCATATTTTTATGTGACAATTTTTAAAAGAACAAACTGCAAATAGAAAAGAAATGTAACAGATATAATAGGAGCAATTTAATTCACTCAAAATGAACAACAAAAAGAGGCACAGAAAATTATAAGCATATTACATCTGAAAGAGTTAAGTCATTCCAGCAACTTTACACTAGACCAGGCATAAAAAAATAAATAACAAATTTAGTTCACTTGTCTATTTGAGTGTTCTTCCTTATAAATAGGTATAATTTCATTAACATAGATCAGTGTCTATTATTTTGTAACATCTTTCTTCCTGATTAGAAGAAAGGCCCAGATTGGTTGACTTAATTAAAATTTTATCACACTATTCTTCTCAAAGTCTATTATTATATCTTCCCTAAGTGAAACTCAAAATACATAGAGCATCCTCAAGACATCAAAAGCTGACCTTCTATTGACTATGTGGTCTTGTTTGTTCTAGTCTCATTCATTTAATTGCTCTGGCTCATTGCTCTCATTGCTCCTCCAATGATTTGGTAGGTACATTCTTATCTTTGCACTTGGTGTTTATCCTTCAGGGATACTGTTCCAAAAACAGAGTGAATCAATCCTTGACCCAATTCAAATAATAAAAACACAGTGGCAAGGAGCAATAACAACAAAATTGAAAAGGAAGAAAACATTTAAGAAACTTCTTAAAGTTACTTTTCTTAAGCACATCATTTAATGCCACACATCTCCTTCCTCTAGATAGTATTGCTTATCTTCTCTGATTTTAGTTTTCTAGCATATAGCATATTCCATGGGTATTGCATTATATATAGTGCACTTTTAATAATTTATTATATTTTTGTCACAATCTGAATGTAAGTTTCATCCACGGACAGACTGCTGCCTCTTTTGTCTACTATTATCTGAAAACAGTTTAATGTCTGCAAAGATCAAGAGTTTGGTGAATATTGTAAAATGAGTAACTAATACAGATATTATAAATATAATAGCACTTTTCATGCCCATGTCTTAAATATTATAATCTCTTTAGTGATTTTGATCACTGAGAAGACTGACTTTAATTCATGTAAAGCATCATAAACACCACCACCAACAACAAAACAGTGATAGCACAGCCGGTAGGGTGTTTGCTTTGCATGTGACCAACCCAGGTTCGAATCCTCCGTCCCTCTTGGAGAGCCCGGAAAGCTACTGAGAGTATGCTGCACGCATGGCAGAGCCTAGCAAGCTACCCGTGGTGTATTCAATATGTCAAAAACAATGACAGCAAATCTCACAATGGAGACGTTACTGGTGCCCACTCGAGCAAATAGAGGAACAATAGGATGACAATGTTACAGTGTAATACTATGTAATATCACTGTATCACTGTCTGTCATCCCATTGATCATCTATTTGCTGGCGCTGGCCCAGTAACATCTCCATTCATTCTAACCCTGAGATTTTAGCAGCCTCTCTTTACTTATTCATCCCAATAGTGCTGCGTTAGAGTTCTTCAGGGTCAGGCGAATGACACCCATCATTGTTACTGTATTTTGCAAAAGAATAAGCCATGGGGAGCTTGCCAGGCTCAATAATAATTAATAAAAATAGTAATTATTATTTATAATATGTTATTATAGTATTCTAACATATTATGTAATTTATATTTATTGTATAAATATGATATAATTATAATATATTGATTTAGAGGACATAATTATAATATACTAAATTATTTAAATGTATATAATTCCTAACATACCAATATATCTTATGTAATATTATATATTGTATTATTTAATATTATGCTTAGTAATAATGTAATATCATTACCAGTACATTCAATGTACTTGATATATGTGTATAACCAGAAACGCTTCTAGAAATTCTAGGAGTACTAAGGAGGTTAATGGCATTAAAATATAAACTACTTTATTTCTTCTTAAGAAAATAAGCTTTGGTATGTCTGTGTAACCTCACTTACATAACAAATAAATTACCCACATAAACTCCTATCCAATGGTCAAATTAAGACATAAATTTGAGTTTGGGTCAAAATTAATTTAGAGAATAAAATAATTAAAAAGTGCAAATAGAGAAATAAGAAAACAATGCTTAGTAATTTTCCTCGACTTCACATTAAATATTAGACAACACAAAACTATTTGGGTTCATTAGGATAATTCTGTATCTGTGTTCTTGCTTTCAACTTGCTCAGCTCAAACTTTCCTTGTGAAATATAACTATTAGATTTGATTTCAGAGTTTAGATAACTTCTTTGAAGGGTGGAGATCAATGAGAGGGTTTTTGATATCTGTCAGTCCTTTATGATCTAATTCCACATGTGACTGCTGTATAATTTCTTCTAGTTATCTTATCTGGAAAGTGAGCTTATTGACCTACATGAATAATATAAGGACTATAGGACTATAAGTAAGTATATAGAGCAGTGCGCATAACAGGAACTCACCTGACAGTAACAAATATTTTTATAAATGCTTACTAAGCGTCTAGGAAGCACCAATAGCAATACATTAATAGGGCTAAAGAAACAAAATGTATGGTCTGTACTTGTTGCACTTAATAACAAATTTTCGTAAAATAATATAGATATATTTTAGAATGAAATGATTTCAAATAAACTATTTTTCAAGATTATATTTATATTTAGAAATGTTTATATAAAATATATGAAAGTATTAATGTTAATACTTTGTTTTTACATCCTCTTTTTGGTGTGCTTTAGATTTGACTTTGTTATTTGGGGGTTTCCCAAATGGTGCTCAGGACAATCAGGAGATTCTCCTGACAGTCCTTGGCCCAGTGTGCCTGCAGTCCCTGAGATGGCCAGGGGCTGTGGTGCTGCCTGACTCTGCAGTGTCACATTACATGGTCACCCTAATCCTTCTCAAGGGGCCTCTAGAGCTGGACACAGTGATGTTGGGTAATGCTCATAGGACTGTGGTTCTGGGATCGAAGCAGAGTAAGCCACTGCAAGGTACTTTCCTTAACTCTTATACTGTCTTTTGGTCCCCCTATTTTTTTTTTAATTTGGGGGGAGCTCCCAAGAGGTGTTTGGGAGGCTCAAGAACTCCTCAATAATAGTTTTTCTACCAGCCCAGAAAGTTCAAAATGAAAGCCTCAGAAGCTCTTGCATTCTTAGGCCTTGTGCTGAAGGGGAACTATATTACCCAAAAAGATGCTTGGGTATCAGGCGACTTAAATTTGGTGGTGTTTGAAAGTCTCCGTGCCTGCATCTCGTGATGCTTGGAGGGCCATATAGTACCATTTGGTGTCAAGGATTAAATCTGTGTAAGGGCAGGCAAAGCATTTGCTCTTAACCCTGCACTAACTTCCCAGCACATGATATATCTTAAATGAAAGTACAGAGATTCCCCACATATTCTCTCCCCCACAAATGCGTAGTCTTATTCATTATCAACATCATTCACCATAACAGTATTTTATTTATTTATTTTTTTAGGTCAGACCTGGCGATGCTAAGGGAATACCTCTGACTTTGCACTCAGTAATCCCTCCTTGCAGTGCGCGGGAGACCGTATGGGATGCCAGGGATAGAACCCCGGAGAACCCAGGTTGGCCATGTGCAAACGACCTTCACACCCAGCCCCTGTTTATTATTTTTACCAATAGTAACCCTGCATTGAAACATGAATTATGATAAAGTCAAAAGTTCACCTAAGGGTTAACTTATAATACATTCAATAGATTTAGACAAATTTACTCTGACAATCACCATTTTATATATTTATAAGATTTTTATAATATCATTTTTAATACACATAAGTTACTTTATAAGGTTGTAATGCAATTTCTGCTTAGGTTAATGAGGTACACAATTTACATTAGAGAGAAGAAAATTATATACACATCAGTGCATATTACCTGGGGTTTTCCAGGGTCTTTTCTTTATCCAAAATAATAGAATACATTTTTTAAAATCCAACTACTAACAAAAGAGGTGGAGGGTGTCTTGAAACAGTTGTGGAAAGACTTAAAGAGGGAAAGGAGGCCTTAGCAAGACACAGTGCAGCCGAGACATGCCTGTGAGATGTGAGAAACATATCAAGGCTAATAGAAAAAGAACATACAGTTATGGCTCCAAGTTTCACCTCTCACTTTTATTCCTTGTTTGGGGGCCACATGTAGCTGTGTTCAGGACTTACTCCTGGAGACCATGTGATGCTGTGGACGGATGCCAGAAGGGCTGTGAGCAAAGCAAGTGTCCTACCAACTGTACTATTCCTCTGACCCACTATCACTTCAGATTATCTTTGTAGCAAGCTGTGCTATGATTGTGTCATCATTTGGACTTTACATGAACAAAAGGGAGAACAGAATGATTACATTATTCATCTGTGATAGAGCTAGCTACAAACCTGAACAGTATGCCCTCACAGTCATAAGGGCCAAAATACATATTTAGAACTAGCTACATGTTTCTCTATCATTACAAAAACATGAATAAAATGGTAAACCTCTTTTATGTACACATATCTCATAAACCTTGGTTCTCAGCATGCAATTTCCAGGAAATCTTCATGTTTAGCAGTTACAGACATAGGAAAAGACTCCTCAGCACATTATTCTTTGAGAATGACAATATTTATTAGTGGATCGAAGCTCTCAGAAATCTGCAATGAAAACCTCAAATATTTAACTTTAAATCTTAAAGAAACAGACCCACTCATGTATGGAGATAAAATAATTTACATTGCATAACTATCAAGAGCCCTTGGTGTGGCATCCCTTTAATACTACCTTGGAAGTGTGACTTGAGGTCATTCTCAAATTAGGACCCAGGGGTGATGCTAGCAAATTTCCTTCTATAGGAAGATTCAGTGCACTAATTAGCTCTGTGGCGCCTCAGATCTTCCTTGGCACAATTTTCTGACATAAAGTCGGGTGCAAATGTCATTCTGTTTGCTTGTTTTTCAAAATTGGTCAAACTAGGAAACAGGCTTAAGACATTAGGATATAACACTGCCCATTTCGTAAGTCATACCTCATACAGTTCTCTTATTACTCATTAGTAATAAGTCTTAAGAAATGTTTTACATTAATGGAGCTCACATTAGGTTTTTAAAAAAATTATGATAAAATATTAAAATAAACAATGAAGCTTAAAATAAAGTAAGCCCCTCCCCTCCCTCCCTCCTTCCTTCCCTCCGTCCCTCCCTCCCTTCCTTCCTTCCTTCCTTCCTTCCTTCCTTCCTTCCTTCCTTCCTTCCTTCCTTCCTTCCTTCCTTCCTTCCTTCCCTCCTTCCTTCCTTCCTTCCTTCCTTCCTTCCTTCCTTCCTTCCTTCCTTCCTTCCTTCCTTCCTTCTTCCTTCCTTCTTTTTCTTCCCCTCCCACCCTCTCTCCCTCCCTCTCTCCCTCCCTCTCTCCCTTCTTTCTTTCTTTCTTTCTTTCTTTCTTTCTTTCTTTCTTTCTTTCTTTCTTTCTTTCTTTCTTTCTTTCTTTCTTTCTTTCTTTCTTTCTTCCTTCCTTCCTTCCTTCCTTCCTTCCTTCCTTCCTTCCTTCCTTCCTTCCTTCCTTTCTTTCTTTCTTTCTTTCTTTCTTTCTTTCTTTCTTTCTTTCTTTCTTTCTTTCTTTCTTTCTTTCTTTCTCTTCTTTCTTTCTTTCTTTCTCTCTCTCTTTCTTTCTCTCTCTCTTTCTCTCTCTCTTTCTTCTCTCTTCTTTCTTTCTTTCTTTCTTTCTTTCTTTCTTTCTTTCTTTTCTTTCTTTCTTTCTTTCTTTCTTTCTTTCTTTCTTCCTTCCTTTCTTTCTTTCTTTCTTTCCTTCTTTCTTTCTTTCCATTCCTTATTTCGTTCCTTATTTCTGTCCTGCTACACTAGTTGTGCTTCAGGTTTATTTCTGACTCTATTCAGGTATCAGTTCTGGAAATGCTCTCGGGGCTATATACAATGTAAGGTTGAACTGGGTCACGTTCATCCAAAGCAAGTACCATAAGCACAGAATAGTACAGAGTCAATATTCTTCCTAACTCACGACAAAAAGGGTGTTCAAGCTTGGGCTTCTTTCTTGTCATTTCTATAAATGAAGATATCCAGGTCACATTGTAAGTGAAATTTCATCCATTCCACTCTTAGTGTTTTTACACATAGAGGGATAGAAGCGTGAAACGTGCCGATATGTTGGGCAGTGTGAGGAAGGCACACCTGAAAACTTGTAGGAAAACAGTGAAAAGACTAAGGAGATCATTCAACTGATAAGCATTGTAGTTAGGTATAGATTCATAAAATAATAGAAAGAATAAATTTGATTGAGGCTGGAGTGATAGGACAGCAGCGGGTAGGGCATTTGCCTTGCACGTGGCTGACCCGGGTTCGATTCCCAGAATCCCATATGGTTCCCTAAGCACGGCCAGGGGTAATTCCTGAGGGCAGAGCCAGGATTGACCCCTGAGCATCGCTAGGTGTGACCCGAAAAGAAAAAAAAAAAAAGAATAAATTGTATTGCAGAAAAATCTCCTTATGTTTTTTTTCCTTAGGTTGCTCCTTTGGACAAGCTATTTTTCTTTTCCAATTCTTGATTCTTCATATGCATAGTGTATTCTACCACTTTTCTGATTCTACTTTTAAGCTTGATGGCTGTACTATAGAACTGTTCCTCGTTTTTATTTTTTTTTGGTCTTTTTTAAAGACTTTTAGGCATCTTGTCAAAATCTGTATAATTTAGATAAGGTAAACTTAAGATTTAAGATAAAGAAAATAGGTTAATAGATACCTGTAAAAAATACAAAGGCGTGTGCGTGAAGTGGGGTGATGTGTGCATTGTGTTGTGTTGTTGTTCACGGGCTGTCACGGGCAGCACTCTCTCTCACTGCTGTTGTTCCGTGCTCTCGACCCTCTGTATATGGACCAGATCGGGATGGATCCTCCTTGTGCTCTGCTTCTGTGTGTGCCGCTGTGCTCTCTTCTGTCTGTCTCTCTATCTCTGTCTCTGTACTCTCTCCTCTGGTCTCTTCCAACCTCCCCCTGCCTCTGTCGTCTCCATGTCTTCTCTCTTGCTTCTGTCTTCTCTGCTGTTTCTTCTCCTGTGACTTCTCCTGTGTCTTCTCCCTTGCTTCTGTCTTACCTCTGCTCTTCTCCCTCGCTTCTGTGTCTTCTCCCCTTCTTCTCTTACAGTCATAGTTTATATAGCAATCACATAGGGTGGTGACAGAAAGGTGGGTTGAACATTAACAAATCAACAAAGAGGGTTGAAACCACTTTTCCAGGAGATTAACAAAATCTCATCTCAGAGATTATTCCAGATTAGCAGGAGATCTACTCAAAGGTGGGATCCAAATAAGAGTGTGTCGCTTTTATCCTTTCTCAGCTAGTTATCCACTTAAATAGTTGTAGTAAATCTACTTCAAATATTACTAGCAATGTCATCCTGTATGAGCACAGTAAGAGCTACAGGAAACTTAAAGTTTGGTTCTTTCTAAGCACATCTCACTATATAATACAAACCACAGTCCACAGGCCAAGTTAGTCTTCCTAACCCCAGCAGGTCCTAGTCTTGTCAATACTTTTGGATCATGACAGCATTTGTCTATGACCATGCTCTCAGCTTATAGTTGAGTATTGTGGTGCTTTGGCCTGGCCCATTTCAATTCCAGCATAGCTCACAGCTTTTCCTGGGTCCATGCCTTCGTTGGGACCCTGTTTTGGGGGTACTAGGAACTGAGGGCAAATGAGTTGAGAAAGCAGATGCCCAGGAGTAAATATTATTGGAGTCAATCAGCTCCCAAGTTACAAAGCATAATATTAACTGTCTTCCTGTGTCCATACGGAAAGGCCATTGCTCTAAGGTAAACTAAGTTCCCTGCAGCAAGGGTAAAAGGACAAACCCAATGTTATCCTACAGAGATCTATTTAAAATGGTCATGTATAAGAACTTACAGAAGTTTTATAAATGGGTTATTAGTTTTGTTTAGAAGCTAAAGTCAATATTAAAAATTTATACCAACAAATAAAAATTTGAGGTAAAGTACTTTAGTATATATATACACTTCTTTAAAAAACATCACTGTAGGCTTAGAATAATGTTTGCTGTTCAGGTGCTGAATACACCTGGAATGAATTCCCTACAAGGGTCTGCTTACTTTGTCCTGGTATCTGTAGGAATGCAAAGCTTTATTAGAATTGTGTCCATGTGAACCCATCTCTAATGTCTGTTCTTTGTCTGTTCTTTAATATTCATCATCAACTTATGTGGTATATATATATATATTTTGTGGACAGTTATTTTATTTTTAAAATTGAATTACCATGAGATACACAGTTACAAAGTTGTTCATGATTGGGTTTCAGTCACACAATGTTCCAACACCCGTCCCTTGACTAGTATATATTTCCCACCACCAATGTCCCCAGTGCCTCTCCTACCACCCCACCCTGCCCCACCCTAGTCTGCCTCTATAGCAGGCACTTTCCTTCTCTCTCTCTCTCTCTCTCTCTCTCTCTCTCTCTCTCTCTCTCTCTCTCGTTCTCACTCTCTTTCTCTCTGGGCATTCTGGTTTTCGAGGCAGGCGATGAAAGGTTATTGTGTCTATTTCTTTACTACCTTTCAGCATTCAATTCTTGCCCCGAGTAATAATTTCCAGCTATCATTGTCATATCATTGTCATTGTCTATCCTACCTACCCTCCACCCCCACCCCACCCCTGCCACTTGTGACAAGCTTCCAACCGTGGAGCATATTGACTGTTACTTTATTTATTTATTTATTTATTTATTTATTTATTTGTTTGTTTGTTTGATTTTTGGTCACACCTGGCGATGCACAGGGGTTATTCCTGGCTCATGTACTCAGGAATTACTCCTGGCAGTGCTCAGGGGACCATGTGGGATGCTGAGAATCGAACCCAGGTCAGCCAAGTGCAAGGCAAACGCCCTCCCCGCTGTGCTATCACTCCAGCCCCTTGACTGTTATTTTATTTTTTTATTTTTTTTAAATTCTTTTATTAATTCACCATGTGGAAAGTTACAAAGCGTTCAGGTTAAAGTCTCAGTTATACAATGCTCAAACACCCATCCCTTCACCAGTGCACATATTCCACCACCAAGAATTACGATATACCTCCCCCCTTCCCCCCACCTCCCCAGCCCCCCACCCCGCATGTGTAACTGGTAAATTTCACTTTACTTTCACTTTACTTTGATTACATTCAATATTTTTTTTAAAAAATTCACTATTATTGATTTGGAGTTTCTCCCCCCTAAAGTCGATCTGCTGAAAAGAAAGCATTTGGTAATTTGTTTTCCATTGCTGAGAATGAAGAGATATGAGGTCAGGAGGCCTCACTAGCAGCAGCATAGTTTTGGATTTCTGTATTTTAGTATTTTAGTAACTAAATCCAGAGAAATGTCTGCCAGGAATTGCAACATTGTAAGCTTGTACCTCTCAGCTATGTTATATTCCACATATGAGTGCAATCTTTCTATGTCTGTCTCTTTCTTTCTGACTCATTTCACTCAACATGATACTTTCTATGTTGATCCACTTATATGCAAATTTCATGACTTCATGTTTTCTGACAGCTACGTAGTATTCCACTGTGTAAATATACCAGAGTTTCTTTAGCCAATCATCTGTTTTCGGGCACTCTGGTTTTTTCCATATTGTGGCTATTGTAAACAGAGCGGCAATGAACATGGAAATGCAGATGTCATCTCTACTATACCTTTTTGCCTCTCCGGGATATATTCCCAGGAGTGGTATTGCTGGGTCAAATGGGAGCTCAATTTCTAACTTTTTGAGAATCATCCATATTGTTTTCCAAAAGGGCTGAACCAGTTGGCATTCCCACTAGCAGTGAAGGAGAGTACCTTTCTCCCCACATCCACGCCAACACCGGTTGCTTTTGTTTTTTGGGATGTGGGCCAGTCTCTGTGGTGTGAGATGATATCTCATTGTTGTTTTGATCTGCATCTCCCTGATAATTAGTGATTTTGAACATTTTCTCATGTGCCTCTCAGCCATTCGGATTTCTTCTTTGGAAAAGTTTCTGTTCATTTCATCACCCCATTTATTGATTGGGTTGGCAGTTTTCTTCTTGTGGAGTTCAACGAGTGCATTGTATACCCTTTGCTTACATGTATGAAATGCAAAGATTAATATCAAATTTGTAGTTTTCTTTTTAAAGAGTATGCACTTCATCTCTACTATTTATACATCAATGTAAGCATCAATTTTGCAATTTAGTTATTTGATAATTAAAACTGTTTAAATTAAAGAAGTGAAATAAATTTTAAATGTTAAATATTTTTTGTTTATGTTGAAACACATTTTTATGTTATGTTCCAAAGTAAAAAATATAGATTACAATAAATCATAGTGATATTAAATGTCATGGTTATTAAAACCACAGCGTTACTCTACTTTACAAACTCTTCTTATCAGCTTATTTGCTTATCCGGCACCAGATCATAACAATGATTCTGCATTTAGAATTTCTTTTAAACTTAGTATTCTGAGAGAAATGCCAGAGACCTTTGTTTTATGGTAGCTTATATTTTAATGCTTCATATTGGTTCATAAAATCATAGGTCATCATTTCATGTTATTTGTTATGTGCAAATATACAAAACAAAATTCATATTCTAGTTTGATAAAGCAAATATAATTCTTAAAAATATAAATCATGAAAATTGATTACATCACATACTTAATTTGGAGGAGGTTTTCAAGCATTGGTCTGGAGTCTCAGATCAACTCTTGATGATAATATCTGACTGGGCTAGATTAATCTATTATATCAGCATTGGGAGCCTTCAGGACTGTTGATGGTGTTGCAAACAGAAGGTAGCAAGTGGTGTTGGGGTTAAACTTAGGTTCTTGCACATGTCAAGCTTGTCACCCTCTCACTCCTGAGGTATCTCTCTAACCCCTAAATTATACAATTTTAATGAGAATTATGTGGAATACAAATAATCCATTTTGGACAGAGTATAATTACAGCATGACTTTCCTTGTGAATAGAAACCTTGTTTATGAAATTTCTCTCTTCCTCTGGGTAGATGTTGCTTTATAGTAGGACATCCAGCTAGTGCAATAGGTATGTACTCAAAGATGTGATAACATCGATATGTCCTAGCCACAGTAAACTTAGGTTTATTGTGTCACACCCATCACAGTGCTCCTGAGGCACCTCTATTCTTCTATATTAATCTGTAACCTCATTTTCTGTGCTCTGCTCTCTCAACCAGTCTATCACCTCTATTCCCAATCAGGCTCTGTTAACTTGTAAGGTCAAAATCTTCTAAGACACTGGATTTGTAAATATTGCTTTTCTCTTCTCATTATGTCCTTCGCATTGTTACTAAAGAGCAATGTCCTTTTCGTATAGACACAGGAAGATTGTTATAACTTGGGAGTTAATTGACCTCAAGTAATAATTCACTTCTGGGCATCTGTTTTCTTGACTTAAACTTCAGGTTCCCTTAGTTCCTAAAAGCAGGGTCCTGACGAGGGACTGGAATGGACCCAAAGTGAGCTGTATGCTACTCTGGCATCTATATGGGCCAGGCCAAGTTCCATAATACTTAACTATAAGTTAAGAGCATGGTCATGGACAAATTCTGTTCATGATCCAAAAAGTAACAACTGGATTAGGGTCCTGCTAAGGTTAGGAAAGACTACTCTGGCCTGAGGACTGTAGTCTGAGATCTATAGTGAGATGTCCCCAGGAGAGTCACCCTACAAGCTTAATAGATCTCGTACTGTGTCTATACAAAATGACTAATATTATTAAAAAGTAGAATTAAGATGAATGTTTAAATGGATGTTGGACTAAGGAGAGGATAAATGCACGCATAGATGGTATTTGACCCTTAGGAGGCTCTTCTTGCTGAATGAGAGTTTGTCCTGGAAGAAACTTCCCCTAAGGGAGGGACCTTAGGCCCATTGATTATATGACCACACTTGGGTATAATTGCTATCCCAAACCCCTCATGATTGGGGAGATAACTAAGGCTAGAAGAGAAGAGGAATGAGGGGTAAAGAGAGAATCAAGGAGAATCCAGGAGAAGAAGGAAGGAGCAGGATCCAAGAGTTGAAATGAAGGAGGATTAGAGGAAGGAGAGTCCGAGGAGAATGCAGATGAAACTGGAATAAACTGCAGTTGATACCAACCAGCTTGGCCCTCGTTTTCTCCTTCACTGCCCATTGCCTTGGCTGTACCGGGTGGGGGAAATGGTGCGAGACCACTAAACTCAGGCAGTGAGAGAGAGAGAGAGCAGTGGCTCTCATTTTCGTTTTTTTGAATACACACTCAATATTAACTCTTTCTGACCCACTCAGTTGGGAAAGTATATGCAGTCATGTTTTACTGCCAGTAAAATAAATGCCAGAGTTGACACATTGATTAGAAATGTAATAAAGCAATATTGTACTTAATAGAGTCAAGAAAGAAAGCTCCTTTTAGGCAGTTCTTTTTTAATTCAAGAAGACATTATGAAAGATGATTAAAAAAACTAATTGCATTTGGAAGGATTTCTAAGATTCACATAGGTAGAAAAATCATAAATTCAGCTGGGTAGCTGAAACACATTGAGAAAAAATTGGGAGAGTGGAATTTATAGGAACAGCTGTAAAAAGGAGAATGTGGTTATAACTGATATTTTGAGAAGGCAAATGCAGCTTAGTACCAGGTGGCACAGTACTTTTATATTGGAATGAAGAATTAAAACACTGCTTTAGGCAACAGAAAATCACTGAAACATTTTGTGAAAATTATTAATGTAATTAGAAGAAATTATTTTGGGAAATACCAATACAATGCAACTGGATTTTTCTACTTAAAACGAAAACCATTGACTCAATGAAATTAATGGTTAGTAAATTAAATGCAAAAGTTCAGATAAAGTAAATAATACCAACTCTAATTTAACTACACAGTGATGTGAATTCATGTATGTATTTACATCAAGCTTTACTGAATGCATATAAATGACATTTTTTACTGTATATATTATTAAAGATTAAAATGCATATCCAAAAATATTGTAATTTGTCAAGGTTAATATGGATTTATAGCTAATGAAGAGTGGCAGGCTTAAACCTTAACATATACTTTCCACATTCATAGAAATTAATCACATATATACATTCTACATATTTATCCATATATAAATATAATATGTCATTCAGACAACAGCTACAATAACAAAACAAGGGAGACTAAAGGTAGCCCCAGGCAAACCACGATTAGGACTTCAAGTTTCAGACTAATGCTGAATGACTAAGTAAATCCCTAAATAAGAAGTGGTTTAAAAACTGACAACAGTTAAAAATATAGTTAAGATTTGAAAGTCAAAGGAAACTATGAATTATTTCAAATCTAAATGTTTTATCAACTTGTTAGCTAATAAGTCACTGCACAAAAATAACTAAAATGTTAATAGGTATCATCACCAAAAAATTAATTCAGTAAGTAGAAGTCATCACATATATTATTAGTTCAATAATATTTCACAGGCTTTCGCAAGCTTTCAAGTAATTAGCAATCTTTATAATTAAAGGTTTTTTAGGAAAGCAAAGTAAAAAAGTTTGCTTAACAAATAAGGTAGAATGTCTAAACATTATAAAGATGAAAAATCCTGGAACCAAATAAGAATAGATGAAAAATATATTAGGAAAAGTGTTCAAACTAAACAAATGACATTTTAAACCCAATTACAGGCATTTAAAAGTAGTACTAGATTGAGGGCTGCAATCATTTCATGTTATTCAATGAGTGAAGGACATATTGTGCGAAATTGTGTGCTAATAGTTAAGATATTTAGATGAGTGAGCTCTAAATTATCATTATGCTGTCTCTGTGCATCAATTTCGCTGGATTATGGTATGTCGGACATGTCCAGGTTTGGGGTCAAACATTATTCTAGGTAGGTCTTTGAGTATGTTTTATTTTATTTATTATTTTTATCATTTGGTTTTGGGGCCTTACCTAATAGTGCTCTTTGCATACTCCTTTTTGTGTATTCTGGGATCACTTCTGCCAGTACTCAGGGCACCTTTTGTTGTTCTAGGGATTGAACCATGGCTGGTTGATTGTAAAGCAAACACCTTACCACCAGTAATATGCCTCCAAACTCATGTTTTACATAAAATAAATAAGTAAATCAGGATACAAATTAAAGTAGATTGTCCTTTTCATATCATCACTTTATCAGTTTAAGTCTTAACTACAACATAAAAGATGGATCAGAGAGATAGTACATTCATTAAGGTGCTTGTCTTAACACACAGCCAGGTCTAATCCCTAGCACTGCAGGGTGTGACACCAAAGCCAAACAACAAATGACCAGAACACTAACTTGTTAAGTAATGGAAAATTCTTTCTACTGATACCTCAACTGTTTACTGTCTATAGACACACTGACCCAGGGAGCTTTCTGTATATAGTTTACTAGCCTTCAGAAAGTAGTTTCTACCTTGAATTTTCTTGAGTCTTTAGAAAGACTTGCTGACCTTCCCTGTAAACTGTAGCACTGTAGCACTGTAGCACTGTCATCCCATTGTTCACCGATTTGCTGGAGTGGGCACCAGAAATTTGTTGTTACTGTTTTTGGCATATTGAATACACCACGGGTAACTTGCCAGGCTCTGCCATGCAGGTTGGATACTCGTAGCTTGCTGGGCTCTTTGAGAGGGATGGTGGAATGGAACCCGGGTTGGCCGAATGCAAGGCAAATGCCCTACCCATTGTGCTATCGCTCCAATCCTTCCCTGTAAACGGAGCTTGTAATTTGCCAATATCCATAATCTTGTGAACCAATTATGTATAGTTTATCTATTTAGATAAACACGCTTGTATCCGCATGCACACACATATATACACATATATATAACTATATACATATATTATGTATTATACATAATACATATATGTTACTATATATTACATACATATGTCCTATTGGTTCTGTCTCTCTGGATGGATATGGCTAACAGTTACTATAACACTCTCAACAAATGCACAAATTTAAAAATCTCATATCCACTACCACATAGTTTTCCCCTATTTTCTGGAGCATGTCTGGGCAGTTGAGTTAGGTAAATAGCCATTGAAGTTGGCTTCTAGACAACTAGATGACTCTCTTAGAAGCTTTGTATACGAAATTCCACCTTCCTTTTCTCTTTAACATCATGTTGGCATTAGTGCAGAAGGTACCTCACTATGGAGCAAATCCCTGATAATTCCCAAATAAATAATATCTAATTATCTACTTATCACCTGGAATGAATATAATTGAAAGAAAGTGATTCCAAAGGAAAGTATCCCCTGCCATCTTATTTTAAATAATCTTAGTGTGAGAAAAGATATAGCATGTGTGTTTACACAGCAATTTTGTGGTACTTAAAGTGGTAAATGGCATATTTAGTAGTCAAATATATAAGTACATATTTATAAATATATTAATAAATGTCCAAAACTTTTCACTTTATGTAAGCAAATTTCTATCTGGAATAATCTCCTAAATTTGCTGTGACTTTTCTAGAGTTAGATGGAAAACAATGCGATGTAGGCAACAGGTACTTCCCACCATTACTTCTTGATAATGACTAAAAGGACTAGAAATAATACACATATCTGAAGTCTTCCTTTTAAGTAACTGACATATGTTGGCAAAGATTAGAAGAACATTGTAAACCTGAAGTAAAATTTGTTACAGGTAGATTGATTATGTTGACAGCTGTTGAATACTATTCTCTCTTAATTAAAGATTTTTTTCAAGTTTCAAGTAAGTTCCTTATCTTTTTTTTTTGCGATTTTTTTTAATTTAAATTTTATTGAATCCCCATGTGGTTGGTTACATAGTTCTCAGGATTATGTCAGTTATACAATACTCAAACACCCTTCCCTTCACTCGTGCCCATATTCCATCACCAACCACCCCATTAAACCTCCCACCCCCTCCCGCCCCCCCAGTCCCCGCCCTTGTAAGTGATAAGTTTCACTTCGTTTACGCTTTATCTTGGTTACAGTCCATGTTTCAAAACATAACTCACTATTGTTGCTAGGGTTTCCCCCCAAAAAGAAAAGACAGTCCCACTGTCAAGGAAGCATTTGATGGCTCTCCATTGCTGAGAATGTAGAGATATTAAGTTCCGCTGTTTGTTACATAACTTTTCTATTTTTTTCCCCCCTCGTCCCGCGCCACCGAGATCACGCCTGTTTAGTAATCACCACGCTGCCTGACAAAGGGAAAACAAACCAAAAAAGATGGTTATTTCCCGTCATCAGCCGGCGTGGGGCTCTGGCTTAGTTGATAGTCTGGTAGAATGTCTGCAAGCAGTTTCTGGAATCAAAGGTAATACGCTGGTATCGGCCCCAGCTCGAGATTCCACCAGCGTCCCGCTGTTCCATGTACATAATAATTTATTCCCTTGTATCCCATTCCCACGCCACCGGGTCCGTGTCAGCTTAATGGACATCATACTATGGTTAACGCCACGCTGCGTTTCTTCCCAAGAAAGAAGGATATTTCTTCTCAGCCGACGTGGGGATATGGCTTAGTTCAGTCTATAGAGATGGCTACCACTTTGATTGCCTTCAATATTTCAGCAAAAGACTTACTATTCTTGTTAGGATTTCCCACCAAAGTCCGACCTGTTAAGAAGGAACCATTTCATATTGGTGATGATTAAATGACAATAGGTTGCACGGCCATGGCAGCAGCCTCGCGGCTTTGAATTTCTGTATAAAGTCCAGGGAAAGTACAGCCAGAAATTACACGTCGCTACAAACTTTAACCCTATTATGGTCCCCCCAAAGTCCAACCCATTACAAAGGAACCATTTCATATTGCTGATGATTAGATGACATTAGGCTGCCGAGGCCGCGCGGTTTTGGGTTTCTATATAAAGTCCAGGGAAAATTCTGCCTAAAATTCTATCGTTACAATCTTTTACCCTTCAACAAAAAACTCAGTACTATTGTTTGGAGTTTCCCCCCACGGTAAGCCCTGCCAAAAAGGAACATTTACACGTTGCTGACAATCAAGAGATATTAGGTCTGGATTTCTATATGAAGTCCAGGGAAAATTCGTTTGGTAATTGCATCACTCGCTGGCAGCGCCTGGGCCAGAAGCTCCCAGCACACAGTTTGGAGGCATTTTGGGGGCGCCGCTCGTGTCCAAAGTGGTTCGGTTGCCTCCGGGGTCGATCTCGCGCAGGGCCGGAAAGGAGCGTCCCCGCATGGCTCTGTGCTTAAATGTCGGCCGGCACAGGGCGGATCCGGAAGTCCTGCCCCATCGGCTTTCCCGGACTTCCTGCATAGTCTAAAAACTGACTATTGCCTCGCTGCATTCAAAAAGAAAGAGTTGAGAGAGAAAAGAGCATCCCCCACCGGCAGCGCCTGGGCCAGAAGCTCCGAGCACACAGTTTGGAGGCATTTTGGGGGCGCCGCTCGTGTCCAAAGTGGTTCAGTTGCCTCCGGGGTCGATCTCGCCCGGGGCCGGAAAAGCTAAGTTCCTTATCTTTATGTAAGACTAAAGAGGAATAAGAAATGGGGCATGATGGTTCTAAATTATAAAACCAGGCACCCTGGAGAAATTTACACTTGATGAACACACTTAACTAATCTTAATGGACTTAAATTTTCATTTTTAATTCAGTGTCTCAGTAACCATGATATAGTAACTTATATCTTCAGTCTATCCAAGTAGGATGCATTCTTCAATGAGGAGACATATTGACTTACTCTGCAAGAAACTATGATTGCTATCCTTATTATGAAACACTAAAAGCAGAGTATTCAGATGCTTTGGTTGGGGTAATGGAACTGGCCTGTTTTTTTTTTTAAATGTTTGTTTAGTAAATCAATACTATTAGTTATGACCCCCTCCCCCCCACACCAAGGCAAAATATAGTCAAGTCAATGTGACTTTGCTTTTCCCTTAACAATACCATGCCACAATATTAATGAATGCTGATAGCATTATTGCTACAATGGCACTGTATTAGTAGCAATCATTTCCTGTATTGCAGGGGCAGGGTGAATCATAAAGTCTATGAGTTTCTTTGACAGGAACACAAAATGGGAATGGAATGAGGAAAATGAATTACACAGAAAGTGTGTGGCTGTTCAACTGTATCAGTAGATGAGGATTCACAAGACAGTAGTTGTTGTGACAGTAACTGTGGGAATAAATTTACTCATTCCTTTCTCATTTTTCACTTATGTCAATAATCAATATCTCCCATAATTGACTCCTACTAGGAGTCTATATTTTAAATTTCATTGTCCCAGGCCCTAAATGCCTTAAACCTAATCCAATTTGTACACTCTCTTATAGTGACTTCCCTTTAACAAAAAGCTGAATTGTTTTAAATATATAATTACATAATATAATATAAATACAAACACATATAAGGAAGATACAATTAATATTTAGCAAAATATATTGCATTGTTTTATTAAATAAAGTAAACAAAATTATTTTTGCAACTTTCCCAATTTCTACGTTTCTCTCATTCTCCTCAGAAAGACTTTTTAAAATTATCATTTCTGTATACTAAATAATTTTACTTTATTAAAAGCTTTCATAATAAATATAGTGTTATTTGTGTATTTTAATGTTTCTACAGTGGTACTTTCTCTGTAAGTTTATTTTCATCCATCTCTGGTATTTCTAGCATATTTTCACAGATGTTTGCATTTTTATCTTTTTAAAATGCTTTTCCTATCATGTGAATTTCTGAATAAAACTTCACTTGTGTCCTATCTCACAACATAAACTCATGTAGATTCAACATAGCATAAAAGACAAAGATAGGAGTTAAGTGATTATTATCTGCATCCTTAACCCTGAGAGTAGGAAGTGATAAAAAACATTTCATAAATGAAAATGTTGTTTTGTATCTAAATTATATAGGTAAGTCAAAAAGTCAAGTGAAGTGATGGAAGTATATTTTAAAAGGCAAAATGTTCAAGGCTCTGGCTATAAAGATAGTTTAACAGCTAAGCATATGCTTTCAATGCTCAGAAGCCTGGGATTTGATCCCTGACACTTTATGTTCCCCTGAGTACCACTTTCAGGAGTGACCTGGAGCACAGAGTTGGCAGTAACACTGTGAGTGGCCCAACATGAACAAAACAAAAACAATAGAAAACAACAACAACATTTTAAACAAAAATCTGGAATTGTATTATTCTAAGGGATCAACCCATGTTGATATTTTAGTGTTCTTTTTCTGAATCAATATTTACACCTTTTAAAAAGATTCCTAATACACACCTTGTTTTGATCTCCATTTGAATAATTTCTCTTTTCTTCCTTAACCCTACTTTACAGGAAAACTGGTATTAGAAGTAGTCTCATGATACAGAGTTAAAAAAAATAGAGGGATTCAGAGATTGATTGAAAGCAAAGTTAATTATTTGGGGAGAAAAAAAAAAGCATGCAGTATTTTTAACTTGAAGGTCCAAAGATAACTGTGACACCTAATCAACTCTGTTGTGATAACATGACAGAGGCATTACATAATATGAAAACAAGTGGATGTGCCTGATTTGACTCATTGATCAGGATATAAGTAGAGGAACAGACTAGATTCAGACTAGATTCTGTAATCAATAGTAGAGGATTGACTGACTGAGCAGGAAACAAATGCATACTTCTGCCTTTATTCCTGCTCTTCAAAAAGCTATCCTTTGGGATTATCTTAAACTCTTTTCAATCCTTATTTCTGTGAATCTAGAATTGTTCATTTAACTTAATTATGTATTCATGAGTAAAAATTATTTCAAAACAACTTGACAACTGTCCTATATAAGTTGTTAGAGGAAAGACTTCACTGACTGCTTCTCATCAAAACTGGAAAAAGTCATTAAAAGAAATAAACAAAAGCCTGCTTAAGTATTTTGAAAATGGTCAGCTAGATATTCAGAAAATCAAATAGTCATTTGAGCAAGTTAATAATATTCAGCAAAAGTATCAATAGTTTATGACAGTTGAAAGATGAGAGAATTTGGGAAACTCAAAATTATGCATATATTTTAAAAACAGAAATCCCTAAATTAACAGTGGACCAAAAATGATATCATGAGAGAAAATAATTGAGATAAATTAGTATAATATAAACAGTGTAAAAATTACAAGTAGCTAATACAGAACAAAGAGGAAAATTTATAGTGGCTAATGTCTACAGCAAAACAAAACATATGTATATAAATGTACATATTATATGTTATGTCTCAAATAAATATAAAAATTACATTGAAGACACTAAAATGAACAAATTAAATATAAATTAAGAATTAAAAATATAAAAAAATTGAGTAACAAATATAGAATTGAATGAAAAGGAAAAAATCAGGATTTAAGAGATAGTCCAGTGGTTAAATCTCCCGCAATGCATGTGACTGACCCAGGTTCAATTTCTGGCAACACGTATGGTTCCCCATGACCACCAGGAGTGATCCTTGAGCATAGAGACAGGAATAATCTCTGTGCACATCCAGGTATGGCCCAAGTTCCTTCTCACCCACATCTCCCAGGTAAGGAGAAAAAAATATATCAAGGAAACCCAGTCCTATTTGTTAGTTTGTCTATTTTTAAAGATTAACAAGTCCATAAATCTAATTTTAAAAGCTGGAAAATACTCAGGAACCCAGAATTGAAATGATAGAGGTGATTTTACTAATGATTTCACAGAAATAAAAATAATTGTACAGGACACTCTATGTAGTTTACCCTATAATTCAGAAGTTTCATAAAATAGACAAATTCCTAGAACTAAATAAATAAATAAAACTAACTCAAGTAAAAAATTTAAAATACTAATTATAAAGAAAATATTAACTAATACTACCCACCCCCCCCCCCCACACACAAAATCAAATGTCATCCTTAGGAACACACTGCTATTTTTTTCCAATTTCTCACAAACTCTTTAAAAAAAACTAAATGAACAACTTTTAAATTATGGTGTCTTAATAAAAAATAAAAATTTTAACGGAAAAGAAAAAAAACACATTTTTATAAGTCCTGACTTGAAATTCAGTGAAAATCAGGCAAAGCCTTTTAGAAAATTACTGAAAACAATCACATGATTTGAGATGCAATATTCTGAATAAAATACTAGCAAAATATCAGATCAGTACATATAAAAAATAACCATACATCAAAACTGAATAAAAAAAGCAAAGCTGCTTTAATATATAATAACCAACTAATGTAATATACCATGTCAATGAAATGCAAGACACAGGACACATGGTAATCTCAAAAGATTCAGAAGTCATTTGACAAAAGTCAATAGCCTCTTGTGATTAAAGATATTTGACAAAGTAGAAGAAATCATTTTTACCTATAAAGGCATGTACCAAAAAAATTAAGAACAGCAACAATATCACTCAGTGATAAAAATATAGTGTCCCCCATAACTTTTTACATAAGACAAGAATCTGTGCTTTCTTTTTTTATGTTCAACATTTTTAACATTGTATTAGAGATTATACCCTAAGAAACTGGGTATTAATGGGTCAGAGAGAAAGTTCTGTGTTTAAGTATATTGGCTTTCACGTAGCTGACTTAGGATTGATCCCTTGTATCACATATGTCCTCTAAGCTTCTCCAGGAGTAATTCCTAAGCACAGAGCTAGGAGAAACACCTTATTACTACCAGATATGTCCCCCAAATCATATGTACTTATATATAATATTTTATTCTCAAGAATGACTACATTGAAAAGTTAGATAATAGTAAAACTACATTGACAACATTGACAAGTGTGAGAAATCAAATTCTTCATGATGATGGGGAATGTAAAATGTTATAGCTACTTTTGCAACTGGTAGACAAATTTACAAATATAGACACCATATGATCCAATTTTACTCCTAGGGTACTCTATTCTCAGAGAAATAAAGTAAACCCATACAAAACTATGCCAACACTGTGAAAAATTATTCCAACATTTTGAACAGCTCTATTATTTGAAGGCATGTAATTTTTATGTAAAAAGAATTAAGTACTGATACCTGGTACATATGAATAAACATTTAAAACACAGTGAATGAATGAAGCCAGTTAACAAATCACATCATATATAATTCCATTTATGTGAAATGTCCAGAATAGGTAAATATGTAGATAAACTATTTTAGTGTTGATTTAGTATGAAGGGAAGGAGTGGTAAATTAAGCGATAAATAAATGGAGTTTCCTCTTAAAGGTGGCAAAATGTTTTGAAATTGACATTGGTGCTAGTGGAAAAGCTCTGAGAATATAGTAAAAGCCACTGAATTATATACTTTAAGTGGGAAAGTTATACAGCAAGTGAATTACAACTTGATAAAGCTGTTAAAAATTACCTGTGATGGGAATTCAGACAGAGAAAAAGGGCTGAGAAAATGATGTAGTGAGGCCAGAGAGATAAAATAGTGGGTATGTATTTACCTTGTACATGGCCTAACCTGCATTTGATTTCCAGCAACTCATATGGTCTCCCGAGCAGACCAGGAGTAATTTCTGAGTGCAGAGCCAGAGTAATGCCTGAGCATCACCCGGTGTGGCCCCCACAAAACCTCAAACAAACAAACAAACTAAAATGTTTTCTTAAACTTTTGCACATGTGATTATATGATATAGATATACGATTAGTATAGTTTTGAACTGATTCCCAATGAATCAAAA
Source organism: Sorex araneus (assembly GCF_027595985.1). Classification (NCBI taxonomy): domain Eukaryota; kingdom Metazoa; phylum Chordata; class Mammalia; order Eulipotyphla; family Soricidae; genus Sorex; species Sorex araneus. The sequence continues at coordinate 185,537,718 of NC_073313.1, forward strand.
TATGGATACTGAGGTAATCTAAGAACTATTTAGGGGTATTAGATGTTGGTAATTGATAGTAGAAGAGATTGGAAACAGGGAAGCTGATGTTTTATTTGTGGCACATAGGACAGCTGATACCAAGGACTCCTTGGGTTCTGTGGCAAAAAAAAAAAAAGAAGACTGATATATTAACTGGGACAGCGATATTTGTAGAGTGGGAGATCTCTGCAGAGACTTAACCAGAAGGCCCTACAAACTGCCATGAGTGTGATCTATCTCTTCTTTTATTCAGAAAAAACACCCTCTGTTTCTCTGTAGTTACCTCCTTTCAAATGTTAATAATTTCAGTATTTGTGTGGTCTGGGCAGTGGAGTCTTTTTTCTCCCTGAGAGTTATATAAACAAAACTGTCCACTGTGTTTCTCTTCCCTATTTGTGTCTCCCCTCTGCCAGATATTTCCATTAACTTTGACTTATAAGACATCAACCACTTTGCTCCAGGCTTAAATTTTCTTCCAATTTAATAATATTTGGACAGTGGCTATATTCTGGAAGCCTAACTGGTATAGAAGATGCACTCTGTGATGCCTTAACCAATGTCTGAAATATAAGGCAATCTATGAGTGGGATCAGATGGCCTGAAGGACAGAGATTTCTCCTTCATGGCTGTCTCTGCCATGCTCAGAATTACTGTTCATGGCTCTGGGGTCAGAGTATGATGTGCAGGACTGGGCTAGTATCAGTTGCATGCTAAGAGAAATGTTGTGATTTCTTTGGGGCAAGAGAGGAAAAGTGTGAAGAGGATGCTCAATTTTCACATCACAGTTGCATCACAACATCAGTAGGCAAACCTGACTGTGGCTCCCCTGGGTATAATTACAAAGCAATTCCCAGTCTAAGCTGCTGCTGTGTTTACTTCCTCTGAAACATTGGACATACCTGTAACTGCAGGAATCCATATATGATGCATTGCAGCGCATTATTTCTGAAAGTTAATATCTTCTCCTATTGTGGAGCCTTGAACTGCATAGCTATGAGCATTCTAAACATCCATCCATTAGCGAATATAAGTGCTGACACTTCTTATCAAAATTGCTTTTATAATTAAAGGGCATGTGCTTTGTTTCAAAAGTTTCCAAACTAAGAGAATAGCCTCTGGACTAAACTGAAGCATGTCTTGCTGTTTTCTCCACCAAATAAATTAACATAAATGAGAAATTGATACAGTTGTTCATTAGTCACCCCTAAACTTCCAAATGTTTCTTATTGCAGTGAATCCAAATGCTCCATGTGTTTCCTATAGGGGCAGAGAACTCCACAATAGCAAATCTTCCCCTTTCAAACCTGGTCTTCCAGGGTTCTGTCTCTGTGGTTAGTCTGGCAGAACTATTTTATGGCAGGCTCCAATCTAATGTTAGACACATTTCCAGTGGAATCCTGGCTCCAGTATCTTACACTATTCATAATGCAGTGTTAGATAAATTCTGAGTGAATTTTGGAAGTTATATGACTTTTCATATACTCAGTTACTTAATGTGCAATCCAGAAAGATGACTCCAGCAGTGTATAAAATAGTCGTTAGCAATTAAACCATCCATTTCAGAATACTTTTGACACCCTTCAAAGGTAAAGCCTTAATGTTTTTAGTCATGGTGAGAAAGGCCAGGTTTTACTCCAATTGTCATATTGCCAACATGACACAGAGAGGGGAAAAGGTCTGGTCTGGGTTGCCGGCTGCCTCAGATTTCTATTTCCTTCCATATTTAGTCTTTGTCAATAGGAAATGAATTTTTTTCTTTTTTTCTTTTGGTTTTAATATAGGGTATAATGATTCATAAAAAAATTTAAGATTAGGTTAATAATTAGATGAAGGGGATTATAATGAAAATGTATGACATGTGACTTATGTGAAGCTGGCAGAAATGAGGGGAAGTCTACAATCTTCCTCTTGATCCACCTTGAACACCTGGAAGCTCCTGGTGGCTTAAGGACTGTTAAAATTGGCTATGGGCACCTACATAATACAGATATTAGTGTCTCATCAGCTCCACCAGGCAGTCTTCAGACTGCTTCTGGGTTCCATTAGATCTGTAAGTATCCCCACCACCTGATTTCTCAGAGACACATGATCTCAAATTTTTGGACTGAAATTCTGTGATTTTGAATATTGTTAATAATAGTTTCTCATGTACATATTTCTCACAGCACACCTGTCACCAGTGTACCTACCTCTTTCACTCAAGAATCCAAACGCCCTTCCTTTCCAACCTTCCCCCACAAACTCAATTTTGTGGGTCAGATATCCCCATTGTATTGCTTTTGGCCCTTTAATTACTTCTTGTGTTTCTTTCCTCCCTCCCTCCCTCCCTCCCTCCCTCCCTCCCTCCCTCCCTCCCTCCCTTCCTCCCTCCCTCACTCCCTCTCTTCCTTCCTTCCTTCCTTCCTTCCTTCCTTCCTTCCTTCCTTCCTTCCTTCCTTCCTTCCTTCCTTCCTTCCTTCCTTCCTTCCTTCCTTCCTTCCTTCCTTCCTTCCTTCCTCCCTTCCCTCCCTCCTGTCCTTTATTTTTTCCTTCTTTTTTTAGCTTTCTCCAAATTAATCACTATAGAGGATCTTTTGTGCTAATAGACAGAGATTTATGATAAACTACAGTTGAACGTTGTCCATTGAAAAAAACACATGAGGAACTAGAGGAAAATACAATGGGTATAGCACTTGCTTTGAATGCAGCTGACCTGCGTTCAATTTCCGACATCACATATATTCTCCAGTGCCTGCCAGGCGTGATTTCTGAGTGCAGAGTCAGGAGTAATCTCTGCTCAATTTATTTGTTGATATTTTATCTATTAATATTTAAAAATGAGGCTTTTATTTTCTTCTTGGTCTTCAATCAAGCACATATTTTAATCTGAAAGCTTTAGTTTATATTACTATATAAATTACCTAATAACTTCAAGTTGTGTTCCTATTTTAATGGTATGATTATTTTTCATTAAGGTTTGGGCCAAACCTGGCAGAGCTCAAAACTTATCCCTGGCTTAGTGCTCAAAAATAATTTCTGCCGGGGCTTGGATATTAAGTATCTCGTCCAATCTAAAGCATACAAGGTAAGCACCTTACCTACTGTCCTCTTTCTCTAGTCCCCTGTCTTAATGACAGATTTTATCAAATGTTCCAGCTTTAGTTCTATGATAACTTTAATATTCAATAAAATATTTTTAAAAATTTTGGAATTCTTATAGTCTTCCAGAAACTTCTTTATTAAAACTTTCTACTGGAGAATTTTATTAAAAAATTTATTCAATTTTCACATATTTTCATAGCTTTCATTACTTTTATTCCTTGAGGACACTGTCATCAATTTAAAATGTGATAATGATAACCAGTGCCTTTTTTTTTACAATTACCTGTATATGTCATTTATTAGCAGAATTATACTAAAATTACACCATACGACAGGCCGATGTGCCTATGTGATTGACTTAAACAAAATAATTTTTTCTCCAGTTATGAAACCTGGAAGTATAAGATGAAGATATAGGTGTACTTGTTTTCTCTTGGGATCTTTCTATTTGGTTTGAAAATGGCTAGTTTACACTGTGTTTCCTTGTGATAGTAGTCTCTATATGAGTATGACACTGATAACATCATTACTTTTAAGAACACTAGTCCTTTCATACTAAGATTCTTTCTTGGGGCCAGAGCGATAGCACAGCGGGTAGGGCGTTTGCCTTGCACATGGCCGACCCAGGTTCGATCCCCGGCATCCCATATGGTCCCCCAAGTACTGCCAGGAGTAATTCCTGAGTGCAGAGCCAGAAGTAACCCCTGAGCATTGCTGGGTATGACCCAAAAAGCAAAAAAAAAAAACATATTAAGATTCTTTCTTTTTTTTTTTTTTTTTTGCTTTTTGGGTCACACCCAGCGACGCTCAGGGGTTACTCCTGGCTTTGCACTCAGGAATTACCCCTGGCGGTGCTTGGGGGACCATATGGGATGCCGGGGATCGAACCCGGGTCGGCCGTGTGCAAGGCAAACGCCCTACCCGCTGTGCTATCGCTCCGGCCCTTAAGATTCTTTCTTTATAGATTAGTTAACCTTATTTAACTATCACTAAGAAAAGTCCTATCAATAAATGTTGTCACACTGGTGTTAGAGATTTTCCACATAATTTTCAGGGGAAGATAGTTAATAAAATATTTCTACATAAAAATCAGAACTGTTCTATGCTTCTATTAAATAAAGGTTGTAAAATACTATTAACTTTAGTGCAATTGTAACCATATTACCTAAATTAGAAATCAATGTTTATAATAAAAGTTCTTGGATCAGTACATTCTAACATCAGAAAACAACACTAACTGATTTTTTTAAACTTTTTATTGAATTACCATGTGGAAGGTTACAAAGTTCTCAGGTTTATGTCTCAGTTATACAATATTCAAACACCCATCCCTTCACCAGTGCCCATATTCCACCACCAAAAATCCCAGTATACCCCCTGCCCCCACTCCCCCACCCCCGACTGTATAACTGATGAATTTCACTTCATTTTCTCTTTACCTTGATTACGTTTCATATTTCAACACAAAACTCACTTTTGTTTTTGGAGTTTCCCCCCAAGAAAGACAGCCCTACAACCAAGGAAGCATTTGATAATTAGTTTTCCATTGCTGAGAATGAAGAGATATGTAGCCCCACTGCTCCAAGTACATAACTCTTTTTTTTTCCTTTTTCTTTTTCCTTTTTTTTTCTCCCCCTCATCCCCCTTCCTGTGCCTCATAGTATGGTATACACCACGCCGCGTTTCTCCCTGAAAATGGGAAACAACCTGGAAAGAGGGATATTTCCTCTTCTTGGCCAGCATGGGGCTTTTGCTTAGTTCACAATCCAGAGAAGTGGCTGCTACATTAATAACCTTCAATATTTCAACAAAAACTCACTGTTATTATTTGGAGTTTCCCCCCTAAGTCAGACCTGTTCAAAAGGAACTGTTTCACATTGCTGACAATTATAGATGTTAAGTTGCGCGGTTTGGGATTTCTGTATAAAGTCCAGAGAAAATTCTGCCAGAAATTGCGTAGCCCAGCTCTCAGTCCCAGTGCATTGCTGTAAGAAGTCTCTGTAATCAAAGTCTTTAGGCGCAGAGGGTCCGTTTCACTCTCAGCAGCTCCGAATTTATCTGGTTCGAGGGTGTACCGGTTATACCCACTTCCCATGAGTCCCTAGGAGCCCCAAGTGTAAAAATCAAATACCTCTGGGTTAGGAGTCTTAGAATATGGCACCTGCCATGTGGAAGTTGCCGCCGCCACCGTTTTCCGTGCAGGAAGACAGGGTGGGGAGGAAAGATCCACCCCCGGGCAGTACAGAGTTGCAGCCCAGTTTGCAGTCCCAGAGCACTGCTATTAGAAGCTGGCCTAGATGCCCGAATGTGTTAGGTCTCTGGAACCAAAGTCTTTAGGTGCAGCGGGTCCAACACTAACTCATTTTAAAAAATTAAATCATCATGAGCTGCAGAGTTACAAAGTTGTTCATGACTGTGTTTCAGCCATGCAATGTTCCAGCAACAGTCCTTTTAACTATGTACATTTCCACCATCAATGTCCTATGTTTCCCTCCCTGATTTATTTTGTTATTAGTTTAGGAGTACTGCTATTTATTCAGCCACTGATTAAGCTGATTGAATTGGTCATGAAATCCATATTATTATTCTTTTAATGGAACATCTGTGAGATAGACCATTACAAAGCTGTTCATAATTTGGCTTCAGTCATACAATGATCCAGTACCCGTCTCTCCACCAGTATACATTTCTCACCACAAATGTCCCATTCCCCTACCACCATCCTCCAACACCCCACTCCCCTTCCCAACCTCCCTCTATGGGAGGCACTTTCCTTCTTGCTCTCTCTCTCCTTTTCTTTTTGTGCATTATGTTTCGCAATACAGGTACTAAGAGGTCATGGTGTTTGTTCAAGGTATTCGGGATTTTTATGAGGATGGTAAGGCTGTAATAGCTTTTAAATCGAGATGTGGATATGACTGCTGAGGCTTCTGGAAGTACAGGGAGGTTGGCGGAGGTATCTCATCCCGACCCCAAGAAAGCCTGGAGATTTCAGTCACAAAACCCACATATCAGAATTTTCAGCAGATTCTTTCTTTTTTTTTATGTACAAAGGCATTAACCTTCTATATATTTTATTATATTTTATTTTTTTTAATTTTTGTATTGAATCATCATGTGAAAAGTTACAAAGCATTCAGGCTTAAGTCTCAGTTATACAATGGTGGAACACCCATCCCTTTACCAGTGCACATATTCCACCACCAAGAACCCAAGTATACCTCCCTTCCCACCCCTACCCCCTGCCTGTGTCTCTGATAATTTTCACTTTACTATCTCTTTACTTTGATTACACTCAATATTTCCACAAAAAAATCACTATTATTGTTTGGAGTTTCCCTGCCAAAATCAGACCTGCTGAAAAGGAAGCATTTGATAATTTGTTTTCCATTGCTGAGAATAAAGAGATGTGAGGTTGTGCGGCTGCGATAGTCGCCACACGGCCTTGGATTTCTGTATTTTAGTATAGTAGAACCTAAGTCCAGGGAAATCTCTGCCACAACTTGCATCATTGCAAGTTTGTGTGTCTTTTTAGTGGTCCTTATAAGATGGCGGTCACCATGCCTTCCCCCCCAAGAAAGGAAAAGCCGAGAGAGAAAAACCTTTCCCCTCCTGGGGCAGCATGGGGCCGTGGCTTAGTTCACAGTCTAGAGACAGTTCTTCAAGAAGCTGTTGGTACCAAAAGTAGTTTAGCTGGCGTCCGGGATCATGGACATCCAGCAATGGAGAGGCTGCACACGTGCGGCCACTTGGGTCACATCTCAGTGCAGATCCCAGCAGATTATTTTTTGGTGAGATCTGTCTGAGATGATGGAGTCAGGCCAGGAGCATAGCAACGATGTTGGATTGTGGGAGCAAGCAGCTGTCAGGGACTCTGCTTAGGCAGACACCAGGCAGACCCGCCCCTCTGATTTACTCCTGTCTCTTCAGCCATGCATGGGTCCAAAATTAACTACGACTTTTATTCTCTTTTGAGAATTACTTATGGATCTCTGAGGCAAGGCCAATAGTAGAGCTTACATGATGTTGTTGGAGTTGGTTCATGGGGGTGACTGCCAGTGCTTCTGGGAGTATTTGGAAGTGCTGGGAGGTGGCCTTGAGAAAGCCTGGAGATTTCAGTGACAAAATCCGCATACCCAAATTTTCGGCAGATTACATCTTGGTGAGGTCCATCCTGAGATGGTGGAGTCAGGCTGGGGGTATAGTGATTTTGAATTATGGAAGCAAGTGACTGCCAGGGGCTCTGGGGTGGGCGGCAGACTAACCCACCCCTCTTCGATTCATCTCAGTCTTTTTAGGAATGTGCAGGTCTGAGATTAATTGCAACTTTTAATCTCTTTCGAGATTTATTTATGGGTCTCTGAAATAAGGCCAATAAATGGGCTTTAATAGCTGAGCCAGAGGTGGCTTATGGGCATGGCTCCGATATACTTGACTTTTGGCCATTTCATTTCTTAGTAACCTTGGCCCAAAGTTGTCTGGCCAAAGTCACAGTGGCAATTTGGGGGTATCAGGCAGCCTGAAGACACCATATACCCTTTCCTGATTCATTTTAATTAATATGTTTGGTCTTCATTTTTTTCTTTTGACACTATTAACAGAGCTCATAAACAAGTATCTTAAATAGAGCAACAAAAACAACACATTAGCAATTCTTAAAATATTGTAGCAATTCTTATTATTGTGTGTTCCTTATTAGTCTACATATGCAACACTGATTTATATTGATACTACTATTTCTCTTCCTGTCTTTTCATTCTATGATTTTCAAATTTACTCCATCTCTTCCTAAATTATGTTTGTGGTATAGAAAAATTGAGCATCACTTTGGTTGCCTTGTCTTCACTTCAACTATATGCTAATGAATATACACTTTCTAGTAACTACAAAGCTTCTTAGAGTCACAAATACTTGGAGAAAGAAATATCCCCTACATCAAGAAAAAAACATTTATTTTTATAAGCTATAAGTAGTTAAATAACGATAATAAACAATGCAGGCATAGCTTTTTTAATGGTGAGAAAATAAGACACAGAGCCAGATGTTGCACAGAAAAAAAACAATTTTTTTTTAATTTGAAACAAGGACTTCATCATGTAACACATGAGATCTACTATTGAACCACATCCATGATCTTAAAATGTTAATTCTTAAAACTTGATGAAACTAGGGAGATAACTTAGAGACCTGGAGTACTTTCTTTGCACATGGAAGGGCCAGGTTCAATATCTAGCAAGCATTGTCCACTAAACTGCATTAGTGACAGACCCCAAAGCAACCAACAATAACAAAAATAAATATTAAACTCTGATCTAAAAAGAAATTTAAGTGCTCTTATGAACAATAAATTGATTTTAAACTTCTAACAAATTGTGTCATGCTATTTGGAAAATAACAAATTAAAGAATTGATTTGGTAAATAAATTCTACCAAAATGCAAGAGCTTCTCAGTATTTCTCCATCCCTAGCTCACCCACATTTTAAGACTGTGTAAGGATTTAAAGGCATGAAAAATCTGTATCTTCTCTAAAGGATGAACATGTTATTCATGCATTTGCAGGCACTTTAAGTGAAAGCAGTTCACAGAGAAGAGTTTCCTCATCTAGATTTGCTCAAGATACTTGTGAGGGTGTCTAAAGTCTCCTTGAAATGGGAATGCAGTCTGCAGTCTCTCTTGGTGTTTAACTTTGAAGATTCTTTGGACAATTGCTATTTTGAAGCATTTTTATAAAATGCAACACTGTCATTAGAACAGGGAGCTTTGTGCAGTGTTGATAACATAGCTCATTAGGTTTATGTGAGTTTTAATAAAAAGAGGAAGAGAAGGGAAAGAATGGGACGGTATGCTTAATTCAGAACATGTAAAGCCATGATAAGTATGTGAATATTTGTCTTCTATTTGACCAGTATCCGTTTGGGTTTACCACACACACACACACACACACACACACACACACACACACACACACACTACATTTAAAATGATTGAAATACAAAGCTATTTTATATCCATCTCCAATTCAAATGGAAAAGAATTAGCAACAAAAACATTCAGTTTTGGTAAGAAGGAGTAGACAGAGGTGGAATTAGTTCACAGTATCTAGTATAAAAATAACAAGTAGAAATAACTCCTATAATTTGTTCTTATTTCTAGACTAAGAGCTGCTCTTAAAGTCTGTCTTCAGCACTAACAGAAGAAGCATTCATACAGGAAAAAATAAACAAAGAGAAGGACTCCAGGCCCTCCACATGTTCTCATTGCTCCATAAAAGAAATGTTAATAATAGTGGATCCAGGAGTAGGTCAGATGAGAAAAGATGCTTACGTAAAAATGGGTTGTCTTCTTCAGACTCCTTACTCAAGCAGCATGAGCATCATTTGTCCAGAAAGAAGTGAGAGATACAATGGCTAACAGTATACATGGAAAACTTAATATATTGCATAAAATTTTAAAAATCCAGAAAAGATATTTCTATTTTTTCTAAGAGAGAGAGAAGGAAGGAAGGAAGGAAGGAAGGAAGGAAGGAAGGAAGGAAGGAAGGAAGGAAGGAAGGAAGGAAGGAAGAAAAAAAGGAAGGAAGGAAGGAAGGAAGGAAGGAAGGAAGAAAAAAAGGAAGGAAGGAAGGAAGGAAGGAAGGAAGAAAAAAAGGAAGGAAGGAAGGCAAGAAGGAAGGAAAAAAGGAAGGAAGGAAGGAAGGAAGGAAGGAAGGGAGGAAGGAAGGAAGGAAGGAAGGAAGGAAGGAAGGAAGGAAGGAAGGAAGGAAGGAAGAAAAAAAGGAAGGAAGGAAGGCAGGAAGGAAGGAAAAAAGGAAGGAAGGAAAAAAGGAAGGAAGGAAGGAGAGAGACAGAAACAGAGAGACTGAGAGAGACAGAGAAAGAGACAAAGAGGAAGATAAAACAGGCCATCCCATCTATTTCCTTACATGATTTCTTCATTTATTCCATCACTTTACTGTGACTATTGGGATTGGGGTCTAAACTTAAGTTTGTAAAACAATTCTCTGAAAGGATTGTAGTTTATTATTAGGAAAGAAAATGGTACAGATTAATTGGGTATGTGAAAGACAGAACAAATAGTTTGCCACACTATCCTAAAAATTAGATTTTATACTTCCTCTACGGTTGACCTAGTGTCAAAATATGATAGACAGGTATTGTTATACATGTTAGTGCCATGCATTTCTCTTATGTTTTCAGTATGTAGATACTTACTCTAGATAAGTAATTGTTGATTTTTTCCCTCTGATATCACAGTTGCAGACTGGCATCTGCTGTCCATCATCTGCATCCTATAAGAACAAAAAGTTTCTACCTGTGCTCATTATCCTCACTCAGAGTGATTTATTGATTTATTCATGTTCATTTTGTATCTGGATTTTGTGTCTGGACAAAGGAACCTGTCACAGTGTGCACCATGGCTAACTTGCTTTGTCCATGTTTGCACCCTGGTTCTGTGACTTTCTTCAGAATGTCTTAAGCAATGCTTTTTCTTGATTGTGCTTTTCATTTAATTCCCTTCTGCCTCCAAATGGAGACTTGCTATTCAATAATTACCGTGACTAACTTAAAAATAATATTTGGGGAATTAAAATAATTTTACATTTTAAAACAAAGGTTACTGTTACTTCTTCGTCAAAATCCTGAATGAGTGATTTGAGGCTTTTCCTGTTCCTGGATCGAGCAGAAATCATTGGGCTGCACTAGCACTCGACAGGGACAAATGGAGACGTTACCGGCGTCCGCTTGAGTAAATCGAAGATCAACGGGATGACAAGTGATACAAGTGAAAACAAAGGTATCTCACTCACCTGGCAGAGCCTGGCAAGCTACCCATGGCGTATTTGATATGCTAAAAACAGTAACAGAAAGTCTCACAATGGTGACATTACTGGTGCCCACTCGAGCAAATCGATGAACAATGGGATGACAGTGACAGTGACAGTGAAAACAAAGGTACCAGAGTGGTAGTACTATGGGTAAGGTGCTTGCCTTGCCCTTAGCCAGTCCGGGTTTAGTCCCTGGAACCCCAGATGTTCTCCCCTGAATTCACCAACATTGATCCCTTTCAGGAGTCAGTACATGCATCATCTCTAGTTCACTCCTTGTCACTACATATAGGTCTACTGAGCACCCCAGGGAGTGATGGCAAAGCATAGAGAAAGGATTAAGCCCTAAGTATAGTGGGTTATGTCCCCTCCCCCTGACTCCTACAAAAATAATAGATAACAGGTCAGTTTTGTATTTCTAGGCATAGCCTCTGGCTATCAGGTTTTTAATATGTATTTTCAAAAGGACATGTGAATTATTCAATAGCTATTAATAGGAAGTAAAATTTCTGAATACTTTCTATGAGAGTGATACTTTATTTTGAAAAATTATGGGGTAAAAGTTGTTAGGTGATTTGTCCCAGGTGATACAAATGCTCAATAAGCAAATCTGCACTTGAATTCTAATATTTCAAAGTACATACATTTCTAAAAAGCACTTCTAAATCTCATCATTTGGTTAAAATAGAAATACAGTAAGTCAGGAAACTAGAACTCTGTTTGTCCCTCTGCAGACTATGTTTGTTTATTTGACTAACATGTTGTTCCAGCTTTGTTTCTAGAGTTTATTTAGAGACAAACTAAGAGTTTCTGCCAGAAATTTGGAATCTATTATCAAGAGAGTCTTGAAAATGAATTAATTGTGTGCACGTTGATCTAGGTCCCAGAGGAGTTTTGACTCTTAATCCTGTGGTTGAATTCCAAGATAAAGTCAGATTTGTAACCACCACTCTGTAGAGAGGAAAACAGGAGGAATTAAGGTTTAAATTCTCTGATTTTAAATGTAATATTTAAAGTTGTATAAGACAGTTGTGTCTTAATGTACCTCACCATCATAATGGTCAGATTTCACAATGAAAATTTTATGGTAGATTCTTTTCCATTTTAAGATGTATTGGTTCATTTGAGGAAATTTTCCTCAAACAGCACTGCGGGCACCTAATACACCACAAATAAAACATTAAAAATAGACTAGCTTTTGTGTTTTTCTTTTTACATGTTTTTTTAATCAATGGATTTTCATGGAAATAAGTGACCTTTGGCTCTACCACAGATAGCGGAGTGAGTATATTATGTGGTGACAAAATGTCCTCAACTTTGGGACATTTAAATTATAATAGAAAAAGAAATAGGTTTTTTTTTTTTAATACCTTGATAAGTTGTTTGGGGAGGAAGGGAGCAGCCTGGAGGTATGAATGTTGGCAGGAAGCTAGGAAGAACAGGAAAAGCTCAAGGACTGCAGAGGACATTGGCAGTCACAACTTGTGCTCAGTGAGAAAGGGAGAAAGGCCAGCAGGAAAAGGGCTGAGGAAGAAGCATCTGGGTACTGGTGAAAATGAGAAGCATTTAAAGCTCAGCTTTTTAGAGTGCAAAGTAGCCAGGTCAAGGCCAAGTGGAAGTCTGGCTGAAAGACACTCTAACCAAGAATATACGAAAGACTCGATTTGGAGAGTTTTGTGCAACCATGATGTAACCTCTGTGCCTCCTAAAGGCTGCCCAACTCTATTCAGCCAAGTCACACAACTCTAGCAAATATACACATGTGCTGTACTGAGTATCCATGCTTTATGCTTATTAAATATAGAAAGAGGGGATAGCCTACCTGGAATAAGATGTTGCACAAAAGAAACAGTACAGCTAAAATGCAAAACATAATAGAACTGGCTTATGGGGTGGTTGGGGGTAACAGACAGATGTATTAAGGGGGAAAGGACATTCCAAGAAGCGTTTGGGGGCCACCAGTGGTACTATCAGTGATATTATCCAGAAAGGGCCGCAAACCATGCAGATCTTTTAACTCCATATGAAAGGTATGTGTTCTAGTACTTTGAGCCACATCTCTGGTCCCATAATGAGATTTAATTAGAAGGAATTAGGTCACTTGAGACTCAGAAATACCTGGTATGGTGCCAGCAGAAATTCTAAGAAGACCTAAAGAAGAATTTAAAGTTATCTAGGCTTGGAAACTGATCACCAAATAGTTTGTAGCCATTAAGACATTAGAATAATCTCTATATTTATTGAAATTCATGATGGTTTCATGCATATTTAGATTTATTCTACCTGTTTATACTGTGCATCTTTAACAATCAAATAGTGGGTTGAATCAGTACCCAGGAGAGATATGTTGTATTTATTCACTTTGTACTGCTTGTGAAGTGCTGAGGGCAGAGAAACCCTTTTGAAAATAAAAGTGCCAACTTAAGCATTCTCTTAATATGCTGATTATTGGTAAATATTTTTAGACATGCATATGAAAATTTTGCTCCATGTATTTGCTTTGCTTATAGTTTACTGGTTAAAATAAGTTAGAAAATAGTGTATTTTTGTATAAATGGGATTCGACATGTGTTATTTCTAAAAATAACTAGCTAGTATCTATATTTCATTTGTTATCCCCTTGGAAATTAACATTCCCTTTACACACCTTATCTGAGTTCAATTTCAGCTTGTGGATACCTGTTGCAAATTTACAGCTATTGCTCAGTATAGACAAGAAACTGGCAGTTGCAGAGCTAGTAGAAAACAAATACATTTTTTATCCTAAAGTGCATGTATCCAGGGGCTGGAGCAATAGCACAGCGGGTAGGGTGTTTGCCTTGCACGAGGCCAACCCAGGTTTGATTGCCAGCATCCCATATGGTCCCCTGAGCACTGCCAGGAGTAATCCTGAGCACAGAGCCAGGATTAACCCCTGTGCATCACCTGGTGTGACCCCAAAAGCAAATAAAATAAAATAAAATAAAGTGCATGTATCCAAACTCCATTCATCATTTAATATCTCTCAAGGCAATCTAAATAAATTTAAAGGTAAAAAAAAAAAAAAAAAAACATAGCGTAAGGCCAGAAGGAATTGTGATGGATAAGGTGATTGCCTTGCATAAACTGACCCAGATTTGATCTTTGGCACTGAGACCGACAAGCCCAAGTCCCACAGGAGTGATCCCTTAGCACAGAACCAGGAGTAATCCCTAAGTCCAGTCTGTTGTGTCTGCTTCTGAAAAAAAAAGAGCATCGCTTAAACCAATCACCTTGAAAAGAGAATAAGTTTCAGTTACCCCCTAAAAGAATCAGCACCAAATAAGATCTGGAAACTCAAAGTGACTAAAATTCTTATCAGCTTTACTTACACTTAAACATAGTAACAATTTAAAGCAAATTTGTCATTTTGATTTTTTGCTAGTGGTGGAAGTGTAGTAACTTGGTATAGCAAAAGCATAAACATTAATCTAGGGACTAGAGGGATAGCACAGCGGGCAGGGTGTTTGCCTCGCACGTGGCTTAGCCAGGTTCAATTCCCAGCATCTCCTATGGTCCCCCAAGCACCGCCAAGAGTAATTCCTGAGTGCAGAGCCAGAAATAACCCCTGTGCATTGCTGGGTATGACTAAAAATTTAAAAAAATCTAATCATGATCATGTTATACCATCTATGCTATGACATATGCTTATAATGCACACAGATTTATATATATATATATATACATATATGTGGGAAAAGGTAGAAAATACACTCATCTTTTGTTCCATTCTTTTGATTGGAAAAGGGCTTACTTTTGGTTATTTGTATTATTAAAAATAATGTTACAGTCTAATAGCACTGAGTATCATACCCATAATTTGATAGTATGGGAAGTGAGAAATTAAATAAGAGAGGGGAAAAGTTGAGAGGTAATACATAAAACATAAAAACACATAAAAATTAGTGAGAGAAAGATAAATTACCAAATAATATGCTACAATTCCACATTATGCTCATTACATAACACATACTCTTGAAAACATTTGAATATTTGGCACTTCCTAATTTATTTGAAAGTTACTCATGGTATAAAAGCAGACCTCTTCAAAACATACCTGAGCACATCCTACCTACATTAAATATCTGTATGTTAAGTATCTGTGTGCTTCCAGCACTGTCTACTAGGCTCCTTCATGTATCTTATCCTCCTTCCCCCATCACTCCAGATACATTTAGTCCTGTGTTCGCTTTCATTTGGTTTGGTTTGTTCACTTGGTTTGTATACACACACACACACACACACACACACATACAGATGTGTGTGTATCACATTTCTCCTTCTGACTCATTTCACTTAACAGAATCAATCATTGTTGTTTCAGAAAGAAATATTTCCTATTTTCTTAGTCTGAGTAATAGTTTCTTGTGTTGATGTAGCACATAATCTTTATCCACTCATCTGTCATTAGGCACTTGAGCTGTTTCCATATCTTAGCTCTGATAAATAACAACTTCAGTGCGCATATATCTTTTTGAATAAGTGTTTTTATGTTCTTTGCATAGATACCCAGGAGCAGAATTACTGGATCATATGGTAGATCTATTTTAAATGTTTTTTAAAATTTCATACTGTTTTTTATACAGATTGAGCAAGTTTATATTCCTACTAGAGTGTGTGGATTCTTTCGGTTTTCCCCTTCTGTCAGAATCAACACTAGTTTATGGCATCCTATTCATGTAGATTATTTACATTGGTGTGAGGTGATGTCTCATTCTCGCGCTTAGAACTTCTCAGATGTAGGTTGGAGTGATACTACAGCAGGTAGGGCATTTACCTTGCACATGCTTGCCCAGGTTCAATCCCTGGCATCACATTTGGTCCCCTGAGCACTGCCAGGAGTAACTTCTAAGTGCAGAGCCAGGAAGGGATCCTTGAACATCTCTGGGTGTAACCCAAAAAAGAAAAAAAAAAGAACTCCTCAGATAATAAGTATTAATGAGATTTTTAGGTGCTCATTGTTCATTCATATGATGTGTTATTTTGGCTTGTTTCTTTTGTTTGTTTTGTGTTGAGGTCATAGTCACCAGTGCTCAGGGCTTCTGGCTCTGTGCTCTGTCTGGGATTTCTCCTGGAAGGAATGGAGCAAGGGGCACATGGGATACTGGGTATCAAACCCTCACCAGCAGCATGCGAACTAAGTGCTTTACTCACTATACTGTCTTCCTGGCCCCACCATTTATTGTTTCCTTTTGTGATATCCTTTTAGTTCCATTTCCCAGGTAATGTCTGTAACTAATGGTGATGTTAGGAAAACTAAGCAATTAGTTTCAAAATAATGAAACTGCATCATTATTTTATATAATGCATACAGCCTAATTTGAAATGTTTTCAAATCTATTCAGTTTTATTCCTTCTCAATTTTCTGGAATAACTTCTAGGTACCAAATTTTAGTGATCTAAATTGATAAGCATCATAGCTATAAGAATGCTTTTAAGTTACAGAGATTTGTGGTAAAGAAAAAGTCTGCATCATCTGAAACAAGATTGCAATGGTAAGAATTATGAACATCATACACGTCTTCAGATGCATCTTCAGGTCAGCCACATGCAATGCAAATGCCCTACTTGGTGTATTTTCACTTTGGCCCCCAAATCTTCGATTTTAAAGAATTTGTTACATAAATAATTTGGTAATATAAATGTGTGTGCAGAAGTGTGATCTGTGTTCCCAGGCTCTCAGGGAAGCTCTCTCTCTCTCTCTCTCTCTCTCTCTCTCTCTCTCTCTCTCATTGCTCGTGTTCAGTGCTCTTGAGCTGCTGTGTATGAATTGGATCAGGATGGCTTGTTTTTGTGCCCCACTTCTGTGTGTGCTGCTGTGCTCTCTTCTTTCTGTCTCTCTAGCTCTGAGTCTGTCTCAGTAGTCTCCCTTATGCTCTCTTCCGATCTCTCTCTCAGTCTCTCTCATCTCTCCTCTGGTCTCTTCTGATCTGTCTGTCGATCTCTTATGATCTCTCTTCTGATCCCTCTCTCTGGGGCCCTTCTTGCTCTCACTTCTAACTCTGATCCCTACTTCTGACTCTGCCCCTTACTTCTGACTTTGACCCTTACTTCTGACGCTAACCCTTACTTACGACTCTGACTCTTACTTCTGACTGTCCCCTTCCACTCTTACAGTCTTAGTTTATATAGCAATCGCATAGGGTGGTGACACAAAGGTGGGTGGAACATTAACAAATCAACAAAGCGAGCTAAGACCACTTCTCCAAGAGATTAACTCAAGAATAAAATCTCATCTAAGGAGATTACTCCAAATTACTAGAAGATCTGCTTAAAGGCAGGATTCCATCCAGGGTGTGTTGCTTTCTTCTTTCCTCAGGTAGTAATCCAGTTAATTAGTTGTAGTAAATCTACTTCTAGTAGTTCTAGCAATGTCATTCTGTATGAGTACAGTAAGAGATATATCAAACTTAAAATTTGCTTCTTCCTGAGGACATCTCACTATATATTCCAGACCAAAGTCCTCAGGTGAGGTTAGTCTTCCTAACCCCAGTAGGGCCCTAGTCTCATTGTTACTTTTGGATCATGACAGCATTGTCTATGACCATGCTCTCAACTTATAGTTGAATATTGTGGCACTTTGGCCTGGCCCATTTCAATGCCAGGGTAGCTCACAGCTTGCCCTGGGTCCATTCCTTCCCTTGTCAGGACCCTGCTTTTGGGTGCTAGGAACTAAGGGCAACTGTGTCGAGAAAACAGATGCCCAGGAGTAAATATTATTCGGAGTCAATCAACTCCAAGTTATAAAGCATAAGATTAACTGTCTTCCTGTGTTCATACAGAAAATACATTGCTTTAAAGTAAACTAAGTTCCCTGTGGCAAGGCTGAAAGGACAAACCAAATGTTATCCTACAGTCATCTATTTTCCTAATATGTTCATTATAATCTCTCAACATTTTTTTCTGTCACTCACTTTGGTCTTTCACTTTTCTTTTACATATCAATAGTACAATCATTGTGATCTCTTTTAATATATTATCATAATTATTTGACTGAATGGTTATTCTTTCAATAGTTCTCAAAGCTTTTATGGAAGTTCTGAGATGCATTTTTGGGTAGAGAATTAGGCCCTGAGTTTTATCCCTTGCATTACCATATATACTGACTGTTAGCAGTTACACAGCTTTCGTGCTTTCTTGGCAGAAGTAAGTGATCTACATGTACTGGGACTACTGTTTGTGAGCAATGTAGTCAAATACTTGACCCCTGAGGACATTAAAGCAATGACAACAACAAGATGAAGAGAAGCAATAAATTCGTACACAGATGTGTAAATAAGAGCTCTTAAAATTCTTATGAAAAGTTCTAGTGGTCCAAGTTCTCTGTATTGTCTTTGTGTGTCATATATTATACAAATCAATTGTCACCAGATAGGCTGTGTTCATTCTATTATTTCTAACTTGAGTGGAAAAAACTAAGAATTTCTAGGGGAACTAAAATATCACACTCTCAACACTTTTCTGACAAAAAAAGTTATTTTTTATAGGAAGGAACTTGAGGCTGGATGGAGATCACCATTTCCATAGGCTGCTTGCATGTAAACTCTCCCTTAAGTGAAATAATGCAAAATGAAGAAGGCTGATCTTAAATAATTTCACTATGCCTTTTATGGATTAACTTCTCCTGACAGACTACCTTTCTCCTTCCAAATATCTTGTTTTAGGTAGACTGACAATTTTGTATGGTTTCTAAGACCACAGGTGTACAAGAAGCATACATATTATTGATATATTTGTTTTCTCTTTCCTTATCAGTATAGTTAATGCTTTTTATAATTATTTACCCAGGCTCTATGGAACCCAGAGGGGTGCGGGATAATTTGTTTTGTTCTCTGACATAGTATATTTGTTATCATTTTGAGGATAGCTTATAGTCTCTTTCGGAAGGTTTCCCCCAAAGGTCCATCTTTATGAGGTGAGACAGATGATGACTGACTGAGGAAAGAGAATAAACAAAATAATGATAAATTATCCAGCATATTGGAAGGCATAGGGCTAAAGAGACGTCGCCTTTTGTAACCTCTTCTCCTTTTCAGAGACCCTTTAAGTTCTTCCCTACACAACAGAAAAGCATTTCAAGTTCAGGCACCCTTACTGATACAAGTGAGTATCAGGCAGTTAGATAAGGGGCTCCTGGCAATGAGTTCCTCAGAAACGATTATAACCATGGTGTGTTTTAAAGAGTGCCTCAGTCACCAGTCCTAAAGGAGTCCAAAGAGCATGAAGACAGGACCTGCATTTTTGTGCACAGAGACTGAAACTAACTGGTTCAAAAGGTTGGTTCCAGCGAAACTGAAACCCCTCCGAAAAGGAGGTGCTTCATCATGAGCAAAAGGTTGTGAAAAGATCTTGAAAACATAAGACCTCAGAATGCTCAAATTTCTTTCACTTGACAATAATCTAACAATAGACCCTAACTACATAGAAAGTCCCAAGTAAGGGCTATTAGGTGGGGGCCCTAAAAAACAACTTTGCAAAGACAAGTGTTCATGCAAAAGTGAATTTTCCTGCAATCGTGGGTTCTTGTGAATTGTATGAAAGATTTGCATACAAAACTCGGTAGATGAAAAGTTTGAGTTTAGGGGCTGGAGTCATAGCACAGCGGGTAGGGCATTTGCCTTGCTTGCAGCTGACCCGGGTTCGATTCCCAGCATCCCATATGGTCCCCCGAACACTGCCAAGAGTAATTCCTGAGTGCAGAGCCAGGAGTAACCCCTGTGCAACGCCGGGTATGACCCAAAAAGCAAAAACAAACAAACAAACAAAAAATTAGAGTTTATTATAGAGATAAAGCTGATAGCTCCAGGTTTCTTCCCAGATGTCCAGGTCCCTCTTTTTCCCGTGAGCGATGATCAGGTCCTGTTCTTGTGAACATCTTCACTGTTCTGTCCCACACAGTCTACTTGCCTCCCATGAAGGAGAACTGAGCCTTGTCTCATGCTGCCTCGTCCAAAGAATGACTTCCCTCTCTTGTCCCTGCTCCACCCTCCCCTGCAAATGTTCTCCAGTCTCTGCCCACAGCCATGTGCATGAGACCCCTCAACTTCTCTTCTGTCTGTATTGGGACCCATGTGTCCTGCCTGTACTGGCTTGTGTTTCTGGGGCACACAGCTCTACCAAGAGAGGAGTGAGTCCATAGAATGCCACTCAGGAAAGAGAGCAAGCTTTGGCTGAGGACTTCATATTATTTACTGCAAAATCTCACCCCCAGCCATCCCGTTCTAAGTTCTGATTGGCTACCTGTTTGGAGATTTAAAGTGACTTGGCGTTCCACACCTCAGCTCCCGCTGCATCACAAGCTTCACTCTGAGCTATCCCGGATCTTGGGGGGAATAGGTCATCTCAGTGTAGAATAAGCACTCCTAACTATTTCCCTTATGGTTAAACCCTGTTTTATTTTGAATGTGTGTCTCTCTCTTTTACCATCCTCACAATCTCTAAATAAAACTGTCTGGCTTCACAATTCATCTTCTTCTGAAATTCCTTGCTGGAAAGGTAGATGATGGAGATGGAAACTTGGACGTTGCAAAAAAATGGAGATCAGGGCTGACTCTCCATTTTTTGAAAAAAGCAATCCCTAGATCAAGGCTGAGATCAAGACTCACCAATGGATATTGGTGATCTAAGTTAAGTAATGTGGGTCCAGTTCCTACATCATGTAGATCAAGCGGACTTCAGGTGTCGTTTAATGGTTTTCCAATAGGACTATTGAGATCTTAGCATCCAGGCTGTGCAACTGTTTCTGGAATGCATTACCAGTTAAACTCCCCCACTGCTACAAAAAAAAAAGCAAACACAACCCTGGAGAGACTGAGGTGGGTCACGTAGGAGGGCTATAACACACTCTCTCTATCATGCCTCTTGCCTTTCTCACTCTACTTCACCCACAAACATCATTTGGGAAGCTGTGGAAGACCAATATCTGTGGGTTAACTATCCACAAATCTCATTTGACAAGTAACAGCTTATTAGAGAAATTTGAACTAAATTTTAGGTTCTAGTAACTAAGGAATAGATTGTTTGTATAATTGTGAAGGGATTTATAGAAATGTTCTTCCTGTGAGTAAGTGAATTTTAGTTTATGTCTGCCTACATCTTTGTCTTATATAGTATGTCTCAGAACTTTTATGGCACTGGTAGATGTGTTAGTTAGCATAATAGAGATATTATATTGAACAGAAAATTATTATCAAACAGTCTACTGGTCATTTTGTGATTGAATATGGCTTCAGTGCGACTGCCTCAAAGACTTTTGTTGTTTTTAAAAAGTGGGTAAACACCAATAAGTGCTCAGGGTTGACTTCTGGTTCTGTTCTCAGGAATAATCTTTGGCAGAACTCAAAGGACCTTATGGGGGAATCATACGAAGTACTGGGAATTGAACCTGGGTCAGCCTCCTTCAAGGCAAGGACCCTACTAGCTGTACTATCTCCCCCTCAGGCCCTGTTCCTTAGTCTTATTAGGAAGTAACTTACAAAATATGTCTAGAAGGACATGATTTTTGTGTTCTACTTAACAAGTACTGTCAACAGTATTCAACAAAACTATCAGAAACAAAACACATTTTGATATCAGAAAAAAATATCTAAAGATAGAGAGTTATGGAGGTGAGTAATATGTACACCTTTGTATTAGATATTTAAGTAGTGTCTTGGATAATGTACGTTTAAATCTAGGGATTTAAAGATGATGATGACTTTTGTTGATAAAGAGGGAAGAAAAGTTTATATAGAGGATATAACACAAGCAAAGTCTTGGTGCATCAGTAAGCTTAGATCTCCTATCCTAGGGATATGCATATTGCTGCAATTAGGGGAACCAAAAGGAGATTAGCAGAAGAGGTTTTTATATTTCTGGACACAAGATATCAAAGAAATGTGAAGGCTACTGGAAGACTTTTGGCTTTCTTCTAAGTAACAATAGGACCTACTTCATCATCCTCAGTGAAGTGTGCCAGTACATAGTTTCTATTTTAAGTTTATTACTGTTGTGTTAAGATAAAACAAGAATCAAACTCATTACAACTCACTTTGTGAACTGATAGTGATAATGGAGATGTCCATTTATATTTATTTTCTTTCATTTTTTATGAAAATAATTTGTGATTAGTAGAATATGCAAACAATATTGTCCAAAAACCATCATGTATATCTAGAAATATTATGTTACTATTCAGATAAACAGCACCTAGAACAAAAATACTTACAGTTTCAGTAATCCTTTCACCCTGCCTCTCAGTTACTAATTTCCCTCTAATATATAAGCACATTCCTCAATCTTCTAAAATCAGACATTTGACTGCTAAAGGTCTAAAAGTAAAATTGTATATTATAGCCTTTTGTTCAGCATTATTTTTATGAGATTCATGTGTGTTGTAAAGTGTACAGTTCATCTATTTTCATTGTAATAAGCTGTTCCATGAAGATAAAATTTATTAATCCATTTTGCTATTAGCTTTCATTTGGCATAACTTTCTTTTTTCCCTGACTCTTATAATTAGTAACGCTATAAATATTTTTGCACATGTTTAGCGAACTATTTTATGTCTTACCTGGAGCTATATGATATTATCAATTATAGCTTCATCTCTCTTCCAATAACACAGTGGCTTTGCAAATACATTACAATTTAATGTTATGGTTTTAGCAATTGATTCCCCAGAAAATTTGTTATTAGCTACATTTTATGAAAACCAAAATCTGTATCCCTCACAAAGTCAGATTTCTGCCAACTCTATTTCTCTTGCCAATTCTATAGAAGGTGGCAGAATACTGTTCTTACATAAGGATAATTGGCAACTAAAGATCATAAGAAAGAGTCCCATAATGAGTGATTTAGCTCCAAGAATTGGCTATAAATTAGGAACATAGATGACAAATACGATTATTCTAAAAGGAAATGTTGGGTAGAAATGACAGTAACACTGTAGCTAGCACTGTTGTCCTATTGTTCATTAATTTCTTCAAGCGGGCACCAGTAACGTCTCTTTGTGAGACTTGTTGTTACTGTTTTTGCCATATCAAATATGCCACGGGTAGCTTGCCAGGCTCTGCCATGTGGGTGGATACTCTCGGTAGCTTGCCTGGCTCTTCCAGAGGGATGGAGGAATCAAACCCAGGTTGGCCACGTGCAAGGCAAATACCCTACCCACTGTGATATAGTTCCAGTCCAGAAATGACAGTATAATGTGAAATCACAGAACAGGGCATGGATGATATGATACAGCCTATAGGGCATTTGTTTTACATGTAACAGATTGAAATAGAATCCCTGGCATGCCAGTAAACTCTAAGTATAGTCAGCTGTAGCTCCTGAACAAAACAAAATAATTTAAAAAAATCATATAGCAGCTAGGTAAGCTACCAAGAGTCTCCTGCCCACACAGCAGGGCCTGGCAGGCTACCCATGGTTCATTCAATTTGCCAAAAACAGTAACAACAAGTCTCACAATGGAGATGTTACTGATGCCCACTTGAGCAAATCGATGAACGATGGGATGACAGTGCTGCAATGCTACAGTGCATATAGCAGCATCATTAAAAATAAGGGAAGCTACAATTTATTGAGTCAAGTAGCATGGCATGTAGTTCATAGATTGGAATCTATCTACAACAAAAACTGATTGGTTAGATTCTCAGCTATGTCTCTAGCTATCCGATTTCATTCATTCTTCAGCTATCACACTTGTCAGCTATGATGAATAAGAGTACCTATTCCAGAGGGCATTGATTATGGGAAATTATAAAGGTATTTTTATCTAAAATTTATTTCAATTATATAAACATCAATCACTGGATGTGCCCAACCTCTACAAAAAATGCAACTAAAGAAATGAGTTATTTCTAGTATTATTGTTTATAATAAAGTTCATCTTTTTCCACAGTTCAAAAAAATTCAGAATCTCTGTTATTTTTTCTTACATAAAACAGACATTGAGAATTTATTCTTAAATTTATAGTGTGTAAAGATTTAAATTTATTTAAATTTTTCTTAAATTTATAGTGTGTAAAGATTTAAAGTTCACCACGACTGTTTTGAAATCCTGATTCCATCTTTTACTAATGCTGTGACTTAGATATTGTAAGTAGCTTTTTGTGACTATTTTCTTAAAACTAGTCTTAGGAAACTAGTTTTTATTATTTGTTTTACTATTTTACTATTTTTTAAAATTTATTTATTTTTTAATTAGTGAGTCACAGTGAGGGTACAGTTACAGATTCACACATTTTCGTGCTTGTTTTTCCCTCATGCAATGTTTGAGAGCCCATCCCTCCACCAGTATCCATTCTCCACTACCAATGAACCCAGTATTCCTCCCACACCCCAATCCCATCCCCCCACCCCACCCAGCCTCTGTGGCAGGGCATTCCAATTTTATATCTTTCCTTTTGGGTGTTGTGGTTTGCGATAGGGGTATTGAGTGGTCATCCTGTTCAGTCTCTAGTCTACTTTCAGCATGCATCTCTCTTCCCACACAGGATCTCCAATCACTATTTTTTTAAAATATTTTACTAAAAATTAGTTCTTCCATTGCAAGGAAGAACTAATTGCCAAACTAACAAAATAATCCTTGGTGAAAACTAAGTGAAAATTTTCACAAATTATTGGAAATATATCTTCCTCTCAATTATTGAAAAATGAGCAATCGTTCTCATGATTATTCTAAAAGTTGAGTTCTCTTTTTCCTTTTTTTTAATTTAATATTTTATTTTTAATTAGTGAGTCAACGTGAGGGTACAGTTACAGATTTATACATTTTTGTGCTCATGTTTCTCCCTTACAAAGTTTGATAACCCACCCCTTCACCAGTGCCCATTCTCTACCAAAAGTAAACCCAACATCCCTCTCCCCCCTCCCCAGTCCCGTCTCCCCCCACCCCACACTGCCACTATGGCAGGGTATTCCCTTTTGTTCTCTCTTTCTGATTAGGTGTTGTGGTTTGCAATAAAGGTGTTGAGTGGCCATTGTGTTCAGTCTCTAGTCTATATTGGGCCCGCATCATCTTTCCCCCACATAACCTCCAATCACAACAAAAGCAACCGCTGTTGGAGAGGATGTGGGGAGAAAGGGACCCTTTTACACTGCTGGTGGGAATGTCGGCTAGTTCAGCCCTTTTGGAAGACAATATGGACGATTCTCAAAAAACTAGAGGTTGAGCTCCCATTTGACCCAGCAATACCACTGCTGGGAATTTATCCCAGAAAAGCCAAAAAGTATAGTCGAAATGACATCTGCACTTATATGTTCATCGCAGCACTGTTTACAATAGCCAGAATCTGGAAAAAACCCGAGTGCCCTAGAACAGATAACTGGTTGAAGAAACTCTGGTACATCTATACAATGGATTACTATGCAGCTGTTAGAAAGAATGAGGTCATGAAGTTTGCATATAAGTGGATCAGCATGGAAAGTATTATGCTAAGTGAAATGAGCCAGAAAGAGAGAGACAGACATAGGAAGATTGCACTCATCTGTGGACTATAGAATAACAGACTATAAGACTAACACCCAAGAATAGTAGAAATAAGTACCAGGAGGTTGTCTCCATGGCTTGGAGGCTGGTCTCTCATTTTGAGCAACTCAGAGAAGGGAACACCAAGTAAAATGTCTTTTTCCTTTTTTTTAAGTTGATTCACCATGAGATACAGTTAGAAAGCTTTCATGTTTGAGTTTCAGTCATACAATGATCGAACACCCATCCTTCCACCAGTGCACATTTTCTACCACCAATGTCCCCTGTATCCCCTCCCACCCCTTCTCCTACAGACAGTTTCACCCATATTCTCTCTCTACTTTTGGGCATTATGGGTTACAATACAGATACTGAAAGGCTATCACATTTGGTCCTTTATCTACTTTCAGCACACATCTCCTGTCCCACACTATCCCTCCAACCATCATTGACTTAATAATTCTTTCTCTATTCTAGCTGCCTAAAAGTTCACATCTAAAAGAAAAAACTGAAGTCCAGATAAGGTAAAAGTTTTGATCAAATTACACAATCATTCCCTCGTTTACATAGAACTAGAATCCACATCTTTTGGCTTTAAGAAATGTTACTATTTTCTCTATGGATATAAATCTATGTGTGTGTGCATATGTGTGTGTATATATGTGTATATATATATATGTATATATATATGGAGAGAGAGAGAAGAAATTAGTTTAGGAAATTCGAGGAAATAAGTAGAGGTGGAGACTAGAAGCCCATGGCTCCTATTTTGGAAATTTCTCTTCTGGATTCTCACTGAACATTCATATTTTCCTTTCTAAGCTCTTTTGTCATGTTATAAATTATCTTTTTTTTCAAGAATGTTTCAAATCTCTAAAAAAGCTATAAAGATACCTTGTTACATTTTTAATGTCTCCTATTTTATGCCCCTTATTCAGAAACAAAATCAGTGAAACATCAAACAGCACCATTCTAAAACTGCAGATAAGAAATCCTGTTTTCCCTACACCTTGTTCACTGAAGCAATAGATTGCATAGTGGTCAGGCCCAGTAGGATCAAGATTCACTGTTGTTTGCCATCTGGTGGACATTCACTTTCACTGCAAAATAATTTCAAACTCCTACTTTTAGAAGTCTCTCTGATCAATAGTTTTAGGTTCTTGGTTGTGTTTTCTGCTCATGACTACAGATCTACCATTAGAAAAACAGCTATAAGTATACTGCATCATCCTTACTCTGTAAAAGAAAAATCTATATTTAGTTAGCAATTAGTTGCCTAGTAGTTACAGTGTGCTAGGTATTCTCAAAGAGAGAGCATAAGTAATAGGCAATGGATCACTATCTTTGAAGCCTGCATTTCTCAGAGCTTTAAAAGGAATTGTAGCTCATTGATTTTCCCCCCAAAACTGTCGTATATACTTTACCAGTGCAATAGCCATCAAGTTTTATATATTTCAATTTCTTTAGGTACAAACAGCAAACCTTTTTACCTTGTTTTTCTTTCTATCATATTTCTCACTTTTAGTCACTTTCTTTTTATTCCATTTCACAAATCTTACCTTTAATTGCACTCTATAATATCTAATTATCTGCTCTCAACTTGATCTGTGTGTTTCTCCCAAAAGCACATGTTGAAACCCATTCCCCAAAGTGATGGTGTTTGAAAGTAGGGCAACAAGAGGTTTTTAAGTCATGAGGATGAATCTGGAATGATAGGACTAGTGTCCTTAAAAGAAAAAAGTGCTTGTGCCAGAGAGATACTACAGGAATTAAGATGCTTGCATGCAACTGGACTCTAGTTTAATCACTACCACCACAGAGGATCTTCTGAGCATTGCCAGAAGTAACCCCTAAGCATAGAGTCAGGAGTAATCCGAGAGTACTGAGAGTGTGGCAAAACAAACAGAAAGCCAAAGCAAAAAAAAAAAAATAAAATGCTGGCACCCTCTTTCTTTCATTGCTTTTCTTTTTTTTTTTTTTGATTTTTTTTAATTTAATTTTATTTTATTAAATCACCGTGTGGAAGATTACAATGCCTTCGGGCTTAGGTCTCAGTTATACAATGCTGAAACAACCATCCCTTCACCAGTGCCCATATACCACCACCAAAAAAAAAAAAAACCCACACAGTACACCTCCCATCCCGCCCCCCCACCCCCTACCTTGTAACTGATAAGTTTCATTTTACATTCTGTTTACTTTGGTTACATTCAATATTTCAACACAAACCTCACTATTGTTGTTAGGAGTACCCCACTAGATTCAGACCTACTGTGAAGACAAATAAGGCCGCTGCTGCGGCCCCGCGGTTTTGAATTTCTGTACTTTAACAAGAAGTACAGGGAGATTTCTTCCAGATATTAGATAATTGCAGGCTTGAAAACCCAATCTGTGGTCGTCTTAATATGGCGGCCACCGCGCCCTTCATCCCCGGAGAGAAAGAGGCGAGAGAGAGAAATACCTTTCCCCTCCCGGGCGGGCACGAGGCCAAGGCTTAGTTCTCAGGCTGGAGACATTCTGCGAGGAGTTGCTCACACCGAAAGAGGTTTTGCTGGGTCTGGATTCACGCTTGTACAGCTGCGGAGAGGCCGCACATGCGTGCGGCCCCCGGGATCACATCTCGGCAGTGGGAGGGGCAGGTGCCTCCCCTCTTTCATTGCTTTTCAATAAGGCGATATGCTTGAGAAAGGACAGAAGCAATCAGGCTTTCATAAGGAATTACATCTCCCAGAACCTTTGTCATGAACTTCCCAGTCTCCGGAGCAATGAGAAATTGCAGGTCTCTTAAGCACCCAGTCTATGGAGTCTTGTTATAGCAGAACAATTGACTACTCTTTAAAGACCTGCATGCTTCTCCCATGCTTCCTTTTCCTTCTATGAGCATTTTCCTCTTCATGGGATGACCTTTTCTCATATTTTTCAGTGTCATTTTATTCAGGAAAAATATTCTTCAATGTGTAATCTGATGACAAAAAATAAGTATTTTAAATTTGTTTTTTCAGAGCAAGTTTTCAAATTTCAAGTAAATTTCATCTACAAGTCTTCTTTCAATTAAACTTCAATTCTTCAGTGTTCAAGAGACACATTTGGCTAGAGTCTATCATGTTATATGCCATAGTTCTTTCAAATCCAGGGTGGGTTCACTTTACAACTATTATATCAATCAATAAATGTGATATCATTATACAAAAAGAATGGAATTTTGGTTTCCATATTGAAAAATGGTCTTAAATGTGAGTATTTAATGGATAACTTAGTAGACTGAGAGGCCCTTCTTCCCCTAAACTTAGAAAATACTTTTTCCCTAAAATTATCTTGTTTTACACCTGGAAATTTTTAGCAAAACTTTTAGCTTAGCACTAAAGTAATTTTTTTGGAAGACAGAAACCATCTCCTGATCTGAGATTCTGTTCTCAATCTTCCTACATACTTGTAAACATTCTTGATTTTAAGGCCTTGTCTTGTAATTGCTATTTGCTTGTCAGTTTCAAACATTTAATAATGTTATTATTTTTTATTATTTTATTGTGTTACAGTTTAAAAACACACACAATAAAATAAGAGTGATAGCACAGCGGGTAGAGCATTTGTATTGTGTATTGCACGTGGTCGACCTGGGTTCGATTGCTCCATTCCTTGTGGAGAGCCTGGCAAGCTACCAAGAGTATCCTGCCCGCACGGAAGAGCCTGGCAAGCTATCTGTGGTGTATGTGATATGCCAAAAACAGTAACTGCAAGTCTCACAATGGAGACATTACTGGTGCCTGCTCTAGCAAATTGATGAACAGCTGGATGACAGTGCTACAGTGCTATTTTATTGTGTCGCAGAACCTGGCAAGCTACCCATGATGTATTTGATATGCCAAAAACAGTAACAAGTCTAACAATGGAGGCATTACTGGTGCCCACTCGAGCAAATTGATGAACAGCTGGATGACAGTGCTACAGTGCTATTTTATTATGTATTTTCAAGGTGGGGTGTTTGACCACCCCTGACAGAGCTCAGGATTTACTCCTGGTTCTGTGATCAGGGATCACTCCTGATAGGGATTGAGATCTGCCTGCTGCTGCATATAAGGCAAACCCCTTAATCCCTATACTATCTCTCCAGGCCTTGAAAATATGCTTTACCAATGTTATACTCATTCCTTGAAGGGTTGTGATAATTATCATTTGTTGAAGGAAAGGCTGTTAGGTTTTCTATTAAAACTTATTTAAGGGGGCTGGAGCGATAGCACGGTGGGTAGGACATTTGCTTTGCACGAGGCTGACCTGGGTTCGATTCCCAGCATCCCATATGGTCCCAGAGCACAGCCAGGGGTAATTCCTGAGTGCAGAGCCAGGAGTGAACCCTGTGCATCACAGGGTGTGACCCCCCCAAAAAAAGCAAATAAAAAAAACTTAGTTAAGTATCAGTCACTGTAAGATTTCCAATTGAATGTAATTGACTCCAAATTACTGAAGATAAAATGCAACCATCTTAAACAATATTATGCCAAATATCATATTTATTGTGAGCATATATTTGAAACTATAATATGTATATTTAAGGGTTTTTTTTCACAGTACATTAAAATAGTAAACTCTAGGGACTGGAACTATAGTATAGTGGGTAAGGTATTCACCTTGCGTGTGGCCAACCCAGGGTTTAATCCCTGGAATTGCATATGGTCATTGTGCCTGCCAGGAATCATCCTTAAACTCAGATCCTGGAGTAAGCCCTGAACACAGCCAGGTGTGGCGCACAAATGAATAAATAAATTAAATAAATAAAATACAAACCTTTAGCACGATGATGAGGTTTGAATATTATGGATTATTACTCAATGTGCTTATTGATAGTGATGGCTAGTTGGAGGTTAGTTTATTTTTTTTATTACTTTCTCTTAGTGAAACACCATGAGGTACAGTTATAGACTTACAATCTTTCAGTTGCAATTATCGAGTATCCATCCCTCCACCAGTGCCTATTCTCCACCACCAATAATTCCAGTGTCACTACCATCACCTCCACCCCATCCACCCCTCCCCACCTCTGTGGCAGGGCATTCCCTTAGGCTCTCTCTCTTCTTTTGGGTGTTGTAGTTTGCAATAGAGGTATTGAGTGGTCATTGTGTCTGGTCTATTAATCTACTTTCAGCCCGCATCAACATGAGGTTAGTTCCTTTACGAGCAAAAAAGAAAATCAAGAAGAGGAGGTTTAAAATATCTTGGAGAGAACAAATTATGCAAACAAAAATAAAAAGGTACAAAAACACTAACTTCTAATATCATAGTTCTGCCCATCAATAAATCGACCTCATGCACATAGATGTAAAATGAGTGTTTTATTACAATATGGGAATTGGTTTACATTGATATGAATTCAAACATAGCTTTTATCTTTTCTAAACTCTGATTGTGGAAAATATTGTGTTCTTTTAGCTTCATTTTTCATAATGGAACTTGAAGAAATATTTATGGATGTAATAAATGCATAATATATACCTTATATGATGCTGAAATTATTGTAAGAAGTCAATGAATGGTATGGTATCAATCCGATTTGCTCAAAACCATCAATAATATATAATCAACCTATACAACATTTTGTTGAGCTTCTTCCTAATAATGATACTAATATCTGTTACTTCTGTAGGCTAAAAGTTATCCACTATAACTTTTCATGTTATTCTTGTCACAAATGTTTTGTGCATCTCACTCCCAAGATTTCTAAGTAACTATGGGTGGTTTTTTGAGAAACCAGGTAGATTGGGAAATTTATTATGGTTGGTTGTAAGGCAATAGTTTTATTATTTGCATATTATAAATAATTTATTTTTTAACTAAAGTATTTGCTTACTGTGGAAGCATCTATTTATCTCATGCACCCCTCATTTAAACGGGATTTTTTGGGGGGGTCACACCCAGTGATGCTCAGGGGTTACTCCTGGCTTTGCACTCAGGAATTACTCCTGGTGGTGCTTGGGGATCATATGGGATGCCGGGGATCGAACCCGGGTTGGCTGCATGCAAGGCAAACGCCCTACCCGCTGTGCTATTGCTCCGGCCCCAAAACGGGATATTTATTTTATTGTTAGTCTTTAGTCTAAAGAATTATTTGAGAATATTTTCCAGTTATTTATGTCTTTTTTATTTTACCACAATTTTAATTTTCTATGAGAAACTTCCAGTTATCCACAGTACCACTTTCTTAGTTTTCTTTGCCTTACCGTTGCAAGTGAAATAATGACATTGAAATTTCCTTTGATGACCAGATCCTAAATGATTCTATCAATCTTTTCCTCAAAGTATTTTATGGCTTCTGATCTAATCTCAAATTTTTAATCCACTTGAATTAATATGTTGTGTACAGGGTGAGATATGAATTGTCTCATTTTTTACAAGTGATTACCCAGTTTTCACAGCAACATTTGTTAAAGAGGCATTCTTCGCTATACTGCATGCATATGATGCCTTTTTCATAGAAACTGCCCAGATATCTAATGGTTTTTCCTTAAGATTTCAATCATAATCTACATTTCTGTCTATTTATGATTATTCCATTGCCATGCTATTTTGATTTATATAATGTTATACTGGGCAATAAGCATATGAAAACTGCTCATTATCACTAATATCAGGGAAATGCAAATCAAAATGACAATGAAATATCACCACATACCAGTGAAAATAGCATACTGGAAACAACAAATTTTATTTACATTATATACATATGCATATACACATGAGTTCCCATTTAACCCTGTTTCCTTTTAACCAAGTTATCCCACTTCTAGGAATCTAAGACCAAAACACAAAATTGTTTATTCAAAGAGGGTATATACATACATATCTTCGTTGTAGTTCTGAGTACAATTTGTCAGGATATGAAAACAACCTAAATGTTCGACAAAAGATGAATGGATAAAGAAATTGTAGTATGTGTACACAATGGAACACTATGCAGTCAACTGAAAAGATAAAGACATACAGTTTATGGTAACTTGGTTGAACTGAACGATGCCATTCTGAATGAAAAAAAGCAGAGGCAGAAGAATGATCTCATTCATCTGTGCCATATATGGAAACAAATAAAGGACACATAAACTATCAATGAATAACAAACCTTGACTACTATAATATAGACCCCAGTGTGCTAGGTTGGGGGTGGGGTGGTGATGAATATATTTGTTGGAAAGAACAGAAGAACATAAAGCAGAAGGTCTCACCCACATGGGTGGCGATAAGAAAAATAATATTACATAACAAAGCCATAACTGTCAGTTTACAAATAATAGGGAGAGTGGGAAGGAATGAACACTGGACTGGAGTGAACATAAGGATTGGAGGAAGGGTTATGGATACTTGGATTGCAGGAATGGGAAGTATCTTTTTACATCAATACCAGAAATTTGACCAATATTGTAACTCTGACACCTAAATTCTTCCCCAAAATAGATAACTATAAACAAAAAAAATACAGAGTAAAAGAATAAAATTGTTTGCCTCAGTATCTTCACAGGAAGTTTAGTTCAAACTTGTTGGATATCTTTTATGTACTAGGCTTAGAGTTGCTTTTTTTCTAGCATTACAATTAGAGAAGAAGTTGCTCTAAAACTTGATCTCTTGACATTGCCTTTAAGTCTCAACTGATTTAAGTTCTGTATACATTTAAGTGGCATATGAAGTTTCAGCATAAGGATGATCTGTTGGTCTAAAAAGATAGCAGGGCCAGAATGATAGTACAGTGGGTAAGACACTTACATTGCATAGGGATGACCCCTGCTCGATTCCTGCCATCCACTATCGTCCCCTGAACCTTCCCAAAGTGATCCTTGAGCACAGAGCCACAACTAAAACCTGAACAAAATAAGATATACCCCCAAACAAAAACAAAGGTAGAACACATTCCAAGAAATTCTGGTGTTAATGCACAGGAAGACAACATCTCTGTGGTTGAATTACAAGTGTCGGATGTAATGTTTCAGCATGATATTCTTCAAGACTTACATTTTTATTAGGAAATCTGCTGATGGAGCTTGGTTTGGCTTGAGCCTGAAATCAGAGCACATAATATCCTGTTCTACCTCAAAATCAAAGACAAGTCAATCAAAAATTATTTTGGGCCTGAACTATGAGCAATTGCTAGCAAGGCATGATGCAGATGCAGTAAAATCTAATGAGTCTGACAATTTGCCTTCATTTCCAAAACACAACTAAATAAAGCAAGTCCATGCATCCCATTTAGCCCCATTTGAGGTATGTATCTCTTGGTTTGTTATTTATTTATTTAATGTTTACCACAATCATCATTCTAGAAGGAAGCCATTTGATAAACAGAGACAAACTTTTGCATCATCAGTTACATTAATTAAATCAATACATCACTAGTAAAACATGCTTCCTAGCTTCTAGAGAACTTTGGCTATCACTGTCAATGGAAATGCGCATTTTTTTCAGATTTTACTAATAATAGAACATTACAGCTTCGGGTTGAGCCAAGGAAATCATCAATTAGAACTACATAATCTCTTCCTTCCCAAGAATGGACTCAATTCATATGAAAGTAAAAACAACCTCAGTTTTAATTCCAACCCCAAAAACCTTGTGCATGTGCATACAAAAAACACATATTCACATAAAATATATTTGGAGTTCTTAAGTGTGTGATGCTATGCCAAAATTGTTTTTTTTCTAGAAATCATGCTCAGATACCTGGTGAGCTAAATGGTCTAAGTATTTTTCCCTAGTGTTTCTATATCATTCTATGCTTTCTATAAAAACCAAGCCACTATAGTTAAATTATTTGTATAAAATGCATAAACTCTTATTTTTGAAAGCATAGTATTTTTTAATCTATCTTAATTTTCCCTCAGCAAATTACACAAGATTTAGCGTACTTATATTTTTGAGTATTTTAGCAAATTAAAAATTTAAGTCAAAAATAAAGTTAGGTTTAAATCAAAGTTAGGGACATAAAATTCTCACTTGATTTTAGGAACAAAATAATCAGTGGTGTGTGTGTGGGGATGATGTTCTGAAAAGGAAGGTTATGTAAAGGAAGAAAGGAACCGCCGACAAAAAAGGATTTGTGGTAAATTCATATGTATCCGCTTAAAATTTAATAATATTTCAATTTCCATTGTTTAAATCAATTTATCATTGGTTAACAATCCTATAGAATTTTAGAATTGAGTTTTACATCTTGAAATAAATCACCACATCTACCACCAAAATTCTAGTTCCATCTACCACCAGATACACAGAACTATTCATTCCTCCAATTCCTTTTTTTTTTTTTTGCTTTCCTAACCACCATAGTTTTCATTAATTCATCTAATCAAACACTGACATAGCTAAGTGTTTTGCAAACATAGATCCTGGGAGCTTTTAAGGACTGTAATACTACCCCCCCCCCCGAAAAGAAAACAACCGAACAATTTTATCTGTTAGAAAACAATGATATGTTAAGCAAATTTCTTTTGAAAATGTGTGAAGAAAATATATGATCTGAGGTGAGATCCCATGAGGTCCACAGAGTCAAGTTATAGTTGATTTACTAAAAGTATTTAATCTTGTATTCTAGCCCAATATATTTAGCACTAAGCTGCTTATATTTCTATTGTATGAGAAAATCTTCCGTGAACAGGAAGTCGAGGGAGGGTAAAGAGAATTGATGAGAATCGTGCCCTTTCTTTATGTGGCGCATAAGAGCAAGCACCATTTTGGTTTATTGAACTCTCTGAGCAGCTCCCCCTCTGAGCTGCCAATTTCGGCGCCAACGCAGTTAAAAATAGTTTCTCTAGACATTTTCCTTTACTCTAGCTCCAGGAGCTGACCACATCACCTCGCTTCACCCCCAATTAGTCCTCAATACAAAAGCACTTTGGCTACCAGCCATTTCTAGGACCAGGGAAGCAGACGTTAGACCCAGCTGAGTATAATTCCAAAAACAACACCATAAGGGGAATGATGTGAAGTGGAGAACTTTGGCCGGATGGAAAGAGGTTATCTGACAGCATCATCCACAGTTCATTTACCATTAATAACAATGCTGCTGCTTTCCTGGGCCTGCTCCAACCTGCTAATAGGAGCTCCCTGGGGATAGTCTCATCCCTCCTCCTTGGGCTGAGTGGAGCCACTGGCATAGGCATCCATGGACTTGAACTATTGTTTCTAACAACAACAGAACCCTACAGATTTCTAATCTCTGGGAGAGTCCTCCATTCAAATAGAAGAATTCAGACTGTCTTAACCTCATAAATGTGGCCGTTTAATGAGTTACCTTAATTTTTTTCTGTTTTCCCTTTAAATGCTTTTTTATTAAAAGAAGCACAAGCGATTGATTAAATTAAAAGGTCAACGCCAGCATGATCCACTGTTTTACATCTCATCTTTCTCATCCGATTTATATAGGGCTGTTGCTTACATCAGAAATTATAGAGCAGCTAAGAGGGAACAGGCATTAGGCTGATTTTTTTTTAACTAGATAAATCAAGGTAAAGATAGGGAGGGCTTATTATAGAAAAGTTTATAGGAATAAATGTTTTTTTAGATTTTCAATTCAGTATGACTCACCATTCCATTTAGGCAAGTTTCTTCTCTTTTCAAAAATCTTTATTTTCTGAATTGTTTATGACTGGAGTTTCTCATCCCAGCCCAACAAAGAGAATCATATGAGAGTTTTGTAAAACACAGGTTTTCAGAATCCAGTTCCAAAGGTACAAAAGCCATATTCTAGATGAGAAGGGCAAATGGGCCTACAGACTTATCACAGGGTCTATTGGTTTAAACACAATCAAACTAAGAGTTCAAGATTATCCCAAAGCCTCCTTTGAAAGAACTAAATAATTACCCAGGAAGTGATCAAAACTGTGGTTAGATTTAGCAAGGCTCAAAAGCCCCAAATGCATGTCTCATCTAACTCTTTCCTATATGTCCCTGTTCTATTTCTATGGCTCTCACCCTTTCTTGAAAAATCTTTTGGCCAATATCTGGCCTTTGCCTAACACCAGCTGCCCAAGGATTAATAACACAGATAGCCATGTCAACTCTAAGAAATAGTATCTCATTCTACTTCTCTATCCCCTACAAGACTATTGTCAACTATCTCTCACTGATGTTATCTGAGACCAATAAATACTGATGTGTCAATAGCCAGCTTGGGAATAAATACATTTTTCTCAGGCAGGGTATCTGACTTTAAACTCAGGATAAAACCTAAACTTGAAAGATGATTCTCTATTGAAAATTTGAACAATATGCATGGTCTCGTTGTCGAGATAGTTAGAGTCATTATCTTGCTTCCTTACAAATTAAGGAAGCAAGAGCAATGAGCAGAAAAAAAATGTGTTAATGGGATTTTATTTTTTAAAACTTTGATGTATATGGAAGATTTGCCTTGTAGGCTAAAAACCTTCTTACCTTATTCACATAAAAAAATTTTGAAATTTTAATCAAAATTCCATTTAGCCTTTTTTGATGTTGCCAACAAACTTATTCTATTTTCCTCAGTTAGGAGAATCACTGCACCTTAGCTTTTACTGACAATAATGCCTGATTTCCCCCATGCTAATCTAAGAATAAATTAGAATCTTATGAAATACATGCATTTTTTAAATGTTTAGAAAAGAAATATGATTGTAAGTGTCAAAACCACAGGAAACTACAGATGAAAATAATGTAATGCACATTTTTTTTTTTGGTAAACCTGCATGGGCACACTTTATTTTTTAAAATAATGTTTGCATCATTAAAGCCAAATACCTGAGGATCTTTAGGAGTGATGAATAGAAAACAATTGGAAGATAATATTACCAGAAGTGCCCAAATTTAAAGACAATGTTTTCATCAATATTCATCTTACTATGATCACATAAAAAACGTGAATAAGAAGGCTAAGCACCCTCTTGGTTCTGGAAAGAGCCAACCTCACATAAAATAATAAGAAAACTAAATATAGTACTGTAACATGCTGTATGGTTCTGTAAAAAAATACACAGTGACTCACTGCACAACTTCTACGTGCAGACTTATTGTACTGGAATGGAGTTTCTGCCACTTTCTTTTTATGAGTTCTTTGCAAGTAAATCCATTCTGTTTTAATTTTATTATTCATTAAATTAATGTAAAACATTACTTATTCAACAAGATTTCTGTGATAATATATGAAGTCATGCATACAACAATATTAGAATAGTGCTATGGAATTTGATTCAAGTTTTTATGTAATATCAGGAATAGATGTTAATATCTTTATCCAACAGGTTTCTTACTCAAAGGGATTAACAGGGGGCTATTTTTATAAGTCCAAACCTTATTTCTTCTTAGATTGTAACAATCATGTTAAAATTACTCACAGTATGCTGAATAATGAAGTCACAGGGATCTCTTTTACCCCTGGGACTTAGATCTAGCCAGCGTATTCCCCTGGGTCACCTGATTCAGAATTTTCTCCCTTTAGTTTCATACAGACTTTCAGACTGGCAGAAAAAAAAAAAATTTCTGATTTAAAATCACCAGTTCATGCAAAGTAAGTGAAGAAATTTCTGGAAAATAGCCAAAAAACAAAACAAAAACAACCGTCTCTACATCTAGCAAATTTTCATTGTTGCTTGTATTCCCTATATATCCATGTTAATTTATTTCTCTTTTTTTTAATGTGATCAGTTTTTTTCCTCTCATAAGTCAATGACTCTTTCTTCAATCAGCCTAGCACAAGCATCATTTTAATCAATGAAGACATGTTGATGAAAAAGACAAATAGTTGCACTCACATGATACTGGTAAATAAATGAAGAAACTTTTTTTCAAAAAAATTTAAACTCATACAAAAATATCACCAAATGAATAATTACAAATATGAAAAGTACTGTAAAGAAAAAAAAAGTAGTCAAGAAGTTTAGTAAAAGTATGAAAAACTGTGCAGGTAAAAAATAAATGGTAGTTTTATAAACTAAAAAAATGAAGGTCTTGTTTATTCATTTTGAAGAACATGTTGAAGTGAGAAAGGGCATAACAAGCAAAGGCATAGTTTATTAAAGCAGTGGAGAAAAACAAAGAGAACAAAGTAGGACCAGCTTATTTGTGGCCAGAAGAGCTATGTTAAACATCTGAAAGTTTTTTATGACAGTAATAAAAAAGAATTAAATAATTTTTACTAGAGTAACAAGAGAACTGGAGTGATAGCACAGCAGGTAGGGTGTTGGCCTTGCACATGGCCAACTCAGCTTTGATTCCTCCGTCCCTCTCGGAGAGCCCAGCAAGCTACGAAGAGTATCTCGTCCAAATGGCAGAGCCTGGCAAGCTACCCTTGCATGCCAAAAGCAGTAACAACAAGACTCACAGTGGGGACATTACTGGTGCCCGCTCAAGTAAATCAAGCAAGGGTATGACAGTGATGTAGTGATACAGATTAACAAGATGTTCAGAATTTTTTTATAGATTAATCTGAATACTCCATAGAGAAAATACTTGCATGGGGACAAATAGACACACATGAGTCTCATTAGAAGTCTACTTAAACAGAACAATTAAAATTATTGTGCATCATGCTAAATGACATAAAGGAGATATAAAGACCGATACTTCTATGAATAGTGATTAAAATGGACGGGATGTGTGTAAACACAAAAAGGGGTGGGGCACAGGGCAGCGGCACACTATCCCTGTCTTGCTGCCTGTGTTCGGTAGTCTTGAGCTTTTTCCCCCATCCCGGGAGGTTCATGGCGATGATGAGGCAGGCAATGGAAGGAACGGGAGTAAGGGTGGTTGGTCTCAGTAGCAGTCCATTCCATTCCCATCTCCATTCTCTTCTGATTCTCCTCCTGCTTCTTCCTCCCCCATGCTACTTCATTTTCCTTATCACTCTGGATCTGGATCTCGATCTCTGAATCTGGCCCACCCCCAACCCACTCTTACAGCCTAGTTAAATCCCCAAGCATAAGGGGTTGGGGTTTACACATAGGTGTGGTCACAATCAGTAGGGGTAAAGTTCTTTCCCTCAGGGGATGCTGCTTCTAGGACCGATTCTCATCCCATGGGTGTGTTTCTCCTCTCCTTGTCAAACTAACATATAAGCATTCATAATATTAATCATTTTGTATGGACATAGTAAGAGATACATTAAGCTTTATAGAATTGCTTTCCTGGGGCCATCTCGATCTCAGACAACAGTGCTCAGGCCAGATTAGTCTTTCCTATCCCTAGCAGGGTCTAAGTTTCTTTGTTGCTTTTAGATCATGATAGCATTTGTCCATGATCAAACTCTTAACTTATAGTTAAGAATCGTGGCACTTTGGCCTGGCCCATATCAATGCCAGAGTAGCTCACAGTTTGCCCTGGGTCCCTTCAGTCCCTCGTCACGACCCTGATTTTGGGGTGCTAGGAACTAAGGGCAGCTGAAGCTTAAGTCGAGAAAGCAGATGCATGGGAGTGAATAAATTTTCAAAGCCAATTAAATCCCAAGTTAAAAAAGCATATTAACAGCTGTCTTCCTTTGTCCATACAAAAAGGACATTGCTTTAAAGTAAACTATTCAAAAGACATTAGGAGAGGAGAAAGCCAATTTTAACTTACAAATTCAATGTCCTAGAAAGAGTTGATCTTACAAATTAATAGAGTCTGATTAGGGGGAAAAACGTATTAACAGATTGGGGTACAGAGCATAGAGAAGTGGTTACAGATAAACAAAGGAAAGGGAGTGACTTTGGAGCACCTTGATGGGTGTGACCAGATAAACCCAAGCTCAAGGCAAGGCGAACAGGACATACCAGTGGTGTCTTAAAATGTTTAGAGATTATTATCAGATAAACCTAAACTCTTTGTGGCAAGGGAGAAAGGACAAACCAATGATATCCTATAGGGATGGATCAAAACGTTGTAATAGAACATCGTAATTTAAAATTTTAGTAAAAACTATTTTTTTTCCAAGGTTGTTCCCCACAGGCTTGGGCCAAGACTCATGCATGAATGAAGTTCGACAAAACCCAGGCAATGTAGAACTTTAGACAGTTGTCCTAACAGACAATACAAAATGAATTATTCAGATTGTGCTTTGAAATAGGGTTTGGGGCTTGGAATGGAAACATCCCAAATTTGGTGGTGGGAAGGAGTAATGGTGGTGTGATTGATGTTTGAATATTAACTGTAATCAATTACTGTGAACCCCCTTATTAAAAAAATTTAAAAAACCACTTCTTGTTTACAGTGAGAAGTACTGATATCAGATCATAGAAATGTGTTGGGTGAAAAAGTCTCAAGGAGATCTAAGTGAAAATTTTGGAAAGGCACTTGAATATGTAGATCTGAACTTCAGAAGACTGCTCTTATTTAAGGATGTAATTTCAAGCTTGAGGCCATAAAAAATAGAATTAACTTAGAGTAAAAATATACAACAGAAAAAAAGATACAATTTAGAGCTGAATAACTTCAAAATTCAAAACCTCACTAGAAAATGAACTCTATTAATTGACTTTAATGACAAGTTATTAGAAACCAAGAGAATTGTAGAATGGTGAAATATCTGAGAGATCAAGAATGCTGAAAAGTTGTCTCTAACTGTTCAGCCATCTTGTGGCTGTTGGTGATTGTGATGCCTTTATATTGATTCCACTTTCTATAGGTAAGAGTAATGATAGTAATTTGTATCATGTTCTTCTTTATGATAGCCAGGCGGCGACTCTTATTGTCTAGTTCTCCCTTTTGGAGAGCCTGGCAAGCTACCGAGAGTATCCTGCCTACATGACAGAGCCTTGAAAGCTCCCCGTGGCGTATCCAAAATACCAAAAGCAGTAACAATGATGAGTCTCATTTCAATCACCCTGAAAGAGCCTTCAATGCAGCATCGCTGGAAAGTACGAGTAAAGAGAGGCTGCTAAAATTTCAGGGCTTGGAAAAATGAAGATATTACTGGCACCCGCTCCAGCAAATCAATGAACAATTGGATGACAGTAATACAGTGATTCTTTTTTAAGGAATATGGTAAAAGGTAGAAATTGAAATTCCATGATTCTGTGAAGAAAAGGGAATGACAGGTGGATAGAGAATTGTGATGAAGTCATGAAAGTTCATGATTAAAAGCCCAAAAGTAGAGAGAGTATATGGGGAATATTGTCTGCCATGGAGGCAAGGGGAGGGTGGGAAAAGGGGATATACCCGGGATATCGGTGATGGGGAATGTGCACTGGTAGAGGGATGGGTATTTGATCGTTGTGAAATTGTAACCCAAACGTGAAAGCTTGTAACTATCTCAAGGTGATTCAATAAAATTAACTGTAT
This sequence comes from Sorex araneus, assembly GCF_027595985.1. Classification (NCBI taxonomy): domain Eukaryota; kingdom Metazoa; phylum Chordata; class Mammalia; order Eulipotyphla; family Soricidae; genus Sorex; species Sorex araneus. The sequence goes on from NC_073313.1 coordinate 185,579,376, forward strand.
CACTGTTATCCTTTTGCTCATCAATTTGCTCGAGTGGGCACCAGTAAGGTCTCCATTGTGAGACTTGTTGTTACTGTTTTTGGCATATCAAATACACATGGGTAGCTTGCCAGGCTCTGCCATGCGGGTGAGATACTCTCAGTAACTTGCCGGGCTCGCCAAGAGGGGCAGAGGAATCAAACTAGGGTCAACCTCATGCAAGGCAAACGCCTTACCGCTGTGCTATCTCTCCAGCCCTAATAAAAATGTTTAAAAAGTCATCATCATCATCATCATCATCCCATTGATCGTCAAATTTCTCGAGCAGTCTCAGTAATGTCTCCATTTGTCCCAGCCCTGAGACTTTAGAAGCCTCTTTCTACTCATCCTTCCCAACGATGCTGCATTGGAGGCTCTTTCAGGGTCAGGAGAATGAGACCCAGCTTGTTACTGGTTTTGGCATGTTAATAAACCATGGGGACCTTGCAAAGCTCTCCCATGTGGGCAGGAAACTCCTGATAGTTTGCCAGGTTCCCCAAAGGAGAAGTAGGCTCTGCTCAGGGCAGGGAGGCGGGTGGGGAAGCTGGAGCCCATCCCCCCAGAGAGGCCCCAGGGAAGACAGCCAGGCTTGTGGGCAAGAGACTCTCTGCAAATAATTTTTATTGGAATCATTTTTATTCCGACAACAAATGAGATAAAAAATTTAAAAAAATAAAAATAGAAAAAAGAAAGTGTATGACAGTATTTAAATGCTGGAGATAATAAGCTTTATATAAATATTCCTCAGAAAGTGAAGTTTTTTCGAAATTTAAAAACCACAGAAGTGTTTTTAAGTTTAGAAAAATCAAAGTATTTAATTTTTTTAGCTTACTAGAAAAAAAAAACTACAAACGATACATAAAAATCTAAGAAATTTCTATGCCATTCCTTTCATATTTCTTGTTCTTAGTTTAACTACTGTAACTTGAATAAGTGTGGAACATGTAACTTGTCCTTTGCTTCATTGATCTATGGAACAAAATCATGCATATCAAGAACAAATATAGTGATCAGTGAAGAACACCCAGAGATAACAGATTGACGTTATTGTCTTTCCTCTCATGTGTTTTAAGTTATTTCGCTTCTACTATAGGTTCTACTATAGGTTTTCTTCAGGACTATAATAAAACAACACCCTAACCTTCCTCTATTTAATAACATTGGTAAACACCAGAGAGATCAAGATATGCTGGGCTTATGCTATGAAAAACAATTCCCTAGGTTTGTTTCTTGCTTCTGGTACATTTCTATCCCTGGTGAAAATGGGATCAGTCTTTCAGGTTCACTGATGATCCACTGACTTGGGGTTCTACTATTTAACACCACAATTTCCTGGTTTATAGAGTAGGAAATGAGAAGTAAAAAAGTTGTTGTATTTTCTCTTTTGTATGCTTAAGTCCTCTCACAGTTATAGTCAGAGCATATCACTTGGTCCTGGCAAATAGTGGAAGAGCAGGAGAAAACAGAGAAACACATAACTTTCTGAAGGAGTACCACTTTCCCCCCTCAATCTATTCTTATGGTTACTAATTTTTTTCTGTTTTGCCAAATTTATAACACACTCTATTCAACACGTAAAACAAACAACTCAGATTTATATAATCGGGACATTGAATCAAAGTCTGAGATCCCAGGAAGTGTTTTAAAGTTTCTTCCAACAACCTTTCTAACATACACCAGTCCCCAAAGAAGACAATCAACCAAAAGGACAAGTTTTATTTATACCACTAATTTCAAATTCTAATATAAAACAAATAGCAGCAAAAGACAATATGGTGAGTGTGTATAGACTGATAGAAAACTTAATTTCATTTGATATGTATAATGAAGATTTCTCAGGTCATAGAATATTTTTGTCCAAATCTGATTCTATTTCCTAAAGTAAGGTCCCTGTTTCTATCCTCTAGTCTCATAATGGAGACGTTACTGGTGCCCACTTGAGCAAATTGATGAGCAATGGGATGACAGTGACAGTGACAGTGACAGTGCAATGTTTCTCAATTCATTTTCTCCTGTGGCTCCCTTAATACCTTATTTCCTTTCTCTGACCTCTTTTGTTACTGATTAATCCTCTAAACTTGTAAAACTGTCTCAATTTATGACATTTTTTACCTGTGTCCCTCTTGGAATATCCTGAGGACCTACAGGGGGTCATATGCCCCTACTTGAGAAACACTTAGTATTCTTACTTTTGTATCCTCTTTGTAAGCTTTGAAATCTTTATTAAGAAATAGCCCTTCCTATTCAAAAACTATTTAAAGCACGAAGAAAATTAAGAAAGTTATTTTGACTTTCAAAGTCTATCGTAGAGTTTAAGCTCCTAGTTTCTTAGCAATCCATCTCTTTATGGATTAACAGTAGCTCTTTTGCATTCAATATTTATTAGTTAAATTTAATGCTTTATATGCCTTTTCTGTCATTCACCAGTTCCATTTGATAGAAATTTTTTGAGGTGGATTATAGTTAGTTATAAAGCTATCTATGTATTTTTATATGAAAATATCTTGAATTTTTATTTTATAAAGTAGTTCATGACATTTGATTACATTTACTATTGAAACACCAATCCCACCACCATCACACCTCCCCACTACCATATTTTGGGTGTTTTCATCCTGAACCCTAATCTCTGCCCCAAATTCAGAACTGAAATAATATAATTTGTATTATTTTTCATGAAAAAACACTGAAAATGATACAAAAAAGTATCCTTAGAGGAAAGAGTGTGAAGATTGTTGTATTTCACCAGGGATCATTAGGGCCTTCTATAAGAGATCACTAACATATTGTTAAAGTTTGAGCTTTGTGTGCTTTTATATATAGACATATCTGTAAAAAAATATATATGTACACACACACACACACACACACACACACACATATATATATCCCTATAAGATTGGTTTTACCTCCTACTTTGAGCCCCATCAAATGTGGTGTGGTACGGGTGTGTGGTATGCAGAGTCATTTGAGGCCTTGAGGTCCAGGAATAGGTTCATTCATGGATGAGGCTCGGTGAAGTGTGTGGAGAGCAGCCATGGGCGTGGCAGACAGTTGAGTTCTGGAGTTTTTGGACGGCTGGGGCTGGGTTTCTTGGGACTGGAAGGATTCTCACCTGCCCCCCTCCAGGGTGCTCAGAGTGAAACATCCTTGAGCGGGGTTCGGCATGATGCTCACCATAGCCAGGCTGCCGGATCCAAAGCCAAACTGCTTCACTCGGGGATATCTATATATTTAAAGGAGGGATGGAGCCATTCTTGACTGTGCTTTGGGCTTACTCCTTGCTCTCTGCTCAGGGATTACTCCTACTTGTGCACAGGGAAACAGGCAGTACTACTTATTGAACTGGAATCCAGCACATGCAAGGCAAGGGTCTTAACCCCTGTCCCCTGAAACTATATTTTCATAAATTTAGTTTCTCAGTTAAGTCAATGGAACATATTACTATCTATAAGTCTAAACATATTTGACCTATGAATAATTACTTGAAAAGTTTTAGAGACACAAAATGAGTGCCCTATCATCACAATATCTGTCTAGAAGTTGACTTTGCAATAGCCTCATAATTCAAAAATTCTTAATTAATTTCTCATCTTTAGGGCCTCTATAATATCTGTTATTCAAATAAAATCAAATTTTGGAATAAAAAATAAAATACAATTTTGGAATCATTCTATTCTCTTCATTTCCTTCTAGATACCTGACATTAATTTCTGAACTTACTGTATTTCTTGTTATACCTTTGTAACCACACTCTAAACACTAATTCTTATCCGATAATTATTAGTTAAGATGTTAGTTAAATATATTAAAAAATCCTCAAATTCTTTTCCAGCAACTCTTTCTTTTTTTTTTGATGTAAGAATATTTCAAAACTTCTTTTTTTTTAATTTAATAGTTTATTTTTAATTAGTGAGTCAACGTGAGGGTACAGTTACAGATTTATACATTTTTGTGCTCATGTTTCTCCCTTACAAAGTTTGATAACCCATCCCTTCATCAGTGCCCATTCTCCACCACCAGTAAACCCAACATCCCTCCCCCACCCAGTCCTGTCTCCCCCCACCCCACACTGCCACTATGGCAGGGTATTCCCTTTTGTTCTCTCTTTCTGATTAGGTGTCCAGCAACTCTTTCTGTAGTAATGACTCTGGCTTTCCTATAACACTAAGGTCATAACAGCATGGATTTTATTTATTTTAAGTGTCTTGATGTAACAAAAAGAGCATTTATATTTTAAACATTTGTTCTGTTATGCACATGGTTTCATCTGTTATTTCATGTAATCCTTGAAGTTACAAGTATAAGTACATAATCATCCATTTATGAGACATATGAGAGATCTGAGACATACGGATATTAAGCAACTTTTCCAAAATTAAATAATATTAACTTGAATATTTATGCTTTTGAATATGGATTGCTTCTTTTCCAACCAACATATCTCATGCTTTCCCATTCCTACACATGAAGGAGTTAAAATAATGCTGCAATCTGTAAATTTTAAGCAATTAAACAGCTTGAGACCTGTGAATGGCTCAAAGATTGCACATTGCAGATAAGGTTTGACTAATATTAAAAGTCGGAGTCCCAGAATCCCTGATGTCCTAAAGAAGTCATTACAAATTAGCACATATTCTAGATATATCTAGAATGTCAAATTGAAGGATGTTTTTCTGGTGAGTTTTTTTCATTTTCTTCCTAATAGAAATCTGGCTAGGATAAATGTGGGTGAAATGAGGGAAACCTTCTTCAGGTGCAAAAATACAAGGACACCACACATCAGACTACAAATTGCTCACTACATTATCAAGAGACTTAATTTAGGGAACTGTAGAAATAGCACTTGGGTCTTATTTTTTTTAAGTAGCAACTTTGTCTCACTCCTTTTCTCATTTCTTAAATCATTCTGTAAAGAATTTAGTTTAGGTTTTTTTTTTTACAGGCAATGCTGTTGTTTGGAACACTTAATTCACACTCTCTCTTTTTCAGTTCTTTCACACTTTAAGAAAAACATTGCTTAAAAACTAGCATTAAATGCCTTAGAGTATAATATGTGCCATCTTGTTTTAAGAATTTTAATCTCTCACTGACTGTCGTAAAAGTAAGTGTCCAGGGGCTGTGATGGCAATTTAAGGATATGGAGTCTTGTATGCTCAAGGACCCAAGTTTTATCCCCAGTATCCCTTCCCCTCACCCCCTTCCCCCCGGCCCCCGACACACACACACTGCAAGATGAAGCTTAGGAAAACCCTATCACTGCCACGGTAACTGTGGTGACTCCATAGCACTGCCACCACCAGTGGTTCCCAAATTGTAGGACTTGAGTAGGGCCATATCACCAGTTTCCAGCAGTGACTCCCTGGCATGGGGAGTGGTTCTCCAAAAGCTGCTTGGGAGGACCATCACTGGAAAAGAAATGTTCCCCAAAATTGAATAATAAATCTGTTTACAGTTCCTCAAATATTGTAAGCATATGCAATGTATATAAATAGAGCAAATGAAATAATACAAACTATGTTCACACCATTGAGTCTATTTCATTTTTTTTCCTGGCAACTAGTGATAATCAATCATTTCAGATTTCTTTTAAAAATATTTTCTTGTTATAAAATAATTTATAATTATAGATCATTTAGAGAAATCAATAGGTTAGAAAAACCCTATCACTAAAAGACAATTACACAATTGAATACACATATTTTATAAAGCTGCTAGCAGATACTTTGCATATTTGACACCTAATTTTCTTTTTTTCTTTCTTTTTGGGCTACAACCGGCAATATATAGGGGTTGCTCCTGGTTTTGCACTCAGGAATTGTTCCTGGTGTTGCTCACAGGATCATATGGGATGCTGGGAATCGAACCCGGGTCAGCTGCATGCAAGGCAAATACCTTACCTGCTGTACTACTGCACCAGCCCCAATTTTCTTCTTTTCTATAATAAAAGCATGTTCAATATATTCAATACCATTGTTAGTGACTATCATATTTTTATTACTATTTTTCTTTTTTTCTCTTTGAATTTTGGCCCCCACCCACAGTGCTCAGGATCTGCCAAATTACTCCTGACTTTGCCATCAAGAACACAATTGGTGGACCTTCGGGAAGAATATGGAGTGTCAGAAATTGAACCCATGTCTTTCATGTGCAAGAAAAATGTCTCACCTACTGAACTATGTCTCTGGCCCCAGTGACTATCATATTTGAATCTATCATATTTTAATTTAATCAATCTATAATTGTTAAAAATTTCTCTTGCTTTTCTATACTTTGGAGTAAATACAACTCTATTGTAACTATCTTGCAAGTGTTAATTTCTCCTTAGAATTAAACCCTTAATTAGAATTATTGGGATGAAGTTCAGTGATGTTTTTAAGCACACAAACAAAACATTGTGATATTTTTTCCAAAATTAGTATACAATTTTATGTATCAATAGTGAATGCCTGCTCATTATCTCTCAAACATATGTTGTAATTGATTAAGAGAAAAAAATGATAATTTCTAACTTGTGTTTAGCACCTTTTGTGTATTTATTATTTCATCAGCTGCTGCAGTTTTTAAAAGTTCTTAAAGATAGAATTTTTATTCAGGAAGTATTGATGAAAATATAGAAAAGTTATTATTATATATTTTTCAGATTTACCATTTGTTGCTAATCACACCAAAAATGTTGCATAAAGCACTTAAATGAAGGATCCAAGATCATAGCTACAACCTACAACCCTCAAGCTGTTCCTTTACCATAAGTCCCATCTGACCTTCACTTAATGGTCAGCCTCTCTGTTGTTCCATCGGACAGGTCTATGGTTACCTATAGGACAAGGACAGATTCATGTCCTCAGTTTAGCAATCATTTTTTTTCTTGGCCAAACCCTCTACTGTTATAGTTCCCCCCAGATTTTTAATAATATATCTAGGGTGACTGTTAATGTTAAGAGCTATATTATGTCTTTAAGTTATTGGCCAATCCTTCCATCTAAGATGATTACCTTAGAGAGATCTGTTGTACAACATTGGACCTATTGTTCATCACAATTATTTACACTTAAATTTTTTAGATAATTCAAGTCCTTATCTGTCATGAACTTTTGGTGAGAATTTTATTTGGTCTAACCTCAAAGGAAAACTTCATGGAGATTTTGGGAAAAAAACAAACAAAGAAAAATCTTGTATATGATTCAGCAATTCTACTTTTTTTTTAAAGTGGGAATAATTTTTTTTATTTAAATTTAATTGAATCACCATGTGGAGGGTTACATAGTTCTCAGGATTATGTCAGTTATACAATACTCAAACACCCTTCCCTTCGCCAGTGCCCATATTCCATCACCAACCACCCCATTATACATCCCGCCCCCTCCCGCCCCCCAGTCCCCACCCTTGTAAGTGATAAGTTTCACTTCGTTTACACTTTATCTTGGTTACATTCCATGTTTCAACACATAACTCACTATTGTTGCTAGGGTTTCCCCCCCAAAAAGAAAAGACAGTCCTACTCTCAAGGAAGCATTTGATAGCTCTCCATTGCTGAGAATGTAGATATTAAGTCCCGCTGTTTTTTACATAACTTTTCTATTTTCCCCCCCCTCGTCCCGCGCCACCGAGTTCACGCCTGTTTAGTAATCACCACGCTGCCTGACAAAGGGAAAAAAAAAACGAAAAAGATGGTTATTTCCCGTCATCAGCCGGTGTGGGGCTCTGGCTTAGTTGATAGTCTGGTAGAATGTCTGCAAGCAGTTTCTGGAACCAAAAGTAATACGCTGGTATCGGCCCCAGCTTGAGATTCCACCAGCGTCCCGCTGTTCCAAGTACATAATAATTTATTACCTTGTATCCCATTCCCACGCCACCAGGTCCGTGTCAGCTTAATGGACATCATACTATGGTTAACGCCACGCCGCGTTTCTTCCCAAGAAAGAAGGATATTTCTTCTCAGCCGGCGTGGGGATATGGCTTAGTTCAGTCTACAGAGATGGCTACCACTTTGATTGCCTTCAATATTTCAGCAAAAGACTTACTATTCTTGTTAGGATTTCCCACCAAAGTCCGACCCGTTAAAAAGGAACCATTTCATATTGGTGATGATTAAATGACATTAGGTCGCGCGGCCATGGCAGCGGCCTCGCGGCTTTGAATTTCTGTATAAAGTCCAGGGAAAGTACAGCCAGAAATTACACGTCACTACAAACTTTAACCCTATTATGGTCCCCCCAAAGTCCAACCCGTTACAAAGGAACCATTTCATATTGCTGCGCGGTTTTGGGTTTCTATATAAAGTCCAGGGAAAATTCTGCCTAAAATTCTATCTCTACAATCTTTTACCCTTCAACAAAAAACTCAGTACTATTGTTTGGAGTTTCCCCCCACGGTAAGCCCTGCTAAAAAGGAACATTTACACGTTGCTGACAATAAAGAGATATTAGGTTTTGGATTTCTATATGAAGTCCAGGGAAAATTCTTTTGGTAATTGCATCTTTTCTATATTTAGATTTGAAAATAGCACTTTTCTCAATACTTTACCTGCATTGTAATAATTTTTTCTGACTAACCTTATATATAAATTATAAATTTATATAAGTTACATTGACATTCACTTCATGCTTTTTTTACTTTATTATTGTAAATTATATGAAAACAGTACTTTTTTCTAGTTTCTGAAATGGTTCTAATTTGTCCCAGTTCATGATACACTGATTCGCAACTCTATCTTTTTTTGCTTTTGTCTTCCTATAAAATTCTCTTTTTTGCTTCTATAAAAGTTTAACTTATTCATCTGTTGTGGATAGTATCAACAATAAAACTTTAGCTAAACTCTAGGCAGGCAGAGATAATTTCCTTCTACACACGCTGACTAAATGCGATCATCATTTATTATACACAGTTATTTTGTTGTCTGATATACTTCCTTTAAGTGGGAATATCTTGAAGATGGAGAATCTAATTCATTAGAAGTATAAAGCAGCTAACTGTAAGACTGGCACCTGGTGGTTATCCAAAATGTTTGTTAGATACACAAACTCCAAATTGGTTGCTCCCTCCTATTCAGACCAGGCCATACCAGTTCAGAGAACTACATTAGCAAAAGGTTTGAGAACAATTGCCTTGCTTGTCTGCATTCCTGGGTTCCATTCCAACACCACAGAAATAGAACTCTATCAGCAATAGAGTGAGTCCTCAGGGATTTGAGGTTACATTTTTTTGTTGACATTTTTGTTGGTGGTACTTTGTTTTGTTTTGTTTTGTTTCAAGGCCATATTCAGCAGTGCTCAGGGATTATTTCCAGCTCTATTCTCAGAGATCACTTCTGGAGGTGCTTGGGTGACTGCATGTGGTGGAGAAAAGATGCCATGTGTTAAGTATCATTGCATGCCACAATTTCATGTTTTGATAGTATGGTCAAATAATCTACCTTCTTAAATCATTTAAAATAGGAAAGCGTGGTCTTTCATTAATTAAACCAATGTTACCAAAGTAACATTTATCATTCTAACACATTATTAAATGATGTTATCATCTTCTTTATTTCTCCATATCATTTGGTCTGGACCTGATTTATTTTGTTTAATAGTAGAACAATTGTCATAATGGAGTTATGCAAATGGTTCAAGGATGGTGAAGCTGAAATAATTAAAATCTTCCATATGAAAAACTTGTTCAAGATTAAAATGGATACATACTTTATTCATACACATCCTCTTCCCAAAATCTAATTAAATTCTGTCCAATCCTATAAATCAAAATTACACACTGATAACTTATAGACCCATGTTGAATCTAATTCTTGTTTTCATATAATGTAAAATGGCCATAAAGGTATAAATGCTATAAAATAGATATTTTTGTATTGAAATACATTAATCATGCTTTCTGAATAATATACAAAATGAACATTTCATTTTATATAAAATTCCAGAAATATAACAAGGACATTTCTAAGAAACAAACTAAAGATTTCCTCCTCTGTACTTATCTATCCTGGGATTATAAAGGTGGGATGACTCTTTTATAAAATAAGAAATAATATCAAATAATTAAAGAGGCTATGCATCAGGAAGTAGGATTAAGCAAATTATAAGCAATAGAATTACCTTGAGAAGGATTTTTATAAACTTAGCATGAACATTTTGAATTTCAACAAATACAAATCTGATATTCTCCAACCTCTGATTATGTTGAAAAAAATATGACCGAGCTTCAGCTTTTTATTTTACTTTAAGGTTCTCTTTAAATAAATAGATTTCCATCTATTTTTTCCACATAATAAATTTTTGACAGGGATATATTAAAAGCTTTCCTTTACACTCTATTTAAAATTAAATATATTTAAGAATAAGATATCAGTATTTAGATTCTAAATTCTGCTATCAACTTTTCAAAAACAAGTAATTATATACCTAAAACAAATTTTAAGGCAAAAGTTACATGTATAGAAAATTTGAATTGACCAAACTCAATATTCTCTCCCCAAAATTGTATGATTACCTTTGCTAAAGTAAAAACACCTAACATCAGGTATACTTATAAAATTTTACTATATGAACTATTAAATGGTCTCAGCCAAGACTTAATGAAGTTAAAGTGTCATGGTTAGTGTACAGGTTATAAAATATTTACTAATTAATGAGCACTTTATGAACTAACCACTGTATTTTCTTTATCATAGTTCTGATTTTCATAACCTTGATATTAGTGTCATTTCACTATACAGATAAAAAGAAGTTAAATAATTTGCCCATTTGTTGTATACCTAAAACAAAATGAAAACTTAACATCTACTTAGTGCTACGAATAACAAATATCAAATCCAATAGTTGTTTTTTCTTTGAGCAAGGTTTTAGTCACTTAAAATTAAAACAAGTTGAATGAAAGAATACCACATTATCTCATTGTGACTGCTAATTAATCTATGAGAAAGTCTCTGCCTGATATTTGAAACCAAAGAATTTTAAAACACAAAAATCGAGTCATTCCTCAATCCAAATAAGTAATCTCAGTGCAATTTTACCTCCTCCTCCGCCAGTGAATATCAAACCTTCTAATAGTTTTTGTATAGTGTGACTCTCAGCTAAAGTGGCTTTCCATTTGAACTTCACTAATTATTCTGGTAAGTTTCTTTTTGCCATTCTGCTTCCTTCATACAGGTTGCTTTCTTTTTAGTATTAACTTAGGTGATACAACTACAATAGTGTTAAATCTCATTATATTGGTATGCAAGGTTACTGCACAACTACACTTATCCCTAAATCACAGAATCACATCAATTTGTAAAGACGTGTGCACACCTATTTTCATTAAGCCCTCAGCACAAGAGCTAAGATACTATTAGAAAAAAACTACCTAAATGTAAAACACAGATGAATGATCAAAGAAATCTTGGTGCACATACGCAACACAATGCTCTCCAGTTCTAAGAACAGATGAAATGAAAGAATGCAGTTTGATGCAATGTGAATGCAATTGGACGCTGTCTGTTCAATGGAATAAGTTAGTGAGAGAAACAAACGCTAGATGATCTTACTCATCTTGGATTAGAGAGACAAAATAACAAAATATATATTTATGAACAACAAAAGAATGGTCCTTTGATTATAAAAATTTTTAACACATAGAGTAGTAGTACAGAGTTTAAGACTCTTAGTTGTTTGATCCCTGGCACTGTATATGGTCCCCTGAGTACTGCCAGAAATAATCTATGCACAAAGAGTCAGGATTAAACCTTGAGTAGCACCAGGAAGAAGGAGAGTAGTGAAAACAGAACCAAAGTTGTTAGCCAGGTTTCTTAAGCAAATAGTGTCTTCCTGCATCGCTCAATTAAACTTTACCTGGAAAGCTCTTCCCGAATCAACAAATGGTTAAGTCTGCTTTTCCTTGTAAATTCTGAACACCTTGGAGTTGTTAACTCATACTGGTAAAATCAATTGCAATTGATTGTTAGACAGGGACAAAACATTAAATAATGAGTCTTCATATGTTTTCACTGCTAATAGCCTTCTCTGCTTGATCACTTTCTTTTCTAATGCAGATCAAAGAAATGGGTGAGTGCTAGAGGAATTTTAGGTTGCAAAGACTGATATAAAAAAAAGAAGAGTGAGGGGACAGACAGAATAGATTTATAAAGCAAATAGCGGAAAATATTTTCAAATATTTGCATACATATGGTCATGGGTGCTTTGGTGGCAATAGTGAACAACAACTTTCTACACGGATATTAAAACTCTATTGTAACCATGTTACTTAAACTGTAATTAGAAAAAGGATCAGGAAAAAAAAGACAAAAAACGGGGCTGGAGCAATAGCACAGCGGGTAGGGCATTTGCCTTGCAAGCACGAAGTTGACATGGGTTCAATTCCCAGCATCCCATATGGTCCCCTGAGCACCGCCAGGTGTAATTCCTGAGTGCAGAGCCAGGAGTAACCCCTGTGTATCGCTGGGTGTGGCCCAAAAAGCAAAAAAATAGAAAAAAAAAGGATCAGGTCAGAGTGTTTCAGGATAAAACTGACGCTGCTCAAGATTTACTCCTAACTCTTTGCTCATAGATTATTTCTGGCAATACTCAGGGGACTAAAAATAGTAACAGGGATCAAACAACCAAGAATCTTAAACCCTGTACTATTACACTGGCTTTCAAAATTAAAAATAAAAATACCCATGGTGTATTCAATATGCAAAAGCAGTAACAACAAGTCTCACAATGGAGACATTACTGGTGCTTGCTCAAGCAAATTGATGAGCAACGGGATGAGAGTGACAGTGACAATTCCAACAATAAAACATATATGGAGGCTGCTCTCCGCCCAGATGTGATCCTGGAAGTCACACATGTGCGGCCACTCCGCTGCTGAACACCCATGATCCCAGAGGCCATCTAAACTACCTTCGGCACCAGCAGCTTTTGGCAGAAATGCCTCCAAACTGTGAACTAAGCCACAGTCCTATGCCACCCCAGGAGGGCAAAGGTTTTTCTCTCTCGGCTTTTCCTTTCTGGCTGGGTAGCGTGGTGACCACCATCTTATAAAACCCCCTAAACAGAGGTACGAGCTTGCAATGATGCAATTTTTGGCAGAAATTTTCCTGGACTTAGCTACTAAAATACAGAAATCCAAAACCACGTGGCCACTATTGCGGCCATGCGACATCATACTTCTTCATTCTCAGCAAGAGAAAACAAATTATCAAATGCTGCCTTTTCAGCAGGTTTGATTTTGTGGGGGAAATTCCAAATAATAATAGTGAGTTTTATGTTGAAATATTGGACGTAATCAAAGTAAAGAGAAAGTAAAGTGAAAATTATCAGCTATACGGGGGGGGGGAGGTCGGGAGGTATACTGGTGTTCTTGGTGGTAGAACATGGGCACTGGTGAAGGGATGGGTGTTTGAGCATTGTATCACTGAGACTTAAGCCTGAAATCTTTGTAACTTTTCATATGGTGATTCAATAAAAAATTTATAAAAACATATATGGAAGTCTTTAATTTCTTCAGGTGCCATACCTGGTGATACTCAAGAGTCAGTTCTAGTTCAGTTCTTGATGTGTGATGTGATACTGTGGATTGAACCTGTTTTTTCCACATACAAATCATGTGTTCTAGCTGTGGAGTTCTCTTTAGTACATGACCCTAATTACATGTTCTTTACATGAAATTTATATTTTATATGCTTAATTTGTTGTGACTTATATAACATAAAATAAGACCCAAAATATATGCAAACATGAAAATTTGTAGTCATTGATGAACATCAAAAGTTTTCTTGGTAAGAAATAAAAAATCTCCAACAATTATAAAATTTAGAAGCATTCATTGATAATTGCTTTTAGGGAATATTAAGAGCATAATAACAGGAAAATACACAACCAAAAATAACTCTCTTATTGGCACCAACAAATCTACATATACAATCTATATTTTCCAACACTAAAGATAATTATTTTATCAATAAAACCATCCTATAGTATCAAGCACATCAAACTGTTTTGACATAGAATTTCTTAATAGATGAATGAAAAAATTTGAATTTATGCTGTGTAATAATTTTGTAGCTTGTATTCTACTCTTATGTAGACTTAATGTACTATAACAAGCATATTAATTTTAATAATTTAGGTCTTACTGTCCACATAGTTTCTTCAGAAACTTAATTATGAAAATGCAAAGAAAAAAAAACAGCCTATAAACAAATTAACAGAGCTAGTTTTTTAAAGGCAACTCTACAGACATTGAAATTTCACTTTCATAAAATTTGCATGTCACAAGACATCACTTTTCATTATTCTTTCAGAAATTAATAATGTAGAAATATATGTGCAATTCAAAAATAAGAAACAAGGTTAATGAGATAGCTCAAGGGCTGGAAAACATGTTTTACACGTAAGAGACCTTGGTTTAACAGTGGCATCACTGGGTTGGGGAACATCCTAGTTCAGAACATCCTAGTTCAGATATAAGATAAGTCCCAGGGCATCATAAATGGTGGCACTAAAATCCTGGAACAAAGGATTACTTGTTGACCAATTCTCCTCTTGAAATATATTAGTGATAGCACAGCAGGTAGGGACTTTGCCTTGCAAGGGAGTTCAATTCCCAGGATCCCGTATGGTTCCTCCCCTGCCGCCCCCCCCCACCCCCAGCACCACCAAAAGTGATTCTTGAATGCAGAACCAGGAGTAATCCCTATGCATTACTGGGTGTGACCCAAAAAATAAATATATATGTATATATATGTGTATAAATGAATATATGTATGTATATATGCATATATAAAACTGCAGAGCAAGTATTGAATATGTACTACAAATATCTAGTTAGATATTGGAAAATTTATGAGGATCCTAAGTAGAGAAATTACATGTGAATTAATCAATACACATTTCAGTTTAGTGGATCACATAATTAATTAATTAATTATTGGAGTACCAATACCTTATTTTAACAATTTTTTGTTGAATACTTAGGTTGTCTCCATATATTATTTTAACTTTTAAAATAGCTTAATTTATTCCAAATCGAAATGTATATTTACCATATAGCAGGTCCTTCTATATGAAGACATATTTGCCTTTATGTCTATGTCATCATCTCCTTCGAACCACATACTATTCCCAAGTAAATTAGTATATTCAGTGCCTCAGAGAAGCCTAGCATAGAGAAGGTACTTAGAAAATAGTGATTAAAGTGAGACATAGGAAATTGAAATAAAAAGACCGATAAAGAAGGAATAGAAATGTCTATCCCATTTATAATATATCCATCACCCTGAAAATATATTACTAGAAATTTACATTAAGTATTGAAATACACCTATGTAACATTGACATATATTGTGACACAATTTTAAAATTAAAATACTTATGTTATGAATTGTACTTAAATGTTGGCTTATAAACTTTATTATTCCTGGTCTTGAATGATATGTTATTGCTATTATTAAATGTTATTTAATTAGCAAAGGCTTGGAATAGGGAGGTGTGATGAATGGGAATTAGTGGATAACTTTGCTTTGTTGTTTTTTTTTTGTGTTTAGGATTAAATCCAGGGTTAATGCATGCAAGGGATATTTTCTATGCCTGAGTTATATCCTCAGCCCTTTGAATGATATGTTAATAGAAGCTACTCAGAGTTACAAAGAATTTTTTTTAAGTTACTGATTTGTTTTCTGGCCTTCTCTTTTATCCTCTCTACTTTCCTTCAAATAAGCCATAAATCAACAACCTACAGTCTCCCACATCTCTGTTTCAAATCTGTTTCATTGTTTTTCTTCCCCCTTTCCTACTCTTCCATACATCCCCTGCTGTCTCTAGACTAACACTCATTCCACCTTATTAAGAATGTCAATAAAAAGCAAATCACAGGTGTTTTTCATTGTGTTTATTATGTTGATTTAATCAAAAGGGATAAAAGTACATAAATGTCAAGGATTAGATTACATAATTAAATAATACTTTGAAATTAGCTCTTTCTCTTTCCAAATAATTTATTTTCTATAAATATATACACCTTTGTAGATTAGTTTTAAATGTAGGAGCATTTAATAATAGAGATTATCACATATCTCATATTCTTACTTTGATGTCTGTCTAACTTAAAGATGTGTGCTGCTGGAACAGAACTGGTTCTTGCTCTTTTTTCATTTTTATTTCACAACTTGGTAATTAATAGTAGATTAAGTTTTGACATAGCAATTCCCTGTGAGACACAAAGAAGTCCTAAATAATCTTAAAATGATTTTTGATAGTGAAATCAAATAGTTGTCACTCACACTGGAACTCAAGTGATCAGATTAAACACACACGCACACACACATACACACATACACACACACACAGAATTCAGTAGCTTTATTTTCTTTATACTATCGCTCCAATAGCACAGATATTCTCAGAGCCCAGCAAGCCACTGAGAATATCCCGCAAGGCAGAGCCTGGCAAGTTATGCCAAAAACAGTAACAACAAGTCTCACAATGGAGATGTTACTGGTGCCCACTCCAGCAAATCTATGAGCAACAGGACAACAGTGCTACAGTGCTATTTTCTTTGTAACATTTGTGAGGCAGAGAGTATGCCAAGACTCTGGAAAGATTCTGGAATCAAAATCTCTCTACTCCTACTTAATGGTTTTGTGCTTTGGGCAATGATATTTAAATTTCACAAGTCTCAGTGTTCTTATCTGCCAAATGTAGCTAATGATACTTCCCACAGTATTATGCCATAAATTGTAAAAGAAAAAACAAAGTGAAATTGCCTAGTGTAGGTTGATATTTAATAAACATTGTTTCATTTTCCTCTAGAGAACATAGATGGCAGAGACTTAAACAATACAGACATTGTTCCTGGGTAGTAGAAGTTATAATGTTATAAATAAGACCCATAAAATCTTTGATTCCCCCTGCCCCTCATCATTTCTGTTGGCCATGAACTCAGGTTCCCACGTTTACTACTGTAGTTACAAAACTGGCCTTGTGAGATAGTGTCCATAATGTGGGGAAAATATAGGAAAACATGATATTAACTCATATCCTACTCCCTTTTCTCAGTTCTGGGACATATAGCAAGTACCAGATAATCTCTCTGAAGGAGAGCATCATTCCTTTGTGTTTCCATTATTAAATATATAATTTACTGCACTGGTAATGTTGTCCAGATAATGTGATTTCTGCGGTAGATTTAGTAAAACCATGATACCTTCAGCATTACATTTGGCAACCAATAAAGAAGTTGAAAATGGCTGTTGATTAGACACTGATAATGTTTGCCACGTTGATGGTTTAAAAACTATAACATTTAAGATAGTCATCTCTTAACCAGAGTTTTCTCTCAGCTGTCTCAGCTAATTATAGTACGTTGTAATAAAAATAATTGTGCATAATAATTTTTGAGAGAGAATATTGACATACTTATTATATATACTTTCTCTATTTTATCATTATTTTAATCTCTTATTGTGCATCATTTATAAATTAAACTTCATCACAGATATGCATCTATCAAAAATTATAGCATTTACATGACTCAATATTATTTAGCATATCAACCATCCATAGGGAACTTGAAATATATTCCCCCAGAAGAGGAAATATTTCTGAAGTTGTTTGTCTCCTATAAACACTCCTAAGTTTTGTATTTATTTCTCATTACTTACTAACTATAAAAATGAGAAACTTGAAGACAAGATCAAGCCACCTGTTCTACGTTGTTTACTCAACCGAAACCAAATTATATAATATAGGTATATAATATATGATACATAAATTAATGTTCTTCATTTACTGTAATATCTTTGAGTAATATGATATGCATATTTGCCATAAAATAAGTGGTCATTTTTTTTTTTTGCTTTTTGGGTCACACCCGGCGATGCACAGGGGTTACTCCTGGCTCTGCACTCAGGAATCACCCCTGGCGGTGCTCAGGGGACCATATGGGATGCTGGGATTCGAACCCGGGTTGGCCGCGTGCAAGGCAAACGCCCTACCCGCTGTGCTATCACTCCAGCCCCAATAAGTGGTCATTTTAGGTTCTGTGCATGCATTTTCACTTTAGAATGAACAAATAAGTGAAATGTGTGTGAAATCCAGTGGTAAGGATTTTATTGAGGTTATAATATTTATAACTTGTGTCTATGCAACAAAAGTTTGTATGTATGGTTCAATTCAATTTACTATGTGAAAATACCTCTGCCAATATTCATCACAATTGATAATTTGTAGTTGTGAAAAGTGACTCTCAGAGTAACCAGTCTATACACTAAGTGTCTCATATCTAAGGAAACTTCAAAACCCTGGAAATTACACATAATTTCTGATTGCAATCGCAGCACTCTTATCATTAAACCACCCCAAAAAGCATTCTCCTAAAGTAGGATTTATATCATGAATTAATTCTGTGATTATAGACAGAACTTTGTTCAGAGAAAGCCAGAATCAAGTAAAAGAAAGATTAATTTTTCTGCTATGTTTTTAAATATGGCACGATAGAGTATGTGTAAATTTAATTATACTGATACTTTCAAACAGCATTTTTCTATAATTTTTATCACTTTTTTTTTGCTTTTTTTTGGGTCACACCTGGCTATATACAGGGGTTACTCCTGGCTCTGCACTCAGGAATTACTCCCGGTGGTGCTCAGGGAACCATATGTGATGCTGGGAATTGAACCTAGGTCAGCCGCGTGCAAGGCAAACGCCCTACCCACTATGCTATCACTCCAGCCCCTTTATCACTTTTTATAGTTCTAGGCTACAGCCAAGCCAGCAGTGCTCTTTTCTTACTTTTCACTGTGCTAAGGGATCACTCTCAGACAGTGCTTGGGGAACCATAAATGGTGCCAAGGTTCAAGCTGGGGTTAAGCATGTGCAAGTCAAGTATCCAACCTATTGCATTATCTCTCAGGCAACAAGAGCAGCATTTTTCACCTGTTGTGATACATTCCCCTGTGAGGCACCAGAATATTTTCAGGGATTACTGATGAAAACTCAGTTTTTCTCAACATTTTTTCAACTCCAGTGTTCTTCTGGCTTTGTTTCCATCCTGTGCTCCACCATCCTACTCTTTGGCCCCTAATCTTGTGACATACCCCACAACTGATACGAGTTTTCACCTTCAGTTCCCTCAGAACATTATGGGTGCCCACAAGGGTCATGTGGCCCCCAACTGAGCAACATTTTGAGGTCAACAACTCAAAGAATAAATGAAAATATTTGACAAATATATTTTAGGAGAATAAACTATCAAAATTATGCTAAGCTTAATTCTTATTGATTTTACATGTAGTTGACAATTTGATTCCTACAGTAAAAGCACAGTGGGTAGGACATTTGCCTTGCATGCAGCAGACCCAGGTTCAATTCCTCCACCCCTCTTGGAGAGCCGGCAAGCTACGGAGAGTATCCTGTCTGCACAGCAGAGGCTGGCAAGCTACCCGTGGCATATTCAATATGCAAAAAACAGCAACAACAAGTTTCACAATGGAGATGTTACTGGTGTCCGCTCGAGCAAATCGATGAGCAACGGGATAGCAGTGATACAGTGTGATACAGTAAAATAAGGATCAATGGCCTAAAGATGTCTCTGAATA
This sequence comes from Sorex araneus, assembly GCF_027595985.1. Lineage (NCBI taxonomy): Eukaryota > Metazoa > Chordata > Mammalia > Eulipotyphla > Soricidae > Sorex > Sorex araneus. Next base: position 185,598,970 of record NC_073313.1, read on the forward strand.
CTGGTGTAAGTGAAGGTGGGTGGGGAAGTGACATCAGGTAATGACCTGCGAGTATCTGACAAGGTAAAATGTAGATAGCATCAGTGAGAGAGGCTGAGTTATATTTCTGGCACTTCAAGATTCTGTGTGTAGTCCTGGTGGCCTTCCCAAGCATGCTGGGTGGCCTTTGTCCTTCCAAGCATGGAACTCCTGTGCCAAACATTGAACCACTGGGAGGTGACTCAGCTTCCAAGCAACTCACATAGGCCTCTAAATAATAATAAAAGAGGAAAATTGTTAAGTTCTGTTCATTTCTATCATTATTTATTTGCAAACTTTTCTTGGATACTTGCTTTGTTTGCTGAAGAATCAAATTTGAACTATTAAGGAACTGCTCAGGAAACCTTGTGGCCAGAAACATTATGCAGTAGAGACCTCAAGAGACTAATGTCAGCTGAATTTGGACTCATGTGGAAATAAAAACTAGCCAGCTGAGAAGAGTAATATGGATAAAGAGTGTGGAATATTTTCAACTAACAAACACGCATTGTAGGTAAAGACATTTAAAAGGCTATATTTGGGTCAGAGAAATAGTATAACAATCTAGGTATCTGTCTTGCACACAAACAACTGGTTCAATTCCTAGCGCCCCATAAGGTTCCCCAGCATCTTTAGGAGTGATTACTGAATGCAAAGGCAGGAGTAAGCCCAGAACACCACTGAGTGTGCCCCCTCCCCACAAAAAATAAGTAAAAGGTTGTAGTTGATGGAAATCAATCCTAAAAGATGACAAGTTGTGTTGTCAAGGATGAATGTACTGCATTCAGAAAGAGTTTGAAGGGGTTATACAGAGAAAGCTTGTCTTTAATGTGGCCAACCCAGGTTGGAATTGTACCACCAGAGAGGTCCTCCAAACACCATCAAGAGATCCCTCCTGAGCACTGTCTTGTGTAACTCCTGAATACAAAGATGAAATAGTCCTGAAACACCACTGACTATGGAATAGCCTCCTTCTGCACCCCCAAATAAGAATAAGTTTGAGTTAGGGGTAGTACTGATTGGTTGTAAAGAGATGTCCAAGTGCTTTATTTGTTTAGCACTTAGTTTATGTCCATTTGCTATCATAGAAAATTCGTTTCTCTTGAAAATTTTAATCCAACTTCTTTATCCTAAGTTTTGACTTTTCAGTTTTGGCAAATACATCTGTCCTAACCTAACCTGCTTTAAATAACAAGTTTCATAGCCCAGGATGACTCAGATCCCTTTACACCCAACGAGACAAAGAGAATCATTTCATTATGCCAAATGCAAGTTTTTCTTCCCAGAGGAAGCAATCTTTGTCAATTTAAAAACTTCTATAGCACTTATTATATGAGCTATTTGGCACTTAATCAAAAACTGACTTGTATTATTATCTCAACTTCTTAATTTGTTTACATCACATTTTTCCATGTAGTCTTGATTTCCATAAGAACTGTTTTTTAGAATTCTATTTTATATTACCTTTTGTTGCAGCATGTTCCCTGTCACTGACTATAAAACCAGAAAAAAAACTAAAGTATTAAAAATGAAGAAAAGATAAAAGTAAAATCATACTAGTTTAATGGCACAACAATATTTTAAATACTTTTTGGAAGGTATGACTGTCAGTAGCAGTAATACATCCATTTTATATCTAATGATAATGTATGAAATTAAAAAATAATTAATAATCAAAAAGCACCAGTACTAAAACTTTGTCACCAATGTAAATTCTACCCCTTTTAATCATGTTTTTAGCTATAAGTTTTCTTGTAACAACAGGATTTATAAAGGAAATATTGTGTGTTTTGCATTTTAAAGTGCCATTAGGGTTGGAATCATTAATTCTATGTGATATTCAACATGTCAGTATCTATATTCTCTTAGGATCTTATCTATAAAATGCAGATGCCTAAGCATGCTTTCTATGTGCCTCACTGGAAGATTACAAAATCAATGAAGCAAACCACTTGTTGAATATTCGAAGGCTATGATTCCAGTTGATGAATGCTTCTTTCCCTTTTGCTCCACTAAGGGAAAAGAAGTGGGAAAGTTCAAGGGAAAAAGCAAAGGGACAATATCCTGTGTATTATATATTTCAATCAAACTTAAAAAAATGATAAAAGTTTGACTTGAGAGATGGATTTATGGTTTTTGATGTCTGGACATACGAGAACATCAATGATCTGACCTTCCTCATTCCCCATTTCCATTTAATCTACTTAATAAATGAAGAAATTTTAAGCTTCCTCAAACAAAGTGCACTGCATGTAGACTAATTCATCTATATTTAGGCAACATGAGCAAAGGGGAGATTATTCAGCTTCAATGTCAATATAAGAATGGTGGATTTATATGATTAAAATGTTTAAAAAGGAATGTCAATTTGTAAATATCAATTTGTAAATAGGTAAATATCAATCTGACAGGAAAGTTTTGATAGTGATTAATATTCTACAGCTAATAAAGACTTGCTGGCAAAATGCCCCCAGAAGATGGCATTGTTTACACTATTGTCTAAGAGGAACAGCTGTTTGCCCCTTACTACATTCAGTGCTGAAGTATTCTTACTGAAATGTTAACAAATCTTAGACAAATATCTGCTTTTTAAAGCTGAAAGTTGCTCTGAGAACAGGTGTGTTTGACTAACAGGAAAGAAAGCTTACAACTGTAAATAGGACTTTAAATTAGGTGAAATTTATAAACTATCACTAGATCTGTATTTAGATGCCCATAAGCAGAAGTTGTGCTATTTATAATGACTTGAAGATTATTCACAGTTTGAGGCTTCTTGGTAACATATTTCCCTGATCGCCTTTTAATATATACTGCAACCACATCTTACTGACAAATAGATTAATTGTAAGGCATTTGGCCATAAACATAAGAAAACATTTTCTATTTGGAGAGTGGGATATTTTAGATAGCCTTTTTTTGGAAATGATATAGAAGGTGGGATAATGTAGTGGAACATTAAATTCAGTGACTGAAAACCTTTGTTCTCTAAGTGTCATTTTTTCCATTCGTAAAAAGAGAAGTGTTGGAATGTTGGTAAGGATAAGGAGCTAGGGGAAATATGCACTGCTGGTAAGAGGGGGGTACACATTTATAAAAGCATTTTATAGACCAACTAGCAATACCTATTTAAGCTGAAGATAGGCATGTTCCGAAATTCTATTCTAAGTGTTTGAAAAACATATTTGAGGAATCTTAAAATGTAGATAAAGATGGTATAGTTAAAATATATTAGAAAAAACAAACTCTAGAAATGACATGTAGATGGATTTATGAGTAGAATTATTAATGTGACATATTTGTACAATTAAATATAATGCATCCATCAATGTGAATTATTTATATATATCCAAATGATAAAACATAAAATTTGGTGCAAATTAGACATATATAGCATTTACATGTAGATTAAATATAATCAAAGAACAGCATATGTTACTTAGAGATGTAAATATGTTTAGAAAAGGCTTTTTATGTGTAGCAATGAAAAATAAATGTTTGCTTCTAGGTATGATGGGGAATGAATAGGTTCAGTCAAAAATTAAAATGAGCTTAAATTATGCTATAATTTTTCAAATGTCTAAATGTTAAAGACCAAATACAATTGAAGAATGACTCGCATTTTCTTAAATGCCTAAATCAGCCATAGAGGTTTTTATTTTTTTTTCAAAATTTGGAGTCTTCAAAATTCAAGACTCAGTGACAGCACCTCTTGGGTACTCAATTGAGAAGACAGCCCAAGATGACTAGAACAGTATCTTCTCCCCTCAACCAGGGCCCTGCCAACAAGGAAGCTTTCTGAATCATTTCAGCTTTGACATGTCTTGATCTCTTGGATATTGCTTTTCTCCGAACCAGAAAACTAAACTTAGTGCTTGAAAAGTTCAAACATCCAGTATCTTACATAATTATGTTCCATCAGAACTGGAAGACAAGAGGATTACTTGTTATTCTTAATAAGAGGGTGTTTTACTTATGTAATAAATTATTTTTACCTCTCTTAGTAAAACAACTATCACTAATCCAGTCGACTCTTCTAGGGTTCCAATGATACGATTCCAACTCTACCCCAAACCACAAGGTTAATCTCAGGATTCATTCATAAACTGCCTAAAACTCTGTCAGTCCGCTGTAACTGTGCTGCAGGTAAATTAAGATCAAGGTTAATTAAAGGATGCATACAGGGTGAAAATAATTACATATCTACACTACAGGGGATGAAAGGGGGTGGTCCCTGGAGGGGTGACATCAACTTCCTCTGATATGACTCTACCCTAACTTAATCTCAAGCCTCACGTAGGAAAAATGATTATGGCCCCTTCTTTTGTTGAGATTTGACAGTTTTCTGACATCTTCCAGTAAAAACAAAATGCATTGATTTATGATAAAGCAGGAGAGTCCACAGATGTAAACTAGAAGCAAAGACAGAACTAGGGTTTCTAATACGGAGCCTCTAGCAAAACTACTCTTTTTCCCCCTGTGAAATTTTAATTCCTCCAGTAGGGTCCTCAGATGTGAAATCTGATGGGCCCACCAGGACCCCCGATGTTCACTCCTAAGGATTATCCCACCCGATTTATCTCTTCCTCACTCTCCCTTTCTTAGACACCAACCCACAACGTGAAGTCCGAAAGCCAAAGCACCCAGCACCCTGCAGTACTTGCCTATAGCTCCGAGCAAACAGCCAGGAGCGTGACGAAGGCTTGGATTGCCGGTGCCAAGGCTGAGCGACGGGTGTAGGGTGCGGGTCGGAGAAGCAGGGGAGCGGACATAATGCTTAACCTCTACATCAGAATCCCCACGATTAGCAACATCCATCAGCATCCCATACTAGGGAACAAACGAGGGGCGATTCCATCGCAACCTTCATCTTCCCTCTCCCAAGAGAAAGTGAAAAAGAGCGGGCGAGCGAGAGAGAGAGAAAGAAAGAGAAGGATGGGGCGGAGCACCTCCTTAGCTCATTGCCAAGATTTCCGTGGGAAATTCCCTCTTGCTAATGCGTTGTCTTCCAACTCCTTTGAGTATCCCTTCATCAGCGTTCTTCGAAAACCTGGCTTAAATCTCGGCATTTTTTTTTCTAACTGACATACCAAAGAGAGGGGTGGAGGAGCCAGGAGAAAAGGTGGGGGAGAGCAGGAGAGACAGACAGCACGGTTCCTTGACCCCTTTCTCCCTCTCCCCTCCCAGGTAAGCCAAAGCGCACCGCGGCAGCCGGGCAGCCGGGGAGGAAACGCGCCCGAGCGCGGCGAAGACCCGCCCAGGCCGCTCTTATAGGGGAGCGCGGGGCGGGCCCGGCCGGGGGCGGCGCCGCGCGGGCCGACGCGCCTATAAGGAGCTGTCCTCCCGCCGGGTGCTGATTCCAGCTCGCGCGTTCCGCTCGGTGGATGCGGCCGTCCAACAAGCGCGGAGACTGTTACAATTGGGTCTGGGTTTTCACCTTTCAAGGAGGCGGGGGGTTGAGGAGGAGGAGGCGGGCGAGGAAGGCGAGTCCTGCGAGAGGCAGTTGCGGGAGACTCGCTGCAGCTTCAGAGAGGACCTTTGCTTCACCCGTAGCGCTCTGAGCACGGGATGGAGTGAAGCAGCCCGGGCTTTCTCTAAGGGGGGGCGGGAGGGGGTCAGGCGGTGCAGAGGCGAAAGAGAGACAGAGAGAAAGAAGAAGAAGGAGGAGGAGAAGAAGAAAAAGAAGAAGAAGAAGAAGCCGCGTCTGGCGCCTGAGAATTTGGGATCCGTTTGGGAGGTAACCGCGCACCCGGGGGAAATGGATTCTGTACCACGGCTCACCAGCGTTTTCACTTTGCTGTTTTCCGGCTTGTGGCATTTGGGATTAACGGCGACAAATTGTGAGTACCGGGAGCTGGGGACGGGTAGTGAAGTGGGTAACGCCAGCCTTTGGAAAGACACTCAACTGTCCGAGCATGTTCAGTTGCATTTGCTCCTGCCCAGGGAAAGAGGGGGGGTGAATGAATGCTGATCGGTGTGGTTCCATTACTCAAATCATCCCAAAAGTTAGCTAGCATGAACTAGCCCCGTTAGATTTCCCGTCTTTCTTCAATCTCAAAGTTCCAGGAGAAGAAAAGGAGGTTCTTAGCCTTTTGCCAGGGACTTTTTTTTTTTTTTACGTCTGACGGATTTCATCTAGCCATCCCCCCGTCCCCCCCGTCCCCACTGTCCCCTAGAAGGGCCCGGGTTCAGACTGTATACACTGATGACTGAGCTTCCAGGGATAGTGATCCTGCCAGTCAAAGCACTTGGAGACAGAGGCTGGTCTCTGAATGCAGCTGCTTGATATTTGCAGTAAACCCAGTGCTTCATAATACATGGCTTGTAATTCTCCTTTCCGCAGGGGCTCTGCTTGGGGTATCTCCAACCAATGGATATTGGTTATACAGGATTGGGAGTTTTGGCCTAAGAGTCATAGCCCACTGTAGTTAAACAGGATCAATGGCTGCCCCCATTCCAGAAGCAAGAGTTTTAATGCACATTCCACCCCCAAAATATTTGTGCTGAAGAACACATAATGAATATGCACTAACTGTATGCTCTGCTGTCCATGCTCTAAGCTCTGCAAGTGCAGGGCATTTCATTGAATAGGGTGGACACGAGGGATTCGCCAACAGTGCTGTGTATTTAAGGAATTCAGTATGTCAAACTTGAATACATCACCGGAGCTCTCAGAGGTTTACGCTCAATTCTTCAGCTTTCTCTCTAGGCAAAGAAGGGAAGTTTTTCCAGTTCTTGAAACTCCTAAGTGAGAAAGAATGCAAGTAAGCCATCTGTGTTGTTTCTAAAGATGGTTTACAAAGGTCTCTAAAGTTTGGATGCTTGCTCCTCTGTCTGCTAAGCCCACCATGAATCTCAGACTAGTTTAACCTTATTACAACCCTATATAATATATAATGCATATGTATATATAGACATACATATATATAGATATATACATGTGCATATATATCACACATACACACAAACCTACACAAGCTAAACCATTATTGTCAGATAAAAGTAAGAAGATTACTACTACTTCGAGATCTCTACCACACTCTTCACTTTCTTAAATCCAAGAGGATCTTAAACAAGAGATGTTTAACTCAGAATTAAGTCCTTTAATGACTGGAGAAGTGCTATTTCATGGAAAATCCAAAGGAAAGCTAATACTTTAATGTGTGGTTGACATCTTTGGAGACTGGGAATCTATTGTTGGTGGTAACACATTGTAGAAATTGTATTAAAGTTTGTATCCAAAGAGATCACTTTAAGAGGTCAACTACTCTAAAAGATCCAAATGGTCTTAGCTTAGAAATTATTTTAGGGAGTAGATAGGAACAGTTTAGAATCTGCTATTTTTCCTCCTCCTATTACACCTCCCTCTTCCTGCTCTTGTCTTTTTTTTTTCTTATTTTAAGTGGAATGATTTCCATGGTGCTTCCAAAAAAATAAAATCTAAGTAGTTTTAGAAAAGCATGGAGCAAACTAGACTCTGTCTCTTGGACCGCTAGAGGTCAGTATCATCCTAGTGATGCAAAGGTGTGGCCGGAAAATAGCTGGTTTGTTTCACACATTTGCCTACCTGAAAATATTTTTTGAAAATTCAGTGATGGAATGAGGAATAAATAAATAAATAAATAATTCTGTACAGGAATATAGCAAACTGTATAGATTTGTAGTTCTTTGCTTGGTACTTTTCCCTTTTTCTTAAGAGCAAAAAAAATATTTAAAAACTGTCCAATATCATTTTCTGTGAACTAATTGAAGCATGGTCAATATGTTATAATTATTCTCCAAACCCTTGAGTGGCATGTATGTAAGGTTCATACTTATAATTGATGATGTAACAATGAAGCTGATTCTGAATATTTATAGTAAACTTTGTGATGATGAGTTTTATTATTTCATCAGTGACTGTTTAATTAACTCCATTTACATTCAACATTTCAATCAATTGTATGTAAATTTCTAAATTATTTGGGTTTATTGTTATAAATAATAATAATATATGTTTATATTATGCAGACAAAATGTATTTGTTCAGCGAACAATAGAATACCAGAAGAAAATCATTTCTGAACTCAGTACATCATAATAGTCTTTAGGATTTGTAATACAGAAGCTCTAAGAAATATAAATTAATATTCTCCAATTCTTCCAGGTTTTCTATTTTCTACATGCTTTATACATTTAATATAGGGCATTGATTTACCATTTATAAACTATTCATTAACATTTAGGAGTAGATATTAAATAAGATACATTTCTTTTCAATCCATTTCCCTAAGTTTTTTTATTACTTGAAGAAACTATTTTTCTCAAGACTATTCCTGCTATATTTAAATTAATATTTTATATAATTTATTATTTTAATATTAAAATAAATTATTAACCAAAACTTCTCCATGACATCTAGAATCACGGCAAACTTTGTTCAATTAAAACATAACTTTTAGTGGTTGGTTTCCATTATTTTAATAATGTTTTATTAATTGTGTTTGTAGAATGTATATCAAGTAAATACAAGATTATTTCCTCATAATCTGACCAAAATGTTATAATTTACCTGCAAGGGATAAATGACTTCTTGTCCAATTGTAGGTTTTATATATTTCTAATTAAATAAAATTAGAATAAAGTCAGGTTAGAGGTCCAACTACTGTGTGGACGTTATGAATCTTTGCATAGAATGTAATTATCCAAAAGTAATAGAAACCTGGAAATTCCCTCATTTCAGATTTTCAGGATATTAAATAGTTATAACACTTCCTCTGGGTTTATCCTGAGGGAATTTGTTAATTTCAAATGTAGATATGATAGGCCAGTATTACATGAAAAACCATTTTAGATATATCAGATTCTATAAGCCAAAAAGATATAATTTAAGTTGATAGCTGACTTAAGTGAAACCAGAAGTTTGAAATGCTACAGTTTTATAATCCAGTTATGCCATAACTAAAATGTCAAATGCTCATCAGACTGTCCTTGATCACATGCTTAGGTATTAAGCAGCAGTTGAGGAAACTGATAGATAATATACTGGGTAGGGCAATTGCTGACTTTGATTCAATTCCCAGCACCACATACTTCGCCACCAAGAGTCACACCAGAGGTGAGGACCTGAGCACAGAACCAGGAATAAGTCCAGAGCACCACTGAGAGTGCCCCCAACACAAAAATAAAACAAAAGCAACAATTGAGAAATTTTTATATTCCCAGTAGAACAAGTGGTTATTTAACTGAGGACATTCCTTAGATAATAGCTTCATTGGAAAAGTATTATAACATGATAACTTGTATTCAGAAGATGCATATAATGCATGAAGCCCTTACCTAAACACTAGTCACTTTATATTTAACAATAAACAAATGGTGTATGATTAGGAAGTGCACTTATCTTGACTGCCATACATCTGAGATTTTTGTTTTCTTTTGCTTTTTTCCCCCTCCTCATTAGTTTTGGTGAAAAAACAACCCAAAAACTTGGTTTTAGTTTTTTCATTACAGTTCATTTAAAATATAATTGTCATTCCTACTCATAAAGATCTTCAAATAAGGAGAGGCATTGTCTTAAGTTATGTGAAGCTTATATACAAGCTCAATCAGTACGTAATACAAAGAAAGATCCAGCTGATTTTAAGCAAGAAAATGTTTGCAGTTTACTTACTGTGACATTAGCGTAGCATACTTGAACAGTCATGTAATGCTCCTTTGGAAGTGTCCTAAAGAGTTTCCTGTAGTTGAATGGGAAATCCATAAGAATTCTTTCCCCTTTCTCTTCCCATTGTTTTGCATCTTCAAAGGCAGATTTACATTCTGTAATAGAAAAATGTGAATGAAATCTAGACTAGTCATTTTTACAAAAGGATACAGAGGAAAGTTGTGCATTATGAATTAACTATGTGACTCTTCTTAATAATGAATGACTGTTCTCTAAATTGCATTTTTTTTCTATTCCTCTTTAAAAATTTTCATTTTTTAAAAATTGAATCACTGTAAGATATACAGTTAGAGTAGATATCTTCTTATCTCTTTTCTCTTCCCAATCGACTTTTCTTTATTTAATGGGATCCAGTTTTCCTTTGCAACTACTCAGTACCCATTTGTTACAATACAGAGTAATGTTATAGCATTTGAAATGAACCCAAAACCGTTGCATGGTAAACTGAAGTCCATTAGCTTATATGTAAGAAGTCTATTAAATATATCCTATTTATACACCGTTAATTATCCTGCTATACTGGAAGGTGGAATCTACTTACTGGAAAGACCAGAACACAGTAATTATTTCCTCAACAGGAGTTTATTGTGAAGCTTCAGTGCATTCATTTGTAGCCAATAATGACATTTTTAATTTATAAGAGAATCTGTCTTTATTTATCAGAACTCTGACACTTTCTGCCTGGTGTCTTGTAAATATTATAGATTTTTTCTTATTATCTTTGTATAATGAGTCAAGAAATTGGGACAAACAATTATCAAAATTCTAATTCATCATAGTGTGTTTTTACCTTTGACTACTGATGTTACCCATTGGTCATCCACTGGTCATTCCATTTGGACTTTTCTGGGTGACTATAGTAAAAACTTGAGGGAAAAGAACAAATATCAGATGATTTCCCTTACCTGTGGTATATAGAAATATGGGGCAAAGGAATGGAAGGTATCAAATGATGGAAAAGTCTTGATCCTGAATTACAGAACTGAGAATGTCAAGTGAGGACTGGTGGAGGGTGGGTGTATGTGTGTGGGGGGAGGGAGGGTGGGATGTGGGGGTTAGGTGCAGGTGGTGGAGAAATGATGCAGGACTGATGTAACATAACAAAACTGGTCTAGTGTCTTGGGCACTTCATTGAAGTGAGGTGAGGTAACTATTTTCATCAAAATTAAGCAAGTTCCCAGAAAGATAGTACAATGTGTTGGGCACTTGCCTTGCATGTGACCAACCTGACTTCAATTTCCAGTCATTACATATGGTCCTCTGAGCCAGGCCGGATTGATTCCTAAGTGCAAAGCCAGAGTAACCCCTAAACAATGCCGTGTGTGGCTCCAAAACAAAAAGTAAATAAATAAGAACAAGCCACCTAAACATGTTAAAACTATTGTAGACATATGGCCCGCATTAAAATAATTAAATACCGTTCAAGGTAAGTTTGCCAAGGAGGTGGGTGTATGGGTAGGAAGGAATTTTGAGACATTGGTGGAAGGATTCTGATAATAGTGGGGGTATGGAATTGGAAGATATTATAACTGAAATTCTATTGCAATGTAAATCATTGTATTTAAATGAAAACTGTAAAGAAAAAGGTGCTTCAAAAGAAATGTTGAGGGAATAGTTCATACGGTTTCAACACATGCTTTACATGAAAGAAACCCAATTCTGGACCTTTGATTCACAGTACTGCATCATCCCTTGAGCACAACTGAGAGTGATCCTGAGCACCGAGACAGAAGGAACCTCTGAGAACATATATCATGTTCCACAAACAAGCAAAATAATTTATGAAGTTTATGACACCTCTCTTACAGTATTACAAACATGTAGATGTACCCTCCAAGTTGTATTGGCATCAGCTGCATGGCGTCATGTCTTGTTAAATATATAAATATCAAACTGAACCTTATCAATGAAATAAAATATATGAATGCCTTTCCCACTGTGGGGATGCTATGATTTTTGCCTAATATGCTAAATTTCATCTCCACCATTCCTCCCACATCTCTAAATCTGGAAATTTATGAAATGCTCTCACAATTCACAAAATAATATTTTATCTTCTTGCATTTATCCTCATAATCTTTCTCCTCAATCTAGCATTTTTCTTTTTCTCTCACATTCTCCTAACTAGACAGACCACACTCTGACTAGCGTCTATGCCACCATTTGGACATTTTCTTCTAACTCCTATATATTTTGTATATTTTATTTTAATACTGTGCACACATAATATAAATATGTTCTCTAGGTTGTGTCAATTGTCCAAATAAATCACAATTGTATTTCCATAGCTATTCACATTGTATATGAACATCTACATTTAATATAAAACTCTGGACAAATGCATGCCTTATTGAATGAATGGTTTCTAAATACAGATTTTCATTTGTAAACACAAAATACTTACATGGCCCTCTTGGAATCATTTTTATTTATTTCTTATGTAGTTTTAATTAACAAGTTTTACTGTTTGGGAAATGTCAAAAAGATGTTAATATGAACTGTAATGTGAAAGGACAAGAGTTCAGATCTTTTGATTGTGTATAACTGAAGATGACCTCAATATTCAAACAAGTGCATGACTTAATTGTCAAGATTATCTTATTCATGTGTCAACTGATTCTTTGTCTTCAACAGAGATATCCTTTCAGTACATCCGATCTCAGCATCAAGTTTGGGCTAATTGTACAGATTTCTTTCACAGTATTATTAAGCATTTCTTATATGGTTCGCTTATAGGGAATGCTTATATGTTGTCACATAATCTGTTATGTTATCAGGGATCACTTATGGCAGTTGTCATAAAATATGTTGTCATAAAATCTGTGTAGCACACAGTTTTTGTATGAGATGGAAAGGTTTGAGTTATATTCAATGAATTTCAGTAGTAAATTAATAAAGAATTGTCTATTAGAAACCTATCATATTATCCTGAACACATTATTCTGTGTCTCTGATATCTTCATTTTAAACTATTATTAGGAGATTAAGTGCTTATGGTTTGTCTTTGTAACTCAAAATTGAAAAAAAGTTTTTGATAAAATGATTACCATTATTTTCAGGAGGAGGAAGTTTTTATATAGTTATCAGAGCCTGATGGTGGCCACTTCAAAGTGATCTTTGGTCAATCTGGGAGAGAGTTCAAAGTGAGGGCCTTAGGACATGGAGCTACTAAAGCCCATGTATATAGTACCTGGACCACTAGGGTCGCACATGGTGGTGCTTGCTTGATGGTGACAGGGTGGAGGGCATTTGGTGCCAATGTTTAAACTTGGGTCCCTGTGCATCCAAGACATTTGCCAATGACTACTGAGTCATGTCTCTAGTCCCAGGTCCTCTGTTTTAAACTCATTTCCCTAGAAAGATAGAGTATGGGGATATAGTTTATGATCTCAAGGTCTTTCGTACATTAATAGACAGAAAAAATAATCTGTAATCATGTAAATGCTATAACAACGAGAAGCAGAAAATGTAATATAAAGTATAAGGATTAAGGCTCTTGATTCATGTGTCCTGCTCCAATTCATTCCCCTGTGTTGTGTGGTCTCAGAGCACCTCTGAGAGTGACCCTAGAACATAGAGCCGGGAGCACCACTGGATGTGGCCCCAAAACAGCCCAAGATAAAAAGAAATATCGAAATGACTGGGACATCAAGGCAAACCTTTTGATGTCAAGTGAAATTTACACTAAGCTATAAAGTCATGGCCACAGAGATAAGACAGTAGGTAGGGTGCTTGCTTTGCAAAGGCCAAACCAGATTTGATCCCCTGCCTCTCCCACCAGAAAGTATCCTGTGCTCACAAGAGTAAACCCTGAGTATAGAGCAAGTTGTCAGCCCTGAGTACAGATGTCTGTGGCCTCAAAACATAGCAAAATTAAATTAAGGTCAAACTGAACAAGCTGAAGAAATAAAGTTATGGAAGATTATCACCAGTTTTCTACTAAGATGGCATGAGATAGAGGAGCGATAGAGTCACTGCATGAAGGAAGAGGAGATTTATGAAATAATTTTGGGACTGGAGAGAGTTAAAAGGGTAAAATATCTGCCTTACGTGTGTCCGACCTGGATTTTGTCTTTGATACTGTGTATGTTCCCCCTGAGTACCACCAGGAGTGTTTCCTAATCAATTACTGAGCCAGGAGTAATCCTTGTGGAGCATATCCAAGAGTGCTCCACCCCCTGCCCCTGCCCAAAAGTAACTGAGGAACATGTAGAATGATAGTCTTTTTTTTGGGTGTTGGTTACACCTGGCAAAGCATATCCACAGGTGTTACTCCTGGCTTTGCACTCAGGAATTACTCCTGGTGTTGCTCAGGGGAACATATGTGGTGCTGGAAATTGAACACAGGTTGGCCATGTGCAAGGCAAATACCATACCTGCTGTACTATCACACCAGCCCCTAAAATGATATTCTTTTATTCTTATTTTTAAACTATGGACACTTACTGAATTGTTTTGTAGTGTAAATAAGTAACACATACTCAGTGTAGATTTAAAATGAAACATTCTCTGGTAAGAGAAACCTAATTGAGCAAAAGTAGTGCACGAAACTCAGTTAAAAGACAATTACCATGACTCAAATTATTATTAATGGTGGTTTAAATAAGGATCTGTCAGGATATGCAAATGTTACAGAGAACAGAAAGAAAATAATGCCAACCATATTCAATACATAGAGTTCTACAGAATAGTAAACTTACAGAAGGCACAGATTTGTGGTTAAAATATATTCTAGGCCAAGAGAACTGCTCAATGGTTGGAAGCTTGCCACAAGAGTCTGGGTGGTGAAAGACAGTTAGATAGGGCAGGGACTAGTTTGACATCTAGTATGACATTTTGTAAATGAACTGAATGTTGGAAGTAGGTAAAGGGATATACCTGATAACCTTCTAGGTATTACATCGCAAATCTTTATGGCATTATAAACCATAATGCTTAAAGGAAAGAGAGAGAAAGAGAAAAGTGTCTAGCATAGAGGCAGGCAGGGGTGAAGGCAGGAGGGAAACTAGACATTGGAATTGTGGGAAATGGGAAATGTGTTTAGGGATGGGTATTGGAACTTTATATGATTGAAACCCAATCATGAACAGCTTCATAACTCTGTACCTAACTGTGATTCAATTTGAAAAATGGAAATAAATCAAAGATATTCTAGGACCAGAGTCATAGTACAGTGGGTAGTGTGTTGCCTGGCATATAGCAAACCTGGGACTGATCTCTGGCATCACCTGTTGTCCTGCCACACTGCCAAGAGTGATCCCTTTGTGCAGAGCCAGGAGTAAGCCCTGAGCACACCACTGGGTGTAACCCAAACAGCAAAAACAAAAATATATTCTAAGCTGCTCTCATTGTTTTTGATAAATTAGGGCTCTAGTTTGTGGAAAAGGTGCTCAGTTTTCCGAAATGAGGTTTTTCTCTGGCAATGTCAAACCACCATATTCTCAGTGTGATATATTTCATATTTGTATGACACCATATAGCATATGTTGTTGGTATCCATCATCCTGATGCATTTTAATCTGTAAATTATGTGGATTTTTTTTGTCAGCTGAGTAAGAAGTAGTCATTAAGAAATGTGTAATTAAACCACAACATCCCTGTTCTCATTCCCTCTCTTGCAGGGGCATAAAATAGAAATCATGACAATTATCAGTGGTTGCAAAGTGGAAAGAGAAATAAGGAGAAGTTGGGTGTGCCATGTTGATTTGCTATCATTGATAATTGATTTGCTGGCATAAATTCCATGTCTCTACATTTCTAATTGCTTTTGTGCATATTCTTGCGGGTTGATTAATGCCATCTGTTCACTGGATCAGTGGAATTGATTGAGTTTTAAAGGATGACAACAGTAATGTTGAAGATAGAAAATGAAGGGAAATGCCAAAACACCACTCATGATATATTTTATTTTTAACTCTCTATCATTGGCAGCAAAGATATTCCTCTGAAGACAGTCCAAAGCAAATAGCAGTCTAAAGAGCTTTGTAACAGACAGATGCTTGTAGGTGTCAGTCGAGGCCACCGTTTGCTGAATATATATTCAGTAATCTCCCCTCTTTCCACTCACTTTCTCTCCCTTTCTTTCCAAAGCCTGATCTTTGTCATGTGACCATGTATTTTAGGTGCTGCCAATGGCTGTGCCCTGAGCTGAGGATTGTGGCAAATATGCAAACAGAAGAGAAGAAAATGTGTGTTGGTTGTCAGTACTGCCTTGCTAAGTCATGTGGGCATAATGGCCAAATGTGAATCCTCCCATTAATGCTTATTGTGAGGGCAGATTTAACAAGGATGTGCCACCCACAAGGAATTTTCAAAAGCTGATGACTTCCAGCTCCCCCACCCATCTGTCCCCAAACAATTCTTCTGTCAACTCCAATAATCCTGAGTCTTTAAACATGAAGGGGAAAGCCTTTCAGTTCAAAGAGATAAACTTTAAAACACAGAACCCCACTGGAATTAAAAAAAAAAGGAATGTAAATCAATATTGAACTATACTTGTCCAAAAACAAAGTACTTACTAGATTTTAAATATGTATCTATTATGGCCATATCTAAAATATGACCTATTTTGTGTAAACTGTGCAGGATACATGTTTTTTAATAATTATGCCAGGGGGATCAGCCAGATATATAGTTCAAAGAGCCAGAGGATTTGACTGCATGTGGCTAAATGATATCCTGAGCACCCAACCGTTATTAGTACCTGGGCAGCAATGGTTTCACAAAACCTGGGTGTTTGTGTTTTATTACTAATGAGCTTAAAGTGAAATTCTTTCAAAATCAATTATAAAACTAAATAAAAAATCAGGGTGAAATAACTCTAGTTCCATTC
This sequence comes from Sorex araneus, assembly GCF_027595985.1. NCBI lineage: Eukaryota > Metazoa > Chordata > Mammalia > Eulipotyphla > Soricidae > Sorex > Sorex araneus. The sequence goes on from NC_073313.1 coordinate 185,615,523, forward strand.
TAAAGGGGAAAAATGAAATCATTGACTGCCTCTGTGTCCGGATAATCAGAAATTTAATTGATTGCAAAAAGCATATGTAACTTTTTGCTTTTTACTTCCACTCTGGACTGTAGTGATTGCACAGCCGGTAGGGCATTTGCCTTGCATGCAGCCGACCCGGGTTTGATTCCTCCATCTCTCTCAGAGAGACTGGCAAGCTACTGAGGGTTTCCTGCTCATACAGAAGAGCCTGGCAAGCTACCTGTGGCATATTCAATATGCCAAAAACAGTAACAACAAGTCTCACAATGGAGACGTTACTGGTGACCGCTCTACAAATCGATGAACAACAAGATGACAGTGCTACAGTGACAGTGCTACTTCCACTCCACCATCTAAAGGAGTATGGGCAGAACTGGGATTTATCTGATAGAGAAATCTGAATGTCTGGCTTTCTGACTTGAATGCAGGGAAGTGTCTTTATATGACTGTTTCTGCACTTTATTCAGTGAGCTGACTTATAGAAAAATACAGAGAGTCTGGTGAGAAAGGAAATAATTAAGGAGCACATCCTCTACAGAATGAGGAAGAGGCCCTTGGAGAAGATGTCGGTGTGATGTAGGAAATATCCTTGAATAGACCTTGAGAAAATCAGTGTGGAGATGGGTTTGAATGAAGAGTTTTCACTGCCCTATGATATGTATAAGTAAACTGTGAAGGTTGATAAAACTGCATTTCCTTTCTTATCCTAATGGAGTTTGCTTTTGTGAAATGAATAGTTCAAGTGCTTTTTGACTCTTAATGTTGAGTTAAAAATCAACTGCTGGTATAATGACTAATAAACTATAAATTCTTATTCTACAACAAAGGCTTCATTCTTCCATTTGGAAAAAAATACTTAAGAAAAGACCACCATACATTTATTTCTTGATTTACCAGAGACCTTTTCTATTAAATAACAATTGATGAATGAAAAAGATTGAGATTATATCCAGATATCTCCATAAATAATAATAGAAAGATGCATTACTCCAAAACAAAGCATTATGTTTTCAAAACAAATCACGGCACTGGGGCTACTCTATTTTATTCTATTCTTGCTCACTTTAAAAAACAGTTTATGCTTCCCAAGTCCTTTCTCTCCAACATTTTTCTCCTTCACCCAGTTTGCTCTTTTTTTTTCCTTTTTGGGTCACACCCGGTGATACTCAGGGTTTACTCCTGGCTCTGCATCCACGAATTACTCCTGGCGGTTCTCGGGGGAACAATGTGGGATGTTGAGAATGGAACATCGAACATCGACCTCGTCAGCCACATGCAAGGCAATCGCCCTAACTGCTATGTTATCTCTCCAGCCCCCAGTGTGCCCTTTTTAACTGTACATTTTTATTCCTATTTCCGCTGCTCTTTCTTATTCTTTCTTTTTTCTTAATTTCATTTCCCTTCTCTCAGTTTTGTCTCCCTTCCTACACTTTTCTTATTGCAACATTCACAAAAATTTTGATTTATGTTTAATGGTGAAAGATAGATTTTTCAAACTTTTCATTAATGTACTGTTCACTAGGAAAAAAATAAAAACCAACATGAGAATCCAGGAGATTCTAAGAGCTCAGATTTAACTAGCCACTAAAGTGTTTGACATTTTAAATTTTATATTAAATGCAAGACAAATTTGCATCTTTCTCCATATTTTACTCATGTATGTATTGTGAATTATATATATGTAATTGAAGATTGCCAAATCTTCAATTAGCAATTGATTTGTTTAAGTCAAGATAGAAAGTCACCTATAGGGACTCAGACCTTAATCTTTAGACACTCCTTGCATATGCCTTCCACTCATGCGTTACTTACTTCCATAAATAAACTCTTATTACTTATGTCTTCTATATAAAGAGAAAAATCTTGACTCTCCTCTCATATTGGAACAACACATATAATCTTTCCCCATCACCTGTGTTCCATCTATAAGCTGCAGACTGTGATTATTATGATAGATATAAAGAATTTACCAATTCATAGGAGAAGGGATTCTGTAAACTTACACTCTGAATAGAAACAGAGTTTTTTGGGGAAAGGAGAAATAGTATATCAGGTAGGGCATTTGATTTGCACACGACTGACCAAGATTTGATCCCCAGCATCCTATGTGATCCAGGGAGCACCTACAAGACTGATTCCTAACTGCAAGGCCAGTACTAACCCCTGAGCATCCCTTAATATGGCACCCCAAAGAAACAAACAAAAGTACAAAAAGAAAGAGTTTTCTGGAAGGACTCTGGGCAAGAGTCTGCTCAGTCCCACTCAGAGGCTGTGCAGCACTCACTGCAGTCATCTGGCAACATTCTGCCATTTCCATGAGTTTCTTTTTGTGTGAAAGAGCTCTGCCAGGTTATAGGATTGAGGTCAACAAGGGCAGTTACTTTCTGATTGCAGACAGGCTGAGCTCACCAGTATATTAAAAAAGAGATTAATGCCTCTCATTCTATAACAATCAGGAAACTTTTGACACAATCAACAGAAATAAAACCAGAAGATTGGAATTCAGGAACACAGATCAAGTTAAGTGATGTGTTTTGCCATTGGTGAGGTTCCAAATCTACACTCCATACTTGAATGTTATCAATGAGATCCCATTCCCCTCCTCACTGTAGGTCAACAGAATAGTTAGTCTCACTCCCATTCTAGAGTAAGAATTCCCTAACATAGATGGGTAGATATTTTACCCAAGATCAAATAACTAATTAGCTAATAGGAAATCAATTTGGAGTTCTAATGCCTTTTACTGAGACTCCAATATTTATATTTGTATAGAGATATAGAAATATATAGTGAATATATAATATGTAAAGTTATATATATATATATATTTATCTTTGCATGCATTTTTTTAAACCCAAGCCTAATAATGAGCTATTTCCAAACTCAAGGAGATACTTATCATTGCAGAGGTAGTTCTTCTATCTAAATCAGAATGAGGAAAGTCTTATCTCTCCAGAACTACTGATTATCCAATGTATAGGTCATCTATTTTGACCTCATAAACTATCCTTTTTCCATACTTAGACAAGCAGTGTTGTCTCAATATGTCATATGTCTATGACAAGCAGTCTTTTTAGGTCTGAATTGCCATTTGTAAATGTTGGTCGAACTATTTATTTAATCTTGTACTATCAATCTATAATAACTGAATTTCATGTCTTTCACTAATGGCCTTGTGGATTCCACAATCACTGCTAATATTGTTAGTCTATATGTTCTGATTCACACTCCCTAAAGACCTTACTCACTGAGTTCAGTATTTTAATCATCATCATCAAACATGGCACCTCACTTAGAAGTTGCCAGATGCTTTGTTTGGGGATTAATTTATAAATTGGTGTTTATTTAAAAAATATAAAAAAAATAACTGTCTGTTATCCTTAGATTACAGGTAGGTTCAAGTATTGCATGGCCTTCATATCTTTTTTCAGTCTTTGGGTGGCAGAGTGAACTCAAACTTCTTTCATAATCTCCTTCCATTCAATGAAATTACATGGGAGTGTGCATGCTTACTCCCACAATTATTCTTCACAGACAAGGTGTTGTGATTATCAGCTGCATGTTGGCTTCAGAGCATTTGCTGCATGGAGAAAGCTCAGCCCGTGTGTGAAATTACTTTCAAGGCAGGTGCAGAAAAATCATTTCAGATTTTTTTTCTTTATTCTTAACCTCTACTGTGTTTTCCTCTCTTACTTGGGCTATTACTTCCCTTTGTTGTGAGATCTGTCTTTGTATCTCCTTTGTTCTCTTTCTTCAGCTATTTTCTTGTCTCAGTAGACTTCTCTGCTTAGGGTTATAGATGATAAAGTAATTTGTTTAGTGTCCAGCTTCACAGTCAGCCTCTCTTACTATGTCAATAGCTGCTATTAAGAGAGAGCATGGAGACTTCTAGAGTAGCTCAAACCGAGGCAACTAATAACTGTCTGTTGGTATTTCAAAAAGAGCCCATGTCTCAAAATAAGGCATCCCATACTTTAAATATTGTAAATAGGTTTTTGTAAAACTATTTTTGCAAAATTATTTTGTAAATTATCAAGGATTAACTGAAATAAATTTTTATATAAAATTTTGTTATGTAAAATAAATGACATAGATTACTGCTTAAGAATGCATTAACTAAACTCTTATTTATCTTATTACATGGAAGTGATTAGATGTATGAGAGTTTTGAGAAGGCAGTAGAATGATCCTCTCAATTGTGGCCAATGTTTGGCTTTACACATCAGCAAGGACCCCCAGAGTATGCACCATACATTTATTTGTATAAGTGCTATTGGATTGCTAAATATTTTTATTATTTTATATGTCCATTTTTGTAAATGAGTACATAGTTGACTTACCATGGGAGATGGGAAGTAATGAGCTATCAGATTAAATATTAAGGTTATATTGTACATCCTGCCTCTCAGAGAGCCCGGCAAGCTACTGAGAGTATTCTACCCACATAGACAGAGCTTGGCAAGCTACCCATGGCATATTTGGTATGCCTAAAACAGTAACGATGAGTCTCATTCCCTTGACCCTGAATGAGCCTCCAATCACTGGGAAAGACGAGTAAGGAGAGGCTGCTAAAATCTCAGGGCTGGGGGGAATAGAGATGTTACCGGTGCCCGCTCGAATAAATTGAGGGACAACAGGATTTATTTATTTATTTATTTATTTATTTATTTATTTATTTATTTATTTATTTGAGGTGGTGGTGGGTAGCATATCCAGTTCAGGGTCCATTTCTGATTCAGTGCTCAATGGTGACCCCAGGTGGTACTTGGATAACCATATGCAGAATCAGGGATTAAAACCTGGGTCAGCTAGATGCATGACAAGGGCTTTACACCCCAGTCTATATTTCCATCTCATTTTAAACTTGAAGTAATTTTCATTTAATTTTTTGGGAGGGGGAGAGATCCCTGTTTTTAATCCTTTGGAAACCTTGTATTTTATTGCTACTGTGCAATTATTATCTCAGATCAAGAGAAACTTTTTATAACCCAAACAATTTTTAAAACAATGTTTAAAAGTTTACTGATTAGAAGAGTATATTAATTAATAACTGTCTCATTTTTCTTTCCTTGATTAATATATAATAACTAAGTATGCTTATTTGAAAATAGCAATCACAATTTTGGATAGATATTGCACAGTGACTGCCTTGAATGTGGTCAATGCTTACACAGTGACTGCCTTGAATGTGGTCAATGCTTGATCAATCTCCAGTGCTGCATATGGTCCCTTAGGAAAACCGAAAAATAAATGAATAAAATAGAATATACTCTTAAAGTTCTCTAAAGTGTAGCAGAGAGTAGTATAATAGATAAAGTACTTTTTTTTTTTTGCTTTTTGGGTCACACCTGGCTCTGCACAAGGGTTACTCCTGCCTCTGCACTCAGGAATTATCCCTGGTGGTGCTCAGGGGACCATATGGGATGCTGGGAATGGAACCCGGGTCGGCCGCGTGCAAGGCAAACGCCCTACCCGCTGTGCTATCGCTCCAGCCCCGATAAAGTAGTTTTCTCGCATGCACCAAAACAAGTTTAATTCCCAGCACTCCAGATATTTCTCCAAGCTCTACCAGGTGTGATCCCTGAGCACAGAGCAAGAAGTAAGGCCCAAGTGCCATTGGATGTGACTCACAAATAAATTGGGGGGAAAACATTTGTCTAACTCCATCCTATGGAGTGGAGCGATAGCACAGCGGGTAGGGCATTTGCCTTGCACGCAGCCGACCCAGGTTCAATTCCTCCACCCCTCTCGGAGAGCCCAGCAAGCTACTGAGAGTATCCCACCTTTATGGCAGAGCCTGGCAAGCTACCCATGGTGTATTTGATATGCCAAAAATAGTAACAAGTCTCACAATGGAGACATTACTGGCGCACACTCATGCAAACTGATGAACAATGGGATTACAGTGATACAGTGATACAGTGAACTCCATCCTAAAAGAGATCTAATGCTAGTCATATAACAAATGGAGAAAATAACTACTTGCTATATTGTATTCTATATATGCATAGGATAAATAAAGTAAAGCACACCCAAGAGGCCTGAATCAGTAGCAGAAATATATGGACAGAATTCTGCATGATGACATGCATTTCAGTACTTAATAAAGCTGTACTTCTATCTCCAAACATTTGTGAAAAAGAAAAATGGATTTTGGACCTTCATCAGTAAGGCTTTCTTACTTTTTTATAGTTTTGATAAGTGTGGCTAATTAAATAAAACTGTTGTATATTTTAATGCCAATTTTGGTTTCTAATTCTGGTAAATCTGCTAATCGTAAAATAATCTTGCATGTTTTGCTTAGATTCAATTCACTAGAAAATCCTACCAATTAGGTCATCGTTCACAAGAAAACTACTGGCATTAGAGACATTGTACAGTGGGTAAAAGTGCTTGCCTCACATGTGGTTTGATCCCTGGCATCCTATATCCCTTAGCACTCTCAGGAGTGAGCCCTGAACACAGAGGCAGTAATAACCCATGAACATCTCTGGGTGTGGGACACTCCCACAAAAAGCGAAATCTAAACCCACTGTTGAAGTCCAAATGCTTTTTCTCTGCTTAAAATAATTAATACCATACATAAATGTTTTACATATCTACATATAGACACAGATATAGGTTAACTATGTATCGCATAGAAGATAGAACATTATATGTGCACTCATTCTATGTGATAATTCATTAAGTGTCAAAATATGTTATCCCCCATTTTATCACAGTGATTCAATAAAATAAAATTAAAAAAAAGAAAAAGAGAAAAAAATCTGTTATCCCCCAAATATTGATTTGAGTGCCAACTTTGCGATTATTTCTCAGGAAATGAAATAGTAATTTGGAAGAAATGTGCAATCTATTTTTCTGTAAAATTGAATGTTTTTCAAAGAGGATTGATAAATACAATTGGAGGTGTACAGACATGTTCCACTCTGAATGTTTCAAGATAGTGTTAAGCTAGCACCCTTTATATTCTGATTTGTGAAGTATGTGTGTGTCAGGGGAGAGGGGCCTGAGTGTGTTTTTCTTTTCTGTGATACTTTATATTATGGACAAAATGTGAAACTTCAGATACATTCTGCTTTTTATTTCAGTAACATATTCAGAGCACAGTGATTCTTGAGTAACATATTCAGAACATAATAATTATTTATTATGTGGATAATAAGCACACATAGTATTAATGAGTGCCCCACCCTTGCAATTTATTGATCAAAATGCTATTACCTGAGAAAAACAAAGATCTTCAATAATGTTCTAATTAAATGAAGAATACAGGAAGAGACATACAATTACAGAGTGGTTTTGAGATATTGATTTGTTGTTTTGAAATAATCTTATGGCTTGTCCTGTTGAAGACATAATAACAAACATATATATATATGTGTGTGTGTGTGTGTGTGTATGTGTGTGAGTGTGAGTGTGCCAATATGTGCCTATGTGTGCATTCATTTGCAAGTTTTACATTAACATATTTTAAAAATTATTATTTTTTTTATTAATGAGTCACCGTGAAAGTACAGTTACAGAATTTCGTGCCTGTGTTACAGTTATACAATAGTCAAATACGCATCCCTTCACAAGTGCTCATTCTCCTCCACCGATGGCCCCAGGGTCCTCCCCTCGCCCCCTGCTGTTCCCCCCCCCCCACACACACACCCCATGACAGGGAATTCCTTACTGTTCTCTCTCTCCTTTTGGGTGTTAAGGTTTGCAGTGGAGATACTGGGTGGCTATCGTGTTCAATCTATAGTCTGCTTTCAACCCGCCTTTCCCATCCTGAGTGAATCCTCCACTACACTTTAGTTGGTGTTCCCTTCTCTATCTGAGCTGCCCTCTCCCCCAGCATGTGAGGTCAGCTTCCAAGCTGTGGAGCAGGCCTCCTGGTACTTCTTGCTACTATTATTGGGTGTTAGTCTCCCATTCTGTTGTATTATATTCCGCAAATGAGTGCAATTTTTCTGTGTCTGTCTCTTTCTTTTTGAAAATTTAACACTACATATTACTGCATTTTGAAGATTATCAAACAAGGTTGAAGTGCTTTCTAAGGCACCAGTAGAATATATTATTTTGTTCTTAACATGAGTGTTATCAACATGGAAAAAAATAGCCATAGATACATAGATACTGAATAATGCCTGCTTTGACAGAACTGATATTTAAATAAAAAGTATAATGTTGACATATTGCACATACATAAAATGCACATATGTTTGTATATACAAGTATTCACTGAAATGATATTCTTAATTTTCATCTTTGATAACCAAAGTGTTTTAGCTTAAGTTTTATCAAACAAATCTTTTCTAACTATTTGTAATCTGATAAAAGATCTAGACTTAGAAAGACTATGATAATTAAGCACAGATTGTGGCTTAGTAGTCAAGAGACTAAACCACTGTGAAATTGATTGGTACAATTATTCCAAGAAACATCTGAGCAAGTAAGACAAAATCAATTCAAGAATAGAACGTATAACTCTACTGATTTCCTCGCCTTTGTTGGTACATTGAGTTAGATATTCCTGTTTTCTACACAAATATAAATTGTTGTGGAAGGTACATAGATGACAGGTATATAGATAATCATGCTCATTGCAACAGAAATAATACTACGTATATAAAACTGTAGCACTGTAGTACCGTCGTCCCATTGTTCATAGATTTGCTGATTTGTTTGACTGTGCACCAGTAATGTCTCCATTGTGAGACTTGTTGTTACTGTTTTTGGCATATTAGATATGCCACAGGGAGCTTGCCAGGCTCTGCCGTGTGGGTGGAATAGTCTCTGTAGCTTGCCAGGTTCTCCAAGAGGGACAGAGGAATTGAACCCGGGTCAGCCGCGTGCAAGGCAAATACCCTATCCGCTGTGTTATTGCTCCAGTCCATTATATGAAACAAGAAAATATGTTTTATTTGAATATTAAATACCATAGTAAAACTGTAGGACAACAGAAAAAAATTCTTGGTCTCAACTTCACCACAGATGTCATTAGTATTTTGCCAATAAGGTTTGTAATATTTGCCCTGATTATCTGCTATTATATGAATAACAGATAAATAAGTTTTTATGGAAATGATGTGAACATATTTCTAACATATTGATCTTTATCACCATTTTTGTAATTTTTTAATTTGGGTTAAAAGTTGATAATTCCTGAGTGTACCATCCTCATAGTCTCTATACAGATAAATGATGAGGGATGATTTGGGTTTAGTATGAAGAGGAACCATGGGGACATATTTGAACTTGGAAATGCAATGGCATATTCATTCTTCCTGTTAGATTTTCTAGGTTTCCTCTGGCTTAAATTTTTTGCTCATGAAAATCATCTCAATAGGTTACTGTTAGTTGAGTGTCAAGCAATAATTAAGTCTGTCTTATGCAAAGCTTTATCTAATACCATCATTTTTCCTTATTTCCGTATCTCCCATTCTAATTTTGATACATTCTAGTGAAGACTTGGTTTAAAAATAAAGGTGACAATGTGTTAATGTAAGTGCTTTTGAGGTGATATTGTTACATAGCCCAAGGAAGATGCAATGATCTATTCAGATGGCATTTTCTACCCCATTTAGCAGCCCAAAGATCAGTTTAGATAAGGATCCTGGCTTTGATTGCATATCTGCTCCAATCTAATCTTTAATTTTCAAATCAGGTAGAGCAGAAATACACTTCTTATATTTGTCTTTTTTGTTGTAATAGGATTGAAGGCTCTTTAGTTTCTACTAGATTTCTGCTACAGAATTAGAAAATGGACCCATAAATTGAGGTTTTACCTGTAAAAGCAGCTAAACCTAAATACTTGTTCACATTTCCTACAGCTTCAAGACAATTACATCTTAAGTGTTAAAAACTAATAATATCCCCCTGCTATAAGCATAGTAAAATATAACCACAAGACTAGAGTATAACCATAGGACTACACTCTTTCTATGTGAAAGTTATAATTAGTTATTAGTAGGGAATAAAGTGTTATTCCCAAATCCTAGCAAACTTTTCCCCTTTTCTCTGCTCACTGGAGTATCCATGACCAGGACACTTCACTTATTTATTATTATTCTACTGCAAATATCTAAGAACAATGTTCACATCTGTCTTAGTCATCTTGTCTCTTCTTTTCCTTTACATTAACTACGATTTGATTTCATTCTCTTAAACTTTCAACCCGCGTGCTTTCTTACATTTTGTTGCAATTAAAGTGCAACTAAATAGGGAATTACATATATCCAAATCTGTGTTCACCTATCTGTGGGGACAACAAAATAATGAAAAAAAGGAAACCGGTCAGTGCTTGGAGCTTACTCCTATCTCTGTGCTCAGGTGTCACTCCTGGGAGGCTCAGAGGATCATATGGCAAACCTGGGATTGAACCTGTGTGAGCTCTGTGCAAGGAAATCACCATACTCACTGTGCTATTGTGTAGGCACCCTTTTTTCCTCCTAATTCGTAAATTGCTGAATTGTGATTCAATGCAAGGTATTATATTCACCAAGTCTTCTTTGTCGTAATGGTGGTTATCATTGTTGACTGCCTACTATGTGTCAGATTTTGTCACTGTATAATTACCACAAATCTGCCCCATAATCATATGGGGCTATTCTAAGGAAACTTAGATTTAGAGTAGCTAAGTTATTCAAATGCATGTAGCTATTAGGTCCTTAAACTGATATTCTAACCTGGCCTTCAATTACAAAATACTGAGGATAGAATTTGAAACTCTGGCTAAGATTTAAGCTTTTAACAGGTTCTCAATATATCATTTGATTTGAAGAAATTACATTCAGTTTATAAGTATTTTTTGAGCACAGTTCCAAAATAGCAGCTGATTTTAGTTTCTGGTGAAAAACACATTCCACTTTTGCTTAGAGTCTATGAACAGCTACTTTCAGGCCTTACCAGCTTTAAGTTCCACCTTTTGGAAGCTTTTCTTTTCTCTTCTTTTTCTCCCCCTCTTAATTGAATCACAGTGAGATGCACAGCTACAAAGTTGCTCATGATTGAGATATGAAGGTTTATATTGCTCCCTTCCCACTGTTTTTACACTCACTTAATTTTTCTTAAAGCCTTAGGGTTGCTCTTATCTGACCTGCCAATATGATGGATGCTGTGATACATTTGTTGAACATATCCTTTGGGGTGACCTTATCTTTGAACCCCACTTTTTCAATTGTAGCTTTCATACTGTGAAAAAAGGCAATAATGGGAAGAAACCCGACCTGTCTCTCTGTCATACACACACACACACACACACACACACACACACACACACAGACACACACACACACACACACCCCGAGTTGCACTCACAGTAAAATGCACACATTAATAAACAGGCTCCTTGGTGCCAAAATGATAGTATAGCAAATAGGGTGCTTCCTCTGCACACAAGCACAAAATACCCAGGTTTGATCTCTGGCACTGCTTGTGGTACCCTGATCTCAGAGCCAGCAGTTAAGCCCTGAGTACCACTAAGTGTCCCCCCCAAAAAAAAAAGAAAAAGAAAAAGAAAAAGAAAAACAGCAAACAACAGCAAACAAATAAAAAACCCAAAACAAATCCCTCTCTTAGGGTCAACTGAATTAGTGCATTGCATACCAGAAGCCTCAATTCTATTCCTAGCACCTTATTTTCCTTTCTGACTCCTAGAACCACTGGGAGTAGCCCCAAGAACTGCAGTGGTACGTCTCCCACCAACAAAACAGGTCCATCTTCTGGAGTAGCACTGTAGCACTGTTGTCCATTGTTCATCAATTTGCTTGGGCAGGCACCAGTAATATCTCCATTGTGAGACTTGTTACTGTTTTTGGCATATTGAATACCCCATGGGTAGCTTGCCAGGCTCTGCCGTGCACGTAGGATACTCTCAGTATCTTGTCAGACTCTCCGAGAGGGGATGGAGAAACTGAACCTAGGCTGGCCACTTGCAAGGCAAATGCCCTACCCACTATGCTATCACTCCAGTCCAACAATTTTCATTCAGAAGTTTAAAAATGCACATTAGGGGCTGGTGTGATAGCACAGCGGGTAGGGCATTTGTCTTGCATATTGCCGACCTGGGTTCGATTCCCAGCATCCCATATGGTCCCCCAGCACCGCCAGGAGTAATTCCAGAGTGCAGAGCTGGGAATAATCCATGTGTATCTCTGGGTGTGACCCGAAAAGCAAAACAAAAAAAAAATGCACATTGCTTTAATATCACAGAAAACGCATGGAACAATGTTCTAGAGAGGTCAGAAGGATGGCAGAGATATAAGTCACTTTTCATGTGGCTGATATAGGTTTGATTCCCGATACTGCCTGTTAACCCCAGAGCACAGAATAGCTCTAACTCAGTTCAGTGTGACCCACCTTCCCAAATAAATATATAAAACCTAATAGAATTGTCAAGTGAGAATAGACTTCAAATTTGTCTCTGATTTCAAACTATTTGCCCTGGGGCCCAAGAGCTAGTAGAGAGGTTAATGCTCTTGGTTTGCTTGTGGCAACGTAGACTCAAATGGTTTAATCGTGGTACCACTTGATCTCCTGAACACTATAGGATGCAGACCCCCAGCACAGAAACCTGTGTCATCTTCAGGCACCACTGCTACTCCCTACCAAAAATATTGCTCAATGTTGAAGATTCTAGGGTCATATTTCTGATTTAGAAACTCCCCAGAAACAAAAAGTCATAAAGAATAGCCCTGAATCAATTTTATGGCTCTACACTTATATCTTTCAGCCTGGCTGGACTCTACTTAATGTATTTTTTCATTAAAAATACTTTATAAAAATGTTGCTAGATCTCATTGCAATACAACATAAAGTTATAAATATATTTATATTATTTTTAGCATCACTGAGATAAAAAGAGATAAAAAGAGTCAATAATGATATTAAAACATCTTTTCTTTCAGTTCTAATTCGATTTTTAGCATATTGACACTAATAGTTTTATGTGTTGGTAAAGAAGATGGGATAAAGCAATATTGACAGAGATTCATCTTTCTTCCCCTGCTCCTGTTCTAGAATTCTGACCAAGAAAAAAACCAATACTCAAGAGGGAGACACTGATTTCTATTTATGCATGCATACTGGACCTAGCCAATGCCAAAAAAAGGAAAAAAAAGAGCCAAGCCCCATCCTCATTTACACAGAGCTTATTACAGTGCATTTCAAAGGACATACAATAATTAATACAATTGGTAATAGGTACACCATGCTACAGAAAATTTTCCATAGTTGCAGATATTTACCTAGAGTTGTTTTTAGCCCCCAAGATCCTATTGTCCACAATCCCTGAGATCCAATTTTTGACAACCTTATCAGAATCCTTTGGTCCCCATCTGGTGTCTGGGAGAAATTTACTTCCCACAGCTTAATAAGGCCCATTTGTCCCTGGAAGTAATTCACTGCCTGTTGGGATCCACTCAGATCCTGGATTGATTTATTGTCTATAGGGTTTACTTCCAAGTTCCACTTAAGGCACAGGACTTGGCATCAGTCTTCCCCCGATTCACTTCAAACTTTTTTATTTTCCATCTCACTCCAACTTACTCCAGTTTTGTCACAGCAAGTCCTACCTGAACCCTGAATTAGTGCTCTATGTTGTGTGAGCAAATTTTGTGAGATGCCTAGAAATGATAAACAACTACTGCTCATGTGAGTACACTGCAGTTTTTGGCATAAAATTGTTGTATTTCATCTGACTTTCAAAACAAATCCAGAACGCACAAAGGAAGAATAGTTCCAACTCTGAGTCTTGGCTGGATTTTCCTGTTTGACCTCAGAGGAGTTGAGGACAAGACAAAGAGAAGACAGGGAAATTTTGAAGATACTTTGAAATTTTGACGATACCATCACTTTTCCAGGTGAAGTTAGCACATTGCAAAGTTTGGATTAATCGGGGTGATTATGTTCATCACAAAAATGTTTTTAAAAGATATTAAGAAATTTATGCTTACCTGACAGGGGAGATACTATGATCATGAAGATGATTTTTGCAGGGTGTGGCTAATCCATTGTGCTCAGCATGAGCTGACCCCTCCAATTTCCCCAAACGTGGGAAATGTGACTGAATAATTTGTGATACTGGAGGACTATTTGCACTCTCCCCTGAAAAGAAAAAAAAAAGCGATATAGTTTCTCTTTGTCCTGTCTGTAGCTATTTCTTTGCAGAAGAGAAAAAAATGTCAAATTAGTTTAACATACAGGATTTGCAAGTCTCTAAATTTTGAATCTGAAACATTAGCTTGTCCCAGCGAGAATCCATTGAATTTAAATAATTTCCTTTGCATCTAAATCAAGATGCTTAAGTATTTGGTTTTTGTTTTGTTTTCTCTCAATTGCCAGGTGCCCCCAGCCATTAACTACTTACACTTCCCCAGGTCAAGTTAAAATCTGAGGTACATTTCGCAGAAGAAATTGAATGTTTGTGCTAAGAGGACTTTCAGGGGAGAGAGATGAGAACAGTTTTCTTCCCAGCAGGAAAGGACTCCACATGAAGGCTTTGGTGCCTTCTGAGTAATCTCTTACCAAGTGCTGAGGAAACCAGAAAAAAAATAGTGGCAGGAGATGTAGCTTTGGGCACACATTTTTCTTTAATCTAATACCAAGTTTATTAGACACTTAATATCTCCAATTGCAAGAGATTTCTTTGATACTGAAATCTCAAAATCCCCCAAGGTTCAGCTTGAAAGGAGGCATGTACTTACTGTCCTTCGTCAGCACCCACCGTGGCAAAAGAATTGAGTAGTCCAAACACCCAAGAACTGTAGAAATAAGTACCAGGAGGTTGACTCCATGGCTTCGAGGCTGGCCTCACGTTCCGGGGAAAGGTCAACTCAGAGAAGCGATCACCAACTACATTGTAGTCGAAGGCCATGTCGGGGAAGGGAGTTGCGGGCTGAATGAGGGCTAGAGACTGAGCACAGCGGCCACTCAACACCTTTATTGCAAACCACAACAGCTAATTAGAGAGAGAAAACAGAAGGGAATGCCTTGCCACAGTGGCAGGGTGGGGTGGGGGGGAGATGGGATTGGGGAGGGTGGGAGGGACACTGGGTTTACGGGTGGTGGAGAATGGGCACTGGTGAAGGGATGGGTTCCCAAACTTTGTATGAGGGAAGTATAAGCACAAAAGTGTATAAATCTGTAACTGTACCCTCACGGTGATTCTCTAATTAAAAATAAATAAATTTATAAAAAAAAAAAGAATTGAGTAGTCCATGATGACAAAAATAAGAACAAAAAGTTATTAGATATCTGACAGTTATGGAAATTATTATAAATGAGAATTTTTTTAATTGCATATATCTTTCATCTTTATTATAACCCTGCATAATAAAAATCTGTTGAGTGGCTGAAAACACAGTACAGTGCATGAGGCCTTGACTTGTACATAGTCAACCTCTTTTGAATCCCTAGCACTACATATGGTACCCCGAGTCCACCAGGAGTGATTCCTAAACGGAGAGATAGGAGTAAGCCCTGAGCACTGCTCTGTCTGCCCCCCCCCCCCCCCACAAATAAGTAAGTTATCAGAGGACAGAGTTAGATTTGTTATCACATAGCTGACTGAATTCCTTAGTATGGATATTTGAATTTTGTAAAATAAATATACAAAAGTCCAGAGGTTTATAAAGTTACAGTTTTATATTGAACACCTTTGAGGGGGTATTTTGGCGTTCCTATTCTCTGCCCTATGTCAAGGCCTATTGTTGGTTTCTCTTTGGTTCCATGCATGCTGTACTTGGTGGCACGGGTCTCTCTGGGATTTGTTCACAGATTTCTGCAGATCTCTCACTTTTCTTGCTTGTGCCTTCTGCTTTTTGCCCCTTTGGTTTTCTGTTTAGTTTAGTGTTTTGCACAGGTGTTGCTTTTCCTGCCATCCCTCAGAACACTGAGATCCAATTAAGTTCAGGGGTAAGGTTCTTTTCATAGCTGACAGGTTGCCTCCAAGTTAATGAGATTTAAAATGACCAAATGTAGTTAAACTAAATAGACTAGCTGGGGAATCTTCTACTCCTTCTCCTTCCAGGTAACAAAAGTCTTTTGCTTAAGATCATCATAAAGGTGCAGAAGGGAGATGGCAATTCAGTGACCACAGACTTCATTAACGTGGGCAATGAAGGGATAGGATGAGGTACTGGGTCCCAGACACTGCAGCCTCCACCCTTGGCCTAAACCCTAGGGTGGTAAGATAATTGACCTGGTGAGTGAGCCTGTTTAAGCAGAGCAAAGTCTATGTATTTAAAGGGGGTATGCAGATCAGACTGACACAGCTGAGGCCTCTAAAAGAAAGAAGCTTGTCTAGCATTCTTAGGAGACACTTTTGTTTCAGGGGGTGGGGGTCTACTGCTGTGAATCTTGGTGTTTATTCTTGGCTCTGCACTCTTGGCTCATTCTTGGAGAGGGTTGGGAACCATCTGAGATGCTGAGGATTGAACCTAGGTGAGCTGCAAGCAAGGTAAGTGACCTACCCAGTGTAGTAGTATCACTCTAGCCTGTTTTAGGGGAATGTTTTTATAGCATATTTCCAGGCTGCCTTTTTCACAGGGAACTTCTGCTTTATATAGATTAGTTAGTCCTAGGAAGGGGTAAGAAGGAGGCATGTACCTACTTTGGAAGAGGAAATAAATTGTACCTAAAATATTCTAAGCCAATTACAGAAAAAGGTTTTATACACACACACACACACACACACACACACACACACACACACACATACATGTAGCACTGTAGCACTGTCATCCCCTTGTTCATTGATTTGCTCGAGCGGACACCAGTAATGTCTCTATTGTGAGACTTGTTTTTAGTGTTTTTGACATATCAAATATGCCATTGGTAGCTTGCTAGGCTCTGCCGTGCGGGCAGGATACTCTCAGTAGCTTGATGGGCTCTGAGAGGGACAGAGGAATTGAACCCAGGTCAGCCACATGCAAGTCAAACACCGTACCCACTGTGCTAATATATATAAAAGTATATTATATATGTAATAGTTGGATCTATTATGACATATACTGAGTCCATTATAACAGGTAATAACATATATATACATATATCTACATACATATACATATACATTTTAAACTTATCCTTAAAGGAGTACTGTGGCCAATTCTTGCAATTTGGGTGGTAGAAGCATGGAATGCATATTATGCTGGGCCAGATGGGGAAAGCTAGGGTGCCCATGCCAGTCCTAGGAACTGTGGCAGAATGGTGTAATGGTATGGCCTCCAGAATCTCCTGGGTACAGCTGGTTATCACTGTGAAGAGGAATTCAGCTTACCAGTTTTTTGAAAAGGGGGATAAGCTGGGCATCTTTTGTGGGGCTTTTGCTGGACCACGTGAAGTAATTATCCTCCTTTTATTTATTTTTTTATTTTGTTTTGGACTGCCCCAGTAGTGTTTGGGCATCACTCCTGGCTTTATACTTGAGATGGCAGTGCTCATAGGACCATATGGGAATCCCAGGATCACATCCATGTTGGCTGTGTGCAAGGCAAGTACTTTACCTGCTGTGCTATTGCTCTGGACCCAGTGTCCTCCTTTTCAATAAGGAGATGGGACGGAGTCACGTGAAGAAATAGCCAGAACTCACTATGGATGCACAATAGAGATCATAGTTTGGTTTAGCAAACTGTAATTGTGAAAGGTTTGGTGCCTCCCCTGCCTCCCACAAGCCAATCAAATCAGATGCTGTCACAGGCAATGACAGGTTTATTGACAACAAGATGGCACACTGAAACATGGGGAATGCAGGTATTCAAAGCACCATTCTTGTCTTAAAGATAACAAAGAAACGTGGTTTTAAAAAAAATATTTAATTATTTTTGATGAGGAGGAACTAGGAAGCTAGATGGGCTACAGCTTAAAACATTCTCACTAAGACTAATGCTCTAGTTTATTTTCAACCAGACTAATAAATTTTTAAATGGCATGTAGCTTTCTCTTTTCTATGCACAAGCACTTTTTTTTTCCAAATCAGAAAAAGGAAATCAGGGCTGCTACATTTTGTGTTCAAGGAAAATATACTAATAATGAAAAATGCCAGTTTGGGGATGAAAATAAGTGTAGGTATAAGCTCGATCACTGTTTTTAGCCAGGGACCTTCCTGAACTTCAGTTTCATCACCAGTGTAAGTGACAATAATTCTTCCAGCTATGATTAAGAAGGTGAAATGGAGCTGCTTCCACATTATACCTTAAGAATAATACTTACCAACCAGTAGGTACTCACTTAATAACACACATGCTGAGCCCAGTGTATGGGCTTAACAACCTGACTATACTTCCTTGCTTTGCTAAATATTCGGGATATAGCAGTGATTATGAAGAAATAAGTAGATTCAATTAGTAGGACCATAGCTAAGGATGGTGGGTCTGGGGTCACAGCACTAAGTACTGATGCCTCTAGATGGCCCCAGGCTTTCCTGCCATCGGGGCACACAGTTATCTGCTCCTGCTCTGTGTGCCGCTCCTTCCCCTGATGCCATGCCTTTGACACTGATAGGAATGTGGAGCAGTTTCAAGTACCTGGTTCCTCTGAGTTTCATAGCACAGTTCTGTACTTTGATGAAGAATACTTCCTACTGAATTTCAATTTCTTTGAAATATCAATCTCACAAACGGTTTGCAGCTTTGGTTGCACTTGCTCTGCTCTGCTTGGGGCACTGGAAAGTACTGAAATAAATTTATAGTAGAAAGCAGTGCAGAGACACAAGCCCTCTTCAAAGTGTACTATTTCTGAATGAAATGGGCGCCAGGAGAGTGTCCACAGTGCTCAATCTTAGGCCCATGGAGTTTTCCTGGACTGTAACACTTTAACTGTCTTTGGTCAAAAACTAAAAAGAGAAGTGCATGTAATTGTGCAGTCTATCCAAGATATCTAGCATCTTGTATGGACACCCATAACTAGTTGGGTAGTTTGGATTTATTTTCTAATGACATTAATTCTGTCCAAGAGAGCTGAAGTATCATAGGAGATGATGTGTAATGATGGTATGTTGGTAAATATTTTCTAATTATATTGGAGTTTATGATTATGAACTCAATCATTTGAGACCTTAACAATTACAAACCTGGATTTCTTCCTCTTTCTCTTTCTAAAATCAAAAAATACAAAATATTAAAAATACAGTTTTTGTATATAAACTCAAAATATCCCACTAGATGAAAAGAGATGTTGTGTGTATCATTGTTTTATTCTATGTAAAGATCTGATGCAAAGACCCTAAGGGAAGAAATGTAGGCTTGACAGAGGGTCCATTTCTCCTTTTGTGTGTGTGTGTGTGTGTGTGTGTGTGTGTGTGTGTGCGTGTGATCCAAACAGCTAAAGCAGCATATCAATAGCAGATTAACTTTACATTGGTACCAGTCATTTCAAAATAATTAAAGTGAAAAATCAATGTTGCCCCTAGTTTTGTGTGTTGGATTATAAAAATTTAAAATAATATATATCTAGACCTTAAACTTATGAACATTCCATCTCTCAAAAAAATTAAACCTAATTTTAACAATAAATGTTGTGTTGATTAGCAGGTGCAAAAGGTATTAAGAACAGTATTTGTTTGAAAATTTGGTATATTTTTGGTTGAATTCCAACTGCAAAGACCTCAGACATGCTCATAGCTCCCAATATTCATATTTTTTCCTTTTGCAAAATGACTGTGATTATATCTACATTACAAAGCCTTGAAAAAGGTCAAGTGGGATATAGTTGCCCTATAGTAGACACTCATAAATGTTTGGGTATTTTTGATTTATTTTCTTATGACATTTTTATAATAAGTTAGTGTAAATTTTCCCGAATTATTTCTATCAAAGAACTAGTGCTTCACACATCCCTCTCCTTGGCCCTATAATTTTAGATTGATATCTCTGTAAAATAACCAAGTAAGCTATAAAAATCCAGAATTTTTTAAAGGTGCAAAAGAAATAGAAAATGCAGGATCCATTTTTGCTATTATAGCTCAATAGAGATAAAATAATACAGTCTGAGTGGTACAGGTTTCTAAATTCTCACTCTTAATTTTGCATCTATTTTACCTTAGACTGGTGACAACAGGTTCCTAAGACTAAAATAAATTATAATGTGATGTACTTAGATCAAGATTTTTATAGTATCAATTAAAAGTTAGTGACATAAGTTTAATCTGATTAAGTTTAAAATCACTGTTACTCTGCTTAAAACACCTAGTTCTTGCAACTGCTACAAAGACTAACCTCATAGAAAAAAACTCAGCTCAAGGAAATAATTAGGCAAATCCCGACATTAAGGACAAGAACAAAAGGATACTCAGAGGAGAGTGTACAAGTCATAGTACAAGAGGTGAAGGAATCAGATCAGCCTGAACATCCATCCTACTTAGTAACTCACAAATTAGGGTCCAGTATTCATAGTTGAAATGAATTTGAAATTAATGCACAGGCTTTGCAGTGTCAGAATTTTATAAATTTTAACCCAAATTTGGCATTCAGTGATTATTTAATAATTTTTATGATTTTGAAGAAAGTGGAGATCATTGAACCTGTAGTATATGATGTATTACCTCCTCTCTCATTTACTGCAACAATTACTTTTATATGAGTTGATTTCAATACAATGAAAAACTGTTCACATCAGGCTGCTTCCTGCAGCTACAAGAGTCTGACTCCCCTGGTACTGGCTGACCTCCTCAGTTCTCACTCTCATTCTGTCTCTGTAATTAGCCTTGTATTCAATGTTCTATTTATTCAGAATTCTTGGCAGATTCCTGCTCAAACCTCCCTCTTCATTCTTTTTAGTTAATGTGTTTTTCTCTGCTTAGCCCAGCATCAACCCCTCCTTGCCTGGCTGACTTCTAGATACCCTCCAAGAATTAATTCCCATGCCCTTCAGACAGTCTCCCATCCGCCTGTTCTCTCATCTCTCATTCTGGACTAGACATCTTCGCACCGCATTTCCATACTTTCCTTGTATACCTTGACTATTGAAGCAACCACATCATTCTGAGACCATCTGTTTGTTCTCATTTCTTATTCATCAGCAAATGCTCAATAAATGCTTGAGAACTGACCATAACAAAGGTAGCTGTCATAGTCACATTGAGAGGCATGTAGAAATAGACCAGCATACTGATAAGAAAAAGAAAGTAGTATATAAACTTGACTAAATGAAAACAGATCCAAAGATCCTCAAATTCACCCATCACTTAAAAAAGAACTCTATGATACAGGTGACTGTAAGAAAAATCTATATTGACACTATATTATTTCCAAATCTCATATTTACTTGAGTCTGGGTCCTCAAGTGTCCTTGTACTTTGTGGCTACTCTTTTAAGTTTTTTTTTTTTAATTTATTTACACTTGAACATTCCTAGTAGTGCTCAGTGGCTACTCTTGATTCTGTTCCCAGAGGTCACACTTGGTAGCATTGAAGGACCATATGTAGTGCCTGTATTGAGTAGCGTTGGCTGCACACAAGGCAAGGTCGTATCATTTATACTGTCTTTCTGGCTCATGACTATTATTTTCATAGGACCCAGGGCTGTGAAACTACAGATCACAAAGTACTCAAGCCTTTTGCCTTTCCCTTTTTCTTTTTCAGTTTAAGGACCTTTTTTTTATGCCCTTGGCGAAATAAAATTTAAATATATGTATATGTATAGCTATATATATATACATAGTTTATATATAGCTATATAGTTATATATAGAGCTATATATAGTTTTATATATGTAGTTATACATATAGCTATATATAGCTATATGTGTGTGTGTGAGTGTGTAATGTGAGGATAGGGGGTTGATTTGGGCTAAATCTAGAACCTGGAAGTGCTCAGGGGATATTCCTGGCATCTCTGATTAGGGTAGAACCTTGGGTTGTCAGGGGACTATGTATCGTGCTGGGCACCAAACACCAAGCCAGGATAGGCTGCCTTCAAGCATTACCTCCTATGAAATCTCTCCAGGACCCATATTTTATATTTCTTCCTTAAAACTGCCTCAGAACTTGTCTTTTGATTTCCAAAATAAAATTCTCACTATCAGTTCACAGAGAAGAACAATTCTTGTTGTATATAGAGGAGCTCTTATGAGAAAGTTAATGTTGATACAGACCCAATAATTGTGTATCTAATAATAGTTTGCAGACTCAATTAAATAGACGGGGGTTTGAATCATAAGCTCTTGCTTCCTACTGTGTGACATTGACAAAAATTGTATGTAATATCCACCATGAGGGCACTAGAAGATTAGACAGAGAGCATGTAAAGTCTCTTGGATTAACAGAAAAGGATGCAACCAAAGATTCTTTCCCCTGTCATAATGAGGAATAGCTGAATGCAACCATCTTTAAAAGGATGCTTAGTGACAAGTGGTGATTTTCTGCTTTGCAAACACTTGAGAAAATTTAAAGTCCATCGTCTTCAGCCAGAGTGGAAATACTCCCAGAGACAGATTCATCTAAATTCACTTTACAATATAACTTAAAATATCACTCTTCTTCTCTTCCATACTAATGTATAGCATTTGGATAATGCATCTCCATGTTTTTATTTCTTAATTTTATTGACTCAATAGCCACTTCTGGATGTGCTTAAAGATGTAGCTGGTTCAGTGCTTGGAAATGGGGTTCACTCCTGATGGGAGTCATATGGTGCCAGAGTCAAACCCTGGGCTCTCTCATGCAAAATGTGTGTTCCAGTTCTTAGATCTGTAACTTTAGCCATATTTTCCCAGGTCTGATGATTGCTCATTTCTTAGATTGCCAATTCTCCATCCTCTCCAGAATTCTACGTTTGTTCAACTACAAATCTCCTCTCGCTTGTAGTTCTTTCTCAGAATTTCTAAAAGCAGCTGTATTTCTCTGGTGACACTTGATTGTTCTGGAAGAGCCAGGAGTTATATAGACGTGGTCATGGGGTTTTCTATTTGTGTCTGAGAGTTACCTGGGCATGGAAAATGAGAGTATTTAGGTCCATTATAGCCTACTGATCTGCACCATTTAAACTGTCTGGCCATGCTTTTACATGTCCTTGCTCATCCACCACTCTGCAGTCTGTAAGTGGTTGTTCCGTTTTCATTTTATTTTATTCAAGTCCCTATTTTTATCACCAGATTCCATTATTTTCAGCAAATGTCTCCTAAGTCAAGGGGAAAATGGAAAAATAGAAGCCATTTGTCTGTCAAGACCTTCGTGAACTCATCCTTTCTTCATCTAACAATGCAGTTATTTCTATGCTTGGTTCCTTCTCCTTTACCACTACAATGCCTGATTCCAACTATCCCCGCAACTACACAAAAGTAGCACCAATACCTTTCTCTGCAGTTTCTTCATCTTCATTTTCTTGGTTATTTCCTCTTGAATTGAACAAGTTTTTCTTTTTCTTTTTTCCTCAGTTTCATGACCCTTCAACTCATTGTACTCCTCCTTTGTTTACGGAGTCAATTCCTAAATCATTTATGTACCGTGCCATTAGTATATTGCCTATCACTAATCCGTCCACTTACTGGATATGAGCCCACCAAGGGCTAGAGCAATAGCACAGCAGGTAGGGCATTTAGCTTGCATGGGGCTGACCAGGGTTCAATTCCTTCGCCCCTCTCCGAGAGCCCGGTAAGCTACTGAGAGTATCTCACCTGTACGACAGAGCCTGGCAAGCTCCCCGTGGTGTATTCAGTATTCCAAAAACAGTAACAACAAGTCTCACAATGGAGACGTTACTGATGCCTGCTTGAGCAAATAGATAACAATGGGACAGCAGTGCTACAGTGCTAAAATTTCTAGGAAACCAACTTACAATAGAGAAGGTGTTACTGGTATCCATACTGTACATAATAGAACTGAAATTAAACTAATCCTCTCATTAGGTATGTCAACTCAAACATCTTGATAATTAAATTTTATGTCTCGGCATCCTCTGCAAAATAAAATTATTTTACCATAAGTAACCAAAATAGCTAGTTATGGTAACAATGTAAAATTATAATATATGCCAGATAAATTATCAAGATTATTGGTCACCAAATTATTCATGCAAACTCTGTGAATCTGATATTACAACACTATTTTTTATGTTGTAGACTATATTCTTTCTCTTGGTTTTGTTTTAATTTTGCCTTTAATGATTTATATTTTCTTTTAATATATGTGCTATGTATTTTTTTCTGCTTAAGTCTTCTAATTGACCTCCGATTTTTTTTCCTTTTTTTATATAATAGCATTGTGGGGAAGTGTGACAGGGCAAATGGTTCTCAGGTATTACTCCTTGCTCTGTACTTGGGGTTACTCTTGGAGGTGTTTAAGGGACCATATGGGATGCCATAGATTGAACTTGAATCAATTTTTTTCAAGGAGTTAATTTCTCTGACCACAGTAATTTCTATTTTCTGTCAAGATAGATACATTCTATCAAATACAAAGTTGTCCTTAAGTCTTGAGTTGTCTTTCTTCCTTTGCTTTTGTATGTGTGTTTTTAATTCATTTAGACACTGATTTAATACTATTATATTTTTGATTAATAGAACATCACATCCAAATCTAATCCCATGAGACATTTTATAAATTGATATCACAGTGTTTAAGAAGCTTATACAAACATTGCCCATTCTGAGCTCATTGTTTTCCTCAAACCAACCCATTTTTAAGTCTTCTTTTAATTTTTTCTCTTGAATTTTTTGATCACATAAGGTGATGATCAAAGATTACTCTAGGCTTTGTACTCAGGAAGAGCTTCTGTAGTGTTTTGGGGACCATCTGATGCCGAGGATCGAACCCAGATCTTGCCTTGTTTGCAGGGCAAACACCGTACCCGCCATACTATTCCTTCGACCACATTTTCTCATTTAATACTTTTTTAACTTTTTTTTTTTTGCTTTTTTTGGATCACACCCAGCGATGCTCAGGGGTTACTCCTGGCTCTGCACTCAGGAATTACTCCTGGCAGTGCTCGGGGGACCATATGGGATGCTGGGAGTTGAACCTGGGTCATCTGCGTGCAAGGCAAATGCCCTACCCACTGTGCTATTATTCCAGCCCCTCTCACTTAATTTTAACATACATTTTCATGAGTCATTCTGACTTCTTTCTTCTCCCTAATGAACTACATTAAATAAATTAGAAAACTCAGCTTTAATTAGCAGGATTACAGAAAGTACAATCTAAGGGGTCGCCTTAGATTCTCCATTCTTCGATTATGAAATTCATGAAGAGCAGTTTTCTTGTTGACCTGTTTTTAGTCTTCGGACCATACTTGGCAGTAATCAGGGACAAGAGTATCAAAGTCAATCTACAATTTACTTCACAGAATTTAACTCTCAAAATATATAAACAATGGTATATTATGAGGTCTACACTTTTTCAGGTAGACTTAGAATATAAAAGATAGTACAGGATCTGTAATCCACTTTGATCTGACTTTTGTGCCTGGCATTAGACAGAGGTCAGAGTTCATTTATCTGCAAGTAGCTATCCAGTTTTCCCAGTACCACTTGTCAAAGAGGCTTTTCTTGTTCCGCTTGAGGCTGACACCCAAGGACGGTAGATACAAGGGCCAGAGGGATTGCCCCATAGCTGGAAGACTGCTTCATGAGCGGAGGGGAGAAGGTAGATGGACTAGAGAAGGGATCACTAAGAAAATGATGGCTGGAGGAACCAGTTGGAATGGGAGATGCATGCCGAAAGTTGATAATGGACCAAACATGATGACCTCTCAGTGTCTGTGTTGCAAGCTATAATGCTCAAAAGTGGAGAGAGAGTATGGGGAATATTGTCTGCCTTAGAGGCAGGGTCAGGGTGGAAAAGGGAGGGTATACTGGTGGAAGGATGGGTGTTTAATTATTGTGAGATTGTAACCCAAACATGAAAGCTTATCACTATTTCACGGTGATTCAATAAAATTTAAAAAATTATAAAAAAAACCATAAAAAATAATAAAAACAAAATAAATTTAAAAAAGATAGTACAGGAGTTAAGACACTTTGCCTTGAATGAAGCCAATGTAAATTTGATTCCTGAAACCATATATATACTTCCCTGAGCACTATCAGAAGTCATACCTGAGCATAAGCCAGGAAGAAGCCACCAGATATGGCTCCAAAACATATATATATGCATATGTATACATACACACGTACATATGCATATGTATATATGCATGTGTATATATTATATATGTGTATATGCATATATGCATACATATATATGTGTGTATATATGTATATGTATGTACACATGGAGCTATAGCACAGCGGTAGGGCATTCGCCTTTCATGTGGATGACCTGTGTTCCAATCCTCCACCCCTTTCAAAGAGTCTGGTAAGCTATCGAGAGTATCGAGCCCACACAGCAGAGCCTGGCAAGCTACCCGTGGCGTATTGGATATGCCAAAAACAGTAACAATAAGTCTCTCAATGAGAGACTGAGAGACGTAACTGGTGCCCGCTCGAACAAATCGATGAGCAACGGGATGACAGTGACAGTTTCATCACTATATGATTCCTGAGTGCAGAGCCAGGAGTAACCCCTGTACATCGCAGGTGTGACCCAAAAAGCAAAAATAAAATAAAATAAAATTCTGATTCCCTGGTCCAAGGAGATAGTTTAGCAAGTAGGGCAATTGACCCAAGGTTGATCTCTGGCATTCCATATGGTCTCTAAGCCTGCCAGGAGTGATTCCTAAGTGCATAACCAGTAGTAACCTCTTAGCACTGCCAGGTGTTGTTCAAAAACAAATAAGTAAATAAATAGATAAATTAATAAAATTGAATTCTGATCCTAGTCCAAGATATGATATAGAGATTAATCACCAGCATTGCATCCCAACAGCTTATGGTCCTTTGAACACCACCAGGGGTCATTTCTGAGCAGAAAGCCAGGAATAGCATTTTCTAGGTGCATAGTATGTGGCCCAAGTCACCATTCCTTTTCCCCCAAGTGAAAAAATAAGTATTGGTCTACAGAGATAATAGAATGGGTAAGACACTTCTCTTTCACACAGCTGAAACAGGTTAGATCACTGGTACTCACATGGTCCCCCAAACACTATCAGCAGTGGTCCCTGAGTGCAGAGTATATAGTAAGCTCTGAGTACTACTGGGTGTGGACCCAAACACAAAATAATATCATCATAATAACAATAGCAACAGTAATAATTATATTGATTCCTTTACCTCAGTTCAGACTCCTTGAATCAGAACTCCTGCCTAGATGATGCATATGCCAACTAAAATTTTTGACATTCAACTTTAGAAATAAAACCCAAATTCCATAGAATGTTCTATAACATTGCATCTTTATTTATTTTCTTTTGAGATGGATCACTCAGATCTTATTCTTTGCTTTGAACTCAGGAATCATTCCTAGTGGTTTTGGGGACCTATATAGAATAAAAGGGTCAAACCCAGGTTGACAAAGTGCAAGGTAAATACTCTAGCCACTATATTATAGGTCTAGCTGAAGCTTTTATTTCTTTAAATATAACTTACGACTACCTATTTCGGCTTCATTTCTAACCACCCTACCTGTGCCTTAAAGGTTTGTCTTATGGTGATATCGATAGATCATTATATCACTATATATTTTTATATAAACTCAGTCTTATATAATAATATATATAATATCTTATATAATAATATCTCATTATAATAAGATCATATTAACTTCCTCCAACTTGCTATCAATTATAGGGTAATATAGGTCTATTATAAGTCAATTATAGGATAAAGATGTCACCAACTTAAATTGCTCATTTTCCTATCCTCATCAGAATCTCTCTCTCAGAATAATGAATGGAAGTTATTAAATACTAAAATATTATTTGTTAATGAAAGAAGCATCTATTTTAAAACCACATGCATACAATCCAGCTCACACCTGTCCTTTGGCTCCATCTTGTGTATCAATGACCTTCTAAAATTCAAAAAGTAACCTTGTATGGAGATTTTCCATCCTCCTGTCCAGTCTTGCTATTTCTAAGCAAGTGCTTTGGCTAGCTGCTTCCTGCTGATCCAATCTGCTAGGAATATTTAATTGGCCTGGTGCCTACATCTCTAATATTCTTTAAGTTATATTATTGTTTGACTTATTTTGTTGATGGAATTATTTATTACCTTGCAGGGATCTTGATTATAAATAACAAAAATAAAATTACAATAAAAATATTATTGCCAGTACTGCTTTTTATGTGTTAGCTACTTCTGTTTGCCTATGTTAGAAGTCATGGTAATAAAGTTCATTTTCAATAACCATAGAGTTTTTACTTATTAGATTTATTATTGACTATTATTGTAAGCAGTAAATGTTGCCATTAGCAGTGGTACTAAATTGCTCTTATGAAATAATAGAATTATTAGATATATTTCTTTATTTTATTTTTATTTTAGATGTCTTGGGGGCACACTTGATAGTTCTCTGGGCTTACTCCTAGCTCTATACTCAGGAATCACTTCTAGTAGTATTCGAAGGATTATATGTTGTGCTGGAGCTTGAACCTGGTTTGACTGCATGCAAGGCAAATGTCATACCCAATATTGCTATGGACCCTTTTTTTTTGTATTTTAAAGTCTAACTATAAAATGGATTTACTGCTTACATAAGTGATGTATTTGCATTGCATTCCTATGAGCAATAAATAAAATCCTTGAAAGCAGAAAATTGTATGTATGTCCTCAGAAGAGTGGTGTTTTTTTTTTTTTCATCCTCAGAGGGAGGCTATGTGTTACATTAAAGTGACCAGAGCCCTTAAGCCAAGCTGAGAAAGTTTAGGGGTGACTCAATGAGATATTAGTTATATGGTGATATATAACATATTTCCTGAAGTTTAGCTTTTCAGTTTTTGAATGGAAATAATAAGAAATTTGCAAAACCATGAGGTTAGAGGTAAAAATAACCAGCAGTGCCTATTGTCATCCCTGACATATAGTAAAATACTCAGTATGCATAGTCCTTGGCATTTTGTCTGTTTTCCCTAATGGCAGGAAACAGACTAATTTTTCATAAAGCTATATAAAATTCATAAATGAGAATGAAGCTATATGAAATTAGCCTTATATAACTAAAAGAAATTTATAAGAATTTGAGAAGTCTTTATTCTCCTATTTCTGATACCTTTAATTTTTTCTGTGTGACATTGTTGTGAAATTCTCCAGTGCATGTGATTCTGATACTTAACAAGATGACATGTTCAAGTGCAAGAATTTATGAACCAACATAGAATATTTGCACATTAATAAACATTTATGATGGTTTTAATATTGGAAAAAATATTCTCCCCCAACATGATTTTCATAAAAATCTGAAGTTAAGAAGTGTAAGCTCTTTTCTAAGAGACTATGACATTTAGCATTTTTTCTTTTGTAGTTGATTTTGATCAATGCTTATTCACCTCTAATGCTCAACACATATGAATAAATTAAAAAGAATATTATTTTATTGTCCATAGTATGATCCTTCACCTTCCATAAGCTTGAGAAAAGAGTGAAATTAAGACTGAAAGATATCTCTGCCCACTTTCTTTACCATAAATCCATCTACTATGAAGACATCTGTCATAGTTAATCAGGTTAAGACAACCTCAGTTAGGACAGCATGAATGAGTTAATTTTGTTACAAAGGCCAGTTCTGATCACATTAATTTGGACGGCAGCTGGAGGTGGCAATTTACCAAGAGAAAACAGATTGAGGAACCTGTGAAATTATTAAATGACCATGGGAAACTGCTCCTGTGCTCCACAGACAACTTAAAGCTGAGAAATAGTTAGAAAATGTCCTATTGGAAATAGCACTTTGTTACAAAAGAACATTTAGTGCATATAGACTCCACATCAAATATCTCATGTTATGTTTTTCTACTTTTTTCTGACTCTTTTTGGGCTTATGTAAGTATGAAAAAGCAGCTGCTGGGTTTAAAAAAAAAAGAACAAGAAAGCTGGCTTTGCATAGATTTTAGTTTAGAACCTTGTTATGAGAGCTTCTGCAAGCCATGTAATTCAGCGTCTATACTTATAAATTAAAAGCAATAAGATATATTTCACAGATTTGTGTCACTTAAGATGAATTTCTTTCTTTAAAGAGAACTTATTTCATGCCCTAACTTAAACAAAAATGTGATTGTCCTACTTCTTTTTTTTGACAGGCACTTAGCTAATAAACAACAAAATGTTCTTTTCAAAATTATCTCCTTTATAACCTTACAAAATCTTCGAAGTTTTGACTGTGGTCTCTTTGGTCCTTTAATAAAGTAGGGAAGTCGATAGTTAAGATGAAATGCTCTGCTCAGGGAGAGGGAGAGGAGAGAGAGCATATTTTAGCATTATAAGATAAACCTCAGACAGATATTTGAAGGGACAGGACTGTGTGTGTGACACTGTTTTATATTTATAAATGGTTGACCAGACACCTAGTGAATTCCCTTAGCCTCAGAGAAAGGGAGGTCTGGTGATGAAAGAAGTGGTTCACATTAATAATGTAGGAAACTTGCTAACTCTATTCCACATGAACATTGAGAGATATTCATCATCCAGCAGGGCAATAGGGGTAATGAGATTGATCTTCACCTCCTCAGAAGGCCTGCTTGTGTGTGCATGCTACATGTGACTGTCTGTGCCTCCTGACTGAGTTCATCAGGAAAGAGAAAATGTTTCTCCTCATCTTTGTATTGTCATTGACTATCAGAGGATCTCATAAATATTGAAGATTGAATATAGATTTGCCAAATTCTTTAAGTCAGAATGTTTGTGTAGAAGATTCCTATAACAGTAAAAGTCTTTATTTACCTCAGAAATTGAAACCACAGCTCAGCATATTATCTTGCAATAGTAAATTCTCATCTGGAAACATGTGGTTTGTTTTCCAGTCTGTTTATAGTTTTGTTTTCTCTGATATTAGTAATATAAATGTTTCTCAATGCCAAAAGGTTAAGGCCCAATTTTTCTGGTAGAAATTTAAGAAGATACATAATACCCATACACACATACACGCACATATATGCATATATGTGTGTACACATATACACGTGTGTGTATATATATGGGCTGGGGCGATAGCACAGTGGGTAGGGCATTTGCCTTGCAAGTGGCCGACCCGGGTTCGATTCCTCTGTCCCTCTCAGAGAGCCTAGCAAGCTACCAAGAGTATCCTGCCCACATGGCAGGGCCTGGCAAGCTACCCGTGGTGTATTAGATATGCCTAAAACAGTAACAAGTCTCACAATGGAGATGTTACTGGTGCCCGCTCTAGCAAATCAATGAGCAATGGGATGACAGTGACAGTGATGCAGTGACATATGTATATATATATCACTTTGCTTTGCTCAGAGGTTACTCATGGCCATGCTCAAAAGACCCTATGTGGTAGAAGGCAAATGCTCTACCTACTATACTATCTCTGTTATTCTTTTAATTCTATGTAGCTGCATCTACATTATCTCCTTCCAGTCATGCTAGTGTCTTCATCTCCTGCTTGTCTCAGTCTCCCAGAATTGAAGTCATAAACTGTTTCCTTTGCCAGGAGGACATTTTTACCTCACCCTGTAGCCATCCTTGCCAGACTCTTCCCTAAAGCCACAATTAGAGTTTCTGTTTATCGAGGGAACAGCCTCTGTGCCACAGCAACCACCAAGGCCCTCTGTCTCCTCTGTTCTCTTCTGCACTTAGTCATCCCCATGTCATTTAACATTTCTTTAATTAATTGTTCCCTAATTGGTTTATACTCAGAGGCTATACCTCTTCAAATAGATTGGAAAGAAATAAAGCCTCCTGGAGAGCTGGGGTGAAGATTAAATGAGTCAATGAACAAGGCAAAGATTAACACACACACAGAAAAATGAGTCCTGACTACTGTATTTCCCTTCCTTAACTTAGCAAAGTTAATGTCTTAACCTTCCATAGCTTATTAAAATAACCTAGCTTTGAAGATGGTGTATTTAAATGGAAATCAATCAGCACGTTTGACATCAGTGCTTTATACTAAACTTCACATAGTATAACACATAGAAAATGAAAATATTGTATAGTTCTAGGAAAACAGAAGAGAGCACTCTTAAGTAGCTGGCCAAAAACTTGTTCTATCTAAGTAACTTTTTTCCTACTCAAGAATTAAGAACAATACCATTGTCTCTCTGTGACCCATTTGATACATTGACTTCTTAAGCATTTTGATGGCTGAGGACAGTTTCTTCCCAACAAAGAACTCTGCATTGTGCTTGGTGGCTCTTATTTTAGCTTGAATAAGCTTTTACTCTTAAATTTATCAATCATTACTTGTCTTTATGAAACAATGTATAAAGTATCTATGAGCCTTCAGTTTTATTAAAAAAATATTCTTCACACTAAGAGTTAATGAGTGGCTCTCAAGATGCTCAATTGATTTTTCTCTTACAGTTTGCCTTATCATTACTCCAGAATCCCACAGTTACCTGAGTCATTCCTTAGTATGTTCCATTTTCATATCTCTCATCTCCCACTATCTCATTTTCCTTGCAGTGTTCCCTATGCATATTGCTTTTTAAGTTTTTGATCAGAATGGAAATTTCTTAAGACAAGCAATCGTTACATTGTCCAGGAGTGCATTTGGTATATATAGTAACTCCTGATTAGCCACATTTGCTGAGTACAAACATACACTTTATGAGGTATCTTTCGCTGCTGTTACAATTATCAAAAACTCATTTGTTTTAAATAATAAAAATTTATAATGTTTTATTTCTGTTGCTCAGATATCTGAAATGAGTCTCATGGGATTAAAGTCAAGGAAGGATTTAGCAGATCCGCAGTCCTTTCTGGAAACTTCCAGAGAGAGAACCTGCATATTCTACTTTCTAATGGCTGACCACTTTGCTTTACTGTTGCTATTGATTGCAACTTAGGGACATTTTTGTGTTGCCTTTTCATATTGTCTGTCTTTTCTCTCCTGATTTCCTCTATTACTTTAAAGGACTCCTATAGTTCTATTGGACCTAGTTACATAATGCAGGATAATCTCCCAGTCTCAGTGTCACTTAATAAGCATCCTTAATTAAAAATTTCCCTTTCCCCTCCCCCATGTTATTTCATGTATTAATCTAGGCTCTATGCTCAGAGATCAATTCTGACGGATTTTGAGGTATCATATGGGATGCTGGGGATTGAAACTGGGTTGACTGCGTGCAAGGAAAGCACCCTACCCTCCATACTATATTGGCCAAACGAGTTTTTTTTTTTTCCCCTTTCTATGTAGACTATCAGACTCAATTTCTTAGGGGAAAACTTATAAAAAAAAAACTTGTGTTTCTTATACTGCCTACCAGAGAAGCTGCATCATATATTGGATCACCTGATTAAGCTCAAATTAAAAAAGACTTAAAATGCATTGTAAATAAGAAGTACTTAATATAATTTTATTAGTTCACATAATAACATTATGTACTTGTATTATTATCAAATGGATTTTCTTTAACTGATCATATGCAGAATTTTCTTCATAAGCAAGTAGGCAACACAATTTCCTAGACATAAGAGAGTCATTATTTTCATATTGCATACATTATTTTAAGCATCATATATTATATATACCTTCTTTTTTTTTTTTTTGCTTTTTGGGTCACACCCAGCGATGCTCAGGGGTTACTCCTGGCTTTGCACTCAGGAATTACTCCTGGCAGAGCTTGGGGGACCATATGGGATGCCGGGGATCGAACCCGGGTCGGCCGCGTGCAAGGCAAACGCCCTACCCGCTGTGCTATCGCTCCGGCCCCTATATATACCTTCTAATGCAACAGTCTCATGATGTAGGGGATAAAATATTATCATCTTATTTAGCAGATTAAAATCAGGTCACAGTGAGTTTAAATAATTTACCCAAAACAGTTTGGCATTTCATTGCAAGCCAATGAGGTCTACATCTTAAGTACAGCTGAGTGACTGAATGTACACATGGATGAAGGAATAAATAAATAAAAGGTAAAATTAACAGAAAAAATTATATTTACTAAGTGACCTATCCCAAAGAAACATTCTTGTGTTTTGGAATAGATGATAAGTCTAGATGAGTAGTCCTCTAAGACTGGATACTTGCATATTTACCATACAAACAAAAGAAGAATATATTGCAGAAGAAAAAAACAAAACAAAACAAACCATACCTGGAGTTCACAAAATGCACTTCGGAGAAAATGAGATTTTTCTGATCAAATTCCTTCAATTGACTTGGAAAGTCTGACTATCTTTCAGAGTTAGAGTTTCTCACCTAAAGACCTTGTCCTCAGTCAAATTAGTTAACAGCTGAGCTAAAAAATTAAAAATCATGAAGATTTTATGATTTTGATGAGGAGGATGTTCCCATGAAGTGCTCAGGAGGCCCTGGAGGCCCACCGGTTACTCTTGGCCGATCAGACTTTGGGTTCTGTGAGAGGCTGGAAGGATTCGATGCAGCTCTAGTCTTCTGGTGCTGGGAATAATCAGAACACATCTGGTGGAGCCCGGGCCTCAGGGGAGACACCTTCCCCATTCATGCCACAACGCTCCAGGGATTACATGGTTCCAGAAATTGGCATGCTAGAAATACACTTTAATTTACTGTACAATCTCCCAGCCTTTATTGCGGTATTCAAAAACCAGTACACCAATGTCAGGAAAAAATACAAATTGAGCCATTTCAATAGTGATGGACTCAAGCAAAATCAATGCAAACATAGTCTAAGGTTGAGGCATTTGGGTTTATTAATGTCATTTTGTTTTGTTGCTTGCCCTAGAATCGAAGCACATGTCTAACCTTCCTCCTACCCTCTTTTCAGTTCTTTTTGGAAATCATGCATTCAGTTTCTCTATTAGGAATGCATTCTCAAAAATGTCGGGGAAATCTTTAAATAAACAATTCTGTGACTCAACCTCAATTCTTCCTAAGTTAACCTTATTGAACATAACTCTAGGACTGGGTTGTGTCATTTTTCCCTCTAAAGAAGGAATGCTTTATAAAGTAGAGAAATGTAGCTATATTCTTTATTGCATAACTTTTTCTACTATTTTGCCTATTCAAATGGTTAAAATTTTTACTTTGAAGGTTGATAAGCATTTTACTTTATATTTGATCATTCTATATTTATATTCAGGATTTCACTTTTTCTGATAGAAGGCACTCTGACTGTAAAGCTCTGAGCAAAGGAAATAAGGAAGACAGTGACTTTGGAAATTCTTTTTAATCCCCATGTCTGAACGAAATATTGCTGTTCACTTTGTTCAAAAAAACCCTAGAGGATGTTCTACTAAGTGCTTTCATCTTCCAGATAATGATACAAAAAACGGCATAAGAAATTCTATAACTGAAACTTGATAATTAGATTGCAAATCAAAATGATAAATATATCATTTAACAAATAAAAAATATAAGATTAGCACAGGTAAAAAGTTATCTCATGGTAACTCTGAAAAATAGGTTAGAAAGGACTCTCCAAACTCGTTCTCTTTAATGGGTCCAAATTTAATTTAATATTTTATATTTAAAACATGTTGTTTCTACTCCTGAGTTTCTTTTTTCTTTTTCTTTTTTTAAAGTTATTTATTTTATTGAATCACTATGTGGAAAGTTACAAAGTTCTCAGGCTTATGTCTCAGTTATACAATACTCAAACACCCATCCCTTCACCAGTGCCCATATTCCACCACCAAAAACCCCAGTATACCTCCCACACCACGCCCGCCCACTCCCACCTGCCTAACTGATAAATTTCAGTTCATTTTCTCTTTACCTTTATTACATTCCATATTTCAACACAAAACTCACTATTGTTGGAGTTTCCCCCCAAAAAAGACAGCCCTACTGCCAAGGAAGCATTTGATAATTAGTTTTCCACTGCTGAGAATAAAGAGATATGAAGTCCTTCTGTTCCAAGTACATAAATCTGTTTTTTTCTCCTTCCTGCGCCACCAAGTTCATGCCTGCTTAATAGTCCTCATAATATGGCGGGCGCCATGCCGCTTCTCCCTGAAAAGGGGAAAAAAAAACGAGAAAGAAGGATATTTCCCCTCCTCAGCCGGCCTGGGGCTATGGCTTAGTTCACAGGCTAGAGACATGGCTGCAAGCATTTTTCTGGGACCAAAAGTAGTCTAGTTGGCCTCCGAATCCTGGTCGATCAGCAGCAAAGTGGCTGCACAAAAGTGTGGCCACCCGGGTCTAATCTCAGCGGAGCGTGCGCCAGTATTGGCACCGGTCCGAGACTGCCCAAGCGTCCCGCTGTTCCAAGCACGTAATTTTTTTTCTCCTTCCCACGCCACCAAGTTTGTACCTGCTTAATAAACCTCATAATATGGCAGACGCCTCACCACTTCTACCCGAAAAGGGAAAAAAACTGAGAAAGAAGGATATTTCATCTCCTCGGCTGGTGTGGGGCTATGGCTTAGTTCACAGTCTAGAGACATGGCTGCTACTTTGATTACCTTCAACATTTCA
This sequence comes from Sorex araneus, assembly GCF_027595985.1. Classification (NCBI taxonomy): domain Eukaryota; kingdom Metazoa; phylum Chordata; class Mammalia; order Eulipotyphla; family Soricidae; genus Sorex; species Sorex araneus. The sequence continues at coordinate 185,651,925 of NC_073313.1, forward strand.
ACAAAAAACTCACTATTATTGTTTGGAGTTTCCCCCCAAAGTCAGACCTGCTAAAAAGGAACCGTTTTACATTGCTGACAATTAAGAGATATTAGGTTACATGGCCACGACAGCGGCCACTCGGTTTTGGATTTCTGTATAAAGTCCAGGGAAAATTATGCCAGAAATTGCATCACTGCAAGCTTTTACTTTCCTATTGTGGTGCTCATAAGATGGAAAAGCCTGGAGAGAGAAACCCTTCGCCCCTGGCGCCGCATGGGGCAGTGGTTCAGTTCACAGTCTAGAGGCATTTCTTCGAGCTGCTGGTGTACAAAGTAGTTCAGTTGACCTCTGGGATCATGCTTGTGCAGCAGCAGAAAGCTCTTTTGTCTTTTTCTTTCTCTTCCCTCCCTCCCTCCTTCCTTCCTTCCCTCCCTCCTTCCTTCCCTCCTTTCTTCCTTCCTTCCTTCCTTCCTTCCTTCCTTCCTTCCTTCCTTCCTTCCTTCCCTCCCTCCCTCCCTCCCTCCCTCCCTCCTTCCTTCCCTCCCTCCCTCCCTTCCTTCCTTCCTTCCTTCCTTCCTTCCTTCCTTCCTTCCTTCCTTCCTTCCTTCCTTCCTTCCCTCCCTCCCTCCCTCCCTCCCTCCCTCCCTTCCTTCCCTCCTTCCTTCCTTCCTTCCTTCCTTCCTTCCTTCCTTCCTTCCTTCCTTCCTTCCTTCCTTCCTTCCTTCCTTCCTTCCTTCCTTCCCTCCCTCCCTCCCTCCCTCCCTCCCTCCCTCCCTCCCTCCCTTCCTTCCTTCCTTCCTTCCTTCCCTCCCTCCCTCCCTCCCTCCCTTCCTTCCTTCCTTCCTTCCCTCCCTCCCTTCCTTCCTTCCTTCCTTCCTTCCTTCCCTCCCTCCCTCCCTCCCTCCCTTCCTTCCTTCCTTCCTTCCCTCCCTCCCTCCCTCCTTCCCTCCCTCCCTCCCTCCCTCCCTCCCTCCCTCCCTCCCTCCCTCCCTTCCTCCCTTCCTTCCTTCCTTCCTTCCTTCCTTCCTTCCTTCCTTCCTTCCTTCCTTCCTTCCTTCCTTCCTTCCTTCCTTCCTTCCTGCCTGCCTTCCTTCCTTCTTTTCTCTTTCTTTCTTCCTCTCTTTCTTTGCTCTCTTTCTTTCTCTCTTCCTTTCTCCTTCCTTTCTTCATTATTTCTTTCTTGACTCATTCCTCTTACTCTTGTCTCAATGCTCAGCAATTACTCTTGGCAATACTCTGGTAACCATATAAAACCTGGGATAGTCACATTCAAGGAATGTGCTAACCTTTGTACTATATCTCTGGCTCTCTTTCTGAGTTTATTTCTTAAGAAATATGTACTACTTTTTAAGAAATAACAAATGAAAAGGCTTAGAGTTATCTTAATCCCAAAAACACACAATTTTGATATTCAGTTAATATTGATCTAGTGATTCTACTTCTTAAATACCTCTAATGTCCATCCTCTGCTCTCCATATGCTTATACTTAGTCCAGAGTCTTTTAATATTTTTTTCATATGGGTTGTTGCCAGAAGTTCCTAGAGGACTTGCTTTCTTCATTGTTAATTCCTATCTTATGACCTAAATCCAGCCACAATATTTACATGTGGGTGCATGTGTGTGTACATGCATGTGTTTTTGAAGACAATTATAATGTTTGCTTGCTTAGCATCTGTCTGTTACAAGTTATGTCTCAAAGTCTGCATTCTAGTGAATAAGAGACTTTAGTGATTTGGTGTATGCTGGTTCCTTAAAGATTTATTTCACTCTCTTTTTCTATACCTTTCTTCCTCCCACTGTCTCTTTCTCCATGCCTGTAACTCCTTTGTCCTTCACTTTGGCTTAGAATTCCATTTTCTATATTGCCTGGCTCCTACTCATCTATTTCCCAAGGGCCGGCTGAATAGTTCCAGAGTACTGTCCCTGAGTATGTGATAAATTATAACCTTTCCTGCATGATTCTCTAGTGCTGGGCATACAGTGTATGAAAATGACATGCCTTCTATATGACACCAGTTAAATAACCACCTCACTGAAAACTGAGCAGAAAATTTCATTGCTTATTTTCTGAAGAAAATTACCCATTTCAACTTGTTTCTTATTAACATCTCCAGCACATAATAGCAACTCAATAAATATTTCGCAATTATATTTGAAACACTTTCTAAACACATGACATGACTAAGAATGGGATCACCGTCACTGTCATTGTCATCCTTTTGCTCATTGATTTACTTGAGTGGGCACCAGTAACTTCTTCATTGTGAGATTTGTTACTGTTTTTGGCATATCAAATATGCCATGGGTAGCTTGCCAGGCTCTACCATGCAGGCGAGATACTCTCAGTAACTTGCTGGGCTCTCCGAGAGGGTCAGAGGAATTGAACCCAGGTTAGTGGTGTTCAAGACGAATGCCCTACCCGCTGGGTGATCACTCCAGCCCAAGAATGGATAGAATTAGAGCTAACATTAGGGAAATTAGATTTGTGGGGGAAAATCCATCTCATTTTAATCAAGGCCAATTTGGAAAATTGAGTTTATTTTTTACCTGTTTTTGTTTTTCTTTGTTTGCTTTTATGAGGGTGGGGGAGAATACTCTTCCTCTGGCATTTTTATGATGGAGAAAGTATTCACTTTTAAATCTCTGTAGTGGCCATAGTAGTAGCAAGGTCTCTGGGATGATGGTGGGGAGACATCTTTCAATTTTTAACTTTTAAATTCATCCAATTAGTGACTATAAAGTATTCTGATATTAGTAATTGTAAGTGAATATTGTTATTTTTGTTTTGTTTTTGTGGTTTTTGTTGATTCTAAATATGCTCTCTAGATTATTTAATTTAAGCAAAAAGATTAAGAGAAACTCAGGGACTGTAGTTGTCTTCATCACTTAAATTGTTTTAAATTCCCAAAAGAAACTAAAATTATTAACTTGGAAATACTAATATTTTCACAGGTAAAAATATCAACATACAGAAAAGAGTATTTAACACAGAACTTGGAATGATAAATCAAGTTGCATTAACCAACTGTGTCACACCCTGTTATGTTATCTTCTTTGATTTGTACATCTCAAGTGTAACTTTCCTCTTTACACAGAATAACACTAGTATTAGTAACATTTCTATGACTTATAACAAGCTAGATGTTTAAAAAATTAGTTAGTCACTGTAAAATTGCAAAGTTGTTCATGATTGAGTTCAAAGCATACACTGTTTAAACACCTATCCCTTCACCAGTGTCTACGTCCCTCTACCAATTAACCTCATTTGCCTTCTATTTCCAAGTCTGCTTCCATGAGAGGTACTTTTTTTTAGTATATATTTGCACTGTGGTTGACAGTATTGTTGCTGATAGGGTTTTATAAATAATATTTTGCTACTTTTCAGTAATATATCTTCCTCTGATTGAATGCTTCCCTTCAACGTAGTCATTGCCCACTTATGTCCCTTATTTATTTCATACTGAATATCATGTTTCATACTGAATATCATTTTTTCATTCTTTTTTTAATTGAATCACCATGAGATACAGTTACAAAGCTTTCATGTTTTAGTTCCACTCATACAATGATTGAGCACCCATCCCCTCAACCAGTGTATATTTTCTACCAATGTCCCAGATATTCCTACTCCCCATTCTACCCTCTGTGGCAGACAATTTCCCTCTTACTCTTTCTCTACTTTGGGGCATCATGGTTTGCAATACAGATATTGAGAGGCCATCATGTTTGGTCCTTTGTTTGTTTTCACCACACATCTCCTGTCCTGAGCGATCCCTCCAACCATCATTGCATTAGTTATCCCTTTTCTATGCTAGCTGACTTCTTCCCCAGCTCCTGAGACAGGCTTCCATTCATGGAGCAGTCTTCCTGGCCCTTGTCTGTACTATCCTCGGGTGTTAGCTCATACTATGTTTATTTTCCACAAATGGTACAGTCATTCTATGTCTGTCCCTCTATTGCTGATTCATTTCACCTAACATGAAATGATACACTCCATGACCATCCACTTATAAGCAAAAATCATGACTTCATCTTTTTATAAAATCTGCATAGTATTCCACTGTGTAGATGTACCAATGTTTCTTTAATCAGTCATCTGTTATCAGACACTTGGGTTGTTTCCAGGTTCTGGCTATTGTGAACAGTGCTGCAATGAATGTACAGGTGCAGATGTTATTTCTACTGTACTTTTTTGCACTCCCCTGGGATATATTATCAGAAGTAGTATTGCTGGGTCATATGGAAGCACAATATCTAGTTTTTTATTCATATGTTCTTTGTTTCCATTATCTTTGCATATTTGTATTCTATAATATATCTCTATATACCTTGCATATGAGAGATCTTTCTGTGTTGGTGTCCCACCCTCTGACTCACCACTCAGTATAATACTCTCCAGGTTCCTCAATGTAGCAACAAATTTTATGACTGTATCTTTTCTTATGGCCAAGTATTAGTCCTTGTGTATATGTACCATATTTTCTATATACAATAATTCTTGAATACTTAGGTTGTTTCTAATTTTGGCTATTGTGAACAGCATTGCGAGGAACATAGGAGTGTAAATGTCTTGTCTTCATCTTGACTTTGGGCTATTGGTATATACTTCAAGAAGTGGAATTCCTGGGTCAAATGGAAGTTCAATTTCTAGTTTTATTCAGAAATGTCCATATACATATTTTTTAGAAAATACATATTAATACCAGCAGTGAATAAAATTTCAACAGTTGTTCTCATTATTTTTGATGTGTGGCAGTCTCTTTGGTGTGAAATATCTCATTGTTATTTTTATTTTCATCTCCCTGATGATTATTGATGCAGAGCATTTTCATATGCCTTTGGCCATATGCATTTTTTCTTTGAATAAATCTCTGCCACCTTGATGTTTGACTTAAATTCTACAATTTTAATTTCAGTAATTCTAAAGATATTTAATGAAATCATTTTGCGACAATTAAGAATAAAAATCAGTAAATAAGACATTATGGTCTCTGTTCACACTAAGTTATGATCTGTAAAGGAAATTTTAAGGTATAAGAAAGAGTACTTGAGATGAAATGCAATGGTTCGAAGCACATATTTTTGCATAAGGGATATCTGGGTTTGAAACCTGACACTGGACGGTACTCTAAACCCCACTGGAAGTGACCCTTAAATATTAAACTGGTAATGGTTTCAAAAAATTATCAGGTGTGGCCTCTAAACAAACAAAAAGACTGACTAAAAGTAAAAGAAACACTAAATGAGAATTCTGTCTGTTTGGAAGCCACACACAATGATGCTCAGTGCTTTCTCTTAACTCTCTTCTTAGGAATCACTCCTACTGGTTTTTCGGGCACCATATACAATGCCAAGTATTGAACCCAGGGTTGACCAGATGCAAGACAAGCACACTATTTCTCTGGACCTTCGATGAAAAATTTAAAAGTACTTGGACTCTATAATTTCTCAACAAATATTTTTAACTCTTCCTATATAACACACATTGAAATAAGTGCTTTGAATACAAAGAAAAATAGATCCTAGTTACCTAGATTTTTTTAAGTCAAGCAGAAATTTATTTAAATAACTTCCAATTTTTATTTCCCTCATTTGAATTTATAGTAGGTATGATATATACAGCACGCTTGCATTACAAAAGAGTAGGTCTTCAAATTTTTTTCATTATATATCTTGAGGCACCAAGAGTATCCCCCCAGGACGGTGGAGCCTGGCAAGCTACTGATGCTGTATTCAATATGCCAAAACCAATAACAACAAGTCTCACAATGGAGACTTTACTTGTAAAAAACTATGCACACTGAAGGGTGTGTGATCTCGGGCTCTCTGGGTGGCTCTGTCTCACTGCCCGTGTTTGGTGCTCTGGAGCCACTCTGTGTGGCTATTGGCCAAGGGCAGGTGAAGGAAGGAAGAAGGCCAGACCGGTTGTTCAATCAGTTGTCGTTTATTTCATTCTCCTGTCTCTCCCTCTGCTCCTCTCCCGGCTCTGGATCTTCCTCCCCCCAACCCACTCTTCCAGTCTAGTTAAATCCACCAAACATGAAGGGGTTGGGGCTTACACATAGGTGTGGTCACAATCAATAGGGTTAAAGTTCTTTTCCTCAGGGGATGCTGCTTCTAGGACAGGTTCTCTTTCAGAAGGATTACCCATCCAAAGGCAGATTCCCATAAGTGTGTTTCTCTTCTCCTCTTCCAGCAAACATATAACCATTCATAATATTAATCATTTTGTATGTACACAGTAAGAGATACATTAAGCTTATAGAATTGCTTTCCTGGGGCCATCTCGATCTTCGACTATAGTGCTCAGGCCAGATTAGTCTTTCCTATCCCTGGCAGGGTCCTAGTCTTGTCATTATTTTGGATCATGACGACATTTGTCCATAACCAAGCTCTTAACTTATAGGTAAGAATCAGGCACTTTGGCCAGGTCCATCTCAATGCCAGGGTAGCGCATAACTCACCTCTTGCCCTGGGTCCATCCTGTCCCTCGTCGGGACCCTGCTTTTGGGGTGCTTGGAACTGAGGGCAACTGAGGCTTAAGTTGAGAAAGCAGATGCCTGGGAATGAATAATATTCAAAGCTAATTAAATCCCAAGTTACAAAAGCATAGTATTGTCTTCTTGTGTCTATACAAAAAGGAAATTGCTTTAAAGTAAACTATTCAAAAGATATAAAGAGAGGAGAAAGGCAATATTAACTTACAATATGAGTTCAGTGTCCTAGAAAGATCTGACTTTAAAAATTAAGAGTCTGATTAGGGGGGAAAGCTGATTAACTGAGGAAGAGAGTATAGAGAAGTAGTTACAGATAGACAAAGGAATAGGAGTGACTCGGGAGCACCTTGATGGGTGTGACCGGGACAAATCTAAGCTCCTTGTGGCTATGTTATCCTACAATTACTGGTGCCTGCTCGAGCAAATCGATGAACAACGGGACAACAGTGCTACAGTGCTACAGTAGTATATCTCTTGAGATGAGATAATTTTATTTAGAAAATTTAAAATTGCAAAAATGAATGCATAACTTTCATTGGCTGGGGCTTAGTTTCAGTCTCACTTATAACTGTAAAAATAAGGGAAAAACAGAAAGTTGCTCTATACATTAAGTGCCAGGTTCAAACTTAGCAGAACTCTTTTATTTCATTATGTACACTGTTTTTTTGCTGTTACTTCTAGCTTAGAAAGCATTTTCATGATAGATCATTTGTCTTTACTATATTGAACATTATGGGGCTGGAGAGATAGTACAGTGGGTAGGGTACTTGCCTTGCAAATGGCTGACCTAAGGTAGTTGCCGCCTACTATATATGGTTCTTTGAGCACCACCAGGAATGATCCTTGAGTACAGAGCTGGTAGTAAATCTTGAACTACTTGGGTTGCCCCTAAAGCAAAAAAAATTGTGGAAAAGAGTTTATGAAAGGTTCAACAAATAGGTTTCTGTCTATCTGTAACACACCAATGTCTACCATTGCTCTGCTCAAGGTTTGCAAATTTATTTGCCTTATTTCCCTATTTTTATAAAAGCAAAACAAAACTCGGCATCTTTCTGAAATCCACTTTCTTTACTCGAACAACCAGAAAGTTTGTACATCCAATTCCCAATTGTATCATAGGCTACTATTATTCCCCAAATCATTTCAGTGCCCCCTCCATGAGGAAGTATCACAAACCTCAGTAAACTCTGCTCTACTCTATCCTGACTAGACCCAGAATTTCTGGATATTCTCAGAATTCTTTTTGTGCACATGTCTTTAATAGGAATTCATAGATGCTTTTGCATTGCTGGAAAGCCACTCTCCCTCTCCCATGTCAGTGCAATGCTTATCATTACTCAAAGTTTGAGTTATACACTTATTTAAAACCCCTTTTTATTTCTTTTGGTTTGGTTTGGGGTCCACACCTTGTAGTACTCAGGGCTTACTTTCTATTCAGGGATCACCATTTGCAGTGGGAGAGATCAAACAGAGTTTGAATGCATGCAAGCTTATGCATGCAAGGCAAGTACCTTCCCCCTATAATATTTCTCTGGCCCCTAATTTCACATTTAAAAACTTGAAAGTTATCAATCTAATTTAGATCAGTCCCTCTGCTAAATATTCCCATAATTCTCTATGCACTTCAATTTGCTCTAGTATAACTGTTTATAATTGCTTATTTGTTTTCTTCACATTATTTTTAATTTTTTGGTTAGAATTCTAAACTTAGAATTTTATCAAGATAATAGCAATTAATTACCAATGCTGTGTTCTAAGATTGAACACATGACTAGCAATCTATTGAATATACATATAGCAATGGTAATGAATTTGATTCAAACCTAGTGATAAAAGTATGTATTTCCTTCTGGCAAATTTTATTGTAGTTATCTAGTATGCTGTTTGCTGTATGCTGCAGAGGTAATTATTCAACCTAATTTTGTGAGTATGAAAAAAAGAAACACAGAAAATATGCCCACAGCCAAAAGTTATCCAGAGTTTTAGTAAAGAAATGAATGTGTCACAAAGAGCTGGGGTGAGATGTCATATTGACTAATTTTAAGCTCAATTTCTTTGGTCAAGTTTCTAAATCCCCTCAAGAATCTATTTCTACATCTTGAAAGTGGAACTAATATTATTTCAAGAATTTTACAAATGAAGACTTTATATGCATAGCAGCAACTATAATGCCCAGAAAAGTGAAACTTGTCATTATATTAACACAAAGAATCCAAAATTAGAACACTGGAAGAAAGGAGGTAGCAACCAACATTCCAATTAGGAATTTGAGGGCTGAGCTATGACACTTTCTCCCATGGTTGATGTTCTCAGTTTAACATGGCTAAGCTACAATCCACAACTCTGTGACTCATAATAAAAAGAAAAATCCAATTTAGTTCACAGTATTGATACTAATGTTAGTCTCCGTCTGGAAGTTTATCAGCTTAAAGTCCATCTGCTTTATAAAACTAAAAAGAGGATGATGTGTTCACAGCCTGATTTTGCTTTCAAATGAGAAATTCTTTCTCAAGCTATTAACAGTAAGTAGATACGCTCTCGAGGTAGAATATCAAAGCAGTCATTGCAACAACAATCAGGAATGACTCCCTAGTGCTGCCTCAGTGTTTCAATTCAGAAACTATCTATTCAGTTACCAGGAAAAAAAATTGTGGAGGCATCTGTGTCTGGAAAGTGAGTTGGCAGGTGGGGTGCAGTATGAAAGAGATGGCATTTATTTTGTCCCCATACTTTAAATAGGTTTCATTCCTTGAATGTATCTTAAAATACCAAAATGTTTCTTTTATTTTTATTTTAGTTGTTTATTTATTTCTGGTTTGGAGGCTACACCTAACAGTGCTCAGGACTTACTCCTGACTCTGTACTCTCAGGGATCACGCCTTTGTAGGCTCAGGGGATCATATGGGATGTTAGGGATGGAATCTGGTTGCTGCATATAAGGCAAGTACATTGCATGTGAGGCAAACAGCTTACCTCCTATGCTATCTCTCTGACCCTCAGATATTTATTTTAAAGTTTTCATTTTAGGACTGGAGCAACAGTGCTGTGGCTAAGGCACTTGCTTCACACAAGGCCAACCTGAGTTTGATGCCTGGCAGGTGTGATTCCATGCTTAAGAGCCAGGAGTAAGCCCTGACCACTACCTGTTGTCACCCAAAAGTAAAGAAAAAATTCTCAAGTTATTACATTTTAGCCTTAAATTTCTAACTTAGTATAAATTTAGGGGTCTTTTTTTTTAAAATTTAACACTTTCACAAATCTATAATAGACATTATTTCATTTTAATGTAGGAGATTAAAATGCATACTAGTGGTGGCATTTTTTCTCCTTAAAAATGATGTAGTTAATTCTTTTTCTACAAAGAAAAAGATATGTGAGCACTGAATAAATGTCACACTGTTCTAGTTAGCTAATTATGACTTCCTGAACATTTTGTGCACCATGAAATGATTTAGTGATATTTTCTTTTTAACACATATCAATATATCTGAAAACATTTCTATGTCAGTACATTTGTTCATAACCTCTACTTAAAATGCCAAATAGTATTTGAAAAGCTGTTGAAGTTAATTTCCATGAATGTATACTATAATGTAACTGTGCTGTCTGTTTACTCAACTCTTTACTCCAGAATCCTTGCACTTAGAAGGTACTAAATGTTGTTTGTGGATTTGGATGAATGATAACAAAAACATACTAGTAGTAATATGTAAAATTCAGGAAGATAGCATATTAGTTTCCCATGGCTACTGTAACAAAGTGCTACAGATTGGATGACTTAAAACAGTATGAATTTATTCCCTCATAATACTTAAGTAGAGAAGTTTGAAATCAGTACCTTTGGACCACAATGAGATGTTAGCAAGGCAAACACCTACTGAGTTTTGAAGGGAAAATGCTTCTTCCAGTTTAAATAGGCAGTCAATATTTTGGGTGCAAAATTCCAGTGTTTGCCTCCAAATCACAGTTTCCTTCTTATCTGTGTTTGAAATATTCCTCAGCTTTCTCTTATGAGAGAAATGTGATTTCATTTTAGTCCCATCCAGATAATCTGAGATTGTCTTCTCTCTATCTCCTTATCATTAATTTGAACACATCAGCAAAAAAAAACAAAAAAAAACCAAAAAAACCCTTTTTTCATATAAGGAGAATGCACTTTACCAGGAATTATGAAAATGGAAATAATTCAGGTGTGTGCTTTTTTTTCTCAGATTGCCACTAAATGTACACAAGTTCAACTTTAGAAATAATTACTCTAATCATTCTGTATATGTATTTTAAATATAGTAAGAGTAAAGGAATGAGTCGAGTATTAAGGATAGCTGTTCAAAATAGCCTCTTGGGAAGATTTTGCTGTTTGTTGAAATGAGGGCCATTATTTCCTATAGCCAAACTAATTTAAAAGTCTAACTCAGTATGATTCAATTTCATTATTTTTCCCAATTTCATTATTTGAAATAAAAACCCTTATATTAATTTTGACTCATAATTAAAGAAATTGAGTATAGAATGGCCATAAATAGTCTTGCAGTCATTAGATGACAAAGTGATATAAATTAAAATACAACAAAAAGGAGCAAGTAAGGATAAATGCTGAAAAGCTCATTAGGGGTCTATCACAATGGAAAGAAAAGCACATGCTCACACACAACCTTCCATCCTGCTTCCTCATCTGCATGTCAGTCAGCCACATTTTGATATAGACTGACCCTTGGGATTTTAAAAAACAGGTTTTCTAACCTATGCTGTAAATTGGAAATATTGATGAGAATTGTGTGGAACAGGTATTCAAGTTTCCAGGTGACAATTACCTTGATATCATATCTACTTCCAATTATGACTTGCTGCCATTATGTTACTGTTATGCAATATTTAGTATTACTGTTATTGTTATTATTATTTCTAACCCTATGCACCATGGACAGTGTCACTCTGTTACAATCAATCAACCTTACAAAATTTATTTTCATTTGAAGTTCCCAACTCTCATTCAAAGTTCCTCTTTGTGCCGGCAGAACATCAGACTTATTAATCAATGGGGAGAAGTAGAAGTGTTCCACATCTTTTTAAAATCATCTCTAGGGACCTAAACTATGGCTAAATATCTTAAGTGCTTGCCCAGGTTCAACCCCCTGTGCTGTCAACTGCACAGTGCGATTTTGTCTGATTGACTGTTTGTAATTCTCAGTGATAAGGGGCCCAGAGATACTTTGTGCCTTAAAATAATTTTCTCAGGACTGGAGAGATAGTCCAGTGGGGTAAGTGCTTGCCATGCCTGCATCCAATCCAAGTTCTATCACCGATATATCAGATGGTCCTCAAAGCACTGCCAGGAGTGATCCTTGAGTGCAACACCAGAAGTTGGCCCTGAGGACTGCCAGGTGTGCCCCCAACACTTCAAAAAAGGAAAAACCTAAACAAGAAAATAATGATTTCTCTTATATTTCAAAGTCCAGGGCCATTAATATGTGCTCAGGCAATCCTGCCAACTCTATTCTTTGAATTTTCCCTATTATTTTTCAGGAGGGAAAAATAAAATAAAAATTACTTTTAAACATTAAAAATATTAAAAAACATTAACAATATTCTCTTTAGTTTTTGATTTTGGGGCCACACCCAGGAATGACCCATGGGTGAGGCATTTGATCTCATAGACATGTTTGGCCTGGTAACTCTAGGAAAGTAATTGGCAAAACAGACTGCACCTCTGTTTCTCTGGTTCCTATCCTCTTGTTTTTCTCATCATATCACACTGTCATTTCACATTTCATGCTTATATGAAAGCATCAGGGTCTTGACTCTGTGTTGAGATTGCATGGTTATAGACTATACCATATTGACATGCAACATTATATTTAACACTCTACAACTTTTATATCTCCTAAAAGTCCTTAGACAGAGGTACTACATGCCCCCTGCCCAATTTTATTACCCCTGTCTGTACCTCTTAATTTATAATTAGAAAAGAAAACACTTGTACATATCTGTGTCAAACAGTGGATTTCAGTACTGATAGTGTGTTAAATCAGCATACTGGATCTTGATTGGTATATTATTTTAATAAAAAGATGAGTAAAACATCATTAGTTCATACTTTTATCATTGTAAATAATGGTTTGGCCAGTTTTTAAGTATAAGTGCCATATGACACATCTGTTAAATTTTGACGAGTAGCTTATTTCATGTATAATCCTGTATATTAAACTTTGAAAATAATTAATATGTAAGTATTGAATACGGTATCCAGTTGTCTGCTCTTCTACATGAATATGTTCTTATTTAACATTCTATTAATAAATGTTAGCAACAAAAATGCTATTAAAAAGAGAAATTGATGATCATAATAATTGTTAAAAGTGGTGTCTGGGATGTAATGACTACCTAGTAAATCTTAATGTGAATCGTGAATAAAGCTCAAATGGTAGATCACATTCCTAGCTGGTATAAGGGTCTGAGTTTGATCCATGGAAAGTATCACCTGAGTATAACCCATCTAGTCACTTTGCATACTAGGCTAAGCACCATTGGGAGTATTACACCCCAACCCCTAACACTTCTGGCTATATATGTGAATAAAACATAGATAGATACATTTTAAAATAATAATTTTGTCACAAATATATAAACTACACTGTTTTAAGATTAGCTGTAATTTTGTTTGGTATGGCTTAAGAGAAACAAAATCACCAGTGTCTTCAAATATTAAAATATATTATTAATATGAAATTAAAATTTTCTTTTTACTCTTCTTTTTTTCCTTCTCACTGGCAAATGTTCTAGCCCAATGGATAATAATGCATTCAATGCGTTTACTTGAACATGAATGCCTCAGCAACTTTGCTAATGTTTTATTTTAGTAAGATGAGGCTGGAGCAATAGCACAGCAGGTAGGGGGTTTGCCTTGGATGCATCCGACCCGGGTTCGATTCCTCTCAGAGAGCCCGGCAAGCTACCCAGAGTATCCCATCTGCACGGCAGAGCCTGGCAAGCTACCCGTGGCATATTCGATATGCCAAAAACAGTTAACAACAAGTCTCACAATGGAGACGTTACTGATGTTCGCTTGAGCAAATTGATGAACAGGACGATAGTGCTAGAGTGCTAAGATGAATTCATTGAAAACTGTATGTGCTGCCTCATGTCATATTGGATACATGGTATTTATAATATGGTATATGCCATTCTATAAGTAGTTTTATAATCTAAATAAAAAACTCAATTTGACATAGACAAAAAGAGAATTTTTATCATTTCTTGCACAGAATAAAGCACAGTAACCCAGGTTTCTTGACTGTAACACTTCTCTAGAAACATTGTGTTAGCTTTGTAACCTAGAATAATTAGACCTGAATAGACTGCTTATCCATTTTGTTGGAAAATATTGGAAGCAGTTTTCCAATTGCCTGGGAATAATTGCATAGGAAACCTCCAAAGGACTGTCAAACTCATTATGTGAAAAATATTCCTGAAAATATGTCAGTGCTGAAGCAGAAAGACACTTTTTAAAACGTCTGATCTTGCATTTGTGGAGAGCCCTGTCTTCATTTGAAACACCATTATGATTATGTTAGTGTGTCTGCGACAATTACATGTACGTTGAGCTCCGTGTACTCCTCTAAAACCAGCGTCAGAAATTTGTGGACCTTAAGATTCTGAAGTATCAGGAGATAATCTAAGGGAGTGTCAGCTTCTGCCAGCGCGTCAGCTGTGAGAGAACACTTTTCTCAGCATTTTTGATGCATCTCGTTAGATCTGATTGAAGACTTTCAGTGATTGGCATTTGTCTCTAGTGAAAACCTACAGCTCCAGCAATATATTCAGCTGTGGACTGCTTCATAGCTGAGGGTGCGTCATTTCTCTTCCTTTACGTTATCGCACCCCCGTACTCTCTCCCTCTCTCCCTCTCTTTCTCGCTCTCCTTCTCTCTTTCATACCCTAAATGAAACTGTTTACTTTAAAAACAATTAAAGTAGCTAACCCTATTAGAAACTGGCTATAGACTCATTTTCACATAGGCTTAAAAATGAACTAGAACTAAAAGTATATTTAAGTTATAATGAAAACCCAAGCCCATCCATAAAGAACCTCCAAAAATTGTAGCCATGAACAACCTATACTGTTATGTACTTACAGTTTTCTTTGAAAAGCTATTTTCTAAACACTGGGCATATTTTTATAGAGAATTTCTCATTCTATTAGAAATGAGAATGTTGGATTAGAAGATGTATTGGTTTTATTTTTTAATACACATATGAATGAGAGCATAACGATTAACATGAAATATATTTTTTCTTATGCCATCTAAAATCATCTATATAAACCACCCTTTGGGAAACACTCTGAGTAAAAGGAAATAAACTCCCATTTGTCTCACCTAACAACCCTTCAAGTGCAGGTACCTGCTAACATTTCTCTTTCCCAGGCAAAATTTCCATAAATTCCTTCTGAAATGATTTTCCGACTGCTCTCCATCCTAGCAATCTTCCTTTAGTTGCTTTTTGGTGTGTCAGTGTAGTTTTTAAAATGTGGAAGCTTTTCTAAGGTGTTAATTTATGACTCGTCTCTGTAAAATTTAAGCTTTGCACTAGAGCTTCTTTCCTGAGCCACAACCTCAAAAACTATATTCTAGAAAGTCTTAGTAAATCAGCTGTAGCATGGGGGATTGTTATTTACAAATCAATTTTACTTTATTTGCAGTAATTTTAAGTGTGCTTCTTTTTATAAATGTATTAATGTTCATTCCATATTTTATATTGTACGTATATCTATGTCTTATATCTATATTTATACCTGCTATTTATTTACTTATATTTTGGGGTTATGTCTGGTGATGCTCAAGGCTTACTCCTGGTCTGCATTTAGGGACCACTCTTGGTGAGGCACTGGAGAACATATGGGGTGATCAAATGTGATCAAATGTGCAGTTGGCTCTGTGCAAGAAAAGTGCCCAACCCATTTTACTATTGCTCCAACCTCCAACATGTATATGTTTTATCAGAGGCAACTGGTATCATCTTTTGCCTGCTTAAATTAAATATGCAGAGCATAGTTCCTTTTAGTCCCTTTATCTTTCCTTATCAATATGACTTTTAAAAATGATTTGCTATAAGTATTTCTAGTGCCACACTAGATTTTACTTCAATTGTCATAATTTAGGAAATTCAGAAATTTAGAAAATTTAGACAACTTAAGAGAAGGAAACTTAAGATAAGCCACTTAAAAGAAATAAGGGAAATAAAATTTAAGAGAATGAATCTTAAGGAAACTTAAGAAGAAACTTAAGAAAAACAAACTAAATAAGCAACCTAATTTTTTTCTTATTGCATTCCTGCTCTTTTCTGATGTTTCATGATCCCTTCTTTTATCATTTTATTTTGTTTATATAACATAATAAATATTCTATTCCTTTAGGGTAGTAACTAATGACAAAGGTACGTCATTTTGCTTTTTTTTTAATCAATTTTGTTTCTTCTTCATTATTAAAGATTTTTATGTTTAAGGATTGCAAGTCACAGTTTTTTATTAGCACTGTAGCACTGTCTTCCTGTTGTTCATCAGTTTGCTTGAGGGGGCACCAGTAACGTCTCCATTGTGAGACTTGTTACTGTTTTTGGCATATCGAATATGCTACGGGTAGCTTGCCAGGCTCTGCTGTGCAGGCAAGATACTCTCGATAGCTTACCAGACTCTCCAAGAGGAAGGGTGGAATCAAACCTGTTCAGCTGCATGCAAGGCAAGAACCCTACCCACTGTGCTATTAACACATGAAAAATATTATGCCAGTTTTGCTATGAACTTCACTATTTCTGGTGAGATTTTTGTGGGTAAAATATTTTTCTCAAGGTGTTTATTCTTTAGTTCTCATAACCTTAATTATTATATGCTTAGTTATGAGTTTCTTTAGGTATATATTATCTGAGATTTCCTCAGAGGTTTTGCGTGAGTGTGTGTGTGTGTGTGTGTGTGTGTGTGTGTGTGTGTGTGTGTGGTGTGTTTTCAGAGATCAAACCCAGGGCTTTACACATATAAGAGAGGGATGTTAACAATAAGCTACATCCCAGATCCTCAGGTCTTACAACTTAGTTTCTCTCTTTTTATTTTCTTTTTGGGTCACACCCTGCGATGCACAGGAGTTACTCCTGGCTCATGCCCTCAGGAATTATTCCTGGTGGTGCTCGGGGGACCATATGGGATGCTGAGATTCGAACCTGGGTCAACCGCAAGCAAGGCTAATGGCCCTACCTGCTGTGCTATTGCTCCAGCCCCACAACTTAGTTTCTTAAATATATGAATTTATATCTTGTCAATATTAGAAACTAATAATCCATTATTTCCTTGAATTCTTTTTAGCTTCATTCACTTTGTCCTCACTTAGGATCTGATGGAACAAATGCTTCTTTTCTTTTGTTTCTGTTTTAGAGTAGACAAGCATCCACTTAAGCTCTATTCATTTTCTTTCAGGTTTTTTTTATCTCTATTTCTAAGTTTGCATAAATTTAACAGTGTCATACTGCAATCTTAAAAATTCTTTTTCAGTTTTATGTTAAGCTTTTTCAGTGAAACTTTTATCCCAATTATTGTACTCTTTAGTTTTAATATCACCATTTAGTTCTTATACATAACTTCTGCTTATTTGCTAGTATGCTGTTTCTTTGCTGAGTCTGTAACTTTTTTCTATGTAAATGCTCATAATTAATTGCTGAAGCATTTGCACAACTGCTGTTTTGAAGTTTTTATCAGATAATTCTATTTTATCTAATCCTTGTGTTAGCATCTATCATACATGCTTTTCCATTCTCTTGGTTTGTAGGTGCGATATAAGGTTTCCTCTTTGTAGCTAAGAGAGGTAAGAATTCAACCTCCACCATTGGTCATCATTGGTACTGATGGCGGAAGTCCTCTGCCAATAGGAGCAAAGCTTTGTTCCCTCCATTATCCTCTTTGGTATCACCTCAGAGCCTTACTGTAGCCTCGTGATAGGTTAGGTTCTCTCCTCAGTCCTTGCATAAGTAGAGATGGAACCACAGTCATTGTTCTCTTTCCTGCAGTTTTGTCTAGTGAAAAGCAGTTATTGCCTATAAGAAGTTTGATGTAATACATGATTTTTTACACATCCTTTGCTAGGCCTCTATTAAAGCATTTTTGTAAGTGAGTGTCCCTATTAACAATTCTAGATTATTTTTCTAGTTATCATTCCCAGACTAGTAAATATATTTCCATCTTCAAGTGCATGCTTGAGATGTATGAAGTGAAAATCAAAGCTTCCTCAGGACATTCACCTACTGGTTATTCCTCAGATCTTGGGTTCCCAGGCTAGTCTGCTTCATGCTAACCTTTAGAATTTAATTTTCTGTTTGTTTGCTTGTTTTGGAATCACACACAATAGTGCTTCAGGACAACTCCCAGGTTGTATCTAGGTCAGTACCAGTGGTGCTTGGGGACCATGCCTGTACCTCTGACATGAAGAACATGGTACTGTAGCAGCTATAGGGGGAGTATATATTCTGTCCACTCAGAAGTTGAAGTTTCCAAGTCATTTTTATGTCTAAGAGACTCCTAGTGGTTTCCCAGTTAGTCATAAAACACATTCTGGTTTTATAAGCCTAAGAAAATTGCCTTAAGTCACAAGTTACAGTGTAAAATAACTATCTTGGTCCGATGTGTAGCAATTTATACTTTGCCTATTAAGCTTTTCGAATTTCATATTGTGTTTTCTAATACTTTTATAATAGCAAAAGTTTTGGAAGACATTTAATGAAAACTGCTTTCAAGTTTTATAGCAACTAGTGAATTAGAAGTCTGTGTCAAAATTTTAGAATTTCAGAATAAAGAAGATGAAAGAGATCTGGGAAGAAGCTCACAGGCTTGACTTCAGGCCTAGTGTGCACACAGCCAGGAGGGTGGGGAGGGGAAGGAAGGGAAGGAAGGGGAAGGAAGGGAAGGAACGGGAAGGAAGGGAAGGGAAGGGAAGAAGGAAGGAAGGGAAGAAGGAAGGAAAGAAGGAAGCGAAGAACGAAGGAAGGAAGGAAGGAAGGAAGGAAGGAAGGAAGGAAGGAAGGAAGGAAGGAAGGAAGGAAGGAAGGAAGGAAGGAAGGAAGGAAGGGAGGGAGGAAGGAAGGGAGGAAAGAAGGAAGGATAACCAAAAGGTTGGTGGTTCATGCCCAAACAGGGATGCCAGCTGTAAAAAACATCTGGCAGAGAACAACGGGGGAGAGCCCCTGTGGCTCTCCCCATCAGTCGCCTCTGGGGTTCTGAGGGTCGGTCCCCGGTTGCTCGCCCAGCCAGAGTGGCCAGGGCCATGGGACAGTCAAAGGAGAAAACAAGGGCCAAGCCAGTTGATTGATCAGTTGCAGTTTATTCCATTCACTCCTGTCTCTCTCTCTGCTTCTCTCCAGGCTCTGGATCTCTCCCCAACCAATTCTTACAGCCTAGTTAAATATCCCCAACATGAGGGGGTTGGGGCTTACACGTAGGTGTGGTCAAATCAATAGGGTTAAAGTTCTTTCCCTCGGGGGATGCTGCTTCTAGGACAGATTCTCTTTCAGCAGACTGACCCATCCAAGGGCAAATCCATGAATGTGTTTCTCCTCTTCTCATCCAGCAAACATATAAGCATTCATAATATTAATCATTTTGTATGGACACAGTAAAAGATGCATTAATCTTATAGAATTGCTCTCTTGGGACAATCTTGATCTCAGACTACAGTGCTCAGGCCAGATTAGTCTTCCCTATCCTTAGCAGGGTCCTAGTCTCATCATTACTATTGGATCATGACAGTAATTTGTCCGTTATCAAGCTCTTAACTTAGTTAAGAATTAGGCATTTTGGCCAGGCCCATTTTGATGTCAGGGTAGCACATAACTCACCGCTTGCCCTGGGTCCATCCCGTCCCTCTTCAGGACTCTGCTTTTGGGGTGCTAGGAACTGAGGGCAACTGAGGCTTAAGTCAAGAAAGTAGATGCCTGGGAATGAATAATATTCTAAGCCAATTAAATCCCAAGTTACAAAAGCATAATATTGTCTACTTGTGTCTATACAAAAGGGACATTGTTTTAAAGTAAACTATTCAAAAGACACAAGGAGAGGAGAGAGGCAATACTAACTTATAAAGTTCAGTGTCCTAGAAAGATCTGACCTTACAAATTAACAGTCTCATTAGGGAGGAAAAGCTGATTAAGTGTTTGGGGAAGAGAGCATAAAGAAGTAGTTACAGCTAAACAAAGAAATGGGAGTGACTGGTGAGCACCTTGATGGGTGTGACAGGATAAACCTATGCTCCTTGTGACAAGGGGGAAAGGGCACAGCAATGTCATCCTACATGAAGGAAGGAAGGAAGGAAGGAAGGAAGGAAGGAAGGAAGGAAGGAAGGAAGGAAGGAAGGAAGGAAGGAAGGAAGGAAGGAAAGAAGGAAGGAAGGAAGGAAGGCAGACTGAAATATTAATCGAAGGCAGTAATTGCATGAATTAAAAAGATAACTTTGTCCAAATTCTTAATTCAAATCTCCCTTTCATATCTTGCACTTTCTGCTATCATAAAGGTGTTATAAATTAATCTATTTTATATTTAACTCAATACAGTCTAGCGTTCACAGCTTTAAAAAGATTAATTGAGTATTTATAAAAGTATTGGAAGCTTGGAATGCCTTGACACTATCTTAGTGTCTCTGGTTCATTCACGGTTACCCTTAAAGTTTTAGCAATTAGTTTGTGAAATATTCCTAAAGTTAGCATTCCCAGAGTCTATTTTTAACGTAATTGACACAATAAAATATGACACAGTCACTTCATAGTGTTTTTCTTTTCATGTCTTAAGTGTCTTTCACACTGAGTGAGATCACTGATAGAAAGAATCAAACATGTTCATCTTTACAACTCTAGCACATGCATTTTCAATTACATAGTACAGATTCATGGGGGAAAAAGTACTATAGCCCCAAATCTTTTTTTAAGTTTGAAACTATTTTATGATTTAGTAGTAAGCTATATAGCAGAAACATACTGCATTGAGAAAAAAATGAGGTAATTATAAAATTATAAAATTTATCATTCCCACAAGGTAGGGCATTTGCCCTGCATGCGGCCGACCCGGGTTTGATTTCTCTGCCCCTCTTGGAGAACCCAGCAAGCTACTGAGAGTATCATGCCCACATGGCAGAGTCTGGCAAGCTACCCGTGGCATTTTCGATATGCCAAAAACAGTATCGACAAGTCTCACAATGGAGACATTACTGGTGCCCACTCAAGCAAATCAATGAGCAATGGGATGGCAGTGATACAATGATACAGTGATCAGTCACACCATGCTCTAATTTCTACATAAAACAACAAATTGCTGTAATGAGAATATTTAGTGATAACACAGTGGGTACAGCGTTTGCCTTGCACAAAGCTGACCTGGGTTCTATTCCTCTGCTGCTCTCAGAGAGGCCGGCAAGCTATTGAGAGTATTCTGTCTGCACGGCAGAGCCTAGCAAGCTACCTGTGGTGTATTCGACATGCCAAAAACAGTAACAACAAGTCTTTCCATGGAGATGTTTCTGGTGCCTGCTCGAGTAAATCAATGAGCATAGGGATGACAGTGACAGTGATTTATTTTTTTTCAATAATACAAGGAAGTACATTTGTGAAACACTGCTTGAGGACGAGCCTTCTTATGGAATAATTCTGATTATTTTATAGGTTCAATCAAAGATAAGTTTGTTTATTTACTCCATTATCCATGAGATTCTATTCAATTAATTTAAAGGTGTTAATCAATATTTTCTGTACATTTCAAAAATTTAACATAATTACATAAGAAACATAATTCACTTCTTTAATGCTATGGATATGGTAATTGAAATAAGTCATTTCTAAAGAAAATGAGAATGCAATACAATGCCATAGAAATGGGGCATTGTGTTGCAAAGAATATGTAGCATAGGTACAATAGTAGTTTAAGAAGGAAAATAATAAAATAAGGTTAATTGCTTCTATGTTATATAAATTATACTAAATACTTTTATGTCATTTCTCATAGAAGTCTGAGGAAGGAAACCAACTACCTATCTCACTTATTTGTGGAGTAGAGATATAAAACAAACAAATACAAATATTGTTTATTGAAATAAAAAATATAAAAAAAATTCCAAACTACTCACCCTCATTACAAACCTGACTACCAAACTAGCACAAAACTGTCTGTGTTTGACGTACTTTACATTTTTCATGCTTTGGATTTTCTCAACTGGGATCTAGATGGTCTCTTTGAGCCCCCAAGATTTTCTAAGAAACCACAGGTGAAAATTGCATAAATGAGTGGTCACATTCTGAGACCAGCTGAGCACAGGGAGGCTACAGGAAGGAAACAAGGTCAAGAAGGATTCTCAGATGGAAAAACTGTAAAGCACTATTATAAGTTAATTCTAAAGAATACTCCGTCAAGTAAACACTACCTGAAATTTTAGGCTAAGCTAGAGTTCACACTTTTTATAGGCCATATTATGGGTGCTATCTGTGTATCCTTTTGAGCTTTAATAGATAATGTTTCATCCCATAAAGCTTCTGATGCTCTGTTATAATTTTGTAATATAAACTGAAATAGTAGAGAGGTTAGGAGATGTACATAACATTCGTCAGTCCCAGGTTCAATCCCTAGCATCACATGGTACCCTAAACTTTTCCATGTTCAGGTGTGAAGTCTTCTGAGCATGGCCTGTGTGGTTCAGGTGATCTCTGGAAATGCAGAGGCCTCTCAGCACTATATAACAGAATCTTTCTTTGAATTATCAGTCTGGTTGATCAAGGATTACGGTGGGGTTCCTGAATCACCTCACTATTGTTTAGCACTCCCCACTTCTAAGAAATAATAAACTGCTGAATAATACTTTTAAATTTTTTAACTTAACAATTTCATTGTAGTTTTATAAGCTTCCAATCTGAACATAAGACTATATGAAAACTACTATTCAGGAGGATAAATTGAGCAGTACATGATTTGGGGCAGTTAAAACTGTACAGAGTAATGTTAGAATTTCAGAACTGTATTGGAAACAAAGGTCTTGAACCCATTAGTTGTATGAAGTAACCCAGAGGTTAGAAAACATTGTGAAGACCAGAATTTAGAAAAATTTATGATGGCACTGTAGGCCTGTAGCACTTTCATCCTGTTATTCATGTTTTGCTTGAGCAGGCACCAGTAACGTCTCCATTGTGAGACTTGTTGTTAGTCTTTTGGCATACTGAATGTGCCACGGGTAGCTTGCCAGGCTCTTCCGTGTGGGCAGGATACTCTTGGTAGCTTGCTTGGTTCTCCAAAAGAGATGGAGGAATCAAATCTGGGTCGGCCACGTGCAAGGTAAATGCCCTACCCACTGTGCTATCACTCCACCCTATATAGGTAGTAAATATCTCATACTTCGTGGACAATATACCATATTAGTTATATAACTTCTTCTTCCTCTCCCTCCTCATTCTTATTCTTCTTTAAGAACTACTTAAATTCTTATCACGGCACCTGGCAGTCTTCACCATGGCCCCTCGGAAGAGGGCAGGTTGAGTTTCCCTTCCCCGCCCCTAGCAGAGCCCCGGCAGCTGAAGAGGTCTAGAACCCAGCAACAGCTGTGCTCAAGGAACCTCTTCACATGTTCAGACAAGCCTCATGCATGAAGGAACTGGCAGAGGAACCCAGGTGTGCGGAACCCAGGGCTGAGAGTTCCAAGCCTGCTCAGATCAGGACTGGGCCTTCTCCTCCCAGATCCCCCATCTTCCAGTAGCTAGTCAGTCACACCCACAAACTGCCGCCGGTGTTGTGTAATCCCAACAATGGCCAAGATCCAGAGACTATAAAACAAAGCTCTCAGAAGCTTAGTTCTTATAGCCTAGTTCTCCCTGTTGAAGAGACTGGCAAGGTACCGAGAGCATCCTGCCCACACGGCAGAGCCTGGTAAGCTCTTTCCGTGGCGTATTCAATATGCCAAATACAGTAACAATGATGGGTCTCATTCCCCTTACCCTGAAATTGCCTTCAATGTGGCACTGCTGGGAAGAATGAGTAAAGAGAGGCTTCTAAAGTCTCAGGGGTAGGACAAACGGAGATGTTACTCATGCCCACTTGAACAAACTGATGATCCACGAGATGACAGTGATACACTGATATAATGACAAAAGAATTACTTCAAAAATTAAAAATTGGGCATTCCTTGTAAGATGTACAAGTAGCTCAGTAATCAAATTTGGCTGACAAATCATGATTCATCAGCTAATTCAGTCTTTTCCCTTTCTAGGTGAGATGATAAAAAGATGGGCTTAGTGACATGCCTCAGCGTCACACAACTGTGCTGAATAAGATCTCAGATTTATTTCACCAACAATTTTCTCCTCATCACAGATCAATATCTTAAATAAATGCCAATTATGAAAAATGTTATGTACTTAATGACCAAGTAGGGCCAGTTAAGTGTCACAGAGGTTTGAGCACCAGCATTGCTTCTACCATTCTGTGTACCCGCCACAACTCCATGTACAAAAGTTTAAATAACCCTTGAGTCACGTGGTATACACAATAAAAAAGGACACAATAACGTCTAGAAAATGGCCAGCATGGAGTAATAAATTTTGCTTATACTTTTAGTGCTCAGTGCAGAGAGAGATTCATGGATAGTCACAAAAGCCCATGTCCGCAAGATTAAAAAGAATCCGTTGTTTGTTGCAGTCGATGTTTCCTAGTTTTGAGAAATGAGCAACATTTACCCAGGGGTCCCACATAAAGAGTGCACAGATGATAAAGTGACCCAGGTGGCACAGCTAAGCTGGACATGATGACAGGAAGATGAGGGGTTGCTCTTATTCTGGGGAGCCCCATTTCTTTAGTCTATGAGATTTGAGAAAAGGGATTTTCCTATTCTGACAAGCATTTCAGGAAACCTGATTCTCTGTGCTGTTACTGGGCATCAAGGTCAGAACTAACTTTTTGTCTGACAGCTGCAGGAAATAGGAATCTCTGCTCTCTGCTCTCCAGCTTCACTCTGCTTCTGAGGTTTGAGATAATGAAGAAGGCACTAAGGCTGCAAAATTACTCTCCCACCTTTTCTGGCAGTGTCACCTGCTCTTTTGCCATTCTTTCTCTTTTTTGAAAAATTTATAAGTCTCATCTGGCCAGAGCATCTCCACATAGAGGAAGAGGTCTTCCACATCAAAACAATTGATATCAGTGTCAAGGCAACATAGCCATTCACTTTTTCCCATTTAAGTTACCAAAGGCTCTGCATGCAGTAGGAAAATAACACTTTTTAAACATTTTTTTTTGTTGTTCTTGTACCACAATTAGTAGTGCTCAAGACTTACTCCTGACTCTGTGTTCATGGACCACTCCTGGCAATGCTTAGGCTACCATCTGGGATGCCAGGATCAAACCCAAATTGACTACTTGCATGGCAGGCACCCTACCCTGTGAACTATCTCACCAGCTCCAGATGACCCTCTTGATATTTTTGTCGTCAGTTTGGTTTTGTTTTCGAGCCACACACATGTGCTCAGAGCTCATTGCTGGTTCTCTGCTTAGTGATCACTATTGGCAGAGCTTAGAAGACTATATGCAGTGTCAGGGATCAAACTTGGTTAGCAAAGTACAAAGCAAACACCTTATCCACTGTACTGTCTGGACACTCTTGAATTTCTCGTACACTCAACTGTAAATTATTACCCTTCCCAACAGATATGAGGGTTTCCAAAGTTTCACCACAAAATTCACAGAAGTTCTCAGATACACCTGCTTGGCTATTTATCTGCTGATCAGTGAGCATCTTATTTTGCTCACTGATAAAATGACAGTGAGTCTTGAAGTTGATGAAGCCCACGATAACCAATTGGAATATTTGATTTCTTGTTCTTCCAAGTGCATACTATGGTAGACATAGTTTCTGCCTCTTTTCTTGGATTGCTTTTCCCTAAAGGAAGATTTGCCTGTTTTGTCTTTGCATTATCAATCTAACTCTGGTCTTGCCAATCCCTTGTCCTAAGTCCTTTTAGAGACTTTCTATCCTCTAACTATCATTTTGGGGACTTGTCTTTTTAGCCCATCTGTTCCTGCTAAGAACCATTGTCTTTATTCGGTTTTCTCCATCTGGATAACTTGCAGCTTTATAAAAGAGTTTTATCTTTCCAGTTGTGCTATACAAATAGACCAGGAACAGTAGTGGGAAGCAGTCATTCCTTATGTGGGTCTTTATTGACTACATTTTGGGGTTTTGGTGACATAATGGCAGACAATAAAGGAGCTGGTGACCCTCTTGATTGCAAAGAACATTGACTATTAATTGATTTTCAAATCTGTACATATAGTCATCCACCCTATCAAAATAATGAAATAATGAGGATTTGCCCTTTACTTACTATTTTAACAACTGCCCTCACTTCTTTTGGTTGTATGTGTCCCTATGTTCTCATTAAACACCTGGTCTTCCAACTGTCTTTCATTATGGGGAATATTTGCACTAGACCTTTTTTTCACCCATAGAATGTTTCCACTCATCAAATTAAAGGCTTCATCTCTTGCCAGCATAATCCTTCTCAGCAAGTGGGAATAGGATTGAGGAAAGGCAAGTTTTCAGCACAGCACAAATTTAGTTCATGTAAATGGATTTTTCAGGGAGTTTCTGTTTCTGTTCATCTTTTATAAGCATTATCACATAAGAGGCTGCTTATTTAAAAAATGACTAGACATTACTTGTGAAACTAATAAACTTGTGCTGGCCTTTTATTTTTTTTTTTACCATGTGGTTTTTGGAATTTCTTTAAACATCTCATTCTCCATGTTCTCATCTGTGAAATGAAAAAGAAGAGCAGATCCCATGGAAATTGTTCTAAAGACAGTGAACATAGGTAGAGGATAATGGAGATTAAAATATGGCCAAAACTCAATAAAGACTACCTACTGTAATTACTCACTGTAGATTTTGAGATTTTAAAAAATATTTATTAATCCAGTTATTTTAATTAAGACACCATGATTCATGAAGTTTTTCATAGTAGAATTCTTTCAGGCATGCACTGTTGCAACACCTGTCCCCAGGGACCTGCCATCCCCAGCCTGCCCTGTTGCAGCCATATAACAAATTTATTTCATATTGCTTGATCCAGCAAAACTTAAATAAATGGCAAATGACATTATCAGAAGATAAATCAACAAAAGTCAATTTGCAATGCTCTAATATTTTAACCTATGTAAATAAGGAGATTCAAATTGTTTCATACAATGTAGTACACTACCGATTCTCATATATATAACTAAGTTTTCAACTCTGGCATCTAAAATATATTGCATTGAGTTTTATTTTGTACTTGAGCCTTATTTAGGTAATCATCATATATTCTGTATGATAACTGAGGCTTCTTCCTCAGTCCCCCTTGACAGGCATACAGCAAATTTATTTCATATTACTTAATTAGTTCATAATACTTGGTAAAAAATAAAAGTCTGGCAAAGAGTTTTTTTTTTTTGCTTTTTGGGTCACATCTGGTGATGCACAGGGGTTACTCCTGGTTCTGCACTCAGGAATTACCCCTGGTGGTGCTCAGCGGACCATATGGGATGCTGGGAATCGAACCCAGGTCAGCCGCGTGCAAGGCGAACACCCTACCTGCTGTGCTATTGCTCCAGCCCCCAAAGAGTATTGTATTTTTAAAGAGGTTTACTCGTTTAAGCATCAACAACTCAGCATCAATTTAGTATTATGTAATACTTGAAATATTCTCTGTAAATGCCTGAATGTAACTGATGAGACACTAAATATTGGAGCGATAGCACAGCGGGTAGGGCGTTCGCCTTGCATGCAGCGGACCCTAGTTCACCCTAGTTCGATTCCTCCGCCCTTCTTGGAGAGCCCCGCAAGCTACCTAGAGTATCTTGCCAGCATGGCAGAGGCTGGGAAGCTCTCAATGGTGTATTTGATATGTCAAAAACAGTAACAACAAGTCTCACAATAAAGACGTTACTGGTGCATGCTTGAGCAAGTTGATGAGCAATGGGATGACAGTAGTGAGCAACGGGATGATATTACAGGGATTATTTTGGAGACATGTGCCCTATTAGCCATAATTAAAATTAGAACAGGGGCTGGAGCAATAGCAAAGCAGGTAGGGGTGTTTGCCTTGCACGTAGCCTACCCGGGTTTGATTCCCAGCATCCCATATGGTCCCCTGGAGTGTCACCAGGAGTGATTCCTGAGTGCAAAGCCAGGAGTAAACTTTGAGCATTGCTGAGTGTGACCAAAAAGCAAAAAAAAAAAAAAAAATTAGAACAGAGTTGATGTAAAGCT
Source organism: Sorex araneus (assembly GCF_027595985.1). Taxonomy (NCBI): domain Eukaryota; kingdom Metazoa; phylum Chordata; class Mammalia; order Eulipotyphla; family Soricidae; genus Sorex; species Sorex araneus. Next base: position 185,679,703 of record NC_073313.1, read on the forward strand.
AGAGAACTGCAAAGTCACAGATGTCACTATCTTTTACAAATATCTGTTTGAAGTAGTTTTTACAGTTACTCTAACCTCTGTACTCTGGTGTAAGATAGTGAAAATAGCTTATAGAATATGGACTATAGTAATAATAACACTGCATTTTCATGTCAGCTTGATGAGGGTGAAAATAAAGATGATTATTTCAACTTAGCATTAGCTTGCATGATTTGTCTTACTGATATCACAGACTCAGTGCTCAAAATCAAGTCTGAAAATTTGCAGATGCTATTAAATTAGAGGGAATAAGAAATAATGACGCACAATACATTCTGATGGAGGAGAAATGTGTTCTTTGGGGCACCTTAGGCCATTAGAAAGCTAGTGGATGGCATATAAAGTTGTGTGGATAAATGTTGAATAATGAGTTTTGAAACACAATATAACAAAAAGGAATGCCTAATGAATTGAAAGTGCTTTATTTCAATGAGTCAGAAGGTTGGTGATGAAAGAGAGAAAATAAACCCCTAAAGTGTTTTATCTCTGCAGAGAGGAGTAAGAGTGGTCAATACTTAGAACTAGTGCTTTTGAGTTATCAACATTTCACAGAATTCAAAGAGCAGAAAGAACAGGAAACCGAGTTAGGGCAATGTGACTTTAATTTCTGCTCTGTCATTTTCCAAAGCTACATGATTTGGTGGCAAATGTATTCAAGCAACTGGACCCTATTGCTATTATTTGAAATTAGGAATAGTAATTTACCAGGGCTGTTGATATTATACATTCTTTAACTGAATGGATATTGACCACATTGAAAAAATTGTACATTTATAACAATACTGTAAATATTAATTATTATAGTACTAAATATTATACATAATCTTAATTATGTATAGTATTCCATATGCCAAAAACAGTAACAATAGGTCTCATTCCCCTGACCCTGAAAGAGCCTCCAATCGTTGGGAAAGATGAGTAAAGGAAGCTGCTAAAATCTCAGGGCTGAGTGTAATAGAGACATTACTGGTGCCCGTTTGAGTAAATTGATGAACAATGGGATGACAGTGATACAGTGATACAGTGATGTATAGCATTAAGGATGACAAGTTTTAATCATTTTTAAGTCAGTGCATTATAAAGCATTTACAGTATTTTGAGGAGTCATAATGAGAGGAATTAATTTTTACAAAATTGTTTAAATCACAATAAGAATATATATGAAGTGCCTTTCACAGTAACATATTGGTGGGTGAGACACAAACGGGTGTTGGAGGGGCATTGTGGAGGGAAATGGACACTGGTTAAGGAATTACTGTTGAAATATTTTATTTTTATGCCTGAAACCTAATCATGAATAACTTTGTAATTTCATGATGACTTAATTAAAAATATCAACGACAAAAGAATAGTTAGTGTTTAAAGTGGCTGAAACATATAAGGGAAGAAATGAGGGACTCATATGTGTTTAAAATAATGACTGCTTCAGAATTAACCTTGCCCACTGAGAAAGTGGTGATCAGTGATCAATATGACGCTGTGAAATATTATAGAGTAAATTTGCCCATTGAGAGACACAGGAAGACTCAGCTCTTGCAAATATAGCCCCTGTCCTGTAGAATCCTGCCTTTTATATGTTTCACCAGTTATCAATTTAATTCTTTGGACTTTTGCTGGAGTTTGAGTTCCTTGCAAGACAGAGAAAATCTTAAGAAATGTATCTGAGCAAAGGTGTCTGTGATATACTTTTTGAAATAATCATATCCTCTTATGACCTCCTTTAAAGATGATGTCATATTTTTAGAGTTTGTTCTTTAAAATTGTCACTGGTCTTTTAAGTTCAATATACAAGATTCTTGTTTTCATCTTTCCTTTTAGGTTTTGACACTCAATGTTTGTTTAATTCATACTACGTGACAACCATGTGGTATTCACTTTTCAGTATTTTAATATAAAAATTAATCCCAGGTTTCAGTCGCTCAGATAATGAAACCAATACCTCTATAGGAAATGGTGATTGTCCAAGATTGCACAGTGAGCATATATTAGAGCAGGAATTGAAAGCTAGGTCCAAATGTCTCCAAACTACTGGTTGATTCCTATTCCTTAGGATTTTTGCTAATCTTTCCTGAGCACTTTTCACTCCATCCAACTTTTTGAAATTATGGTTATATTTTCACTGTTCTGTTAATATGTACTTCGTTGAAGTATTTTTATTTTATTTTTATTAAATTACATAGCTTTATAATATTGATTATTTTTTGATCACACTGGGTAGTGCTCAAAGATTATTTTTGGCTCTGCATTAAGAGCTCACTCCTGACTGGGCTGGTGGGACTATATGTCGTGCTGGGTATTGAACCCTGGTCAGCCCCATGCAAGTCAAGCACCCTATTCACTGTTCATCACCCAGCACTCAGTTATATATAATTTTTGAACAAATTGAATATTCTTGCCCTCTGAGAAATTCAAATTGCACTCTTTGACTTTAGTTACCTTTTCTGTTTAAATAACCTATGCAGTTGAATTTGATTTTGACCTATTTTAGATCTATCTATCAAAATACGCTCTCAGAGGACATAGGAGGTTACTGATAACAAATTGTCAGTAAATTCCTTCGAGCAAGAGGAATGCATAGAAAAAAAAACCCTCAAATTTGATATAACTGCTTACAAGCAAGTTTCCAATGGTTCCTTCTTGATGGATTAATTGATTCGCATATTTTCAAGTTATAGTATATTCATTTGGGAATCTTGACTCCCTTTTCCAATTATGTTTCTTTCCTCCTGTCTGACATAGATTGTCTAACATTTTTCTCACACGTCTGTTTTTCTGATTAACTTAATACTCTTCAAATATGGGAAGCATGTCTAATAAATTTCAATTCAACATTCTGAATTTTTTTGTGATTCCATACTGCAAATGATTCAAATATTTTAATTATCTAGATTATTTCTATAACTGGACTTTTATTACATTTATCTATCAATCTTTTTCAAATAATAACTAGAATATGGAGATAGAAACTATAGTCATGCTCATATTATCTAGAATATAGACATAGAAACTATGGTCATGCTCATATCATGTCATCAGATTTTTATACTGAGAGAAACATATGTGCGTAGCATTCCCATTTTTCAAATGAGATGCTCATGGCTTGCCCAGGTACTGTTACATTGAGGAAGATTTTTGTTGGGATTTTGACACAGATACTCTGATTTTATTACCCGTTCCCCTATCCACATCTATCTTTACTTTGAGCTTTTGCTGTCTAGCCATTCTCTCTCTCTCAACTTAATTTTAAATTTGCATGACAAAAGCTGGCATTTTTGACCCCCTACATCAGCATGCAAAACAAGCACACAATGTAAAATAATATGTATTATGCAAATGCATGTTAAAATCAAATGTCTTCTACCAGGTCCTATCTCTCTCACCTTTAATCAAGTCCCCTATACTGTGCATTCAAACCTGGAATTACAACACCCTGTAGTGAGTTACAAGGTCCTCTTCCCTTGTTCAGGCTATACTGTATGTTGTGAAAGTATCTGAAGTACCTCCACAAAAGGCATAATGGAAAGCCATCCAGCTTAGGGTATTTGTCAATTAAAAATTTCTGACTGCATCTTATATAGCAGAGGTGGTTAAAGAGGTGGTTCTAGTGATATTACACATTTCAAATAATTCAATCCTTAAAGAAATTCTAGAAGTGATTTAGTATTGTTTTTCTTATTTTAAAGACGAGGAAGCCTTAACAAAAGTAAAACAAATTTGTCCAGAGGATTAGTTAATAAGTGGTAAATTTAAGGTTTATATCCAGATAATTCTACCCCAGAGTCTGTGCTTGATGATATTTTCTGTGTCTAGTAAGGGTCGGAGTTGTAAAAGAAAAAATGGGCAAGATGTCAACTTGAGGAATGACTTAGAGTCTCAGGGACAACGAATTTCTTCCTTTGGGAAAGCCAGGAAGGGGTGTAGGGGATTAGGAACTCTCCTGCAGCCATATCATCGAAACGAGGGTATTGAACCTGTGACAGCAACATCAGTTCTAAGTCAGCAACAATGGTCCCTCAAGAGCAGTAACAATAATGCTGTCTACCAGTTATTGACTAATTCCTATGACTTTTAGCATCTCCCTATTATCAGTGAATGAGGACCCAGCATTCAACACCCTCCATAATTTAGGTCTTGCTTGTCTCCGCAAACTTGCCACATCCTTCCTCATGCTGCGCTCCGAAAATATCTGAATTCAGTTTTTCTTAATTCCTTTTCAGTTTGAGAGCTTTGGATATGCTTTTCTGCTCAGAACAATTTATGTTCACTTTTCCTAATCAATTCTTTTAACCTCAGTTCAATTGTTCTTTAGTCCAGGAGTATTTGTCTCAGCCTACAGCTTCATTGAGTTGACAGTTCTCTGCACATCTAGAACATCTTTATTTACATATGACTGCATATTTACTTTTTATAATGTGCAAGATCATTAATATATCTGTAATTCACTAAGTAGCAAAGATATTTTAGTATCTTCTATCATTTTATATTCTTCTTAGCATCCTGATTTATAGCACAGCACCAAACACATTCAAACTGCCAAAAATTTCAGGACTAAATTATGTATCAGGACTTGGTACATCATTTTTTTAATAATAAATTTATTTATTTTTAATTAATGAATCAACATGAGGGTACAGTTATGGATTTATACACATTTGTGCTTATGCTTCCCTCATAAAAGTTCGAGAACCCATCCCTTCACCAGTGCCCATACTCCACCACCAGTAAACCCAGCATCCCTCCCATCCTCCCCAATCCCATCTCCCCCCATCCCACCCTGTCACTGTGGCAGGGCATTCCCTTCTGTTCTCTCCCTCTAATTAGCTATTGTGGTTTGCAATAAAGGTGTTGAGTGGCCACTGTGCTCAGTCTCTAGCCCTCATTCAGCCCGCAACTCCCTTCTCCCACATGGCGTTCGACTACATTATAGTTGGTGATCCCTTCTCTGAGTTGCCCTTTCCCCAGAATGTGAGGCCAGCCTCCTAGCCATGGAGTCAACCTCCTGGTAGTTGTTTCTACAATTCTTCAGTGTTAGTCTCCCACTCTGTTATTCTATATTCCATAGATGAGTGCAATCTTTCTATGTCTGTCTCTTTCTTTCTGACTCATTTGGTACATCATTTTGAATCCAACTCAAATATCCCAACAACCTGAGTTTGATATTCCTAAACATTCTTGACAAATGAAGAAATCTAAGCTCAGAGAAATAGAATGACATTTAAAATAACTTAAAATGAACATGTGTAATAAGTAAGTGTGAATTGAAGGAGCAGTCGGTCGTGGTATTTTCAGTCTGGCATTGGTTCTTGGATTGTACACAGAACCACACTGCTGATTTTCCTCCTCCAAAATTAAAATGCAAATTAAGGCTTGAGAGACTGAGTAGATAATCAAGAACCAAAGATAATAAGAGCGAAGACTAGGAAATCCTTTAGATATTCCCTGTTGCTCATGATTTAGGAGAGTGCGTGTGTGAAGTGGGGGGCTTATATAACTTTAACAGGCTAGGTAGATAGTACAAATGGTAGAGATCATGCCTAATACATCCAAGGTCTTCAGTTTGACATGGCACCAGGGTCTGCCCCAACTCCTAGAAATGTTAAATATAGATCTAGAGGCCCTCTTGTATTGTTGGACTGTAGAACCACATCTCTGTCCAAGCATTGTTGGGAGTGACACCACTCCAGAGCACAATTGACTATAATATGTAGAAATATATAATTATATTAATAGTATATTTTCTATATTAAACTCAGTAGAATGGATATATACAAACTTGACTAAGACTAGGTCACAGGTATTACAGAACAAGAAATGAGAGAATACTGAAATGAGTCCTAATAGTATTGCTATTCTGGATAAGAAAATAATCACCCAATACTTTGATATACCATTAAAGATGTAGCTAGGGGCTGAATAGCACAGCAGGAAGGGCGATTGCCTTGCATGTGGCTGACCCAGGTTTAATTCCCAGCATCCCATATGGTCCCCTGAGCACCACTAGGAGAATTCCTGAGTGCAAAGCCAGGAGTAACCCCTGCTCATCGCCAGGTGTGACCCCCCAAAAAAAATGATGCAGCTAGTTGATTTGCATGCATTTTATGTTTTCTGTGGCAAGGAAAGGCATTGTTCTTATTTGTTAAGTGACAAATTAAATAATTGATTCAACTTTACAAATAATAAGTGGAAAAAATGAGACTGAAACTGTAATCCAGATTATTTGACTTCAGGTCACATATCATTACAGGAATTCTGCATGACCTTAGTAATGGAGTTTACCTCCTATGACGTGCTGACTATAAGGTACATAAACCTGGAAGAACACAACTAGAAGCAAAATAAACTCTGACAAGAATGGACAAATGATGGTATAAGAGATGGAGTAGCATTTGAACATTTGCCCCGTGATTCCCAAACATCTACTATAGCCTCTGTAGGAAGGACTTGGTTCCTGGGTGGTTTTTAAGACTAAGGTATTATCAGATTAAAGAGAAACCTCAAGTGTATTTTTAAAGCCTATTTAATGCTGTTATTCACTCACTCTAGTCCTAATAAACCTGTGAACTAGAATGTGGAGAGCCATGCCAATACATTCCTGACATTTGGACACAGAAAGAAACAAGCAAGTCAATGCTATCAGCAGGAACCGCTAAAGGGCCACCCCACATTGATTATTCTTTTCCAAGTCGAATTAGGTTGACATTATTAGACATGTGCTCTTATTAATGTGGATGAGTTGTTCTGTCTCAGAGCCACCGTTCTTGTGCCTTGTCTCTCAGTTGCTGATGGGTCTCTGACAGCATAATAGGCCACTAGCAACTCCAGAATAATTTGTTTACTATTCTTATAGAACAGATCTTAAAGACAGCAGTGATCTCTCAGAAACACTTAGATTCTAAACAGAGGCTTTCATCACCTCTCTGTTACTGCCTGAGCCAGGATTAAATATCAGGAGAAATAAATGCATGGCCTTAAACAAAACTATAGTGATCATCGACTGAAATCTTTTTGAAAAAAAGGTTATACTACAGGCACAGAAACTAAGTCAAGTCCCTTGGATCAGGTTTCAAGGAAATTTTTTTTAAAGTGAACCTCTACATGGAACAAATGAATAAACCATGATAGAAATTGCGGAATAATAAAATTAAAATAATCAAATCATTCTTAGGTGATAATTATGTTCTGGACTCTGACCAATTTTTGCAGATGAAAGAGTACGGGGCAGAAAGTTAAGTGGCGAGGGTCCTCATCCTAAATTGATCCTTTGATTAGTTTTGTGGCCACTTATCCGTCAAGCTACTTAATCTCTTTAGGGTTTAATTAGTCATCTGTTACAGAGAAATGTTTATAATGAAGAAGCACTGGAGGTGGCCCTGATAGCAAGTGGAATGAATGCTATGTATTATTTCTCTGAACCCTCATTGTATTTATTTAGATATAAACCGAACTCTATTCTTAGGTCAAAGAAAGAATGCTTCTTATGAATGCCAAAGTTTTCTTTTAACTTATGTTTGGAACCTGCCTCTCATTCCCTTGGGAAGCTCTAACCTGGGAAATGAGTTGATTTCTCTGAGCTACACAAATAATGACAATGGATTGTCAATTATTGTCTACCTCACAAGTATCCTGTAAGGATAAATGAAATTTAACTTAAAACAATGCTTGGTACATTTAAAATACGTAATATATTTTTACTCTTACTATTTTTGGCTCTTTTTTCTTCCACATAATAGAAATTTTCAACTATCAATCATCTTTAAATATTCATGTGCAATGTAAATTATCCATTATATGTAATTTTACAATGTTAGATATTTTATTATCATTAAAATGATTCATGTTTTTTATTTTACATTAAGTGAAATACAGTATTACTCTTTCTCTTTTGTCTGATGTAGTGTGCTTACATTTCTTGAGGTGATATTGGTGAGTCAAAACAAGTCAGTATACTTCATCTTATTTATCAGTTATATCTCAAATAGAAAACTCAATAAATTATAAGCATATTAAATAGAATATAGTATTAGTAAACATTTTAGCCACTTTTCCTGCTTTAGCTATTAATAATATTATTTTTCAACTTTTTCCCAAGGTGATTAAGATGTAACATTCATTTTATTCTACTTTAATAAAAAATCTAATAAAAATCACCAAATGTACTATATGAATAAGAATGAATATTAGTGATTATATTTAATATCCCATTTTATTTTTCTAATCTTTATATGCCTCCCATAATTATTTTAAGTCATATTTCTAAACACAAAGGTTATAAGAGTTCATATTTAGGAATTAGAGTCTGACCTCACTTCTTGGCATTCTCAATGTCTGGGCAGAGTGCATACATAGACATTACTTCAGCCTTATATCCTTATATGTAACCTGATTATTTTTTTGCCTATTGTTCTCTCATTCACTTTCTGTGAACATATCCTTTTGGGCAATTTGGGTAACAAGCTATCAAAAAATACTCCAAAGTGTTCTCCTATAAATTATCTCAACTATCACAAAAACTTTTGTAAATAACAGTGCTGAAACACATACATGTTTATGAGTTAGCTATACTTGGCAGCTAGAGATGAAAAAAAAGTATTACTTGGATTTTTTTCTAATGAATCATTTCTAGAAAAGAGCACACGTTATTTCTGTACTGTGTTTTAATTCCTCACTCTACTGCATCAACATTACTTAAGCTTACTTGTCATTGTATATTTGTTTGGTCTCTACTATGGACTGCTCCAGAATATATGTCTTTATTATTATTATTCCTTAATATTTTCAGTGTCTAGTTTATTGCTTAGAATACAATAATAAATCACAACTTAATGTTTTATATCATTGGAAGTTGAGAGAACATGTGTGAAAACAATGGCAAAGTCTTCCTTATATTGTATTTAAAGCAGCAAATGTTTCTTGTGAGTCCCTGGATTATTTTTACTTCCAAGCTATAAGAGATGGGACTATAAATTGTTATAAATTTCAATTGTGTTTTTAAAAGCAGTTACTTAAATTTACCATCACTATCATCTTTAGATAATAGACATATAATTATAAAATTGTGTACATTAAATATGTGGTGTTTCTTGCTTATAAAGCTTCACAAAATCTACTAAAATAAGAATGGAGAGAAAACCTTTTTTGTATAAAACCCAAAAAATGTTACCAAAATAATTTGTTACAATTTTCTCCTCCACTTAAAGAGATTTGTAAACTGGAAGATAAATGAGATATACTAAATGAATAATATTCCATATTCAAATTACTATGAATTGAATACAAAGAATTATCCAACTTTTCAGGGATAAGACAGAATCATCAAATATTATAATCAGAGAAGGCTTGACAAACCTGTGAAATAAGCAACAGTATAAGAGATATAACAATATATAGAAATGGACAAGGAGGAAATAAGTGTGAGAGTCTATGCAGAGTCAATAGCATTAGAGAGTAGCAAATTCAAAGAAGCAACCATTTTTAATAAAGGGTGGGTATTTATATGTTAACTAGTTTGTAGGGTTTATATGATATGAGATGGAGTAGAATCTATATGCAGAGGTTGTCCAGATACATATTTTCTTGAATAATTGGAGTACATAGCACTTGAATGATGATCCTTTGTTTGGGTGCAAAGGTGACTAATCTGGTATAAGAATGCATGGATATATGTGCATGTATATAATGTAAAATTTTAATAGTGTTAGGAAACATTAAGAATTAAAATTATTTAAGGTATCAGATCTGAGTCTGCCATATATAAATCAAGTTTTTAAATCCTCATCCCAAAACCACTGCAGGCAAAATATAGCAGTGGACTTATTTATCAGGTGTTAAATAAGAATATCTGATCATTTTATGCAATTCTCATGTCCTGATGTTAATTTTATTTTATATTATTTTGTTATTTACTTTTGAACCACATCCACTGGTGCTTAGGGTTTACTCCTGGCTCTGTCCTCAGGGGCCACTCCTGGGGTCTCCAGGGACTATGCGTGGTGCCAGGGTTCAAAACTAGATCAGCTCTATGCTATGCAAGTGGCCTAACATATCTCTTCAACCCCTGATTTTAACTTTATGCCAAAGTAATCTTATTCAGAACATGCCATTTCTTATTATATAAAATCTTTGTTTTATTAAAAGCAGGAATGTGTTGAAATAATTTTAATTCCTTTTTGAAAAATTAATGCAGTCGCATTATATACAATTAGAAATGTAAATAAATATCTGAGGTAAAAATTCTCTCTTTTTACTTACAAGCCAGGAATACTCACTGAGATTAATTTATTTCTAGTTCTCTGTAAATATTAGAGAGATATTATATAATACATATACAAGCACCTACAGATGTTTCCTCCTTTTTAATATAAAGGCATACAGGTGAATTGCCCTGCAGCTCAAATCAGGAGAGTTTGCCAACATATATCTGTGATCCCTTCAGATCACTACCAAAATAGTTTTTCCATTCCTTTTAATATGTTATATTGTGTGGGAATATCATAATTTCTTTAAACAATATTCATTATTGAGCATTTAAATTTTATCTAATCAGTAAATAACTATATATCTTCTAATATTCTTGGATATTTGAGTTCATATATATTTCCAGGTGTTGGGTTGCTGAGTCAAAATACATTAATAACTTTATTTTATAGATAATGCACAATAACCTGTTAGAGTATTTGCTCCAATGTGCCCTCCAAGCACCAAATTAAAAGAATGACAGTTTTTGTAGAGGTTTTGAACGGCCATCATGTTTGGTCTATGGTCTATTTTTGGCATGCATCTTTCAACCTGAATGGGTCTATTGCAAACTGCAATAGCCAAAAGGAGAAAGGGAACAAAAGGGAATGCCCTGCCACAGAGGCAGGACGGTGTGGTGGGGATGGGGTGGGGGTGGTGGGAGGGATGCTGGTACCATTGGTGGTGGAAAATGGGAACTGGTGGAGAGATGGGCACTTGATCATTGTAGGATTGAAATGCAAGCATGAAAGTTTGTAAGCCTGTAACTGTACCTAATGGTGATTCACTAATAAAAAAAAAAAAAGAAAAGAAAAAAAAAAGAATTGAACATAGGAAAAAAAAGAATGACATTTTCTAACATCTCTAAAAATTTATATTAATATTTTAATCAACATAAATTTAGTTAATTAACATGCAATCTTTGTCTAATATTGTCCATATACTTTTCTTCAACCAATTTATTTTAATTCTGATGTTTTGTGATCATTGCCATTTTCAGGATATTATAAAACTTTCAATATATTGTTGCTTTAATTTATTATTGTTGCTACATTCTATTTCCAAGTAATAGAATAAATTCATTTTCTTTTTAAAATATTTGTTCTGCTTTTGCTTAATTGTTATGAAATAATATGGTTTGTATTATTTTTATGCTTTTATGTTAGAAATAATATTTATATTTTCCTAATAATAATATTTAGACTCTGTTGTGGAACATCTGTGAAATGTTTACTTCCAATTATTAAGCTACAGGGGTTGAAATATCTTTATTATATCTAATTTTTCAATTATATTGAGTAAGTCATTTCTGTAGTTAATTATGTCCTCTTGGCCTTTCATGGAAAGGAAAATTACAACCCATTATTAATTTTTCTGCATGTTTTTCTAAATTATCCGTTTATGACTATTAAATATGTATTTTTGTTTAATTTTAAAAGAATTATTTTAACCACAGTGATTTGCAGTTTCTAATACTGTCAATGGTAGAATTTCATGCATGCAGCATTCCAATTCCACCATTTCACTCAGTGTGCCCACTTGTCTCCTCAAATTAAGAAATTACATTTAGTTTATTCTGTTGTCTTTCTTTTTTTTTATTTTAAATATTGGTCAGACCCAGCTATATTCAGAGGTTACTACTCCTAGCTTGGTGCTCAGGGATCATTGCTATCAGAGATCACATCTATCAGAGTTCAGAGGTTCATACAGGTATCAAGGATTGAACCCAGATTGGACATGTGCAATGCAAGTACCTATTTTTCTGACCCATCTTTCTTAGTGTTGAGCTTGTTGGAGTCACCATAATTATTATTCATTATTTAAATTATAATACTTATTAATTTTTTGTTAAAAAGATGAGTTTAAATTATTATTTATACTTTCTAATCTCTTTGTCCTTTCAATCTTTCTCTTTCACATCATTTGTTAAGTATTAGGGTCTGAAACTTAATTTGCACTTCTGAAATTATTGCTTCTGATGCTTTTGTGTAATCAGAGAATGCTTTTCTCAGGTTAAGGTCATAAAGCCCAGGGCTGGAGCAATAGCACAGCAGGTAGGGCATTTGCCTTGCATGCAGCCGACCCAGGTTCTATTCCCAGCATCCCATATGGTCCCCTGAGCACCGCCAGGGGAAATTCCTAATTCCTGAGTGCCAGAAGTAACTGCTGTGCATTGCTGGGTGTGACCCAAAATCCAAAAACCAAAAAACAAAACAAAAAATAAAAAGATAAAGTTTATAAGGCCATACATATTCTTTACAGTAGATTTGCTTAGTCCCTTATTTATCTCTATCTATTGCATATATTAAAAATTCTATCAAGTCATACTATTACAACACTATCATATAGAAGAGTAAAACTGGAATTTTTGAGAGAAACATTAAGCTTATATCCTGGAAGTAATCAGAGCACAGAGAAATTAGCAATATAAAATAATCAGAGTCATTTTTATCAATATGTAAAAATAGACATTCTGGGGTCTTATACTGAAAAGTGTCTTTACTTAAATAAATGTTCATCATTTTGCCTTTAAAGATTTGCTTTGTGAATAGTCCAGAGGGAATAAGCAAGAGAGCTCAAAGCCCTAGCTCTCAGATGAAATTTGAAATTCCAGATTCCCCCATGCTGATTACTCCAAACTTCTTTTTAGAACCTATGTAAATATAGGTGCCATCCTTTGCCCGACAAAGAGACTTGGAGAGACAGGAAAAGTTGGAGATGAGCATGTACTTAATGGTGTCTTGTGGTAGAAGAAACAGTTATCCCTGACCCAAAGGTGCAGTATAAAGATACATTAGGCAGTTGTTGTAGTGTCTATTGCTCACATAGAGTGCACATACCATTTGTGCCCTGAAAGAGCCTCCAATCATTGGGAAAGACGAGTAAGGAGAGGCTGCTAAAATCTCAGGGCTGGGATGGATGGGGAAGTTACTGGTGCCCACTAGAGCAAATCGATGAACAACAGGACGACAGTGATACAGTGAGAACAGATGGTACAGTTCCTTAGGGGTCACTCATCCTTCATAGACTGGAAGGTAAGCCCAGGGGTAAAGGATTCTGACTTTTCTACTGAAACCCTAGTGTGGTTTACCTGTTAAGGCAGCTCCATCAGCAGGCAAGAGTTGGTCCCCTATTTGAGTCACGAGGAGGACTTAGGAACAATTGTGTGGGTCTGTATTTACCTTGTAAATATTCTTCTGTTTGAAGGTAAGGTATTTAAGAAAACATAGTGCTGGCTCAGTGACAATAGAAAAAAGTAAGATATATATGTGTGTTACACGTTAGCACTTTGAATGGGGTGTTTTATTCTCTTTTTTCAGAAGTAGGGTGCCAGATATTTATTTAGCTTTGAACTCCTCAAATTATATTATCTGTCCTGAAAGTAATTTTGATACACACAGATCACTTTACTGTAAACTTTAGGGTATATGTGTCAGAAATTACAATGTCAGTGATCAAAATCTTTATCTCGGGTGATAGTTGAGGATGTGAAAGATGCATGATATGATCCCCTTTCACTTGCTTTATTTCCTTGCTTCAATAGGCCAATGTCTTTATAAATTAGCCCTTGATTCAATTTAGCGGGAGCATATATATACCTTACCTATAGTATATTCTACTTTAAAACCTTTGCATCTTTACACAGACTGCCACCTTTGTGCTGAATACAAGGCTTCATATTTAAAAGTTTGGAAGTAGATGCAGAGACTAGTAAATGCCAAATGGAGATTCCACTTTATTTTACTTTTACTCATTTGTTTTATTGTTGCATTGGGGGGAATCACATCCAGCTGTGCTCAGGGCTTTCTCCTGGCTCTGTTCTCAGGGATCATTCCTGGTGGCGCTCTGGGATCCATTTGGGGTGACAAATATTAAAACCAGCTTGTCCACATACAAGGCCTGTGCCTTGTTGACTATACTATCTCTCTGCCTCTCCCACCCCCATGTGAAGCCAAACATGTATGCATGTTAAACAAAAAAATCAAAATCGTAATAATCATATAATCATGTTCATGTGTAACTTCATTTGGAAGTTACATATTCATGTGGCTGCTAAAAGTATGATATCACCAAAGGCTATAGGGAAGACATGGCTGATTATTGCATAGTTGCCATAGGCAAGGTATGTGCAGTGCTAGAATTTTATATATGTGACTAATTTCTCCCTGCACTCATATCAAGTATCATTAATACAAGTATAATCCAGTTATAGACAATGAAATTGACCCTAAGGTACTTTCGGTTGTTCACCAGTTTCACTCCACTGGTTGGCTTTCAATGGCAAATCTCTTTGACTATAGCATTCCACTTTCAGACTGTGCCTCAAAAGGACATCCATTTCTATTGTTTCCCATACATTTAACAACTAAAGAACTTTCACATCTAGTAACTCATTTGATCTTCACAAAAGCCCTTGGTAGAGAGATCTCCTCCAGAAAGGGGAGTTGAGGACACAGAACAGGTGAAGAGCTCAAGTTCATTATCCATTCACAAGTGTAGCCTCCTCTGATCTCAACTTGTCTAGTAAATGAATGGACTGGAAAATAACTGTATAATCAAAGCGTGATTTGTCCAGGGTGGTACTGTATGAATAATTTATGTAACATAAATACTGCTCGATGGAACACTTAAATAAACCCTTGATCAGATGCCTGTTATTATCTGCTGGCAAACAACCAAAAAATAAAATGAAATTTGGGCAAATTCCATACACACTTGGTAAAGGCCACAGAAAGTGGAGGAAGAACACACAAACGGGGAAACTATTGTGGGTTTAGAGTGAAGTGAATTTAGATTTCTGAGACTGCTGGAAGCCCATTATAAAAATAGTCTAAAGCTTTGCCACATATCGTAGCGTAAAATTACATGCAGGGAGTGTCATTGCAGATAAACCGGAGTATCTTTTAGACTGTGGTACAGGAGTTGGGTACTGCATATCATTTCAGCCTGTAGTGAGTGTTTCTCACATCCTTACTGGACTCCACATCACTGTATGTTTGATAAATGTGTGTCTGTTATAGTGTATATGTGAGAATTCATGGAACATAAAATTATTGATTTCTCCTAGAATCTCAAATCATAGAATCCTCACCTCAGGCTCTATGACTGATGTGGGCAACTAAAAGCAGCCCTCACAGAGAAACTATAAGCTGACTGAAACAAAACGAGGAAGACAGTCAAAGGAAGAAATACTGAGTATCCCCAACTCCAAGGCCATTGGGCAGATGATACATTGGGGGTGTCATGAAAATTTGTACAACAACATGTTGTCTTTTTCCCCACCAGTTCTCCACATTAATCATGCAGTGAAAATCCCTCCCAAATAACAGCTTTCATTCCTGACTTCACAATTTCTCTAGACTCGACGCTCTGAGTCACCGGCTGTATCTGTTCAGGGTTTTCCATCACTTCAGTGCTCATCATACACACTAACATGTATGCTGATAAGCCAGACCCTTTCACCTCTGACCTGTCTTTGGAAATGTGCCTGATGGGTCATAATACCTGCAGTGACTTATGCTTCAATATTCATAAGACTCTGAACTATGTGGGTTTTCTGGAATCGTGGTCTGTTCTGATCATAGTAGTAACATTTAAGGCATCTTCCTGAAAAATAAGCTTGAACTTCTTGAAGGCTAATAAACAATGATTATTTTCCATTTATAAATTTGCACTTATTTTTTTTTATATTTTATTTTTATTAATTGGGGGTACTGTATTATAAACTGTCCATGATGGTTTTCTCTGTACATAATTTCAACATCACATACATCACCCATATACACCATGTATATACCTCCTTCCTTCAAGGTCCCCAAGGCCCCTTCCTCTTAATGTCCCCATCACTAACAAGTTTTGTGGATCTATTATCACCAGTCCTGTTGTATTTTTTACTTACTACCTTGTTGGGTATCTTTAAATGCCATGTACTGAATAGCACAGTGGGTAAGGCATTTGCCTTGCACGGGATCGACCCAGGTTCAATTCCTCTGTCCCTCTCGGACTTCCCGGCAAGCTCCTGAGAATATCCTGCCTGCACGGCAGAGTCTGGCCAGCTACCTGTGGCATATTCGATATGCCAAAAATAGTAACAACAAGTCTCACAATGGAGACGTTACTGGTACCCGCTCGAGCAAATCGATGAACAACGGGATGATAGTGCTGTAGTGCTATATTGAATTTAAACGTGCCTTATCCAGTTACAAAACAAAAGAAATTAATTAGCCCCTGTCACTGTTTGGCTTTCTTAGAACTCTCAAGGATTACATTTGAGTTACTTATTTTGGTATGTTATTTCTCGGTATTTTTCATTTTAATTCTTAAAGACACTAATTTCCCAATCTAACTTCTAATATCTTCCTTAGATTTTCCTTGAGTTGACAGTCTCCTTGTTAGGGCTGTCTCAAACAAGAAATATTGTTCTCTCTCTAACTGTAAGCCTCAAGATTTTATCAAAGAGGGACTCTACCTAATTTTTCTACTCAGAAACTCATGTCAGTAAAATCAATTCATTATCTACCTCTCGCCACCCCCTTCAGAGAGAACTATAGTTGGTATTCTCATTATGTTTTACTTTACTTAGCATAGGTATTTCTGTTCACACACACACAAAAAAAATTTAGCTTAGTGAAGTTTGTTTTTGTTACTTGTTTTGGTCTTGGAGATGCACCCAGTGATGCTCAGGGATTACTCCCGACTATATACTCAGGGCTCACTCCTCACAGTGCCTAGGCCATATGCCAAATTGGCGATCAAATCTAGGTCAGTGGATTCAAACTAAGCTTTTCACCTCTGTAAAAGTATTACGCGCTAGCTTAGTGAAATATTATGAAGTGATTATTTATAGTGATATCATTTATGTCAAAGAAAATAAAGAGGACTAAGAATCTTTTGACTAGGCACTTATAACTGCCTTCTCCCATCCTTCTTTCTCAAAGTATTACTACATCCCATACCTGTTGCAGTAACCACTTTTCTTTTATGTCTTCTTTTATAGAAAACATCAATAAATATAGTTAAAAGATATATATATATATACTTTATAAATAGAATTATTTATTTTGGTTCATTTTTTTGCTCCATATTATATCCCTTTGAGAATATAATAAGGGTAATAAACACTAACCAATGTGATTCTTACTACCTCTGCTGCTACAGCATGGCAGATTATTGGGTAATTTGAGGGGTTGTGCAATGAGACTTGTCTATCACTAGCTAACATTTTTTTTTTAATTCCACTATCTTGTGTCTTTTCTGTTTAGCAGTAAATAATCTCCACATAGGTATAAATTTATATTCTACATCGTCTGGCTTAGTCCTATAGCTCAAAGTTGCATAATTTTTACAGTTAAACTTGCCCATTAACTTCAGTACAGTTTACTAAAATTGAACTAGAATCTAAGATGAAATAAGGCAAATGGGACTTTTGGTAAAATTAAACATAGCATAATTTTTTTGTTTTTTAAATTTCACCATGAGATAGTTACAAGCTTTTATATTTGGTTTACCATCACACCATGACCAAACACTCATCCCTCCACTAGTGCACATTCCCTACCACCAATATCCCCGGTATATCGCCCATTTTCCAAACTCCCCTTGCTTCTATGGCAGACAATATTCCCCATACTCTCTCTCTACTTTTAGGCATTATACCTTGCAACACAGACACTGAGAGGCCATCATATTTGGTCCATTATCTACTTTCGGCACACATCTCCCATCCCGGATGATTCCTCCTGCCATCAGCCAAAATCTGGAAACATAGCATAAATTTCAAACAGGTGTTTGCCATGTTTTGTCAATGTTCTCATGACCTGGCTCCTAAAATTTGAAGAATTATTGAATTACTCCTGTCTTCATTCCCAAAATTGAGAGTGATAATCTGATAATTCCTATCTCCTGAGTCTCAGAAACTATTTCAGTAAATATTTTTCTTATTTTTATTTGGTCAATGTTTAGCTTTTATAAGATACAAACCAACAATTTTCTTCTTGTTGTTATTGTATGGGGGCCATTCCCAGTTGTGCTCAGGGCTTCTTCCTGGCTCGATGCTGAGGGATCACTCCTGGCAGAGGGATCATATGGGTTGCCAATGACTGAACCAGGGTCAGCCGTATGCAAGGGGAATGTTCTACCTCCTGTACTATTGCTTCAACTCTTCCAGCCAACATTTTCATTAGACTTAGAGATATATTGAGGCCTATTCTGGTTACTATGTTAATATTTTACCTTCATGATTCCACCTTCACACTTCATATTTTTCTGTCACAGTCTAGTGTACTATATATTTTGATTAACTAATCTGTCTTTTATTTCTCTCCTTATTAAACTTCCAATGGGCTAGAAATTTGACAATATGTAGCCTTAGTCTCTAGAGAAGTGCATGGCATATAGAATGTTCTCAATAAATTGTCAGCCCAAGGGAGAAAGAGAGAGAGAGAGAAAGAGAGAGAGAGAGAGACAGACAGACAGACAGACAGACACAGAGACAGAGACAGAGAGACAGGGAGAGACAGAGAGAGAGACAGAGAAGAAAAGCTCCTGCCATAGAGCCATAGAAGCAGGCTGCAGGGGGAGGTGGGGGCGATGGCAGGACACTAGGGACATTGTTGCTGAGAAATATAAACTGGTGGTGGTTGGGGTTTGAAACTGTATGACTTAAAACTAATCATGAACAGTTTCATAAGGGCCTATCTGACAGTGATTCAATAAAATAATCTATGAAAAATATAAATAAATGAAGTAATTATTGACAAAATGATCATCTAAGTTAATAAGAAAATGTATTGATTACTAAATTATGTACTCTAGTTATGGAAATTCAGTTAAGTTAGATGATAGAAAAAATAACATCTAGTCTGAAATGAAGTACATTTAATAAGTATGTAACATATTTTCAAATAAAATTGTATCCTTAAATATATATATATATATATCCTGGAGAAATAAAGTTTTCTCCATAATGCCTGTTCTGTCACTCAGAATAAAGGATCTCAAATGCAAGTTCCTAGGACCCACCCCAAGGTGAGTAAGTTAGAGTCTAGAAGTGGGATTTAAGCATTGTGCATTTTAATAAGCTCTCTGAGGGATTCAAATACATAGTCAAATTTCAGAAACATTGATTTTTAAAAAAAAATTAAACTGAATCACCATGAATTTCAAAGCTACACAATGATTATTGAGTTCAAGTGTGCAATGTTCTGAAACCAGTCCCTTCACCAGTGTTCATTTCCCTCCACCAATTACCCCTCTTACCCTTTAGCCCCACTATAATCCCACTTTCAGCATTCCATTCTCCTCCAGAGTGACAACTTTTCTCCACCAGTGTTATATTATACCCTCCTCTGATCTAGCCTGAGCCCCCGACATACCTGCCTCTACTAGAAACCAGTCCTCATGTTCTCATCCTCATTGTATCTATTCCTTTGGGGAATTTGTTGTTATCCTACTATGTTTCTTTATAACACAAATATAAGTGAGATAATTCTGTGTCTGTCCCTCTCTAGCTTCACTCAGCATAATGTTTTCCAGATTCATTCATGTAGCAGCAAATTGTATGACTTTATCTTAATGTCAAGAAGTATTCTATTGTATATCTACTAGAGTTTATTCATCTAGTCATCTGTTTTTAGACACTTGGGTTGTTTCTAAATTTTAGATATTGTGAGTAGTGCTGCAATGAACACAGGAGTTCAGATGTCTTTTCTGCATTGTGCTTTGTGATCTTAGGATATATTCTAAGGAAAATATTACAAGTTGTGTTACTGAATCATATGGAACCTCAATTTCCAACTCTTGAGTAATGTTCATATTATTTTCAAAAAAAGGCTGGACAATGTATATTTCCACGGCAGTGAATGAGGTTCCGTTTTTTCCATGTCCACACCAACGCTGTTTTTGTTCATTTTGATGAGTGTTGCTCTCTGTGGTGTGAAGTCATATCATATTGTTGTTTTGAGTCGCCATTTCCTGATCATCAAAGCAGAGCATTTTTTCCCTCATGTCTTTTGGACATTGTATTCCTCCTAGGAAGACGTTTCTTTTCATCCCTTCTCCCCATTTTCGATGGAGTTGCATGTTTTTTATAAAGTTATGTGAGTTCTTTTTATACTTCAATATTAACCATTCACCAAATGAATGTTGCTCAAATAGTTTCTCCCAGTCCGTGGGTTATCTTTATATCCTGGTCATCATTTCCTTTGACGTGCAAAAACTTCTTACATTGATGGAGGCCCATTTGTGTTTTTTGCTTCTACTTGATTAACCAGTGGTGTTGCACCTAAAGATGCTTCTAGCTTCATTGTCATGAAGAAAATTGAGAGTTCTGTCGATGTTTTCCACTACATATCTTATGGATTTGGTAAGATACTGAGGTCTTTAATCCATTCAATTTGGCTTTGTGCATGGCACTACCATATATTTTGAAAAACAATCATTATTTTTTTAAAGTCATTTGTTACTAATTCTAAAAGTAACAAAAGTCTTTTTTAATATTTTCCTTTATGTGTGAAAAATGTTTTATACACACACACACACATATATATATATATATATCATGCTCACACTATATGCACACATATAAATAGATAAAAGTTAAGTATATGGGCTTTAATATTATGATTACTGAAGACCATCTTAGCAGCAGTTCTAAGCCTGCTTCATATTGTCATCTGTATAAACTTCCTGTCAAATCATGTTTACACCTGTCCCTTTCAGAGGACACCTTTGTCACTGGAGTGATTTAAGAGAGAGTAAAAAGGATTCAAAATTAATGGTCCTTGTTTCCCTTAAGTGAGTGACATGACAGACAGTTTACTTCATGAACCATTATGACCCAATATTCTTGTGGGAATTTTGCGCTTTAGTGATAGAATATAGAAAAGCATATTTTTAAAGGAAGAAACTTAGTGGAAAGTGAAGGAATACTTGGTACTTAATCATAAGTCATCCTTCTTAATCTAAATTCCCTGTTTCATAACTGTGAAGAATGAGGTACATGATAATTAGGAGAAATAAGAAAGATGACGGGGAGAATTAACATTTGCTAAGTGCTGACTTTGGAACTTATGTGTGTACACACATTCATATACTTATATGCATGTTTTATATCCATAAATCATATGGCAGAGCCTGGCAAGCTACCCATGGCGTATTCAATATGCCAAAAACAGTAACAATAACAGATCTCATTCCCCTGACCCTGAAAGAGTCTCCAATTGTTGGGAAAGACCAGTAAGGAGAGGCTGCTAAAATCTCAGAGCTGGGACCGATGGAGATGTTACTGGCGCCCGGTCAAATAAATCGATGAACAATGGGATGATAGTGATATATGATCCATAAATCACATATTAAAATTATCTATCTTAGAGATGGAAATAAAGTTATAGAGGGCCATGTAACTTGTCCTGGATAACTTTTCTAATAAATGGAGTGAATGTTTGGAAGTCAGGTCTGACTTCCAATACTCTTTCAAATATAAGATATAAAATGTTTTCATCTAGAATCTGGGAGACTGAAAAGTGTCAGAATCACTACATTTATCATAAGATGCAGTTGAGTCATGCTGGTTTTCATGCCTTGAAAATAAATCTAGCTCTTTAAGACCTTAACACTTTCTGTTTTGTAAGCCTGGAACACTCTACCTCCTGGTGTTTGTGAAGTTGGCTCTTCTTGTGATTTTTTTTTCATACTGTAACCATATCAGTTTCCTGGACCCAGAGTTAAGGAATGTCTACATGTTTTTCCCTCATCTTACCATAATTACCATAATTCATTGTTATCTTGGCACATATTGAATGAAATGAGTTATAATAAATAATAAATAAATGAGTTATCAATTGAATAAGCAATGACAAATACAAATATTATATTCATTTTCTGACCAGAATAGAAATTTATTAAGAGGAGAGAGTTTTCTTCACCCACTGTCATATGCCTGGTACTTAGAGTAATTCATGGCACATCGTAGGCACTTGGATTTAGGTACATTGCATGAGCTATAGCAGAATGAAAGCACTTTTAATTTTGAGAATTATGGGACTAAATTTTATTTAGTGAATGCAAAAAATGTTTGGTGAAGCAAGGGTGAAGGAATTATTACTGTCTTGGAAAGTTTAAAACAGGAAATCACATTAATGAACATTCAAAAATGTTTGTGTTGGACACTAGGGCATTGGTTCTCCAACTTAAAACTGCCAGAAGAGATTAAAACAAACAAGCACACAAAATATTCTTAAAATATATTCTAAATCTTCTGATTTAATTGATCTTCAAAGTGACCTGAGTGTTGAAATAAGCAATGCCCTTTCTATCACTGAATTATGCATCTGGCTAGATTTGAGTACCACTAGTCTGTGGAGACAGCACCACCTTTAGTGGATGAGAGAGTCTGATGAAACCAATTGATGGAGCAACACTGCTGCAAGGGGAGTGAAGTCTAATGACAATCAGTGATGACTTGAGAGCTCTTTAGAGCAAAATAGATTGCTCCCTAGGCACACTGTGTATACCAAAGTATAAGAAGCAGAGCAAAGAAGGAAGGGGGGGGGGATGAGGTGTGTGGGGAGGATAGGAGCTGAGAGAGGCAATAATAGAGAAAAGATCTTTTGAAACCAAAAAACTTTCAACTAAAAAAAAGAACAAAAGTGCACCAAAGAGGTGTCAGAGAATTCTTGGAAAGTGGAGAAGCAACAGGACACTTTTCAGAGGTAGGTGAAAACAAGTGTTTTTGAAAAACTTATGCTTTAAGTTGTGTATAATTGTGTATAAACACTGTGTATTTTACAGAGAAAGAAGATATTTTAGAAAAACTGGTTTTGTAAGAGCTTAGGAATTGTGTGATTGAACCAGCTCATTTTAGAGATGAGGAAACTAAAATGCAGAATAGTTACTCAATCTATCCCAAAAGAAGAATAAAACACTGCTGGGGCAGAATCTAGACTACCATGTCAGTCTGGAAACTTGCAGGAAAGTGTCAAACATTTCAGAAAGTGACATTCATGGAAATAAGTTACCTAATTGGAAAAGTCTCAGAAAAATGATGTGATGTAGGGATAAAAGCCTACACTAATGAAAATACATTATCTTGTTAGATGGCAACAATAGATTTAGGTGTGTAATCAGACAAACTCAGGTCTTCTTTATAAAATTGCTTATCCGAACATATTTGGAGACCCATGCGTTGAGTCTACTCACTATATCTTAAATGTCGTATAGAAGTGTAGATTGTGGAATAAGAAAGACATGGGAATTAGTCATAATGAGTTATTCAGGAATTTCAGTATATTCCTAAACTTGACCATCTACAATTTATTTGCAGCTTTTAAAAAAAATATCATATGCATTGATGATCTTTGCTTTGAAGTAAAATTTAAACATTTCATAAGCCACCTGGGATTACTTTAGCTAAGTCTGCATCAGGCAAAGACTGACCATTGAAATCATGTATCATCTTTGCAAAGAATGGATGCAGAAGTGCAACATTTCCTCCCCAGCTGCTCGCCAGCACACATTTTTTGCATTCTTTTCCAGCTTCCCATATTTATTTCTATCCCTAAAATATTTTAGAGGCTTTCTCCTTTCTCTAGATTTGCTTCCATTGAAGTCTGCACTGTCAACACAATTACTACTTGTGTCTAGCTTCCTGGACTTTTGTCATCACCGAGGAGAGATGCAAAACAGAGAGTGTGCCTTTGTGGTCAAATGCTGAGTTGCATTTTAGCAGTCAACACTTTGGAAACTTTCTCTGTATTTTATGTTTACAGATATAACCTAGGAAATGAATTTAGGAAGTCAAACCTTCTGAGTTATCCAATGCACTCAGCTTTTACAACCCACATCGGGTCCTGAAGTTTTCCTTCCTACTGCAATTGATGTTGATCTTTCCCTTATATGAGCATCAGCTGAGTTTTATAGTGTGTACAAAACAATTTAGCACTTAGCTCTAATTAAACGAGGTTAAATAAAATCACTTCTGTAGAAGTGCCTGCTGTGAGCTGTATGAGACAGATGCACGACACTATTACCACCATTAATTAGATTAATTGGCTTTTGTATGTTCATTTTTCCTCCTCAGCTCTTTTGCTACCTTTCTACTGGAAGTTTCATATCAGTTCATTCATAATGAGAAGAGAGGGGATGCTAAATAGCTGTGGATTTATTAAAGATGGAAAGTATTATTTAGTGGGCCTGATTTGTGGCTTTGTTTTATTAGTTAGTAGTCTCATATCTTCCTGCCGACATTTTATCCTTGAAAATTCTCACTTATCCCTGTGAAGGGAACAATTCCAGAAGTGTCTCTAGCTATATTTAGACAGCCAGAAATGAAATACTGTAACATGATTGATAACCCTAAGTCCAGGGAAATGATATTACTAATTAAATCGTGAAACATTAGGCAGGCTGTCAAGCACAGATATATTTAAAGTCGTAATGGCTTTTGCTTATTTTTAAAGTGTTTGCATATTGAATAATTCTGGCAAAATTGTATCTATTTATCAGACCAAGTATGAAGTGTTCATATCCATCTCCAAAGTATCTACAAACACAACCAGCATTTTTAAGAGAAACCCAAGCACCCAAACCAATCCATGTTATCTTACATTCTTTATTTCCAGTCCTCCTGTGAATCTGGGCTTCACTTCACTTTAGAACTAGAAAATTAGAAATCTGGCATCTCACAGAGGCACATATGTATGATAATTTGAAGTAGAAGGAAAAGATGAAATAACAGAGCTACAATTTACTGATTGTCATATTCATCCTGGGTTATTCACCTTACTGGTCCCATTTTACAGATGAGAAAATTCAAATACAGAGATGATGATCATAGCAGAACAAAATTTATATTTTCCTGTATAACTCATATAGTAAGCAAAATAAGATCTTGTTTCAAAATGAGGCTTTAAAATGGTGATGGCAGTGCTCCTATTGGCCTAATTTTATTTCCTTTGAGATATTGTTTACTCTGATGTACTCTGTATCTAAATCATGCTTATTAAATATTTTATATGTGATGATAATAATGACAAAGAAATTCTGCCTTATATTCCAAATAGATAGAGGTGCAATTCTTCTCCAAAGATGGTCACTTCAATGAGTTAGATCTTTGTTTTAGAAAAGAAAAATATGTTTAAGATACATTTTATCTTAAGGGATGACGTTTTATTTTTATAGATAAATATCAAAAGCTTGTGAATAATACTCTGTGAGTTTGATAGTTAATCACTTTTACCGGTTGAAGGTCAGGGTAGAAATGTGTGATCAGGAATATTTTATACATAGGTATCCTCATTTTATACTTCAGGTATCCTCAATGTTTCTCTCCTAAAATGGAATAAAGACAACCACTTTTGATGTCTTTGGGATGATTAAATGGACATATATTCAAGACCTATACCAGAAGGCAAAGTGGGGGGTGAGCAGACTCCTTACATTTTCAAAATGGTATTCTTTTCTGTGTTTGCTTATTCTCTGTTAAGAGATGGCCTATTTTATGTTGTACACATTTTGGCAACATAATAGACACATCCTTCTAAGAACAAGATATTTGACTGAGCATAATAAAATTGTGGTTTAGGATGAAATGACTGAAAATCATGTTAAGTAGGATTAGGAAACCTTAATTGAAGTTCCAAAATGATTGCTTTAAAATCTCTTTATCTTGGTTTGATATTTTCCTATCTGATCTTAGAGGGAAGGAAACCCCAGCTGACCCATCTCCAGTTCTTGCAGGCTTTCTGTCACTATTTCAAATGAATAATCGGATATTGTTCCTAATCCCAAGAATGCTGCAGAATTACAGTAAATTACATGCATGGAGGTAAAGAAAGGTCTTTTGACATTGAATCCCAGTCTGGGACCTCATCTTCATTCCACATGGATTGTCAAATTACCAGATTCAAGGCTACAAGCTATTGATGTAATTAGACTTTGAAAGCTTTTCCTCTGATTTCTCTTTCTCTGTGACAAGGATTTGCAGCTTCAAATTATAACTTGCAAATGTATTGCCAGGTTCTGTATCTGATGTTCTTTCATTTTCTTCCTAAGCTCTGAGAAATTGCCTTTTGTTTTTAAGGTGGCATGTTGGTAACTTTAGAGTGCTAATTTATATGAAAGGATAGGACATGAAACACATAAAGTGTAGAGTTTTATCCTCTGTAGCCAGGTATTCCACACTTGATGCCATGACAGATCTTGGTTCCATATAACACAGTCTCAGTTCCACATTTTCACTCCAGTTGTCTGCTTTGCTGCAGCCCCTTTCTTTGTTCTAGTTATTTCACGAGGAACTTTAACCTACAATATGGATTATCCATAGGAATTTTTATACTGAAGAACAGCAATTTAATTATTAGGTCTGAAAATATGCATAAATGGAGAATCATTGAGTCATCTGATTACTTCATCTTTGCAAGCCCATAATTGCAATGTCCTGTAATTGAAGCCCCATTTTTTAAAATCTTTCATGCTTATACTTTATCTTTTTTAACTTTTATTAGTGAATTACCATGGCGTACAGTTACAAGTTTATGAATTTTCATGTTTGTATTTGGTTTACATCCCTCCACCAGTTCCCTTATAGGGTTGTTTTTACCTCATCAGTTAGATTTCTAACCAACATCGAGAATCTATGGACAATTTCTCTTTATTTTTGAAGATGGGAAAAACAAAGAGTGATATTATTACTGTAGCAATACCTAGTTGTATAAAATATCCATTAAAAACTTTATCATGAACATTGAATATTATACTGAATCAGTTTTTCTTAACACTGGATTAAATTTGCTATTTAAATTTGAGGCACCTCCATTTGACCTACATATTGCCTTGATATTAATTTTAAGAATAGTGTGTATCAAAGCAATCTGGGAACACAGCAGTTGCTGGCAGAAATGCTCCTGGTCTGTGACCTAAGCTTTGGCCCTGTGCCACCCTGGGCGAGGAAGGGTTTTTGTCCCTCAGCCTTTTCCCTTTGTGGCAGCATGGTGACCACCACCTTTCAGAACCAATTGGAGAGAGAGGTAGGAGCTTGCAGTCATGGGGCACACAGGAAATCTCATGATGGAGGGTCAGAACTGGCACTGCTCCCTGCCCAAACCAGATCCCATGTGGCTGCCCACAAATGGCTCCTCTTCTCTTGAATGGCCATGATTCCAAAGGCACACAAACCAATCTCAGTGGCTGCTAGCAGAAATACCTCTGGACTTAATTGCTAAAATACCAGAATTCCAAAACTGCATGGCCTCTGTCGCAGCCGTGCAACATCATATGCTCTTAATTATCAACATTAGAAAACAAATTATCTAATGATGCCTTTTCTCTAGGTCTGAGTGTTGTGGGGAAATTCCAAATAGTAATAGTCGGTCTTCTGTCAAAAAATTGAATGTAATCAAAGTAAAGAAAGAGAGAATAAAATGAAAATCATCAGCCACACAGGCAGTGTGGGGATAGGAAGGGGGATAAACTGGGGTTCTTGGTGGTGGAACATGTGCACTGGTGAAGGGATGGGTTTTGATCATTGTACGACTGAGACTATAAACCAGAAAGCTTTATAACTGTTCTCATGGTTATTCAATTAAAAAAATAGTGTGAATGCTTGCCATTAAGGTGATTAAGTCTGCTCAACAATCTTATAAATGTATACTATAAGTAATACATCTTTAGATGAAGATATAAGTTAGTAAACTGACAGAGTTCATAACTACCAAAGGTGGGATTCAATGTCACCATCAACTGATTCTGTTAATTGAACTGTTCCATTACTTCAGCAAATCCATTAGTTTTCTGATGGGCAAGTGACTGGGAAGTAATAACTTGGAGATCAATCTCAGGATTAACTTTTTTTCAGTGACTCTACACACAGATTCCTTCCAAGTATGTTTGATTAGTGCATCAACAAGACAGTATTTTGGTTTTCCATTGAGTAAAGTTTTCTATGCAAGCAACTAAAAGACTAATTAAGATACAATTATGTTTTACATATTTTTGTTTTACATATTTTAAGCATATTTTTCATTTTGTATTATATACATTTTAGAAAGAAACAAGTTCCTTCTCCTATGATCCAATTTTAGTGGAGGCAAGGATCTTACTCCATTTAGCTCTCTTGTCACTACACTTAAGATCAAAGCAGGCTATGACTGTGTCTGAAGAATGAAGGGCCTGAACCCTATAGGAACAACAAAGAGGCATGGGCAGAGCACATTAAATAAATCTTTTGCATTTTTAAAAGTCAGGTAGCTGTATTTTCATTCTGCTGAGAAAAAGAATTGTCAAAAGAACTCCTTTTCATCATTGACAGGATAAAGGAGAATGTTTAAATGTGCCTATAGGTGGTACCACTAGTATTAAAAGGATCAGATTTTAGATTCAGCTGAAAAATGATATACATCTAATGGGAATTTAAAGATTTCCTATAGCTATAGTCAGAGGAGGTGCTGCCACAGAGTTGGGGTCTGAGATCTTTAGGATTTCTGGGGCCTTAAAAAAATAGGAATGAAAAACCAACACACAAGAGCATATCTTTCCTGGGTCTGCCAAGAAAGGCTAAAGAACTCTATGAAAAAGACTCAAGACCTAATGCAATAGATGCCATTTCCACTTGGATCAGACCCCCGAACGGAAGCTTTTATTACCTTATTGGAGTGTAGAGTGATTATTGCATTCCTCTGTGGAGATGACTACATACTGAGGAGATGCCAGAGTTCCTCCTGTGCTCTGCCCCTTCTAATCATTCAGAGCACTGCTGACAATGCTTACTTTGTTGAATAGACCTGTTTAGTCTTAAAAATCATGCCTGAAGCTACATGAGGTATAGAGTTAGTGGGTTAGATTATAAACAGACATGTCAAGAGGATGAACTATATTCAACTCTGTGTCAAGATTTTCTTACACAAATAGATGAATACCCCCTCTGTATATTGTATATGATAGTTTTTATTTATCTTGTCCCATGATCAATACATTTCCAAGTATGTTATATGATTTTATCATTAGAATATTCTGTCACATCAACAAAGTAACCCTATATTGCAGTCAAGGAACTTGGTTAGAAATTAATTACTCCTGACAATATCAAATATGCAAGCTAAGTGACCATCAATAAGTTTCATAAAATAGTAATAATGTTTATATGATAATATTACCAATAGATATTTGATGAATTTTCACTGTCATGCACTAAACTATGAATCATTTTAATTCTTTTACCTGAAATTTAAATATATATCTACTCTCTATCTACTCAAAGGGGATGATGAAAAAATTAGATCACTGTATCACTGTCATTCTGTTGTTCACCGATTTACTCAAGTGGGTGCCGGCAACTTCTCCATTCGTCCCAGCCCTGAGATTTTAGCAGCCTCTCATTACTCTCATCTTTCTCAATGATTGGAGGCTCTTTCAGGGCCAGGAGAATGAGATCTGTTATTGTTACTGTTTTTGGCATATCGAATACACCATGGTGAGCTTGCCAGGCTCTGCCGTGCAAACAGGATACTCTCGGTAGCTTGCCAGGCTCTCCAAGAGGCATATATATTTATTTCCCTCTATGATTATGTGTTGGTCCAGGAATATGTTCACTCATGTGTGAGGCTCGGCCTGAGCTTGTGGAAAAGCGGCTTGGAGCCTGGCAGCAGTTAGGTAGTAGCGATTGGCTACTGCGGGTTCATCCCTTGGGGCAGGGAGGGCTCTCACCTGCCCCGCTCTGGGGAGCCCCGAATGGAAACACGTGGCATGGTTATGGGGGCCTCATTTCATGCTCTCTTCTGGGTGAAGCAGCCATGAGTTCTGGAGGGTGGCTGATGAGGAGATTATCTGATGCCCATAGGAGGTGGCTTATGGGCTTAAAAAATTAGATACAACAATTAATAGGAGAATGTTTTGGCCTGTCAAATATCATTGAGTATGCATTCACTCAATGTTCATTTGTCAGCCTGTAAAAATATAAATAAATTATTCCTTGTAACACAGTGAATCATCTACATAGTACCCCTTATCTGTTCTACATTTCTCAAGTAACTATACTTAGTTTGTTTTCAAAACCTTGAAAGTTGTTCTTCCTACCAACCATAATACAACTAATAATAATGCACTACTCCATCCAGAACCCTGTCCAGTTTGCAAAGTGATTTATAGATTTGATTACAAAATTTCCTTTTAAAGATGGGATATCAGTTATGCTAATTCTCATTTGTTTGAAGTATTTGAAACTGAAATCTGATTTGGAAAATCATCCTAGTAGCTACGTGAAACCCATATTCAGATGAGTTTCATTCCACTTGCAGACATCTCCGCTCTAAATGAGTGTCCCTCTATCTTACAACCTTTTTTTATAAGCTTAAAGATTGAAGAAAACAGAATAACAACAATGCTGATAAAATCTCTACTCTTTTTTCTCAAGCTTTATTTATTAATAACTTCTGTCATGCTTCTTAGTGCCACAGATTTTGAGCAATCCATCTGATCTGAAGAATTTATTAAAAAAAAGCTATCTCTAATTAATTCTATTTCTCTCCCTGAAAGAACTGACAACACAGACAAGCATGCTGCGGACTGATGCTATCCTCCTTTACGGAAAAGCTTTTCCCTCTCCTCATAGCACGACGTGACTGAGCCTGAATGAATCAGCTTGAGTTTCTCTTCAACTGTGTAGCCTTTGCCAATACTCCTCATGGCCCTCTGCTTACTTTGGCACTGCCCTAAAGTCAGTCGCACCTTTTAGTGAAGCAAAGGCAATACCTTCTTTTGGATGAAATATGCATGCCAGACACCAATCTGTGCCACCCAGCAAGCTAAGAGATCTTGGTGAGTCAGTCCCACATCTTGGGTACCTCTGTGTATCCGCATGCTAGCCCAGAAGATAGTAAACCCACTGTGGATTTCTAAATCTAGGAATTTAAAAAATAAAAATAAAGAAATCAGACCTGTTGCCTCGGTTAATGGGCAGAAGGTCCAGCACTGAGCTATAAAGTGGCTGTTCTCTGATGGAAGTTGAAGTGGCTAAAACGGCAGCCTTTTTTTTTTTCTTTCCCAGGGTCCTTAATTGCTGCTCTTTCCCGCAACATTACCAGTGTAATGTGCTAATTCCTTCTGCGTGTCAGCTGAGCACATTTTCCGATGTATGTAGAGACTGCTTTTGGTCCCGCTCATTTGTAAAGGCCAAAGTTGAGGTGTTGTGGAAGTCTCACATCCCTGCATCAGTGAGCAACTTTGGAGTTCATTCTGCAGGGCCATTAGTTACCTAATCTCAACCTCGTTCTCTTCTTGAAATAGAAGGGAAAATATTACAAGGATAAGGTGACTAGATCTATTAAGAAGAAAGATGGATGAGATAATGAAGAAATACTCTCTGAAAGAATTAGCCTGTTGGAAAAAAATAATAATAATACAAAGATTGGTAAAGCCTTTTTTCACATTTACATTAATGAACTTTGGGTTCTAGACAGAAACAGTGGGTCTATTAAAAATGACTTTGGAAACAGCAGTGCAATAGCTCCTTTAATATGGTAATCTTTTCATCAGAAAGCATGCTATTAGTAAAATACCCCCAGCAAGGGGTCTGGCACAATGCCATTTCTATCGCATAATATCCATATTGCATATTCCTAGTCAATAAAACTCACTAATAAAAGTCAATTGTGCCTGTTCCTAGGACCAGGAAATCATGTGAATAATTGAAATGAAAGAAACAGAAAGGAAAATAATTGGTTGTAGTCAATAATCCCTCTCTTGTCTAGCATATTAGATAACAAACACTCTTTCTTGGACTTAGCAGCTACTGTTCCTCAATACTCTTCTCAGACTGATCCCATTTCAAATTCTGTCCTCACAGAAGAAAGGTCATATTATATAAAGATCTCCTTTTTTATTGTAAAGACTCAGATTTACTTTGTGATTTTTACCTTTCCTTGGTTATGTGAACTGCAATTTTATGTAGGCAATACAATTTCCACATTTGAAAACTTGGGATAAAAGTATTTATTGTATGCATTTTGTATAAGTTAAATTGATAGACTCAGAGCATGCTCTCACGATCAAGTAACACACGAAGTGTCGTAACCATAAAACCCCAAAATTATATAATTGTTTTCTATATAGACTAACAAATGGGCAGGTTCTTCATCTATTTTATAATGGCTTATAATTGTAGTTATTGTGGAAATTCATTTATCCTAGAGAATATGGTCTTGCCTAAACAAGCTTTTGTATGTATCCAAATGTTTATCACTATAGCAATGTGGATGTTGACACTGTGGTTTGAGCTCTCTGCCAAAACTCAAGCTGCCACAAGGATGTACAGGAACTTCAGAAAGTCTTAATACCACCTTCTTGGCCCTTTCTTTTCCCACTGACACAAGAGACAAAAGAGACAAAGCTTTCTTGCTTCATTTACTCTAAATTTGTATCCCACATGTCTGCTCTGAATTAGGAAAAGTATAAATAAAACATACTTTTATTTTCAAAGGAATGTTGTTGTTATTTTTTTTCTGTGAAGTTGCAAATAATATTTAACCTTGTGGAAAGCATGGAAGTATCAACACTTCCAGTCCTTTCTCTATGCCTATTTTAGACTCACAAGTTTAGATAAAGTTATAATGGTAAAGATATCCATTTCACCGACTTTTCTCAATAAAAGTTAGGTGTGGAGATCAACATTCTGTTTGTTCATTTTTTGTTGTTGCTTTCTATCTACAGTTTATACAGACCATGATTTTTATCAGTATGCATTCCCATAAAAATTTTAGTTTAGTCCTATTTCATTCTTTTGAGTGAGGACAAGCAAAGTTGCTTCGGGAAGACTTATTGAAGGCCTTGATCTTTATTCTGCATTGAATTCTCTGAACCTCTGCAGAATGTATTGTGGTGGCAACAATGAATTCTAAATCTGTATCAACTGTCTGTTAGATTAAGAGTTCTGAAATCATGTCACCCAGATAATCTAAGACATTTTGGTCTTCATACTTAAAATCTGACGTTGAAGTTTCCATGTTACATATTTCCTTATTGCTGAGGGAAGAGCCTTGTCTTATAATAATTTGAGGTTTTTCAAGGCTATAGAGCATACTTATTCTATCACATATATCTTGAGTTGTAGATATAGCCAAGAAAACCTAAAAAAATGGTCTGTGTCTTCATCTTTTATATTTTCACTTTCTTGCAGTCACAAGATGACTAAATTAGAAAAACGTGTGTGTGTGTGTGATGTTTAATCAGAAAATATATTTGGATAGTGAGTCTTCATTATGTTGAGGAAGTTTAAGGTAAGACAAAACAACAGCAACAAAAATCTAGTGGAGTAGAGGTGAAGCCCTCTTTCTCTTCTCTGTCACCATCTTACAGGAATTTATGATCAGAGTTGGAAGAGACCTGGACTACAAACTGATGCTCGATAAAATGGTTCCAGGTTTCTTTTTCCCTTGCCTTATGTTTTCTCCTACACTACAAGCACTGTTCTTAAAAACAGTCTTGCTGAGGCTAGGGGAGACATTTTAAGAGGAGGGGCACCTGTATAGCATGTGGAGGGCCCTTGATTTCATCCTGGATGTCCCATGCCTTTTCCTTTCCCCCAGCTCTATTTGGTGTAAACTGAATAATCCCATTATTTGCAGGAAATAATTCATGTAAGGAAATGAAAATATGATCATGACTGTATTCCAAGTGGAGAGTATCAAAATAATTTAATTTAAGCTACTTCAAAGAACAAGTTACTATACTAAGATATCTGGTCATTCTTAATGGAGTTGGACTGGTTTTTGGTTTTTTGTTTATTGTTTTGATACTAAGGCATAAACCAAGGCTTTACACATAGAAGCACATGTACTGTCATCAAGCTAAAATACCCAGTCTTAATGAAAGTTCTGATAGGAAATGTAAAACACAAATTCTTTTTGTTTGTTGTTTTTGTTGTTGTTGCTTGTTTTATTTCATTTTGGGACCACACCTAGTGGTGCTCAAGGCTAACATATCATTCTGTAGTCAGTGATCACTTCTGGCAGTGCTCAGTTGATCATATGGGATACCAGAAGTTAAACCCAGGTAACTGCATGCAAGGCAAGTGCTCTACCTCCCGTGATGTCAGTCAGACTCTAAACCAAAATTTGAAGAGGCTGTTACTTTTAGAAATAATTATGTGTCCTTCAATTTTCACCAAAGCATTTTTTCCCTTTAACTATCAAAGTTCCATCTATACATTGAGGTTTCAACGTCCTGGAATTGTCAGAAAATCTGGAGCAAAAGGGGAAGCTGTGCTCCACTCTCAAAGCTACATTGAAATATTTGTCACTGAGGTAGAAAGAAATCCTATTTTATTTGATTATAGACAAAGGAATAATAGGCTGTATCACTTCTGTCTAATCCCCTTAATATTGCATGAAGAGTTATATGATCTGTGTATCCCCAGCTGTTCCTCTTGTTCCTCTTCTCTCTCTCCCATTCTCTCTTTCTGTCACACACACAACACACACACACACACACACACACACACACACACACACACACACACACACACACACACACACCCTGAATGTCAACCCTCTGGAACTATTTGTAATTTTTCAATGAGATGGGGAATCTTTTATTTTCCAAGTTTCATTCTGAAGTCAGTGGGCCACTCCAGGTGATGTATGTGAGGCAGAGAGGGAGAGACAACCATTTTCTCCAAATCCATCTCTCCCACACAGGAACCAGCTGGAAGGGTTGGACTGATTATGTCTGTCATGAGCCCCTGTGTAGGACAGGTCAGAACCCCGTCTGCCCGGTCAGGTCAAGCCATACCTGATGCCCACTTGACCTTCTCAGCACAGGGGTCAATCCCCACCATCCAATTATTTCTCAGAGAGTCATAAACTCAGGCTGGAGTGAGGAAAAGAAAGAGTAGGAAAAGAAAGCCAATCCTAGGCCTTACTTACTTAGGTCTTATAGGTCTTTGACTTTCTCACAGAAAAGAATTTCAGGACTAGATGGCCAGTGAAGTAAATGCAGATTTAATTTAAGAGGCTTTGAGGAAGAGGAAGAGGGAAAAAGAGCAATATGCTCAAGTATGTGGGCTTTGTCAAAGATTAAGACACCCATAGTACACATGCAAAGAGTGGAGATATGGGTGACATGTGTTTGGGAACCACATATGTTGGATCACCTGGACACAAGTAGCACATGCACACAATTCCTTTGTTCAAGGTGACTTTTGTAGGGTTTTTCCCAAGCTACCCCTTATGGGGCTTCTAGCTAGATAATAATCCGTTGCTGGGGCATTTGCCAAGGGAGTTGGTAGTGGTCTATAGTGTTCTTTGAAATTCCTTTCCTTAGCCTTTGTTTCTGCTGAAACTTCTCTGGTGTTGCGTAGGGGTGGTAGTGGGGGGGCGTCTAGCCTTCTCTGGGTCTGTTGGTGCCTGGTGAAGACTTTGGGACCTTAGTTCTTAAAGCCACTTTGTTGTCTTGGGGTTATTAGTTTTATTACTTTCTTGAAATTCCATTGCCAGAAGGGCCCTTTCTGATTTATCTGCATACATCAATGTGGGTATTTATAATAACATTCATGGGTCATTAACACAGGCAAAGCGACTGGGAGCAGCTGAGGAAGAGCGCTTATGAATGTGCCATCATGTAATAAGACCCAATACAATGGTTTTATAGTCTTCTAGGTCCTGTGGGCCAGACATTTCCCACCCCTGTTCAGGGAAAACTATGTTCTATATACCACCGTTAGCTTATTTACAAGATTATTTTAAATAAATGATATAAAATACTACTTATAGTTATACATGGTATATACTAAAATCCTTAGTATGAATGTTCCCTATTCTACAGATCATGACACATTACTTTAATGTGTTGGAGCTGGAGTGATAGCATAATGGGTAGGGCATTTGCCTTGCATGCGGCAAACCCGGGTTTGAAATTCCTCCATCCCTCTCGGAGAGCCTGGGAATCTTCCAAGAGTATCTCGCCCACATGGCAGAGCCTGGCAAGCTACCGTGGAATATTCGGTATGCCAAAAACAGTAACAAGTCTCACAATAGAGATGTTACTGGTGCCTGCAAATCAGTGAACAACAGGATGACTGTGCTTCAGAGCTACTTTAATGTGTTATACCCATAGAAACACACACATACTCACTCATTCAAGAGCTGAACAAACCTCCAAATGCCACCATCTGATGTTGAACAAAGGATTCTTTCCTTTTGAAAGTCACTGAAGATAAGAGTTGTTTGAAAGAATCTGCCTACAAAGGGGCAGTCCCTGAAAGCAGTGGGGCAGTTTGCACTTTGACACTCTCTTTTTTAGGAATCTTTTTCTAGCTTTCTATCACCACCTTGGAGGAAGAAAGATTGAACCTGAGTGTTAGATCTCAAAGAAAATATACTTTTCACATGAGGAAGGCTTCAGTTTTCTCCTGCTCTGTGTTCCACAGAAAGTGGCAAAGGGGACTCGGGTCTATAATTATCTACTTCTTGGGTTTTTCATTAGCGCTCACTGTTGCTGAATAGAGATGTCTATTTTTGAGAATTCTGTGCCCAATCATTGTTATTAATTATAGGGAAGATTTGATGTTTTAAAGTGTATTTAATGAGATTTTGAGCTTAGAATTTCATCCGAAGAATTAGAATTTGATTCATGTTGATAGTGACTGTAAATAGTACACAGCTGACAAAATCTCCATTGCTAGTGAGTTGAATTAATAACACCTTGCAATTTTTTAAAAATCATTTTTGTCTTTTAAAAGCTTTTCAAAAGCAATATTTTGTTTTATCTTCAGAATATTCTACTTAGAGCATGTAGGGCAGAGGCCAGCATACTTATTAACAAGAAAAAAGGAAAATCAAGTTGCAGAGAAAAACAGACAGATTTTTGAAGATTGGAGGCAGGGGTAACTCTTGACACCTGGGCAGGTGTAATTTCCTCTGAAAACTGCCACATCCTTTGGATGCTAGGTGTTAAATACCCTAATGCACAATGTGCCAAAATCACTTGCACTGCCAAGTTTTGCTCCAAAACAAATGTGTGCTCACACATTCTTTCTCTCTTTCTCTCTCTCTCTCTCTTTCTCTCTCTCTCTTTCTCATTTCCAAACTGAGAGCTACATCCACGCATATTAAACTTTGAAGTAAAATTAATATTTTCAATGTTAAGGTACTTAGTTTCAAATAAACATTTCTCCTTCTAGAAATGTGCCTTCATGGGACTGGAGCAATAGTACAGTGGGTAGGGGTTTGTCTTGCATGCAACAAACCTGGGTTCTATGCCAGGCAACCCATATGGTCTCTTGAGCACTGCCAGCAGTAATTCCTGAGTGCAGAGCCTGGAGCAACCACTGACCACCAAAAAAGTAGAATTGCATCTTCAGTAGATTACGGAAAATCCATAGATTTTTATATTCAGTTCGTAATTATACAAGCAAATATTTGAAAATGGACTCTAATACAAGAATATTTAAAACAGTTATATTGAGTACATATGAAATTGTTAAAGGATGTAGTTACAAAAAATATATTCCAAGGAGACGTGGCTTGTGACTTGGCCTAAAATATATTGCAAATAAAAAGGATTAAAAAAACTACTAGTCGGTGTTTTGCATCATAAATGTATTAAAATAATAACAAAAGATGTATTTTAAGTTCTATTAGTAAAAGTAACAAAACATATTGTACTAATTTTTAAAGTGTAATTTTTAAATTTCATCCTTTGCCAGACTCTTCTAAAAAGACTGTACTATACCATTTCTTTCCCCTGGGGAATTTATACTTGAACAATATAGGAGTGAGAGACCATACAATATAAAATGAACACTAAACACACCAAATTAATTACATAGTATTTATTTAACAACATCTTATAATGCTTTTCTGTGCCAAGTCTTATCCTAAGTAATTTGAAGATTATAGAAAAATATATATATTCAGGATACAGAGCTTAGAGAAGGTAGACAAAGTTGCAGTTTTAAATAAGAAGATGAAAATAGGATTCATCATCAAGAAGACAGTTTTAGCCAGAGTCTTGAAGGAGCTGATAGGCTTAGCAGCAACACAAATCCTAATTTGGAAGAAACCTTGAGGCAATGTTTGTTTACAGAAATTTTCAAATTTTACAGAAGTATTTCAGTGTAGTTGCTGCATATTAATTAATACCCTTGTGGGGTCTGAGGACATTCTGTTAATCAAACACATTAATATTTCTGCAGGGAAACATATAAATATTCACTGAAACTAAAATTAGCAAAGAGAATCGTGGCCTACATTAGTTCAGGTTAGAGTTTTTTGGTTTTTCTTTTTTAAAATGATAATATACAAGAAGTTATTTCATTTTGGAACAACTTGGATCCAAAATGTAGATAAGGCACAACTTAACTATTTAAAAATACAAAATTCTGCCATTTTTCAAAACATGAATGTACCTGGAGGGTATTATGCATAGTAAAATAAGTCAGAGAAAGGCAAACAACATATGATTTCAATCTTTCATGCGATATATAGAAACTAAATAATGAACTAAATAAAACTAAAGAATACTTTTATTACTTTTTAATTTTCCCCACCCTCCAAAAAATATTCTCTATAACTAAATTAATGATTACTAGAAGTAAAGTGAGAAGGAAGAAGTAAATTGAATATGTAATGTCAATTTTTAGTGAAGGATAGAATGAAATTTTCAGCTCTGTTCTTAGTGTAGCGTATGCAGATATTGACTTTTTGTTTGTTTGTTTGGGGGCCTCACTGAATATGCTCAGAGGTTACTCCTGACTCTGCACTCAGGAATCACTCCTAGTAGTGCTCAGGGGACCATATGGGATTCTGGGGATCAAAAGCGCAAGTTGGAAATATAAAATGCAAGTTCCTTACCACTGTACCGTCTCTCTGGCCACCAGATGTTGATTTTTAATTAATTAATTTGTGGAAGTTATATTATGTACCAATGAAATTTTAAGGCAGTGAAATGAAAATGGGAGAAGCAAATAGAAGAAAAAAACACAGGGGAAAGTAGTTACAAAACCATAACACAGTTTTAGTGATGACCTGCCCTCTGAAATAGCCTATAATATTTTTAGATGGAGGGTGCTACTTACTGCTATACTGGTGAGCTTCTGCTACCTGTGACTAGTTGACCAAATGGTGAAGGCTCTTTATCATGAGAAATTCCTCCTCCAAAACGTGATTTATCTTACCCTAGTGTGTTATTGCACGCTGAAAAAATATGAGTCCTTTAAGAAGTAAATAGGCATGATCTCTCCCTGGCTATCTTAGTGATTGTTCCAGA
Source organism: Sorex araneus (assembly GCF_027595985.1). NCBI lineage: Eukaryota > Metazoa > Chordata > Mammalia > Eulipotyphla > Soricidae > Sorex > Sorex araneus. The sequence goes on from NC_073313.1 coordinate 185,719,228, forward strand.
GGGTGAGTGCTGTCATAGACGCTCGAGATAGGGTGACAGAAACCAATTGTTTGCATTTGCAAACAGGATGCTGGTCCATGTGATGAATTCAATAAATATGAACTACAGGTATGTCCGAGTATTGAAGTTGCCTGGCTGGAAATGCTTCCATCAAAGTGTCATGCCTTTCCCCCTGCTAAGATCCCCTGGGTCAATTAGTTCATGTTTTCAAGGGTTTACTTTGAGCCACTTCATTAAATCAATTCATTTTTAACTAAATCACTCTGCTAGGCATGATTTCCACAACACTGTAAGACTTTAAATTTTCTCATTTAGTCATAGTTTACATATTCCAAAAGCTAATTTAGAAAACATTTTACCATGAAAATGCCAGACTTAGGTACTAGGTAAGCTTGCATTTTCTGTTTTCGTTTTTTTTCTCCCTTTTCCTGTTTTGTTTTGGTTTCTGGTCCACACCCACCAATTCACAGGTTACCCCTGGTTTTGCACTTAGGAGTAGCTTGTGGGACCCCTTAGGATGCTGGAGAGTGATCCTAGGTTGGCAGTGTGCAAGGTAAGCACCCTACCTGCTGTACAGTCTCACCATCCCTGACTTTCATTTTACTATTTCTTGCTGTAACCTAGTTCCTGAAACTCTGCCAAAAATAAGGTAGCATTATATATGCATATATGTATATAGGTACTTATGAAATCTAAGTATTTATATATTAAATATAAATACTTATGAATGTATGTGTATTTATATATGACAGATTATTTAAATAGAGCATATGCTTATAAAATTGAGGATAAGGACCAGGGAGATTGCTTAAACAGATGAATGTATGCCTTGCACATAAAAGGACTCAGTTCAATCCCCAGCATTATATGGTCCCCTGAGCACCACCAGGGGCCATCCTGAGTCATGAACTGAGAATAGTCTGTGAACACTCTTGGGTGCCACTCCAACATAAAATAAAGTGGAAATTTTAGGCACAGGAGAGGTAGTGCAGGGGTGGAGACGCTTGTCCTGCATTTAACAGAAACTAGTTCCATCTCAGGCACATCATGTCGTCCCTTGAGTACTGCGAGATTACTTCACACTAATCCCTAAACAGAGAGAAGCAAAGAGCCTGAGGATTACAAGTTATGACACTTCCCATAATATACCTTTTTGGGGTTTGTATACCAGATTAACACTGTCTCTGTTGTCCCATTGTTCATCTATTTGCTCAAGCAGGCACCAGTAACGTCTCCACTGTGAGACTTGTTACTGGTTTTGGCATATCAAATATGCCACGGGTAGCTTGCCAGGCTCTGCTGTGTGTGGGGGGTGGGGTGGGGTACTCTCGGTAGGTAGTACCAGGCTCTCCGAGAGGGAGGGAGGAATTAAACCTGGGTCGGCCGGATGCAATGCAAACACCCTACCCACTGTGCCATGAATCCAGTCCAGATTAGTCATTTAAAATTCATAAAATTCTTTAAATTTTTAAAATTCTTCTTTAACATTCTTCAAGCCTGTGACTTTTTTATTCAGTTCTATATTTCCAACCAGACTATACATACTCCTCCAGCACATATGATCTACATTTCCACCATTCTTCCATTCAATTTTATTGTTTCATGTTCTTATGTTTTACATTTTATTTTGATAAAGCAGTAAGGAAATAATGTAGCCTTTTTGAACATTGAATCTATGCTTGTCTTAATAAAGCAGAATTGGATGCAGGAACAGGAGGAATAACATTTTTTTACCATATGATACAGACACATGTCTACCTCAGAGAAAAATAACCCTGGAAATAATAAAAATGAAGGTTAAGATCTCAAACCAGCTTCCTCTATGGTTGCACCAGCCAAACTCAGAACTTAGAACCCTTATTAAGATATGTCACTAGGGCAAACAGTATGATTTTCTGTACTGCATCCTGTTGGCTAAGACATTTTCTTCAAACATAAGATAAGAAAATATAACCCAGGTCTATTTTAAGGGATACTGTACTCTGGAGGTATGGAGCCGAGCAGTCGGCACTCAGGGAAAAATAAAAGGGCTACTAGTTTTCTTTCCCTAGCTATGGATATGTCCATAAAAATAAAATCCTGGGGCATTTATGGAACTAACAAACATAGAGCACCTTACATCTGGCCAGTCCACCTGTGCAATTTATATTGCTGCCAAAATAGTCCCTATGGCATCTGTGAGCAGGAAGGTGCAGCTTCTCGACCCTGCCAGAGCAGCCGCTGTGCTGTGTGGGGGTCTGCACTCTGAACTTTCAGGCAGGTGCTGCTGTCGGTCTGTGATCTCTGTCCTGATAGTTGAAAATTGAAGTTTCTGTCTCCTGCAATACTTGAAAAAGGAAAAAAACAAACTTTCTTTCAAGGAGTGGGGGAATAAAATCCTTAATTCTACTTTTTCAAAAATACTGTGGAAAATGAAGAATTGAATTAGCACTCAGAATATCTACATTTTTTCTTACAAAGTTATATAAAATTTATTTTAAAAGACTGGAAAATACATATTTGCTATTCTATATACAGATTTGCATGTTTAATCATCTAGAACAGCTCATGTGGCATCTGTAAAACATGAACTGTAACCATACATACCTGACTTTTATCAGACACAATGTGTAGCTCAGTTTCTGTTTGTTACTGTTACCAATAGTTTACACATTTTTCAATGCTCAAAACCACAGTCTGTGAGCAACTCACAAAGAAACTATAGATACCGACATGAAAGCAAATTATCTAGAGGTAGTGATTAAAGATTTAGTTATTACTCAGCTCTCTACCCACTTCTAAAGTCAGTGCTGTCTTTTTAACATGCCTACATTTATTCTGAAAGTTTTGAAAAACTTATATTTGACACTTAATAGATGCCACAGTATGCTTTGTTTTGGATGATAGGAAGTGTGTTGATGCAAATACACAGAAAATTCAACATAGAAAACCATTGTGGTACACGTTGGGACATCTAGGTTGGACCACCAAGAGGGGCAAAAAAGAAAGGATTGATAATGGTAAAAGAGAACATGCCAAGGTGCTATGAGAAAGAAAGCCTGCCATTGCAAGAAATCCAGGGTAATTGAATCCTTGACTACAAACAGAATGCCATTCATAAAGTGAAATGAGTTTGCTTGGAAATCATGATGGGATGCTTCCCTGAGGGGAACAGTTTGGTCTGCATCAAAATTTTAGGCATACTCTAAGACCATCCAGTGGAGCCACACAAGAGCAGTTCTTCTCCTATGCCCTTTAAGAATCCTGATTTTCTGCCTATTCACCACAGTGACTGGTCCTTCTCTAACCATCTTCCTGTGCATTCTTCCAGGCCTTCATAAGTATGGTTAACCCTGCCAAGAAGACATAGAGATATCAGGTACCAGGCTTAAAATCAGCTCCACCACTTACTAGCTGCTTGATTTTAGATGTTACATTGCTAAAATATTCCTTCTTTATTGGACGTCCTAATGGGCTAATAATTAAGTCTATGTTTCAGTGCTTTAAAAATACTCTGCTCTGTTCTAGTTGTCAAGTGAATTTTAATTAAATGTCTTAACTCACTGGCCTTAGGCCCTTAAACAGATTACCAAGATGGATTCATTTCAAAAAATAAATATTCACTTCAACACTGCTGTGTTGAAGAGATAGCATATGACCTAGCTCTATGAACTTTTCTCATATAATGGATCTGCTCTCCTCAGCCTAAATAATATATATTCATTCTTCTGTATAAATAGGCAAATATCTTAGACACAAGTATTAACAACAGATGCTACTAATTTAGTATCTATATATACTATATGTATTTTTACCAAATATACCTCAGTCTCAAAAATATAATTATTTGTTAATTATCTGGTAAACATTAGATAGTAAGAAAATTCTGATTTGATGATTGGCTCAAGCAATGTACATTTATCCTCTAGTAGAGTAATGACAGATGCTTTCCAAGTTTCTATAATTTGATTCATGAAATTACCCTTTAACAAAATTGTGTAACAAGCAAAGCTCAAATCACAGATCTGTCTTTCACAATATTGTTCTTAACCAGTCCTCTTACATGCAATTATATAATCATGATACATATTGTATGGAATTGATTAGCATTGTAGATCATAATAAAGTTGAAATTAGCTCAGGAGAATTGGAGATCTGGGGGCGGGGGTAGAGAAAAACATTGTCATGAAACTGGTAGCTGGAGAGAAATAACTAAGAAAGGTGGAGAGGAAAGTGCAAGCCATTCCAAGTAAAGAAACATCAGGGTTCTGTAGAGAAACATGGCAGTTGTGAGGGACCATGAAGAAGACAGATAGGATACAATCTAAATTTCAGTTTTAAAGAAAACAGTTGGTGTTTCCATCCAGATTGTTCCTCTAGCTTTTATTAAAAAGAAAAAAGAAAAATTACAAGAAAAGAAAAAGATAAAAGCAGCTGTATCTCAGAAAATGGCAAATGAAAACTATCCCCATTTATCAACTTTAGTTGCTATGGAAACTGTTGGTAAGGCTCCATACAGAGGCCTGGAAGCAAGGTCATCCAGGCATCCTTTGTCCAGCTAGATTTAAAATTTGTGGAGTGATTAACCAACCTGAAATTATCCTTAGGCCAATGTTGGGAGGCCAATGTTGGGAGTTGAAGTCAGGATTACTGATAATAGAAGTTTGTTTTTTAAAAAATTTAAATCTGCAAACATAATGACGTGATTAAATAAATCACATCAGCCATTAATTTTCTGAAAAAAAAGAATAATGGCATTCAGTGAGAAATTGAAAAAGTTTAAAACTAGAAAAATATAAGAATCAAATATAGAAAGGAATGTGCAATAAATTCTGTATCAATATTTAAAATGATGATCTCTATAATTTTGAGGGGACATAAAGTGCTATTTTATTATTTAGAATGATTCCCAAGCATCAACCCACTCTGTAGTCTAGTCTTGATTTTCTGACTGAGAACTTAGTAAAATGGGGCACATAGGCAAAATCTCTAATCTTTAATATTGTCCTTCGATTATTAGGAATTAAATTCACCTAGTTGCAAGTTTTGTTCTCTCTGTGTGTGTTTGTGTGTGTGTGTTTGCAACAACGTGGGATCCTCAAACTCCTCCTGATTTTTATTATCTGCTAAGCATGTCATCTCCCAGAGCAGACTACATGATAAAAATTCATCTATGGGCAGAAAGATTGCACAACAGTTACAGTGTATACCTTGGATAAACTCTTGTTATACTCCCAGCATCACATGTCCCTTATTCTCCCAGTACTGCTGGATATAGATCCCTGATGACTTCTAAGTATATCAAATTTGTGTTTCTGGGACTAAGATCTTTGGGTGTGACATTGGAACTCCAGATCTGGGTGAGACTATCAGAATATAAACAACAGCAAACCTCACTTAATTGTAAGCAATTTGTTTGGGAAGACAAATAGCAATATGGACCAAGAAGTGAAGTAAGAAGAAAAATATAACATTACTAAATTGTTGTTATCAATTACTGGGGTGTGAGAAGGATAGAGAGAAATATATTTCCAGTAAAGAACACACAGTTTAAAATTATGCCACTCGGTGAGACTGAATTGATGACTCCCCATCAATTCTGGGTTGAGGAATACTCCCAAGGGACCATATTTTTCTGTAATTTCTATTTTGCAATGCTTTGGACAAAAGAGGCTTCCAATGGGAAGGGTTTATGAAGTTATAGAAAAGCAAATAATAAAGTGGAAAATCAAGGGTGCTAAGAGTTTAGGGGTGTGGAGTGTAACTATATACTAATAAGACCTACTATTATTCTTATCTTAGTGCAGTGTATCAAGTCTCCCGTATTTGCTCCATAAATACCTTTCAAATAAATAAGTGAATAACACTAAAGATAGATGTTTTTAAAATATTTTTTTCTTATTGAGATCACATGATGAGAATGCTATCCTGGCTCCATTATGGACCAGTTATATCAGTGTATTGGCCTGTGTCAACAGATTTTAAAGTTAAGACCTAGTTTGCTACTCTTGCTCAACTAATACATGAATTATTTCTACAAAATTCTGACAGGTGGTCATTTTGATCTCTTTCTGAAACACTGCATAGGAAGCAAGTTCACTATTCTCAGAAGCGAACCATTCCCTTCCTTGACAGCACTAATTGTTCCAATTTTTTTGTCCTTATATTGAACGAAAACGTGCCTCTGTACCTTTCATCAGTCATCCTTGCTTTGCACTTGGAACAATGCAAAATGAGTCTATTCCATTTTCTACATGACTGCCCTTTAGATTTCAAAGGCAGTGATAATGCCCCAACTTGACCTTCCTTTATACACTCTAAACAGTTTCAGTTCTTTCAACAACTGCTATTTAATATTCTTTAATAGCATTTGAGTTTGCCAAAAGCACATTTATCCTGTGGAATTTTCAATGAACTATTCTCTTTGCATAGGAAAATATAAAGGTGTCCACGTGTTATGTGTATTAATGTATGTATTTGTCTGTGGGAGTGTATAAAATGTCATTAGTGGTGAACCCCACTAACAATTTATCCACTTTAACTGGCAAAAAAATGGAGAATATTTATTGTCTCTTCCCTGTTTCTCAAAATTTGCTTTTCCTAATTGCATTTATTATTAGAGAACTTTAAAACTTGCATTGCTTTTCAGGTCAACACTGAAAATTTTTAACATGAGTGACATAAAGGAGAGCGGTCAAGGTTGCATTTTGTCACCTGTCCTTTTCATAAGTACTGAATTAGGAGATGTACACACCCCCAAACTAAAACAAAGTAGAAACAATAAATTTAAAAATGGGAGAAAGGAATTAAGCTGCGTGACACTCCAGGGAAAGTAATTTATCACTCAATCAAGTTTTCATTTTTGGAGGGGAATAGTTTGGCCTTTTCTGGACAAATGCAGTGGGACATAGAACATACCTCCCTGCCTCCACCACAATAGGAAAAGAGAACTCCAGTTGGCTTTGTAAACAATTTCTAATGAATGATGAAGGAATAGAAACCTTTGTGCAAATTAATGTAACATGATCTCTGAAAAAAAAACAAAGACTTGGTATATGGTTGCTATCAAGTAGATCAAGAAATAGTATTAAGATTCTAAGGCAATAGTCAAATATAAAAGAAACATGAGGAGACGATTCTGTGACTTGACAAGCCCAAACCTGAGGGAGAATAAGGACACTAAAGCTGATGGAGTGTAGAAGGAAAAACCTTAACCATAGGCTAATCTCCAGCCCCAAATCTACCACAGATTATTAGAATTAACCTTGGTGGTTTCTTTTCTTTTTAAGTCCCAGTTGATGCAGCTGTTAAGCAAAGAAAAGAATAACAAGGTAGCTATCTTAATGGAATGGTATGAACTGAGAAAATATCTGCACCATATCCAGAGTGAGGATCCAGTTAATACCAACATTCTCCTGATTATTAAGAGTTCATGGACATCGAAATAGTGGTTAATTCAGCAGTAGGGTACTAGCCTTGCACATGTGAGATATGGATTGCATCCCCAGCACAAACACATACACAGACACACAGCGTTGATAGATAAAATCTAAGTCAAACTCTAATTCACTGTATTATGAATTTACCTAGTTAAAGCTTTGTTCATTTGTTTAGACATGCTATAATACAAAGTCCTTAAACCCCTCATCCCAATGATAGCTATCTTAATGAAGTATACCCAGTAATTGTGAGCTTAGAGAATCTCTAATCATTTTTGCCTCTGGAAGCTCATCCTTACAACGAAATTATAAAAATAACTATCCTGCAGAGGTTATTGTCAAGACTGGAGTCTAGGATATGATGCATACACAAAACCCATGAAGCATAATAAACATGCAAATAAATTAGTTTGTAATTTGTGATCTGTCCTTAACCATGTTCTGCTAGTTTCTAAACATTTGAGGACCAGAGTGAAGAAGTATTTGATTCATTAGAGATCCTGGCTCTTATTTTGGGAGATTGTTTAAGCATTAATAGTGGTGGGAATCTGGTTTTATGTTTCCCACCTCATGGCACCCTGATATCTCTACCTGAAGGTACCTCTGCCAGGGTGTGCCTGGCAAAAAGTATCTCAGAACTACTGTCTGCTTTCTTCACATTGGATGTTGCCTTAACTATTAATTTTGGCAACTTTAAAAATAAAAAATTACATGATGGAAAGAGTAGAGGAAAAATACTGATAAAACCTAGAACACAGGTTCTTTATAACACAGGACCATGGCCAAATCAGGATCCCCTGTCCCTTTTTATGTTGCAGGAAATGACAAATATGACAAGTTTCAACTTGTCTTAAGTCACCTTAAGTCTCTGTTTTCCAGTTAGTCTTTATTTTTTTTTATTTTTTTGTTTACTAATAACTATCAACAAAACTTTAGAGCATTATTCAATGCTGTAGGTTCATATAAAAAGATGGTATAAAGTCTAGTGTTTGCATATTTTTGATATCTATATATTCACAACAGGCATATATTAATATTAGTTTTACCAAATGCTTGTAAATTTTTAACATTGGTTTTGTTTTTTCTTTGCTCTGCGAGGATGTTCTGTAATTTCTGGCTTTCAAATCACTTGAAATGGTTAACATATAGGTGTTTGGTTATATAACTTCCAAAAATTCAGGAACAGCACAGCTCACTGGACATCACACCAGGGTAGGTTTTTGGTGTGTCCTTCTTTTTTTTATTAATTTTTTTTATTTTTAATTAGTGAATCACTGTGAGGGTACAGTTACAGATTTATACAATTTTGTGCTCATGTTTCCCTCATACAAGGTTCGAGAACCCATCCCTTCACCAGTGCCCATTCTCCACCACCAGTAAACCAATCATTCCTCCCACCCTCCCCAAACCCATCTCCCCCCACCCCACCCTGCCACTGTGGCAGGGCATTCCCTTCTGTTCTCTCTCTCTAATTAGCTGTTGTGGTTTGCAATAAAGGTGTTGAGTGGCCACTGTGCTCAGTCTCTAGCCCTCATTCAGCCCGCAACTCCCTTCCCCCGCATGGCCTTCAACTACATTATAGTTGGTGATCCCTTCTCTGAGTTGCCCTTTCCCCAGAATGTGAGGCCAGCCTCCAAACCATGGAGTCAACCTCCTGGTACTTATTTCTACAATTCTTGGGTGTTAGTCTCCCACTCTGTTATTCTATATTCCATAGATGAGTGCAATCTTTCTATGTCTGTCTCTCTTTCTGACTCATTTCACTCAGCATGAAACTTTCCATGCCGTTCCACTTATATATAAAATTCATGATCTTCTTTTTTCTAACAGCTGCATAGTATTCCATTGTATAGATGTACCAAAGTTTCCTCAACCAGTCATCCGTTCTAGGGCATTCGGGTTTTTTCCAAATTCTGGCTATTGTAAACAGTGCTGCGATGAATATATAAGTGCAGATGTCATTGCGACTATACTTTTTTGCCTCTCTGGGATATAGTCCCAGCAGTGGTATTGCTGGGTCAAATGGGAGCTCAATATATAATTTTTTGAGAATCGTCCATATTGTTTTCCAAAAGGGCTGAACCAGTCGGCATTCCCACCAGCAGTGTAGAAGGGTCCCTTTCTCCCCACATCCTCTCCAACAGCGGTTGCTTTTGTTATTTTGGATGTGTGCTAGTCTCTGTGGTGTGAGGTGGTATCTCATGGTTGTTTTGATCTGCATCTCTCTGATGGTTAGTGATGTAGAGCACTTTTTCATGTGCCTTTTGGCAATTCGTATGTCTTCCTTGGTAAAGTTTCTGTTCATTTCTTCACCCCATTTTTTGATGGGGTTGGATGTTTTCTTCTTGTAAATATCAACCAGTGCTTTATATACCATTGATATCAACCCCTTATCTGATGGGTATTGTGTAAATATCCTTTCCCATTCTGTGGATAGTCTTTGTATTCTGATCACTGTATCTTTTGCGGTGCAGAAGCTTTTTAGTTTAATGTAGTCCCATTTGTTGATCTCTGTTTTTACTAGATTGCTCAGTTTCGTGTCCTCTTTGAAGATACCTTTATCTTCAATATCGTGGAGGGTTTGTCCAACCTTGTCTTCAATGTACCTTATGGTTTGTGGTCTGATGTTGAGGTCTTTAATCCATTTTGATCTGACTTTTGTGCATGGTGTCAGGTCAAGGTCTAAGCCCATTTTTTTGCATGTGGTTGTCCAGTTGTGCCAGCACCATTTGTTAAAGAGACTTTCCTTGCTCCACTTCACATCTCTTGGTCCCTTAACAAAGATTAGATGATCGTACATTTGGGTTTGTGTGTAGGGATATTCCACCCTGTTCCATTGGTCTACGGCTCTGCCTTTGTTCCAGTACCATGCTGTTTTAATTGTTACTGCTTTGTAGTAAAGTTTGAGGTTGGGGAGGGTGATGTCTCCCATCGTCTTTTTCCCAAGAATTGTTTTAGCTATCCGTGGACGTTTGTTGTTCCATATGAATTTTAGGATTGCTTGATCCGTTTCTTTGAAGAATGTCATGGGTATCCTTATAGGGATCACGTTGAATCTGTATAATGCTTTGGGGAGTGTTGCCATTTTGACAACATTGATTCTCCCTATCCATGAGCAGGGTATATGTTTCCATTTCCTCATGTCCTCTTTTATTTCATGGAGTAGCGTTTTGTAGTTTTCTTTGTAGAGGTCTTTTACTTTCTCACTTTCTCGGTTAAGCTGATTCCGAGGTACTTGATTTTCTGGGGTACGATTGTGAATGGGATTGCTTTTTTCATGTCCCTTTCCTCTGCCTCATTGTTTGCGTATAGGAAGGCCATGGATATTTGGGTATTGATTTTGTAGCCTGCAACTTTACTGTATAAGTCTATTGTTTCTAAGAGTTTCTTTGTAGAGGCTTTAGGCTTCTCTAGATATAGTATCATATCATCTGCAAATAGTGAGAGTTTGATTTCTTCCTATACTATCTGGATGCCCTTAATCTTTTTTTCTTGTCTAATAGCTATCGCAAGTACATCCAGTATTATATTGAAAAGGAGTGGGTGAGAGTGGGCATCCTTGTCTTGTGCCTGATCTTAGAGGAAAGGCCCTTAGTTTTTCCCCGTTGAGGATAATGCTTGCCGTAGGCTTCTGGTAGATGGCTTGGACTATATTGAGGAAATTTCCTTCAAACCCCATTTTGGTGAGGGTTTTCATCATGAAAGGATGTTGTATCTTGTCAAATGCTTTCTCTGCATCTATTGATATGATTATATGGTTTTTATCTTCACTTTTGTTGATATGCTGGATTATGTTGATTGATTTCCGAATGTTAAACCATCCTTGCATCCCCGGGATGAATCCCACTTGGTCATGATGTATGATCCTTTTGATGAGTTGTTGGATCCTGTTTGCTAATATTTTGTTGAGGATCTTCGCATCGGTGTTCGGCAGGGATATTGGTCTGTAGTTTTCTTTCTTAGTGGTGTCTTTGTTTGCTTTTGGTATTAGGGAGATGTGTGCTTCATAGAAACTGTTTGGGAGAGTTCCTGTTTTTTCAATTTCCTGGAAAAGTTTGAGGAGAACTGGCAACAGGTTTTCGTTAAATGTTTGGAAGAATTCACTAGTGAAACCATATGGGCCTGAGCTTTTGTTTTGGGGAGGTTATTGATTACAGTTTCAATTTCCTTAACATTGATGGGTCTATTCAGGTATTCCAAGTCTTCTTTGTTCAGTGTTGGGATATTGTAGGAATCAAGGAATCCATCCATTTCTTTTAGGTTCTCCTTTTTTGTGGTGTATAGACTGGTTTCTGTTATGATGTCCCCCTTTTCACTCCTGATTCGATTTATTAGAGTTCTCTCTCTTTCTTTATTTGTGAGTCTTGATAGCAGTTTATCAATCTTATTTATTTTCTTGATGAACCAGCTCTTTGTTTCATTGATCTTTCAGATTGTTTTTTTGGTTTTGATGTCATTAATTTCTGCTCTAATTTTTATTATTTCTTTCCTTCGGTCTGATTTGGGTTCCTTTTTCTGGTCCTTTTCTAAGGTCTTGAGTCGTGAAGTCAAGCTATCTATGTGGGCCCTTTTTTCCTTCCTGAGGAATGCTTGGAGAGCTATAAATTTTCCCCTTAACACGACTTTAGCTGTGTCCCATAGGTTTTGGTAGCTTGTGTCTTCATTCTCATTTGTTTCTAAGTATTTTTTGATTTCTTCCTTGAATTCCTTCCTGACCCACTCATTGTTCAACATTGAATTGTTTAATTTCCAGGTGTTTGATTTGATTTTCCGTATTGGTGAGTGGTTAGCTTCTATCTTCAGTGCATCGTGGTTTGAAAAGATGGTTGATAGAATTTCTATTTTTCCGATTCTATTGAGGTATGTTCTGGGGCCCAGTACATGGCCTATTTTAGATAAAGTTCCGTGTGCACTGGAAAATATTGTGTATTCTTTCTTTTTGGGGTGTAAAGCCCTATATAGGTCTATTAGGCCTCTCTCTTCAATCTCTTCTTTCAGAGTCAGTGTTTCCTTGTTGAGTTTTGTTCTTGTCAATCTATCTAGAGGCAATAAGGCCGTATTGAAGTCTCCAACTACTATTGTGCTGTTAGTGATGTCCTCTTTGAAGTCTGTTCGGAGTTGTTTTAAATATTTATTCGGTCGTTCATTAGGAACATATACATTTAAGAGTGTGATTTCTTCCTGTTGTACGTATCCCTTGATAAACAGAAAATGATCTTCTCTGTCCCTTTTAATCTTTTTCAACCTGAAATCTATGTTGTCGGATACTAGGATGGCCACTCCAGCTTTTTTAAGGGGGTTGTTTGCTTGCAGGATTGTTTTCCATCCTTTGACTTCGAGTCTGTTTACTCTGTTTGTTCAGGTGTGTTTATTGCAGGCAACAGAATGTTGGGTTTAATTTCCGGATCCATTTTGCCACTCTGTGTCTCTTGATAGGTTCATTTAGGCCATTGACATTGAGAAAGATTATTGTGATGGGGTTTTGTGTCATCTTGCTGTGGGATTTGTTGTTCTTATGGGGCTCCTCCTTGTCTTACAGTAGCCCCTTTAGACCTTCTTTCAAGATTGTTTTTGAGTCTATGAAGTTCCTGAGCTGTTGTTTATCTGAGAAATAGTGTATGGTTCCTTCGAGTTTGAGTGAGAGTTTAGCCAGATAAAATATTCTTGGTGAGGCATTCATTTTGTTGAGTTTTTTCACTATGTCCCACCATTGTCTTCATGCTCAGAGAGTTTTCTCTGACAGGTCTGCTGTAAATCTGAGGGGTGCTCCTTTCTATGTGATTTCCTTCTTTGACCTTGCTGCTTGCAGAATTGTGTCTCTATCCATAGCATCGATCATTCTGACTATAATATGCCTTGGAGTCTTTTTATTTGGGTCTCTTTTTGCTGGTACTCTTCGGACTCCTTGTATCTGGATGCCTGCCTTCTCCAGTTCTGGGAATTTTTTAGCAATGATGTCTTTGACTGTGTTTTTTTCATTGGGGTTACTTCCCTGTGGTTCTGGTACTCCAGTGATTCTTATGTTGTTCCTCTTGAAGTCACCCCCCAGAGCTCTGATTTGCTCTATAGCCATTTTGAGGTCTTTCGCCATGATTTGTTGTTATCTATATGCTTTCTGCAGCTCATCTTCCAGGTTGCTGATTCTGTCTTCGGCTGTAGTCATTCTACTGTTGAGGGCATCTAGTGAGATTTTTAATTCATCTACCGATTCCTTTGTTTGTGTGACTTCTGTTCGTAGGTTTGAAATTTCTGCTCTCATTTCTTCCTGCATTTTATTGGTAGACCGTTGCAGTGCTTCATTCATCTCCTCCCTTAATTTATTGGATGTCTGTTCCATGCTTGCTTGGAGTATGTCGACTCTCCTCCAGATTTCCTCTCTGAATTGTTTATCTGAGAGGTCATAGATGTGAGTAGTCCCTGTTGATGTTTCTGGTATCTTTTCTTCTCCCTCTCTTGGTGGAGGGGATTTTCCCTGTTTCTTCATATTATTACAGAAGTATAGAGTTGGAACTTTGTAGTTCTTTATTCCTGTTCCCTCTTGTGGAAAGAAGGGGCTCTGATTGTGCTAAACTTCCCTTATTCACTGAAAGCTTTTATAGTGTCAAACTAAGCTAATGGATATTTTGCATAAGTGGTTGAGATCGCAAAAGTGAATTTTCAAAGAAATACACAGTATGGATTGTGCTGACATGACAAATGATAACTGCGGCTGGTGTGTCCTTCTATAACAAGCTATCTGGCTTGTGGTCAATATTTCGCTTGTACACTCATGAATAAAACTTAAAACTGTTTTTCCTACATATAAGAATCCTACGGTTAAACTCCCAACAAGACTTCTGTATATAAGTACTCCATAATGGGCACCACAAATCTAGAATCTACTTTATGTGAAGTGACTTAAGAGGGCCTGGAGCGATAGCACAGCAGTAGGGTGTTCGCCTTTCACGGAGCCAACCCGTGTTCTGTTGCATGAACGTTCATGCAGTTGGAGGCACTGAGACAAGGAATTCGGAAGAAATGTATTTCATGGAGGGTCTAGGTTCTCTCTGACTCTTAGACAAAGGTAAAGAGCCCCGTCATCTCCTTTTATTGATCATGGAAACTCTTAAGGGTGCAATACAGTCACCAAATAAGGGCGCAATGCAGTCACCAAAGGAGTTACAGGAAGATCATGCAAAGTTCTTCTGCATACGGGAAAACAAACTATGTAGGATCTACATACTGACAACAAACAGGCTTACGCAGAATAGGGGATCTGTGAGAAAAGACTGACAATTGCTATAATTTAGGAAATTATTTACTAAGGCAGCCAAAAGAATATGTTCAACCTCATCCAAACCACCGGGCTCATCCCGGTACCTGAGTCCAGCCCCAAAAGTGTTCGATTCCTCCGCCCCTCTCAGAGACCCAGGCAAGCTACCTAGAGTATCAAGCCCGCACTGCATAGCCTGTCAAGCTACCCGTGGCGTATAGGATATGGCAAAAACAGCAACAAGAAGTCTCACAATGAGAGATGTTACTGGTGCCTGCTCGAACAAATCAATGAGCAATGGGATGACAGTGACAGTGACTTTCAGAGAGACTTTCCAGCAATGGTCTCCTGGTAGAAACAATTGCGTGTTCCTGATTAACTGACATTGATTTCACATTTAGAACATTGAGTTTTTGGGGATATAAAATCATTTAGATAAACATGTCAAAATAGTTGTTTTTTATTATTAACATAAATTATTTTGATGCTAATTCAGTTCCCTAGTTAGAGTTTAGAACTGTTTATTCCACTATTCTTTAGTTTTATAAACTTTCTCTAAAAGTTCAGAAAAATATTTATTATATTTTTTGTTCTGCAGACCATAGGGCTTCTGTCATAATGACTTAACTTATTGCGGGAGGAAAGCCATAAACTATGTAAATTAATGAGAGTGTTCCAGTAAAATCCTATTTACAAAAATAGCTGTCAGGTCATCCTTAGTCTATGGATTGTGGTTTGTAAAGCTTTATCATTGGGAAGATAAGTTTAAACACTTTTGCCAGTTTTCTCACTATGAAACATAGTGAAGACATTTAATTCCTGGTCTTTTTCATATAAGTAAAGACCCTACACTAGGTGATCTCTGGGTTACCTTCTACAATTATTATGTGACGTTTCTGCTATTCCAGTGGAAATTACAGGGTGGTATCTCAAAACTGAATAAACAAGAAGCTTATTTTCTTCTTTTGAAGACAAATATGACTTATGAGCTCACTATCAAATAACAAATATCAAACAAATATTATGCTCACCTTTATGAGGCAAGCAAGTATTCCAGAGACCTCAACAGAAAAAAAAAAGCTCATCCAGTTTAAAAAGACTTGAGGGATGTCAACTCCTTGTTATCAAGGATGTGTGTGTTATTTATCTTAAGAGATAAGAATACTGCATATAAAAAAGTTTATTATATATTAAAAATTTTAAAAAACTAAGCAATATTCTTTTTCTTTACAGATATATTTTGGCCTTACAAGTAGCTTATAAAGTAGATACTAGTATTTACTAGTATTCCCCTTTGAAGAAGTTGAGGTGCGGGCTGTTAATAAATTGGTTCAATATCATACACCACATGGATGACAGAGCTCTGAGTCCACAATACCAATTTCTGTTTTTATTGTGTTAGACTCTCCTCGGTTAATGCAGTGATGACTGGTATTTCTACTATAAGAGAAAAAAAAGAGCATGTTGGTAAAGAGTAAGTGACATTGGGGTCATCAAATGAATGGTCTTGCTCTTATAGACAGTCACAGTGGTAGAGATCACATCCTTCATTCCCAGGATTTAAGATCTTTGCCATTTTGTTTTGTTCTGCTCTGTCTTTTCTCTCAGGTGCTATGCCAAAATCAGTGACCAGGAGTCATCCTTGGCAGTGCTAGGAATCCATGAAATATTGCTGGGAATTGAAATCCGATTCCAGATTCACTTCATACAGCGCATGCTCTCCGGCCTGTTGCACTAGTTCTCTAGCCCCGTGCCTCCAAAGCAAATGTTGTCAAAGCAAATGACCATGACCAGAAGCAGCAAACTATAAAAAACTGAATTTGTAGGTGTATAGAATAGTAGCATAATCAAACAAAACTTACAATAGACTTAATTTGACACACACCTAATGATATACATAATGCAATTTTGAAACATGGTAATTAGGTATAAAATGGTAAGTTGTTGACATAAATGAGTGCAATTAGTACTGCTTCTGCACAGGCAAGCTCTGTGTTAAATTTTGCACTTCTCACGTTGTTGGTTCTGTGGAATTTATAAATTATCATCATTGTTGACCTATTTTTATAACTAGAGAATGTAAGGTTTTGGGAATTTGTGGCCAAAATGTTATTTTTATTTATTTGATTTAACTTGTTTCTTTCTGTTGTTTCCCTATGTTAATTTACAAAGGATTTGGGGAATCATCTGCAATAACTATATACAATGTATAATGAATAAAAACAAAATGATAAAACATCAGGATCAAAGAAAATATTGATGAATAAAGAAGGCTTAGACTATAAAAGAGGCTAAAATTATATCTCTTGTAACTCTGACTAGATGATAATAACTTTGGTGAATTGAATGCCTTACCTATCAGTTCATTTCTTGTTATCTTAACAATCATGCACAGCAGATATTGTAGTTCCCATTTTCCTAATAGATCAAGAGAAACAAGTGTGTTCTCTGAGTTCATTCAGCTGGCAAATGGATAGAGTTCTGATTACAATTCAGTCTAAATTACTTCAAAGTCAGAGTCCACAATGCCTGTGGGAGAGTACTTGTAGTGAGTCTACAGTAAGGGTGATGATGGGTTTTGATTTGGAGACTTTTAATTTTAATTTAGTATCTAGAATACTGACATAAACCAGAGATGAGTGAAGCAGGGAGCTCTGAGTGGTCCATGAAAATCTATACATTCACTTGAGAAAGAGCACTGGAAAATCTCTCTTGGAGACCACTAACACGTAGCAGACACTTAACAGTACTTAATGATTTAAAGGCAGCAGTAGATAGTTCAGTGGCGATAAATGTTCCAATATACAAGCATTATGATATTTCATTTCAATAGATTTTCCTTTTTTTTAAAGAAAAAACATATGGATACCTTGAACAAAAATTATTTAAGTGCTGACTGCAAAACAAAAACAAATTCTCACATCACTGTCTAAAGACCTTATAATTTAATGGTCTATGATAACCCTCAGATATAATCTGGCTAGCCTCCTATTAAAATATTGAGGAAACCGGAACAATAGTACAGCAGATAGGGTGTTTACCTTGCATGCTGTTGATCCAGGTTCAATCCCCAGCATCCCATATGGCCCCTTGAGCACCACCAGGAATAATTTCCAAGTACAGAGTCAGAAATAACACATTCCTGGTGTAACCTCCCTCAAAAGGTAAATAAATTAATATAATTAATTTTTCTATATGCTTTAAAAATTTATCCAAAGATTCCACAGATGATTGTAGGTGTTTAGATGATATATCTAGCTAAGATGGTATTTGCAAGATATCCCAAATTTGTCCTAAATTGTTTAATAATTAAGGAAACATAAAAGAATGGGAAATTTTGTTTTTATAGAAAAGTAAGAGGTACACATAGCATGTGCAGACTCTATGAATATAAGGCTCCTTTGTTTTGGAGTCAGACCCAGATCTTTTGCTGTTTATCTAATGGCATTGGGCAGCTTATTGACTCCTCTCTACACATATTTACCTCTGTTAAAATTCCATGAGATAAAGATTAAATAATGTAGTGCACTTAAAGTTCATGGCACTGAGCCAGAACATAATAAGTGCTCAGCAAATGTTAGATGTTTTTATTCTCATTATTGAATAAAATAATGGAAATGTTTAAATGGATAATAGGAAACTGGGACTCAGGAAAAGTAAATATGTCAGTAATGATATAGTTTGTAGACAACATTTTTGAGACCACACCAGGCTGTGCTTAGGGATTATTCCTGCCTCTGCACTCAGGATTCACTTCTGTCAGACTCAGGGACCATATGGGATGCCGGAGATTAAACCTGTGTCCACCTCATGCAGCTAAGTAGGTATCTCTACTATCTCCACTCTAGTCAGAATTTTTGTTGTTCTCATGTCCCTCTTTGTAAAGGTATTATTTTAAAAATAACAATTGGAAATATTTAGAATAAGAGAAAAACAAGTAGCTCATATTGCATATTTAATAAGTGCTAGGTATTGTAGGGGCTAGCTATAGCACAGCGGGTAGGGCATTTGCCTTGCATGCAGTCGACCTGTGTACAATTCCTCTGCCCCTTTTGGAGAGCCCCAGAAGCTACTGAGAGAATCTCGCCCACACAACAGAGCTGGCAAGCTACCTGTGGCATATTTGATATGCCAAAAACAGTAACAACAAATCTCACAGTGGAGACGTACTGATGCCCGCTCAAACCAATTGATAAGCGACAGAATGACAGTGACAATGACAGGTGTTGTGCTATGTATCAAATAAAAGTTTCATATTGTTTTGCTTTGTAATAAAATGTTTTGTTTATCTCTCTTATTTTCATTTTACATACAGTAAATCAAGACACATGGGGTTAAATAATTTACCAGGTAAGGGTGGCTGGCTTTATACCAAAATAGTCTAATAAGTAGCTATCTTGGCTAATTGTTTGTGTTATTCAAACTATCCCAAGTTGGCAGACAAAATGCTCATCACAAATATTGGCACGAGTGTTAAAATTGAAGAAACAAAACTGTTTCTTTAATATCACCCTAAGCTAGTCCTTTGTTTGAGATGAAGAGGAAAAGTCTAATACAAAACAGGACTAAGATTTTTTTTAATAATTAAACCACCATGAAATACACAGTTACAAGACTGTTCATGATCTGTTTTCAGTCAAATAGTGTTCCAACACCATTTGTCACCAGTGTAGATTTCCTAGCACCAATGTCCCCAGTTCTCTTGACCTCAGCCTGTCTCTGTCAGGCACTTCACTTTCCTTCCTTCCTCCTCTCTCTCTCTCTCTCTCTCTCTCTCTCTCTCTGTATCTCCTCTCTCTTTCCCTCGCTCCTTCTCTCTCTTCCTCTCTCTCTTTCTCTCTCTCTCTTCTTTTGAGCATCATGATTTGCAATACAGATACTGAAAGGTTTTCATGTTTGTCTTTTACCTACTTTCAGCACTCACTTCTTATCCAGAGTAAACATTTCCAACTCTTTGTCATAATGGTCCCTTCTCTATCCCAACCGCCTCTCCCCTAGCACTTGAAGCAGGCTTCCAACTGTGGAACAATCCTCCTTGCCTTTGTTTCTACTGTCCTTGGGTATTAGTCTCATATTATGTTTATTGACATTTCGTAAATCAGTGCAATCATTCTTTCTCCTGTCTCTCCTTCTGATTCATTTTACTCAGCATTATGCTATCCATGTCCATCCATTTATAAATTAATTTCATGACTTCATTTTTCCTAACAGCTGCATAGTATTCTATTGTGTAGACATACCATAGTTTCTTTTACCAGTCAACTGTTTTCAGGCACTCAGGTTGCTTCCAGATTCTGAATATTATTAATAATCCTGCAAGAAATATAGAAGTGCAGATGCCATTTCTACTGTGTGCTTTTGAGCACCTGAGGCACTTTACCAGAATGGTGTTGCTAGATTATATGGAAGGTTAATCTCTAGCATTTCGAGGATTGCCCATATTATTTTCTAAAAAGCCTGGACCAGTCAGCATTCCCACC
Source organism: Sorex araneus (assembly GCF_027595985.1). NCBI lineage: Eukaryota > Metazoa > Chordata > Mammalia > Eulipotyphla > Soricidae > Sorex > Sorex araneus. Next base: position 185,739,378 of record NC_073313.1, read on the forward strand.
AACAATGAAGGAGAATCCCTTTATCCTCGTATCCATGTCAACAGTGGCTGTTATTGTTAAATATGGAGACAAAATGAATAGAAACTTCCTCACAGAAGAAATACAAATGTCCAAGGCACAGGGGAAAAATGCTCTACATTGCTAATCATCAGGAAGATGCAAATCAAAGTAACAATGAGATTTTTTACGTTTTTAATGCTCTGACAAGGATCAGACCTAGAGCCTCATATATGTGAGGTATATGCTGTACAGTTGAACCATATCCCTGGACAAAAATGTTTTTTAAACTAGAATCTTGTGTAAAGTATAGAAGAAAAAATAACACTGATTCCATTTTGAAAATTATGCTAGTATTTAGTTATTATATAACTACATATATTATTAATTTTTAATGAATAATCATATTTATTGTCAATATAGCTTGCATTTCAAAGCATGTTATTTGTAATTAGTGCCATGACTACTTCCCTTTTTTAATTTTTTAAAATTTTATAAAGTAGTTCACAATATTTGTTTACATTTAACATTCAAACACTAATCCCATCACCATTGCACATTATTACCACATATTTTGGGTGTTTCTATCCCAAACCACAATCCCCAAAACAGAACCAAAGTAATATATTTCCCTCTAAGATTGGTTGCTGCCTACTTTGTATCCTATCAAATGTGGTGTGGTACTCTTGGAATATGGGTAGGGTGTGTCCTATAAAGTGTTGCTTGAGGTCCAGGAAAAGCTTCACTCATGGGTGAGGCTAGGCCCGAGTGTGTGGAGAGCAGCCATCAGCACGGTGGCGGTTGAGTTCTGTAGGTTTTTGACTGCTGGAGCTGGGTCCCTTGGGGTGGTGAGGGGTCTCATCCACGCTCCTCTGAGTTGCCCCAAGTGAAACAGCCTGTCACCGGGTCCAGTGGCATGACTATGGTGAGTGTCATGTTATGTTTCCTTCCAGGAGAGAAGGACATGTAATCTGCATGGTGGCTGATGATGAGAATATCTGGTGCCAGCCAGGGGTGGTTTATGGGTGTAACTGCTAAATTGCCAGAGACAAGGGGATATGGGCAGCTGACTACTTCTTCTCTATCACTGATCAGGCAGCAGTCCCAAATATTAACAGGACACTCTAATATCCACGTTTTTCTAATCTAAATAATGTTGCCCTTCAAAGCTGAAAATGAAGGGGGTGTTTCAATTTGTCAGCGAACATGGTAAAATATTTTTCCTAATTAATTTTATTCTAATAAACTAAGAATTTTATTAGTAAAATGTTGATTATATCATTTAAATAGTATGTAAATAAATGAATATTATTTAACTGATGCATTCTTGACCACTCTTATAACCATTATGTTGGGTAATTTTGACTTTAAGACCATGAAGTTATTCAGTTCTCAGGGTTCTTTCATCTCACAAGTAGGAAAAACTGAAGTCCAGAAATGGAATCAGTAAAAACTAAAAGCAGAAACAGATCAGAACTAAAATATCCTCACCTCCATGTTTGCTCTTTCAAATAGAATATAGGTCACCCTCCATTTGCCAAGAGGAAAATGACATGCTGCCTTCAAGCCTAGCTAGTAGAGAAGTTCCGTTGTTTGTATCAAACCGGCATCATTGAAAAGCCTTAGAAAAAAACTGTTTAAACTGCATATCCATAAAGAGTTTTCATTTACTGAAAATGTCAATATGGGATTAGCATGCCTGAGATGCCAGAGTAAATCTGATCTCTATCAAGATTCTTCAGGACAGAAATGCTGGTTGTCAGTGTCTGTTATTCTACATGACATTAAGCAATCAAACGGCCCACCTTTCTCACTTAAAGGTCAATAAAAGTAACACTGACTTTGCTTAGAAGTCACATTTTTCATTTATACCTGGTGAAACTAGGGGAGAAGAAACATTTCCAGAGGTGCTGGGGGAATGGCATCGAGGGGAGATTCCCAATGATGCCTGGAAAAACCACATGGTGCCAAGGACCAAACTCTTGTTCCTACATAGGAAACATAAACTTCAGCCCTTGGACCTATGCCTCCAGTCCTTGAATGTCCCATTTTGAAAACAGTTTGTTTTTTTTCCCTTACATCTGTGCCACAGAAAAGATGCTATATCCTGTGCTAGCTTTCATAATTATATTATTCTTTCATGTTATTTCTTCAGTTTAAGGACAGTAGATTAAAAATATATGGTGTTTTCCATGAAGAATAAATCTATTTTTTTGCTTCAAGTTATTGTCAATGCATTATTACTTTTCAGAATTAAAACTGTTCCTTCTAACATTCACAACTTAATCGCTATTATTCAGCGTCCAATATCTACAAATCTTACTTTTCACTTCACTCACTAAGCTGAAATCTAATCAAACATTTCTTTCTTGCATCTGTATCTGTTTTCAGTGAATTGAAAAACATATACTCATTGGTTTGGGCTTTGAGCACATTTTAGAACATGCCAAATGTTAGAGAATATACCTGCATTTCTGAAGTCACTGAGTCAGATTTGCAGAGTTATTCAGTTCAGACCTATTCAGACACCTATTCACTGTTTAGACATTGTTTTGAGCATGACAATAATTCACCAACTTTATGGAACTTATATTCTAGAAGGAATGCATGAAATAAATAAACAAGTAGATTCTGTAATTTCACATAGCCCTAGTTGGTAAGAAGACAAATAAGTCAAAGTTCATGCAGGGACTCAATTTAGATTTTATTTTTAAAGAGCAGTGTTCCCTTGAGGAAGTGATATTCAACAAATGCTTGAATAAATTTGAGAAAGCAAGATTTGGAGGGAGGGAGTTCTCAGAGGAAGGGGGTGGTCTAAATCACAGAACTATCTGTAGGTCACTGTTGAAACTATCAGGGTGGCTGGAAGGTCAGGACATGGAGAGATGAAGCACAAGGGTCCAGAGAGGACAAAGGGCCGGTTATAGAGCCACATAACATCACATTTCAGAATTTGCATTTCATAATATGTATAATGAAACTTTATTGGAGGCTTTTAAACAAGATTTTACATGATTTGATTGAAATGCTTTAAAACTCATTTAAGTGACCTTCTGAAACCTTAGTATAAACTAGGGAAGCGAGGCAGCAGATTTTGTCCTGAGCTACTTGGTAGATGAGAAGGGTAGAGTGGTTAGGTTGTGAATGGAGAAAGGGTATTTTTGGACATTGTAACAAAAAGTGAGGAGTAGCTGATAGAAAATAATCACTGGAGTCAGAATTAGACTTGAACCATTTATAAACAATATTTGACAATGTGTCAATGTATATATATATATATATATATATATATATATATATATATACACACACATATTCCTCCAAGCCTACTCAGATAGGGATTGAGCCTTCTCCATACAGACCCACCATTTTCCAGTAGTTTGGAAGCCACACTCGCAAACTTCCCCTCTGCGCCGTGTAATCCCAACAACGGCCAACATCCAGAGACTATAAGACCAAGCTCCCGGAAGCACACGGCCACAAAGTGGCTGCACAACATCTAACAGCCTTGTTCTCTTTCTTAGAGAACCTGACAAGCTACCAAGAGTCTATTGCCTCCATGGGAGAGTCTTGCAAGATCCCTATGGTGTATTCATATCCCAAATTCAGTAAAAAAGTATATACATACCTCTCGGAGAGCCTGGCAAGGTATTAAGAGTATCCGCCTGCACAGCAAAGCCCGGCAAGCTACCCATGATGTATTTGATATGCCAAAAACAGTGACAATAGGTCTCATTCCCTTGACCCTGAAAAGAGCCTCCAATCATTGGGAAAGACAAGTAAGGAGAGGCTGCTAAAATCTCAGGGCTGAAAAAAAAAAAAAAAAAAAAAAAAATCTCAGGGCTGAGTGTAATAGAGATGTTATTGGTGCCCGCTCGAGTAAATCAATGAACAACGGATGACAGTGACAGTGATACAATGATACAGTGATATATATATTCATACATATGAATATATATATTCATATATATATGAAATTTGATTTCATCTGTGAAGTGTAGATGCTGTTGCAGTTCCTTTGGAAGTGTTTGGGCTATTAGGAGACAATATAAACAGAATATCTCTCAGATTAACTATTTGGGATTTGAATCTCAGTTTGAATCTCAATTTGATCTCAAAAATCACTTCTTTGTTGTATAGTTCAGTATACTAAGTAAGCCCTACAAGGTTCTTTACCCTACTCTGCAAATATTTATAATGGTATTTATTTCACATAGCTGTTTTGAGAGTTGAAAAAGTGCCTAAATGCATCTAGGATACGGTAGATGTAATTATAATAGTTGCATGTTTTTGAACTAGTTCCCAAAAGCACATTATTTTTTCCACAGTCCATTCTTTCACAAAATAAAGATACATCCTAAACTTGTGAAGATCAAATAAGAAAATACATCTCAGTTTTTACCAAAATGTCTGGCATATAGGGAATGTTAAAAAATAGGTGATAAAATAACAATTATCAGTAGCATGTTTTTTTTCTCATTTCCAAAGGCTTATGCATATAAAATAATTTTCATTCTAATGATTAGTGTATGAGTGACTGACATGTTTATTGTAATTAATGTCTGTGTACACTCTTTTTTGTTCACTACTGAAACTTGAGGAATGTCATTACAACAGGATCAAGGACTCTGGACAGAATAAGAAAGCAGCTTTTTTTTTTACTCCAGAGAAGTCCATGTTCTCTCTTAAACATCTCTCTCTCTCTCTCCCTACACAGTTCGTAATTTCATCAATAAAAATGATCTTATTTCACACAGAGAGATTCTAACATCATATTTATCTGGTTTTCTCACTAGTTCCCTACTTAGGAATTAGTCTCTTCATTTCCTGGTACTATTGTACATGTTGTTTGGGGTCTTCTATTTATTCATTACATTAACTTTCCCTATTTTTTTATTGAATCAAAGTGAGATACACAGTTACAATGTTGCTCATGATTGGGTTTCAGTCATACAATATTCCAACACTCATCCTTAATTAGTCTACATTTCTCACCACCAATGTCCCCAGTTTCTGTCTTGTCCCCAACCTTCCCCTTACTGCCTCTATGGAAGTCACTTTTATTCTCTCTTTGCCTCTGTCTCTCTTTCTCTCTCTCTCACTCTCTCACACACATACTCTCACTCTCTCTGTCTGCCTCTCTCTTTTCTTGGACCTTATGGCTTGCAATAAAGATACTGAAAGGATATTAAGTACATTACTTTAGTCATTACACTTAATTTTCAAGAATCCAAGCATTTAAGTCGTTACGCTAACTTTCAGGAATCCTTTTTATTTAATTCTGCTCAGACCATGAGGCACCTGCAGAAATAAATTGAAGAAGTGTGATTTATAATTATAACATTGAAAGGGCTGCCATTGGGAGTAATGCAGGTTATAAGAATCCATGGAGTACCAAGCTGAATAGACACTGAAAAGATAATAGAAATATCTATTAGAAATAGCTATAGAATTAGACAATAAAATATAGATATATATTCAATGCCTGGCAAACTCTCCGTGGCATATTCGATATGCCAAGTACAGTAACAATGATGGTTCTCATCCCCTTACCCTGAAAGAGACTCCAATGCAGCACTGCTAGGAAGAATGAGTAAAGAGAGGCTCCTAAAATCTCAGGGCTAGGACAAATGGAGACCTTACTGGTGTCCACTTGAGCAAATTGATGATCAATGGGATGACAGTGATGCAGTGATGCAGTGATATATTCGATATAGAAACATGCAGATTTAACAGTAGAAATCCAGAGCTGCATAGATATGACAGCAAACGGGTTTTTGCCTTGCATGTAATCAAATCTGGTTAAATCTCTGGTGTCATATATTGTTCCACAAGCGCAGAAGCTATCACTGAGAAGAGAGTGTGGGTAAACCCTGAGCAAAGCTAGGTGTGACCCCAAAACTACAACAAACAAACAAAGCAATAGTGAAAGTCCAAAGGGACAATTTATATTGTGGCCCAGGCAGGGGTGTTTCATTTACTCTTAGCATGACTTAGATCTCCAGCAAAACATGGTGGGAGCCAAAGAGATACTACTGTGGGAAAGAAATGTGCCTTGCACACAGCCAAGTCAGGTTAGATCTTTGGCATCCTATGTGGTCCTCCAAGCATCATGAGGGGTAGTTGCTGAGTGCAAAGTCAGAGATAACCTGTGAACATCTCTAAGTGTCGTTCAAAAGCCCAGTAAGACATGGTCCCCTGAGCATTTTAAGATAAATCCATGGTGGACCCAGAGCATTGCTGATGCATTCCGGTGCACACTAGAACTGCTGGGTTTGATGCTGCATGTATGCCAACATTGCATGGACTAGACCTAGGACTGAATCAGAAGGCCAGCGCCACCAAGCTGAGTCCTACCTGGAATGACTTGCCACACTTGAGTACAGTGGAGATTATCCTCAAGGTTATTTTTGTTTTCCGTATTTTAAATCAGGGTTCATTTTGACCTTGACAGCCTCAGATAACTGACTTTTGTTTGTAAAAAGATGAACATTTTAACACAATTATGTGAACCAGTAGAGCAGCTGGCTCTCTCCATGAGACATGTGCCCTTCATTTAAATACATCCCCCCAAACTCCCTGTTGTTTGCAAAACCTACCTACTAATTTATCCATATTACCTAAAGGACATTGAGATGATTATAAATATAAAACCTTGGTTGGCTATGAGATATAATGCAGTCTAGAAATGGAGACTATCCAAATATTTATATCATAGAATTTATTTTTCTAGATAGAATAATGTTAATAATTCAAATAAAAGTCTCCATCGGCCAGTTCTTTGGATTCAGTTTTGCCTGTTTGGCTTTATAATCTATCACTCCTATGGCTTAACATCTGTGTTCTTATAAACAGGACATGAATTCAATTGCTTGCAGTGTTGTTTTGTTTAAAATTGATATGCCATGATACTTATTAAAAAACCATGTGGGAGGTTTTATTAAAAGTAATTCTATTCCGTTCTCACTAGAACCCATATGAACCCAAATCTGTTTAATTATTTAAAACTTAGAACTAGTTGTACTTAGTAGTTATACTCAAGATTTAAATGCAGGAAATCCGAAAAGGAGGAACTGAACATTGCCACCCTACAGTCTTCATCTGGCCTCTAACAGGAAAATCAGTTTAAACTGGTTAATATTTGAACCTTTATCTTGGAGATAATTTATCTAGTCAATTTTCCTTTTTTACCTTGCTCTTGTATTGAATTTTACTCTTGCATTTTCTTTATAGTGGTTGCCCCAAATCTTGGGTCAGCAACACCAGCTATAAGCAAGAAACATCATGAGAACAAACTCAACTATTTCTAAATTTTGGGATTTCTTTCTAAGTATTGCTATCACCAGAGATATTACAGTGGGTAGAACGCTTGCCTTGCACATGGCTGACCTGGGTTTTATCCCTAAAATCTCATATGGTCTCCTGACTAACACCAGGAGTTAGCCTTAATCATCACTTGAATATGGTCCAAGTCCTTCCTCCCTCACAAGAAGAAAAAGAATAAATAGGAAAACTGTGGCTTGTAATTAGAGTATTTATATTTGAAAATACGTTATTAAAAGAAGACAAACATATAAAAAATACAACGTATTCCAAAGCAGTAGAAAGTCTTGTCTTTTTATAAATATTCCTTATTATTGTCTTCATTTTTGCCCTACAGGTGGAGTGAATAGGCCAAATATTATTCAATTCCTACCTTATTTTCATTTTATTTTTCTTATTATTGCATAGATTACATAGAGAAAAGAGTCTAAGCCAAGGAAATGAAATCTTGGGGGGTTTCTGCCCCACCTGGTGGTGTATCAATGTGCTTACCTTATTCACCTTGACTCTCTTATTTTTTGTCCCAGTTTCTCCCCTAAATTCTGAAACAGCTATTTTATAAGCAACTTATAATTCTCTTTGAAAATGAAAAATTCCAATCAATTCTGAGTTTCATCTTTCTTCTACTCAGAGATTTCATATACTTCATGAAATGATACATCATTTTAAAAAGTCTGATTTTCTTCAGAAAACCCTGAGATATGATCCCTGTTATATTTCCACGTGTTACTTTAGAGTTTAAATTATAAGAGATTGAAAAAAAAATTTCTTGTACTCCACAACTTATTTTTACTTGGCAATTTCAACTCAACTTACCACTTAATGTTAGCTCTCAAGGTGAAAACGAAACAATTTTCAAGCAGTCTTTTTTCAACACTGTAGAAAAAGTAATGGAAAGGCAAACTTTCACATTTTTAAGGCATAGACATAAGGTAATAGCTTTTATGTGGTAAAACTAATTTCATTGCCATCCTTGGTATTCTGACAATAGTTACCTCACAGGAAACAAATTATCTCATACATCTCCTGTCAGGAGGGTGGAGTCATCATTTTGAGAGTGAAGGTTGAAAGGCTTCCATGCATGGTCAGGGTTTCTTGACAGCAGGAGGACTAACACAATGTAATTAAAGAGTCCAGAAAGTGATAGACATAAAACACCATTGTTTCCTTTTGTTTGTTGAAACTGACTTTGGATTTCTTATATCAAGAAAAAGGATTACTTTGATTGTGAAGAATAGGCATTTTCTTCAAGGTGTTGAAAACAGACTTTTCTAAGGTATGCTATCTTGGCTTGTGAGTTCTTCAGAGCTAAGGTTGATTGAGGTCCTGCCAGCTTCAGAAACTTTTCACCACTCTTTAAGACATATAGAAGAATCAAAATTGCAAAGCTTTGCCTCATGTTCAGAATTTTGTTTTTGAATTGGAGTAAGCCACATTTATGGCAGGACAAATAGGTAGCATTCTCCTGCCATCACGATACTTTTATCCGTACGTCACAAGCCTTTATCCCAGTCACTAGTTCAAAGTTGGATCTGTCTGTCCTATTGACTCTAGAAATTTCAGTCATTTGAATTTACTGCTAATTACATATATAATTAAATTTTCAAGCAGTCAGAGAGGGACTCAGAGATATATAGGGGGATTTCCTTTTTGTCCCCACACTGGTGTAAGTCCATAGCAGATATTCAAAACAGGCCAGAAAATAAGAAAGAAAAGAGTAAGCAGAGAGTGGGGAGGAAATGGTATTTGAAAGAAATGAAAAAAAAAAGAGTCAGGAAAATGGAGTCAATTAGAATGATTCTAATTCTTCTTTATAGTTTGGGGGTAGTTTGCTCCTTACTCTGAAAGAAATGAAACTGAATAGGCTTCTTGAAAGTGTGGTGAGGGTTAAACAGTAAATGCTATATGAAAAACATCTCTGCGTAGCTCACTGTCACTGCCATCCCGTTATTCATCGATTTGCTCGAGCGGGCACCAGTAATGTCTCCATTGTGAGACTTGTTACTCTTTGGCATATCGAATGCTCCACAGGTTGCTTGCCAGGCTCTGCTGTGCAGGCAGCATACTCTCTGTAGCTTGCTGGGCTCTCTAAGAGGGATGAGGAATCGAGCCCAGGTCAGCTGTGTGCAAGGCAAAAGCCCTGCTCACTGTGCTATGGCTCCAGTCCTTTAGTTTCTACATGATCACTATTCCCCTTCCTTCGAAAAGAAATTTTCTATATACACTATTCTTCATATCAGGTATCAGAGAACTGAAACTGTTTGCATTTTATAAACTATGGATAGGACTGTCCTACCTTCCAAAAGTTTCTAGTGGAAAGGTGAGTATACAAAGGAAAGCATGAACATAATAAGCCCTGAGCTCTTGGAAGCTCCGAAGACAACTCTATATTGCATCAACAAAGTTTCCAAATTGCAGGATTTTTAGGACCGAGAAATAGTACAGGGGCCAGAATGCTTGCCTTGTTTGTTCCTGACCCTGTTTTAATTCCAAGAATTTCCAAAAATAGCCAGAATTAGCCACTGAGAAAAGTGGGATCTCCACCCCAAACCCAGAAAACAACTTCATCACTGCAACAAAATGTTGCAGAATTTTCTTAATATATGTTACATGTATTTGTTATTCACCTCATAGACATAAACTTAAAGTCTTTGTACCTTAATGATACTATTGATTAGACAAAAAGGCTTACCTTACCCAGTAAGTCTTCAGAACAATGTCCAGAGAGAGAACTCAGAGCAAATCTCACCTGATAGGGTTGTTTCGCTGTATCACTATATCACTGTCATTCCATTGCTCATTGATTTGCTCGAGCGGGCACCAGTAACGTCTCCATTGTGAGACTTGTTATTACTGTTATTGCCATATAGAATACCTATGTGCGCTGTATTCCATATGCCAAAAAACAGATAGGATTCTAAGGAAAAAATAATCAGAAAATTTCTCTTGATGTTTTTGAGTATGTGCAGAGCATCATGTGGGGGATTTTCCTTGACCTGAATTAAAAGAACAAGCAAGGAAAAGCAACTGGAATTGTTTAGCATCATGGCTACATGTGGGAGTATTAACATAGATCACCAGCTGCCTCAAAGCCGCTATCTAAAAATATGGAGCAGAAATGAATGAAAATAGAAATGGTTATTTTTATTATAACTTAAAAGTGCTTATTTCTAACCCAAACCCAAACTCAATATTTATATATTAATAGAGACCTAGAGCTGAGGATACAAACTATCAACTTTTGAACTGGGGCAAACCACAGATCTCTCTGTGAGATCCCCCATCCTCCATTACCCTTAGAGTGTACCCAAAAGCCATTATTCCACTATGGGATCTAAGGGGCCTCCTGGTCACAATGATTTTCTTGGTGAGACCACACTAGCAATGCTCAGGGGTTACTCCTGGCTCTGCACTCAGGAATTACTCATCATGGTGCTTTAGGGGACCATGTAGGATGCCAAGGATTAAGCCTAGCTTGGCCACATACAAGGCCCCAGACACAAAGATTTTTTTAAGAATCTGTAGGTTTTCTATTTCCTTTCTCAACACTGCCTCCTTTACGTGTTGCTTCTTAGTTCTCACAATCATTTTATTCATGGTCAGTTCATCTTTCTCACCAAAGTATAAGTCTCCTTGAAGGCATAGACATTATTGATCAATATTCTTCTCCATGCAGTATGAGAACACAACAGGTGGAAAGCTCAAGAGGAACTGAGGATTGCTCTTTTGCTCAATGTAGGTTGTGGTGGTTGGTGTTTCTTTTGTTTTAAAATGTCATAAGGAAAGAGGAGATGAAGGCCACAGGGATGCCCTACTCATACAAAGAAAAAATTGAAATGGATCAAAAGGGAAGCATTCAGTTCATCTTTAAGGGGAAATTTATTGTGAGGATGATGGGGAAAAAACACAATAAAGAAAAGGCCTTCACTTGAAAGAAATCTTCAATATGGGCAAAGTTTCTGTAAAGACTCTTGAGTTATGAATAGAAAGTGCAAAGACTTGACATTTTTTTGTGAACTTTCAAGGAACTCTGGACAAAATGTAGTGATTTATTTTTAGAAAAATAATAACTGGGAAAACCATGGTGTGCTTCCAGCAAAACCCACTAGAAAACTCCAATTCTTTGATTCAAGGACTCTAAAACCCTAATCCATTAGGATAAAAAGCTTCAATAATTTAAATGCAATCATCAATTTTTTTTATTTAAAAATAAGGGTGCACAATAAAATCAGTGTTAGCTTCAAATGAAAATTAGTTTCATTTTGTATCTAAACTGAGGGGGAGTTGTATGAACACTAAAGTCTTGCATGTCTTAGGGTCTCAGACTGAATCAGGGTATAGCACTTGCCATATCACATCACATAGATCTGTTTCGCTGTGGTTTTTTTGTTCCTTTCTATGGAAAGAAAACAGGAAAAAGCCTTCCCCAGAGCAGTACTCATATAAAAATGTTTCTGAAGCCAGACTGACACTGCTGCATATTTAAGAGAGTAAGCAATATATTCACACTTTGGAAGGCAGGAGGGCTTAGGCAGGCAGCCTGCCAAACTGGTTCAGAAACACTAACGATGATGACACAGGGCCCAAGGACTGGAATAAAAAAGAACAGAGAGGAGCAGGAAGCGTATGGGATAGTTATGAACAAGTCTACTGTAAGACTTTATTTCTCTTCATTTTTTTTCTCTTTTTTGGCCTGCAAGGGCAGTGGATTGACTTCTGTTTCAGTCCCTGACATAACCTTTACTTTTTTCTCTGAGAGTTGCCTTGGGAGAAGCCCAATTCAGATTTGACTTGTTCATTTGGCATGATTTAGTACCTGAGTTAGCTTTTCAGATGTCTTGCCAATATTAGCATTGTGTGCAGACGCTTCTCAAATGAATGGCGCCCTGGGACACTAGTAGAGATGGCGCTATTAAATCACACAGCAATGTCCTCTGCCATTCCGATAAAGGCCACAGCAGTGCAGTAGCTCCCAAAATCCTCTCCTGGAGAAAGTGTTGGGGTTTCCAGGGAGGTCTAGGGTACATTTTGACAGAGGTAGAATGCTCTCAGGTTAGAATAATGAAGAGACAAAACAGAATTCCCTTCAGGATGGCTCTGTTAGGCCAAGGTGAACTGTTAGCTCTCTTTTCCCACTACATGGCAAAGAGCAGCTGAAAGGTAAAAGTAGAGAGATAATTGGTAGGAAAACTGTGAATGCAGGGGAAAATGTGGGAAAATTATCTCTGGGGAAAGATAATAAGGGGAGAATTTATAGACTTCCAGAGGGGAATAACAGCGCTTACAGAGACCAGGGTCTCACCTTTCTTATTGTTTGACCTTGAGTCATTTACCATCACCCCAATGAGGGCAACTTTTTTTGGTTCTTAGAGATGAAAAAAGGTGCTGTGGCCATGTTTTAATCCATTAGCCATTTGAGAAGCTTAGTTCCTTCCCTTCCACCTCCTCCACACCACCACATAGGTTGCAATTTCCACTTCTATGCTGTTGAGGTACTACAGCAACAACACTATAAGATTGTCACTCAAAAGGAAAGAAGGTTATTGCTTTTTCAAAACAGGATCAAATTACAGCACAGATATAAAATATTGGCTCTCATAGAGTAATTTCAGATGCCCTGCCGGCTTCTCTTCCCTCCTTCGATGCTCACTTTTCCTGCCCAATAGACTGAAGTTACCTCTTCTCCTTCAGCAAGGTCAGATAAAGAACTAGATGTGTAATTTACATTTTGGATCGAATGCACAAGCCATGGTGCATGACATTTTCAATGGCAATGTCCTGGCATAGTTTTGGATTATTGGTGTGAGAAGAAGGCTGGCATAACAAGACCACCACTCATCCTCGGCACGTGGCAAATTTCAACCCCACTGAAGGTAGCACTGTAGCACTGTCATCCCGTTGTTCTTTGGTTTGCTGGAGCAGGTACCAGTAACGTCTCCATTGTGAAACTTGTTGTTACTGTTTTTGGCATATCGAATATGCCACAGGTAGTTTGCCAGGCTCTACCATGCGATCAGGATACTCTTGGTAGATTGCCGGACTCTCCAAGATGGATGGAGGAATCAACCCAGGTCGACCATGTTCTAGGCAAACACCCTACCCACTGTGCTCTCTGTCTTAAGGAAGAAAAATCTGACATAAAACAGCTAATTTTGTTCTTTAGCATGTTGATGCTGAAATTTGTGTTAAGCCACGTTCAAGTGGGAGCCACTGGTGGTAACATGGTGGAGTTAATGTGCTAAGTAAGATCCCTTAGCTAATCTCCGTCCCCATGGCTACTACCTGGGGGGGTGTTCAGATCTAGTGTCCCTTGCTTAGATAACACAACTGCATCCTGAACTCTTTTCCTGCCTCCAGTATTATTCTCTCACACCCCTGAATTTTCTGCCCTCCTACTTACTCTACTCCCCAGCAGGGCTTACTGAACATCAACAATTCTATATTCAAAGTGAGAGGGGATGGAGAGATACTGCTACAGTGTGTAGGATATTTTCCTTGCATGCGGTCAACCTGGATTTGATCCTGGCACCCCAAGTCTGCCCCAACAATGACAAAAATCAAAGTGGGGCCTGGTGAGATAGTACAGCAGGAAGGGCATTTTCCTTCCATGTGGTTGATATGGGTTCAATCCCCAGCATCCCATATGGTCCCCAGGTACAGAGTCAGGCTGAGTATCACTGGGTGTGACACCCCCCTCCAAAAAAACAGAAAAGAATAGAAAAGAAAAGAAAAGAAAATTCCATGTATCCTCACAGAGTCCTCTAAGTCAGTTTTTGGTACGGGTGAACTCACTGGTGAGACATCCAACCCTCTGGGCTGTCTCCTCACCAGCATGGACACAGGGCTCCAGCAAAGATGAGTTTCTCACTGAGTATACTCCAAATGCTGCTCCACACCCACCACTCGCACCCTTAAATCTATCCACAAATGAGACCAGCCTTGGCCGTCTAACCACTCTGCTTAAAACTCTTCAGTAGGGGCTGGGAGACAGCTCACGTGGTAGACCACATGCCTCGAAGTTGCAATCCCTGGGCTCAAGAGCACAAGACTGCCAGAGCAGCTTGTATTTCCCCTATTTCAAAACAAAAATAAAAACCTTTGAGGCTGAAGATTTAGTACAGGTGCTCGGGCATTTGGCTGCATGTAGCTGACCCTGGTTCAATCCCAGCACTATATATACCCCCCCTGCCATGCACCACCAGGGGTGACCCTTGAAGAGAGTCAAAGGTAACCCCTGAGCACTGCTATGTATGGTCTCATCCCTGGGGGCGGGGGGATAAAGCCAACAAACTATCTTCAATGAATACATAAGAAACGTTATAATCTATGGGGAGAAGTGGGGTTCTAGAATAAGAGAACTTTTTTGGCATTTGAGTACTAAATTGTTTGCCATTAGCCCACATCATTAAACCAGATTCAGTGGCCATCCAGTGCTTAAAGTATTCCTTCAAGATCAGTCCACTATATGCAGCAATGCTCTGGAGGCCATGTGGTGCCAGGGATTGAACCAGGGGCCCTGCGCATGCCAGGCATGCAACCCAGTTCTTTGAGCTATCTCTTTAGCTCCCATTAGTCACTTATTTATTTTTTGAGGGCCACACCAAGCAGTGCTTAGCAAACCATATGCTGTGTCAGAGATGGAACTAGAGTCAGCGACATATAAGGCGAGCACCTTAAGGATCTCTGCACCATCTTTCAGACCCCTTGGATGGAATGTTGTTGGTTTTTTTTTTTTTAATGCTTGTCAGGTGATTCTAATTCAATGGCCCGGTCAACTGCACTAAAATATAAACTATTGGAGATGAGAAATCTTTGTGATCAGCACAACCCGGGTGTTCAATAGCTGCTTTCTAAACTGAAGCCATCATGTGTCTTAAAGGAAGGGGTTTGCGGCTGGAAATCTGAAGGCAACAGGGTGCAAGATGGTATGTGAAACTGTGGAGGAGATAAATTCAATAGTTTTGAGTCAGAAACAAGGCAGGGTGGAAGAGAGAGGCGGTGCTGGTAGGGGGGATCCCTGGGGACAGGGCCCATGTAGCACTGCTCAGAGCACCATGCCAGGAGCAGCCTTTGAGCACTTCAAGAATCACTGTCACTGTCATCCCATTGTCCATCGATTTACTTAAATGGGCACCAGTAACGTCTCTATTACACTCAGCCCTGAGATTTTAGCAGCCTCTCCTTACTCGTCTTTCCCAATGATTGGAGGCTTTTCCAAGGTCAGGGAAATGAGAACTGTTATTGTTACCGTATTTGGCATATCGAATATGCCACGTTGAGCTTGCCAGACTCTTCTGTGTGGGTGGAATATTCTTAGTAGCTTGCCAGACTCTCCAAGAGGTATGTGTATATATATATGTATATATGTATATATATGTAGTATATATACATATATATGTACATATATATATTACGCGATATGATTTGTTGCCTATGAATATAAGGTTAAGAGCTTGTGATGAGAGCTCCAGATGGGATACCAAGAGTTATCAGAAGGCAAGGGGGTGATGGGATAGTCTGTCTGGCTACAAAATGACCTCACTAAAGGTCTTGGGATCACTGTGCTCTCTGAGGAAGTTCTCAGATGCCTTATTAAATGCAATGTTTCTGCTTTGATCTCAGACTCTGACCTCCTACTATATCTGCTGCTGCTTTCAAATACCATCACCTTGGAGTCTGGGTTGTCTATAAGAGCAATAGACAAGGTGCTCTTACTGTGCTGAGTACTCAGCACAGGTCAAGCATTTCTGCTACGTGTGGCAAATGCTAGATTAGGGGTCTCTAATGTAGACAGTCTAGAAAGGATTTCTATTAGCTATACTTGATTGTGGTTCATGTTCTTTATCAATCAAGAACAACACAATAATCTCTGCCCCCTACACATAACTCACAGTTATAGTTGGCCAAGTTACTAGCTCAGAAGCTATAATGTCATTAATTGTATTGTTAAAGTCTGTCTACAGTATCCGCCATAAATAATGATTGAATAAGTAAAGATTAACAGTAGTATTTACTTTCCTCTATGAGGACTTTATTAAATGGATGTCTGCTCTCAATGTTTCTGAGCCATAGTGAAAATATTAAAATTAAATTATCTATAATAAGGCTAAATTTCATTTCTCAAAACAGCAGTGATAATGGTTGGAAATCTTGAGAGCAGTGAGAAGTATAGGCACATTAAGATGGGCATTATGATTATTAATTTTGGAGTCATCTGTAGATTTTAAAATGTTGTATAATTTCTACTATAAAAGCAGCAAATGCTTAGATAGGTATGTCTATAAATTGCTAAAAAAGAAAATATTAAACACTTTCAATTGAGTTGCTGAACATCAGTGACAACATCTTATTATCATGACCTCTTTATTTTTCAATGTCTTATGTGTTCCTCTATATCTCTCTGACTCTTTATCTGTTTTATATATACGTGTGTATGCATAAATATATGGTAAAATGGAAATATATATTAATATTTGCTATATGGTAAGGACTACATATACCATACTAATATATGCATACATAAAATTAAATACTTAAAATAAGCACTGTGACTTTTTATTGTTTTAAGGCCCAGCAGGGCTCAGGAGCTATTCCTAGTTCTGTTCTCAGAACTTATCCATGATTTTGATGTCATCATTCACTGATGAGACTAAAAACTGGACTGGCATTCTAGCCATAATCCAATCAATCTAGACAAAATGTAGGAATTAATTGTTTTCACATACTAAATACTCTATAGTTATTTTCAATATCTCTCTATTTAAATGCTAGTTTTACATACTATTATTCTTCACATTGTGTTCCACTAAGATTGCCAACTCCACAGTGATTGTGTTCATTCTCCATCTTGGGTTTGAAATGTATTGTTTTGCGATTGTGTAGTAATGGTAGTTGGTTTTTGTTTAACGCCTGAAAATAAGGAAGTCTTTGTAGAGGAAAATTTTTGCATGGTTGTACTCCATATCATCTTTTTCCACTTAAGTCAAAAAGCAATGACATTTTAGCGCTTTTCTTTTTTTTGGTCGGGGGTTAGTATCACATCCCATTGTACTCTGGGCTTACTCTTGGTTCTATGCTGAAGAATAATTCCTTGTGATGCTCAAGGTATCATGCATTGTGCCATGGAACCAACCCACCGGGGCTGGCCCTGTGAAAGTCAAATCTTTTGGTCCCTGTACTATCTCTGTGACCCTCATTCTAGTGCTTTTTAGAATGGAATAATGTAATTCCATAATTATGAGATTAAAGATTCTACAAGACCTGGAGCCATCATTGATCCAAATAATTGTGGTTCTTCTGAACATACAACATATCTGTCGACAAGTCATATAGACGGGAAAGGTGGAGTCATAACAGTTCTCCCAAAGACAAATGTACTTTCAAATTCCATCTATTAAAATCTAAACCTCGTGGCTTCAGCAGAATTAATAGGATTTTGATGTATACCTGATAGTTTTAACTTTTAGATTTCAATAGTTGGCCCCATGCCCGTGCTTGATGCTGCTCATCTGCTCATTTCTGCTCCCTGAGGATGACTATGTTACAGAATTCACATTTTATATTCCATCAGAACCAGGGAGTGCAGATCTAAAAAATAACCCTGTGGCACTATCTTTTCTTCAGATGTGATTTGGATGATCCTACAGTAAATGAAAGATGAAAAGGCATGGTTTGAGAAACATTGACTGTAAAATGGGGAGGGGGATGTTTGATTTCCAGTCTCTTATTCAACAATTAATTCTGTAAGTGTTCTGGGAGTTTACAAACAATGCAGGAAAATGTACACTGGTCTTTGACAGAGCTTCAAAGAGCCTGCAGAGCTGAGGTGATTTCCATCACAGAAAAATCAATTTCCTGTAAATGGTGAAGAAGCAAAGATTTTGTCTACCATCAGATATGATTCTTAGGCGTCTATTTTTCTGTGTATTTTCTGGAAATACTCAATGGAAATTTGAAAGATATTCTATAGCATTATTTAATTTTTCTTTCTTTTTTATCATCAGTGATATCAAAGTTAATATTTTAAGCCTAACTTTAGACCTGTTTTGTCCATAATATATTTAGTACAGTTAAATAAACACTAGTGCCCCTTGCTAGAAATATAAATGTTCAGTAATAAATCACAAAATTCCCCTTTGATATCTCTGTCTGGCAGAAACTCAAAGTTTAAATCTCCATTAACTGAAAATAAAATTGGAATTTCAGAAATATTTAGATAAAATTAAATGCGTATATAAATTCAAGGTAAGCTTTATTATCACTCATAACTAATTTAAACAACTGTAGGAATCATTTCAAGAATTATGATATTGTTTAATAAAATGTACATGAAAATTTAGAGTTAGGAAATGTTTCCATCTTCTTAGCACTGAATTTCAGGAAATGAGATTGGCCCCCTGTTAATTCAAGCTCTGCTTGTGAGAAGCAGGAAATGCCCTCTTCTGCTGGCTCATTTCCTCTTATTGTTTACTTTGAATGGGCCCCTCAGCTACACTTCTGTGCCTCCTTCTCCCTTCAGATGTACTGAGCCCGGTGAAAGCCTGCAGCTTCCACAGGAAAAGAGCTGGGGCAGAGATGCCAAAGTGCACTGTGAATTCTTCTGCAAGGGGGATTTGTAAGAACTTAAAAATTTTCATCTAACAAAGTATACTCATTTGGAACAATAAATTGATAGGAAAGAATTTTAAAAATAAAAATATTGCAATTTTCTATTCAATTTCCAAATATTAATTTATATTCTATGCTTAATATTACACCTTTAAAATTCTTGATATTTCTTTTTATTGGTCACATCCTCTGTGTTCAGAGATCACTACTGTCAGGGGACCATACATGGTGCCAAGGATCAAATCTGATCAACTACTTGCAAGGCAAGCATCTTATCCACTGTACTATAAGATAAACCCCAATCCTTGACTGGCTCTGGCTTTAGGAGATCAAGAAACAATTGTATAACGAATAAAGGTCGAGTGCAAATTATTATTATTTTTTTTTGTGTTACAGAGATTGGTTTTGTTTTTTATCTGAATTAAATTTCTTTTCTCTAGGAACATAATCAAGTTGTGTCAAGGTAGTATTCTATGCCATCTTTCTGACTTTTCAACTTAGTATATTAAATGTCATGAAGGTATTCTTTTTTATTGCTAAATATTTTTGTTTTGATTTATTTAGGCTCTATGATTTACAATGCTGTTAATGATGGTTTCCCATGCACATACTTCCAACACCATACCCCATTGCCAGTATAGTAATGTGTGTTAATTATATGCAACTGAACCTATATTAAGTATTCCCATCTCTTCCTTTCTTTTATTCTTAACTTTTCAACAACTGTAGCTCAGCACATATATGTTTGAGGCAAAGGGTCTGAGGTCACCCCGACTGTGCTCAGAGCTAAGTCCTGGCTCTGTAGATGAATCACGCATGATGGTGCTGAGGGTGCCAAAATATTCTTTTTCCCCAAAAGATAAGACAGTTCAGGCAAGCAAAGGAGATCAGAAGACTACATGAAAATTGTTCTGAAGAATGAAAAAGAATTTTAATTCCAACTCTGGTACAGCCTTCACTGCTTGCATATTCTTGGACAGTCACTTGGTTTCCTGTGTGCTCTCTCCCTTGCCTGTCTAATGAAGGCCATATAATTCTGGCTCCTTCCATGTGCCAGCATCACATTTGTGGAGTCTCATATGAAAGAAAACAGAGACATTCATAGATATAGGAATGCTGTGATTATAAGATGGTATTATTTTTGCAATGACAATAATAGTTTTAGTTGTCTGGATTGCTTAAAAAACAGTGAATTTTTTCCCTCGTATTTCTTTAATCTTGATTTAACCAGTAGCTATTTCTGGATTTAAGATATTTTGAGATTCAGAGTTGGCAATGGTATGAAAGGGCATGTTATGATTCTCAAATGTGTTAAAAAGGAAATTATTCAAACAGTTAAGCACAGCTTATTTTGATTCATGTGGGCCTAATTATCTATAATTTAAGGAGAGTGTATTGAAGGCTAAGTTATTCAATATATGATTTCTTCCCACAAAAATCAGAGTGAGGAACATATTTTCTGTTCTAACATTAATCAAATACTCCTATTGTGATAGAACAGTAGATAGGTCTCTTCTACTTGACAACATGTTATTTATTTATAGGCCATTGTTAGCTAGCCTGAAAATCACCTTTGGGTTAATTTCAAAGGTAATATAACAGTCAATTATCCAAAACACAGTTATCTATTAGTCTTTTTATAAAAAGATCGGTGAAATTATGAGAAGAATTTTATATTATTTTCAAAATATTACAAATGTGGTGGGTGGCTTTTCAATTTCACATGAGAAATAAGTTCACAGAGGTGAGCTAACAAAGCTCACAATGATATCACTAGTCTTAAATTTGACTTCAGGTTTCTTTTACTTCAGCATCCATGTGTCTATGTTTTACCTTTAGAAAATATAAAATTTATGTCAACAAAGTCAAGCATGTTGACTTTGGCCCCAGGTAGTTAAGCAATCTATTGCACCATTGGCATTTCCAAAAATTTGTTCATTATGATCCCTAATTTTATATTAATTTGTTTGCATATTACTTAAAAATGTGTCAAACAAAATTTTCAAATATTTTCTAAATGAGTGTTGAGCATCTGTCATATAGCTTTACCTTCACATTCTTGCCTTTAAGCCAGTTATTGCCTTTATACTATTTCATTTTATCCTACTCATGTTCTATCTACCTATTTTTTAATTTTATTGAATCACCATGAGATAGTTATAAGCTTTCATGTTTGGGTTACAATCAATCTATTTACCTATTACATCCTGTCTAAGAGCCTGGCAAGCTACCAAGAGTATTCCACCCGCACAGCAGAGCCTGGCAAGCTACCTGTGGCATGTTTGATATGCCGAAAACAGTAACAACAAGTCTCACAATGGAGATGTTACTGGTGCCTGCTTGAGCAAATTGATGAGCAACGGGATGATACTGAAAGTGTTCTATGCTGGACAGGTGATTTTATTTTCATATCTCTGAATCTTAGAGGATTTAATTTTGTCCTTTTTTACCCTATTTTCTCCTATGTGCCTACATACTTTCTTTATAGTCAAAATTTTGATATCCATCCTTATATGTAGCAAAGAAGTAGTGAATAAATTCAACATGAAAGGCAGTCCACACAATTTTACTTTTCATCTTTTCAAATTGTGCTTTTCTTTAATAGTTATCCAGAATGGTTTATCTCACAGGAATTGTAGCTGACTCATGAATATAATTTAAATTATTTTTGATGTGACTTTCTGAATTAATGTCCTAGAGCATAGTGGCTGACATTCAATAAACATCCATTGATAAAAGAATAAGTGAACAATAAATGAATGAATGAAGTGTATCTTTATAAATGTGGGGTTACTTTAAAATTCTTATTTTCTTTGAATGCTAGGAGATATAAAGATTTATTCTCTGCTAAATATTTTTGTGGGATAAAGTGTGTATGGACCACACTTGACTGTGCCATGCAGCACCAGGAATCTGAACCAGGGTTGGCTACATGCAAGCACCTTAACCACTGCACTATATCTCTGGCACATCTCCTAAGAATTTTATGGTAACCTTGAAAACCTTGATAGGTTTTCTTCTTATTTCAATAAATGGTAAGCAAAAAGTCAATTTTCTTTTGAAATATATTCAAGTCTTATGAAAAGTTGAAAATGAAATGTACATTCAATGTGTTGTAATCCAGTGGAATCAATTGATATTGAATTTATGTCACTGTATTTCTGCTGGGTTGAATAGCTTCCTTTCAGGAACCATCATCCTTTGCATTAATCAATCCAATCAAATAGTAAAACATAGTCAATCCTTTCTTACTTGGCAAACATAAAACACAGTTAATGTATTTCATTGCAACCCCTACATTGTCTCTTTCCATTTTTTTCCAAGACAATTATAATGAGATTGATTTAATTTATTCATACATTTATTCAAAACCCATTTTTAGTGTAATGTACATGGATTTCTCCAAGGCTGAGGGTAAAGAGATAAAAATGAGCGTCGCCCTTTCAGCTGTTCATTATCAAGGTGGGGAGGTAGATAAAGTAAATAATTATAACAGATTATGTTATTAAGTCTAAGATTGATAGATACCCAGGATTTTATGACAGTGGAACAGAAGGAAAACCACCCATATCATGGAATCTACAGGTTTCCAGAGGAAATTATCCATTTGCTAAAAAGTGACAAGTTGTTCTGGGAGTGTAGTTGTGGGGGTGGGAAGTGAAGTTGTGTTAAGATTGTGTGTTAAGACTTTTACATGCAGAAATTATCATTTAAAAGGCAGCTAATAATGTCAGACACATTCTGGTGACTGAAAGTACATGGCTAGATTAATAAAACATTATATTTTCATATATAAGAACAAGGAAAAATGACAAAGTTGGAATGTATACAGGAAAATGCTTTAAAAATCCATCTGTTACTTCCCTGACTGTTATTTATTTTATGAGGTGGGGAGAGCAGAAAGAATAGGTTTAACCAGAAGGATAGTGTGATTAGGTTAACACTGGGAGGCCATCTTCTGATGTAGAACTGTCTAGGGGAACAGTAAAAAACAATCTCCTGTCCTCTGGGTTCTTCTGCTGGTGAAACAAACAAATTAACACCATTCAGATATGTAGAATAATATGACAAAAATAATTATCTACATGCATGGCTGAAATTCTAGAGTAAATGGGATGGACTCTAAAGTGTGGCATTTCATAGCACGAATAGGGCAGACTGAAAGTATGTATCCTGGGTAATGAATAAAATAGAGCACCGGGGGCATCAAGGACCAAGGAAGGCACTCAGATTATTTTTGAATTTTGAACTCAGAAAGAAATTATTTCATTGTCAGAACCCTACCTTTTATGTATTTGCTCTGATTTAAGTCTCAAGGACAAAGAAGTGATTTCAAAAGATTGCCTTAAATCTGAGTCATCTTCATTCTTTGAGAGGCCGTTGGGTCTTAGTTAACATTAGTTTTATACGCCAAGATGACATGTAATGACATAGACTTAGTCTGAACATCCTAGTAAACTCCTGTCTATACAGTTGTCAAATAACATATGGTTAAATTTTAAATAAATAACCGTCTTTTAGCATAGGTGCAGTTCAAATATTAGAAGGGACATACATTAAGTACATATTGATGACCTAAAATTCAACTTTAACAGGAAAACTTGATTTTTATGTTTTAAATATGGCAACCATATTCATTTGGAAGTGTAGAGAATGAAATGCGGAAGGAAAGAGGCCAGAAAGTTGAATTTGGCGAAGCATGTTATTAAAAGCTAGATTTATATTTTGTGTCACGCTGACAATGGACTACACTATACTAGTCTTTAGAATATGGATCTCCCTGTCTTAGCTTGTGAGAACAGTACAGGTAGAATAGAAATTCTGACTTCACATCTTTATATTGTCAGTGGATACTTGTGAATGAATAAGTGATTTCTTGGCCAAGGTCATCATATAAGGGAGCTCTGTGGTATGTTGTATATATTTGCTCTTAGACAGTGGATGACATTGCTGCTGTTGAAATGAAAGCAAAAGATACAAAGATTCCATATCCTTATCTTAGTCTTGGGGAGAAATTTGCAATCATATACCATTTGATGTTTCTATATATATCTTGACCTTTTCAAATTCCTCTCATTTATTATCATATCTATAAGCTATGGCCTTATAGTCAGGTGCCAGTTATTATTCATCCACATGACAGACGTACAAATTTGTTCATCTAGAAGTACATCTATCTTGGTTGTCCCATTAACTGTGTTCTTCAAATCATAGTTGAACTTCACATTTTATACAAAATATTTCATTACTCATAATTTAATCTCTTCCACATATGACAACATCATTTAGTCTAGCACAATATTGCTGCTCTATGAGACCTTAATTTGATTTCATCTAATATGCATCTCATTCATTAATATTAACACCCACTAGACTATAATGTACCAGAGAGAACAGGGAATATGTTAATTTTTTCTTGGAAATTTTCATAGTATCTTAATATAAGAACATAGGAGAGGTTTTCAATTACAGTTTTCATAATCAGATTAACAGTGGCAGAGCCAAAGTAAGTAAAAGTTCTATGACATGAAATCTTATTGAGATTTTCTAAATAGACATTTTACTCTATCCCTGTGGGACAAGGCTGAGGTATGTTTGGATCACTGCAAACCCAAAATACGTCGACCTACTGACTGGAAGTTGCTTTAACCACCTCACAAATTTAGTAAAATACTGAAGCCAAAGTATCCTAAATGTACTGTGTTGTGTATAAAATACTTTAAGATAGATTTTTACTTTTTGAAGGACCTACAACAGAAAATACGTACCTCCTAAAAGATATTGCTCTAATTCTTGATGTCTTGCTACTCAGTTTATAGTGTAAGTTTAATTCTCCATAGACACTTCCTAGGTTCTAGGATGGATATGCACATATCTATTCCACAATTGCATATTATGCTTATAGTCACTTAAATATATGCATGTTTAGCTGAATATGGGAATAAACATAAGTACATAAAAATTATTTGTAATAAATTCATGTATATAAATGCATATGAAAACAATATGCATAAATATAAAATTGTATGAACTAATAAATTTTATAAATTGTTATTTATATACATATTGTACATAAGTGATACTGTTCATTTGTGTAATTTTATTTTTATAACAAATATCCTATTAAATCACACATCAAATTTTGTATTTTATGCTATGTTTATAATAGAAAGCTGTAGTCAAGTGGTTCAACTTGAAAATAGAAATGCCTTACTTCTGGTCCTCTTAAACTTTATTAGTGAGACAATCTTTTCCACTTCTCTGGAGTCTTACATATTTGCCATATTTCTTATATGAAAGTGGCAAATTAAACTGACTCTGTGTTCTTTCAGAATCTCCAGAGTCCTCCTGTAAAGTCAAATTTCAATAATTTTACCTCTTTACCTTACTCTCAAGTGACCATGCAATCTTTCTGACATTTAACTGACAAAATTAATAAGAACTCAATAAAAACTCAATGTGTGCTACTGGGACATATATCTTTCCTTGATAGAGAGGTCCATTTTCATTAAAGGCAAATGCTTTAAAAAAATAGGAGAAGCTTGAATTTAACACTGATGCTTAGGAGGGGAGAGGTAGAATAAAAAGATATGAAGCACAAGGTTTATAAGATGTTGTGAACATCCAGGAAACTTAGATTCATCTCTTCCCTCTAGCACTATTCTCCCTATTCCAAAGTTCATCAAACAATGGAAAGAAAGAAAATCCACAAGAAGGTGAAAAGGAGAGGGTCCAGAAGTAATGATTGCTTTATATTATTATCCCCTGAGTCTCATAGTATAGATCTTTATATTTGTATAATACTTTATAGTAAATACAAGGTATATTATTTATTCATAGCAAATACAATATAAAAAGTTGTCTAGTAACTTGCTCAAACATGAAAACACTAGGATTTTAGTAAATATTTGTCTGATTCCAAAGTTTAGGTACATTAATTTAGATCAGTATTTTACTAAAATTACCTGTGACATATGATTTGGGAATAATAAAAAAAAATCTCAAAATATATAAATAGTTTGCCTGATCAAATAAGATGAGAGAAGCAACAAGAGAATATCTAGTGGAATAGTACACTTTGAAAAAGTAAAATGCATTTGTAGTATACTGGATGAATGAAAAAGCAACCTTTTTTATTTATCCTGGAGCATTCAGTGTATAAAAACCATGGTGGACTGTCAATAGCTATTTTCTATTTTCAAATACAAAGTTTGCGAATTGAATTGTCCAACAAGAACCTCTATGGTACAAAATAATGGCTCATGTAATTTTTAACAATCATTTTAAGGGGGGATTTTGTCTTTTCTAAATTCACAATAATCATTGAATTCTTTACTCACATTGAGATTGACCTACTTATTTTTATTCATCCTCAACCCCATTTTTGAGTCACAGCTTGCAGTTCTTAGGGCTTACTTCTATCTCTGCTCCCAAGAATCACTCCAGGTCTGGCAGGGCTCAGAGGATCATGTGTGGTGCTGGGGACTAACCTGGGTTAGGCATATATAAATCAAGTGCCTACTTTACTGATTCTCCACTCCAAAATCTAGTATTTTTAATAGGAAAGAAGACATCATCTCATAAAATGAAATGAGATTAAATGCAAATAATGATAAGAATGAGGAAATGTATTGATTCAGTAAGTAAAAACATACATTATGAAGTATCATTTTCTAAGACTATGGTGTATTAGAAATGTTGGAGAATGTCACTATACATCTGATGAGGCGGTAGTAATAGACACTGAAATGAGAGCATTGAGTGGTATCAAGTGAAATCTTCTACTTTTCCAATTTTTCTGGTACCCGATTTTGGGGATGTGTAGCGGGCATCAATTAGTCCTGGATCAATGCTTCAGAGTTACTTTTATATCTGTACTAAAGATCACTCCTGGAAGTGCTTGGAGACCATTTTTGGCTGGGAATCAGACCATAGTCAGTTGCATGCAAGACAAGCACTTAAACCTCTGTACCATCTCTCCAACCCAAACTCTGATCTTATGCGTCTCTTTTCGACAGAGGGTGGGTGATAGTTGGCTTCTGGAGTTGGGGGAATCTTTGCTTAGAAACCTTCCAAGCAGCCTTTTTTGTCCTGGAGCGTTCATGTTCTTAGATTAATCACTTAAGGAAAGATATAGGAAAAGTCTATCATTTACTCTAATGGACACTGAGAGTACCTGAAGGTAAGAGAAACAGTGAAAAAGAGGTTTATATTTCAGCTAAATCAATGTTTCTAGTGCTCTTTGGGAAGGTTGGAAAACAAGTCATTTGCCATCCCAGAATGACTCTAAAAGTAAGGTAAGTTAATTAAAAGATTTACTTAGGAAAGAAAATAAGAGGGAGAGAAGGAGTCTAACAGAAATATTTGAATATAAGAAGTAATTAATAAAATTAATTATAGCCTAGATGATTGTACATCTATATGTCTTAAGTCTGGACTAGTTGTGTATACCTAAAATCATGTCTTGTAGTATTTGAACATTTTAAACACCATTTTCAGTTTCTTCAATGTTTTATTCTATGAAGCAAACTGAAACTCGTGAAATCTTTAGGATATACTTTATTAATATATGTTCATAAAGAATTAATAATTATCACTTTAAATATTAATTTTTGTTGTTCATGAAAATATATATTTGTTGTTTGCCTGTGCAAGATACTTTATTAGGTATAAACTACATAGTAAAAAGCAACATAGATATTTCTGACTTTGTAGAGCTTATATTCTAGAAAATAAGAAAATAACTAAAATAGGTAATATTCTGAGTATTCTGTGTTGTCTAAAACTTTGTCTAATTCTTTGAATTATCTAGAACACTCTAAAATTTTATATTCTCTTGATCCTAGGTAAATACTCAGTTATGATGAATTTCAACTACAACAATCGGTAGCATGATAATTAAATTTAGTTATACGTTATGGAGAATTATGTAGGAGATAGTATAAGCAAAAACAGTATGGGTATGGATTATGATAAGGGAAGATGGGGTAATCATGTATATTATTATCATCGTATTAATGTAATTAACTAATAATCAACCATAAAGATATTTTGGTTATTCTACATTATTCTACATATTGTTACTCTATATGAAGGTCTTTATGTAGAAAGACTGTTTTGAGTCATGCTTTGTTTGTATTTAGACAGCAGTTTACATCTTAAAAGTAGATTTCTTCATCTTTCTCTCTCATGTTCTCTCTCCCTTTCACTTTTCTCTTTTCCTTCCTCTTTTTCCACTTCCTCACTCTTTTTTTTCCTAAATAAAACTACTTTACTTAAAAAAAAAAAACTGGCAAGTTTCCATCATTAGATTGTTAATAAAATGCAAAACGTTTATAGAGGCAGGGCAGTGCTACTGGATTGCTATTCTAAATACATAGCAATAATTAATTCAACTGAAGGGCATAGTGGATGTTATGCCCTCAAAACTACAAAGCAGAAAGTCAGTACTATTGAACAGAACAGCCCCACCTCATTCTTTGCCTCCCATCGATTTTCAGCTTTGAACAAACCTTTTAATCTCACTGACCTTTTTTGCATCTAGAAAATTAGAAAAAAAATAGTATCAACTTGATGTTTTTGTGAGCTTTTTTTCCAAAGAGAAACGAGGATACAAAATCTTCATGCTTGATTTGAAACGTATAACCTTCATCTGCTTTGCTAGACAACTTTTGTTAAGTACACAGAAGGGTGAGTTTTATCACTCTTTGTTGAGCAATTTGTATATTATTTAAATAATTGAGGGTGGGTTAGTCATGATTAAACTAAGAATGAGTATCAGTGATCTTTATGAGCAAACCACAAGGGGAGTTGGAGAAGAAGTCTAATGGTAACTCTTTTATGAGTCAAATACAACAGGGGGTGGTAACCATTTTAAAATCTCTGTAAGGAGGAGGAGATGAATATAGCTCTAAATCATACATTTTCCATGTGAGAGCTGAAGATCTAATTAGTGAATTCTACCATCGTGTCCTCATGGAACACAAAATCAGTTACCCAAAACTTATATTTGGATATATTCCAACCTTAAAAATAAACCCTATCTTGATTCCCATTTAATCAAAAAATGAATCTGGCAAGGGCTTTTTAAAAAGTTCATTTTTTATACTGAAAATGAGGACATATTTTCATTTATTCAGTGATAATGGTATAAACCTGAAGGATAGTGATGTATTTTATTGTGAATCAAAATATTGAGTAATTTTTCACTTTGTGTGTCCAAAAGCAAACACCAAAATACTTCTGCAGTATACTAGTTTTAGAAAGAATCTAAGTGACCACTTTGCTCTGTGCATACCCAGAGGTCAAGAAGTGTGTAAAATGAGCAAATGAACTACATATGCACGGTGTGTGTGTGTGTGTGTGTGTGTGTGTGTGTGTGTGTGTGTTTGAGAAAGACCTCAATTGATGGAACTCTAGAAAATGCCTATTTTCTAGAGGCATTTTGGTGTTGCATTTTGGTCTTGCATCTAGAGGTGTTGTGTTTTGGGCTATATTCACTGATTTTTGTCATATTTTTTTCATATTCCCACATATGGTTCTTTAAGATGTCTTACTTGTTATTGCTTATTAAACTAACTTTTATAAAAATACTTCCAATGATTTATTTCTAAAACCTCCTATAAGAAAATTACATTGCCATGACATGAGGATGAGACAATATATTAATAATAGTAAAACTATATTCCATGTCAGCGGTCTCATATCTTCTCTACCTTCTGTTACTTACCTCTGCTTTCACATATCAGCCTGAGTTAAAAAGCAGATAATCTCAGCTTAAATTTACTCCAATATAATTTAGAGACACACTTGCGTACAATTCCAATTGTTGTGTGAATATTTATTCATTTGGAATAGTTGAGCTCATACTAACTTGACCTTTAAGTATGATTCCTTTCCCAAGTTGACACACAAAAAACAACCAAAGATTTCTAGTCAAAATGTTCTATTTCAATAAGACAAATATAGTATAGAGGGGGAAAATGTGGCTAACATTTAGACTTGTTAAAAGTCAGGAAAAAAATAACTTACAGTTTTTTTTTTAATTGGACTTGGTATAAACCATATTGTTGGCCTCTAATTATGCTAAATGCATTTCTAATAATTTATTATTTATCTTTCCTTAACAACAGAAAATAATTCTCCAGAGAAAAATTATATCACTCTGTTTTAAAAAAGCATTTTTGGGCAATTATTGACATTGTAGCATTGCCTGAAATAGATATCTGGGGAAATTTAAGCTAACAATTTAGTAACAGGCAAGTATAATTATTAATGTGAATACAATTTTATTCATCCTGAAGAACAGATGTTTTTCCTTTGTTATGATATGCCTTTATTCCTTTATGTGAGTCTGGAGGTTAATCACAACTGAGAAACTAGCTTAAGGCTTCTATGAAAATTGGATAATTTAAGGCAGTGTTCATATAGTAACTATAGTTCTGAAAGGTAGTTGTTCTGTCTATAATACTTTTGCAGGTCAATATTGAAAAATAGATCATATATATTATTTATAGGTATCAACCAGATATACTGAGGCAAAAGTTCTGTATATTTAATTTTTTATCCTATGACTAATAACCAATATTCTCTCTAAAGGAAATTAAAGGGAGACAGTGTTAATTAGCACTTATAAGTTAATAGCATTGACTCAATCTATTGTTCAGAATAAACATCAATATGCTCACATGCATTATGCAAGGGTTATGTTTACTGTTGGTTTTACTGCCAAACCTGGCTATGCTAAGGCCCTTGGCAGTGTGCTCATGGGGGTGCTCAGGAGACAGACCATGTATATGTGGTGTTGAAGGTCCAACATACTTGCAAGGAAGGTAACTTGCCCACTACAGAATTTCTCCAGCCCCAGAAGAATATGTTTTTATGGAGTTAAACTAAATAGGATTTTTGATTTTCTAACTTGTAACATTTGGGTGTTTTGAAGAAAGGACTTTAATTCTCTTAAGAAATATCTAGTGTACATCTTGGGTTATTATTGGTGCTTGACAATAAAGACTTTGATTCTAGGTATGAACAGATGTTTCTATTTTATTTTACTATTTTTGGACAAGAGTTACCCTTAAATTGGTTATTTTGTGATGTATTATGTTTATGTAGTGATTGATACCTATTATTTGGAATTAAACCCTAATTGTTTATGTGAAAAAGAGAAAACATAGAACAAAAAGAGAAAAATAACCCTGAATTTCAGGTCTCCTGAATGTTGTGATGCTTGAGGAAATACCATGTGAAGGAACTTTCGGATGAGATTAACTTTGGGTACTCCAGGAGATAAACAATATAAAATCATGGGGATTATTTCCCTTAAAGGGAAATATAAGGGGGCTGGAAGATTGTCCACAGAAATAGCCCTGAACAACTGGCCAGACTGGCAAATATTATGTGACATAGCCCAGAACACTCCTCAGCACCACTTGAAAGTTTCCTCCCTTATATTAAATTAAATTATAGAAAATTAGAGAGAATACTCATTATGGAGCCAAACATTATCGATTCACACATTTGTTGGGCAAACAAACAAACAAACAGACAATAATAGTATAAAACCTGTACTGGAGAGCAAGGTGGGAAAATATGGTTTGTTTGACTCTAAATTTAAAGTCAAGATAAAGGGATAGAAGAGAAAAAACATGTTTTCATATAATTTTACAGCATAGGCAATCATAGAGAAATGGAGAATCTCAAAGTCAGACTACATAAAACAGAAATTTTGAAATCTATTTTGGTCCTTTGAGACAAGGGTGCACTGTATCTCTTTCAACATGCTCACCTGGCATAATCCAGCGATCTCCTACTGTCAATTGGTCTCTAGTTGACTGACATTGTTTCTCTCTCCCTTCTGGATACTTCAGTCTTAATGAAACAGATAGAGAAACAACACCCATATGGAATGTGTGAGAATATTTAGATATTTAAAAAATGGCAATAACCCTTAAGAAGAAAACAAAATGAGATAATATAAACAAAACAAAAGTCTATTCCAAGGTCAGAGGGGTTGGTAAGAACTTCTTGTTCAGATAATTTGATTATTTGTTGTTGGTGATATAAAAGAAAAGAAGTGGAGAGATTTTATCTTTTTGGGAAACAGGACATCTAAGATTTGAATTTTTTCTTTGAGTTACGTGAAGCCACTGATGCTCATGAATGAAATTTGCATAAAAAGAATAAATTGCTAATTTATCACATAGAGTAGTTAAGGGCCCCTGTTCTTGGCATGGGTAAGGGATATTTCCAACTCTGGGTAGCTTCAGTTTTGGCCTATATTGAGATCAAGTAGGTGATAGTGATATGAAATCTGTTATGTTATTTCATAGTCATGAAAATAACTGTAAGTGTTGAACAGAATCCTTTCTCTTGGCTCTGTAGTGAGCCCTTGTTATGCTCTGGCACTGGAAGCCTAGCAGCTTAGCCTTCATTGTTTTTTCCTTTCTGACTTCTGAAGATTGTATGCAAGAGGGGTAGAAGGAGTAGACACAAAAGCTGAGTGAGGTCAAAGTTTAGGTTCTGCATTTGATTTCTGCTTTATACTATTGCAGCTGTGCTGGAGCAATAGTACAGCAGGTAGGGCATTTGCCTTGCATTCGGCTGACCGGGATTTGATTCCTCCATCCCTCTCGGAGAGCCCGGCAAGCTACTGAGAGTATTCGATATGCCAAAAACAGTAGCAACAAGTCTCACAAGGGAGACGTTATTGGTGCCTACTCCAGCAAATCGATGAACAACAGGATGACAGTGCGACAGTTCTACTATTGTAGTCAATGTCATTGCTTTACTTAGCCTTATAGAATAATGTCACTCTTGCAATTTGCTCCCCCTGCAGCTTTCTGTCACAGTCCTGTCCACTATTCTTACAAAACAATACCCCAGTCAGTTTCTCCCAACTGTGGTTAGCCCGGGTTTCTCCACCAATCAGTGTAGGTTTCTCTTAACCCTCCCCATTATGATCAAAGTCCCTTATGACATTTTCCTATGTGTATTGGAGTGTCATTTGCTTCCGGCTAACATTGGCATCTAATATACACCTAAGCTATTTGAAATGTCAGAAATGAGCTTTGTAACTGTCTTATATAATCTCAGTATGACAGCCCGCTCTACTAACTTTCAAGCTAAAATCTTTGGAGGCCATTTTGATTGCCCTCTTTCTCCTGTGTGGCACCAATTATCTGCTGGGATATCACGTTGAGTCAGCTTCAAAAGGACAAACATGATGGTCTATCAGTATCTGTTTGCAAATAATAATACCCCAAAGTAGAGAGAGAGTAAGAAGGAAAGCTCCTGCCATAGAGGTAGGAGTGGGAGGGGGTGGGAGTGGTGGGAGATATACCAGGGACATTGGTGGTGAAAAATGTAAACTGGTGTACGAGTGGATGTTCCATCATTTTATGACTGAAACTCAATCATGAAAGCTTTCCAACTATCTCTCCCTGTGCTTCAATAAAACAAGAACAACAACAGCAACAAAATGCATCCAGGATCTTGCCTCATCTCCTTAGTCTCTTCTGCCATCCTGTTCAAGCAAATACATCTTTTGCAGATTACTACAGCAAAGTAATTCCTTGTGACTCCCCC
This sequence comes from Sorex araneus, assembly GCF_027595985.1. NCBI lineage: Eukaryota > Metazoa > Chordata > Mammalia > Eulipotyphla > Soricidae > Sorex > Sorex araneus. Next base: position 185,772,891 of record NC_073313.1, read on the forward strand.
ATGAGCATCTGTGCCCAAAACAATGATTGCACAATAGCATTAAAATATGAAATAGATCCTGTCACTCATAAAAACTACAACCACTAGTTCTTATCTTATTCAAAATAAAAGTCCATGTCTCTATAGTGACCAAGATTTTTTTGATCTGACTTACAACTTTCTTTCCCTCTTCCTCATTCTAGATTTATTCTAACAGCTAAAATTTTGGATCCTTTTACCTATGAATTCTGTGCCTGAGTTACTACTTATAACTGTTAGTCAGATGCTTTGTTCAGAGGATTCCCAGACTATCCACTTTATTTATTTTGTACCTCATCTTACGTCTCAAATCCTTCCTTTGCCTTTTTTTTTATTTTTGCTTTTTGGGTCACACCTGGAGACGCACAGGGGTTACTCCTGGCTCTGCACTCAGGAATCACCCCTGGCGATGCTCAGGGGACCATATGGGATGCTGGGATTTGAACCCGGGTCGGCCGCGTGCAAGGCAAATGCCCTGCCCGCTGTGCTATTCCTCCAGCCCCCTTCCTTTGCCTTTCTTTGCTCTACTTTTTCTTCCCTTGTTCCATAGCATTTATCACATCTAAACCTGTCTGGTGCATCACTTCCCTAGGGCTGCCATAACAAATTGTCCAAAACTGGATGCCTTAAAACCAAAAAAAAAAAAATGTATAGTCTTACAGTTCTAAAGGCTAAAAGTTCAAATTTAAGATATTAACTGTGCCATGCTTCCTCTAAATTCTCTAAGGAATGATTCTTTCTCGCCTCTTTCTGGGTTCCTTTGGTTTGTAGAAGCAGCATGATTCTGATCTATTCTGTCTTTAAATCGTCTGGGTCATCACATGATATTCTTCCTACATGTCTGTTATTTGAGTCCAAATCTCATGTTTAAATAAAGATACCAGCCATATTTTATTAAGGCTCACATTCTCTAAGGATTGCCCATAAATTTGATAAAATAAACTGTTCACACATTTTTTCTTTTATTTTGTTTTCCTTTTAATGTCACTTTCTCAGGCACTAAAGGTTAGGACTTTAAGATATAATTCAATATATCATTTTATGGGATGTGTGTGTGTTTGTTTCAGGGGAGTGGCAAAAGGATACAATTTAACTTATAACATCTTTCTTATTTATTTCTTTTATGTTCTTTGTTTAGTGTCTGATTCCACTGGCCAAGACTTAGTGTGTTTCAAGGTAGAAATTCTTACCTCCTCTTGTTATGATATGCCCAAATATCCATATTTGTTTGGATCTATAGTGGTTCTCAAAAGAAATGTGTTGAGGGGCCAGAGCGATAGCATAGCGGGTAGGGCATTTGCCTTGCATGCGGCTGACCCAAGTTCGATCCCTGGCATCCCATATGGTCCCCCAAGCACCACCAGGAGTAATTCCTGAGTGCAAAGCCAGGAATAACCCCTGAGCATCGCTGGGTGTGACCCAAAAAGCAAAAAAAAAAAAGAAAAAAGAAATGTGTTGAGTGAATTGTCTAAAACAACAAATCATTTTAAGGATTATAGTGAGCTGAATTTTACTCTGAATTAAAAATAAATTCCCAAATCTCTGATTTGTCAACTTTAGTTTGGAAAATCAAATATTTTGCTGAGTTTTAAAATGTCACACCAAATTATTAATGTTTAATTCAGAAGACAAACTTAACTGGACATGTGATCTGTATTTCACTATAATAATGCCTTTTCCATATTTCACGGAATGTTCATCAATTTTCTCTGCTGGGAAATCACATTGCCTCTAATTACATATATATGCATATATATATGGACACATATATAATATTTTATTTTATTTTCTATTGGATTAACATAATTTATAGCATTATTGTTTATGTTTTGGGAGTGTAGTTATTGCAGTGGCAATACCAATATTGTGCCAAAACCCCTCAATCTATGTCCCCAGATTCTCTCTGGTTCTCCCCATCTTGCACCTTTGTCTTCTTTATTTTGTTCACTTTGTTCTATTGTAAGAATCTGAGGATTTGTTTCCACTGGACACTGCCCATTTGCTTTCTTTAAGACATTGTTTTTTCAAATGCAATGCCTGTTAGATCTTCTGAATTTCAGATTTATGTATCATTTGGCTCTTCAGCACATGGTAGATCCCTTAGGGAGGAAGACAGTATCTGGTGGAGGATATGAGAGGGTATGAGATGTAAGAGGGGCTCTAAACCCAGTCCTGAGCAAACATCAACAATAGATAGAAGTGAGACACACCAGCAAAGTCTATGGAGCTGGCCTTTTATTGCTCTCCAAATATGGCAGTGAGTCTCATAATCACCCTTGGTCTGGTATCTCTCTGAATTCTGAATATAGCTTTGTGCCCATTCACTGTGCATGCCCCTGATCCCCAGTCATACTTGGCCTTCGGACATGTCCAAATCTCTTTCTTGTTTCCAGGCATTAACTGTTGTAATACATTCTGATGCAAATTGTCTCACAATTCCTCTAGGCTGCTGATCTTTTTGTTTTGAGGTACAACAAACTCTCCACAGTGCTCCCAAATAATTCAGCCAGTGATAGAAGACCACAAGCAGTACAACTAGCTCACATATGTTAATGGAATCTATACTTCACATACTACATACAGAAGCCAGATCCTATTAATTAGTTATACTGGGTGTATTTATAATCCTGTGGGGTCTGCTTTTTTCTCATTTGGAACACACCGACAATTGACAAGAATATATCCACTGGTCCCATATATTTGCTTTTTTTAGTGGTTAGAAACAATTTCAACTACTTAAAGCTAGTTTACATATTTCTAGTAATTAAGTTATTTGACAAAAGACAACATTGTTTGAAAGCTTGAGAATATCCATAATAAAATACTCATAATAATTTAATAATAACTTTAGAAATAAGGTAAATTAAGTGAAATATAATTGTATAATGTCCAATGAAATGGCATACATGCTATATTATACAATGCAGTTACTTAAAATTATATATAATGTGATATATTGCGGGGGTATGGTGCCACCAGCAGGTCAACCTGTACCTGTTGGATGAGTGCATCAGCCACCTGATGGTGCCTTCAGACTTCCATATACCCCAAAATTGCTGTTTTGGCCAGACACCAACAACTTGGAGTCAAGTTTACCAAGAAATTAAATGGCCAAAAGTTATGTATGTGGGAGACACACCCACAAATCACCTCAGGCTCAGCTATATAAGCTCATTTATTGGCCTTATTTTCAGTGACCCATAAATCTCAAAGAGATCAAAAGACTAAGTTAGGACCTGTAGCACAGAGGTAGGTGGGAACCTGTAACTGAGAGCTCCAGTCCCTCTTGGATTGGGACTGGGCCTCCTCCCTTCAAGCCCCCAGTTTTCCAGTAGCTTGGCAGTCACAACCACAAACTGTTCCAGCGTCATGTAATCTCATTAACGGCCAAGACCCAGGGACTATAAACTAAAACTCCCGAAAGAGAGAGGCATAGAATATCCTGACCCCATGCCAGGCTGTCTTCACCTGGGCACCCCAAAGGGAGGCGGGTGAGAGCCCTCCCCACTCCAAGGGACCCAGCTCCAGCAGCCAAAAGCCTCCAAAACCAAACCTCTGCCATGCTCAAGGCTGCTTGCTCCCCATGCACTCAGGCTCGGCATGAAAGTAGCCGCACAACACATCATAAAGCACTCCCTATGCATTCCCCAAAATTACCACACCACATTTGATGGGTTTCAGATATTAGGCAACAAATCATAGAGAAAACATATACATATAATGCATATATACATATTTTCAGATATATATACCAAAGCTCACATCACCCAAACTTTAACAACTTGCTAGTGATATCCTATAGATTGTCTTAATAGCTTCTGCTGAAATAGAACAGTTTTCTCACTATTTCCTCTATGAACACTCTTTTGTAAGTATATTCAGCAGTTCTTCATAACAGACAATAAAAAATATATAATTTTGATTGTGTTTTGGGACAGGAATTGGGGTTTGGGATGGAAAAGTCCCAAATTTGGTAGTGGGAAGGTGTAATGGTGGTGAGATTGGTGTTTGAATATTGGATGTAATCAAGAATTTTGAACTAACTTGTAAAATTAAAAAAAATTAAAAAGTAATGTGGAGTTCATGCCCAATTCAATCAGCTTAATCAATGGCTGAATAAAAAGCAGTGCTCCTACATGATAATTAAATAAATAAATTAATAAAAATTAAAAAGTGAAATATTATAATTTGACAGTAGTAATGATATTCAATTCAAAATCATCTTACAAAGAAAGGATTTTCTTTCAATATCATACACAAATGGGTAAAATTAATAGATGAATGTCAGGATTATAGAAGCTATTAAAAGTATCTCAATTCAGCAAGGTGTTGTTAAATCATGAAAGGCATCCTAAACAATAAAAAATGTGATTCTTTAATGGAAACAGACCAAGTATATATGCCATTCACTTTCAGAAATAAAGACTCAATTTTTTTAATGTGTCAAAAGAAACTCAATGTTATTAAATATAATAATTGAAGACTCAAACAACAATAAATTTTCACTGAGAACTTACTCTGTAAAGAAGACCGCATAATGAAATTCAGTGTTTAAGGAACGGGGTGTAAGGGGAGTCCACACTAGAGAATGGTTAAGCTGAATCGTTACTCTGTTTAACCTCACTCTTCCTTTTAGGGGCATTGTGAGATCTCTGTTCAGCCTCTGGATCCTTATATGGTCCCCTGAGCTCACTTCTGAGAGCACTGTAGCACTGTCATCCCATTGTTCATTGATTTGCTCCAGCAGGAAATCAGTAACATCTCCATTGTGAGACTTGTTACTGTTTTTGGCATATCAAATACACCACAGTTAGCTTGTCAGGCTCTGCCTTGTGGGTGGGATACTTGGTAGCTTGCCAGGCTCTCCAAGAGGGAAGGAGGAATCAAACCCGGGTTGGAGTATTCGAACCTGGGTCGGCTGTGTGCAAGGCAAATGCCCTACCTGCTGTGCTATTGCTCCACCTAAACTAATGAAACACCTTTTATAAAAATAGACAGTGGCCTTAATTTGGTATGATCTATAGTTTGCTCACTAGTATAGACTTTTACTTGCAATTTAAAAATATGCGCATAGTCTTAGGAGGTACTAATATAACTACAGGTAGTTCAAAAGTCTAAAGTTGGTATGTGATGGCTCCAAATTCACTATGAGAACAGTATGGTATCCTGATTATTCCAAGTATGGCCCTGGTATCCCCCAGCACTGCTGGGACTAAGTAACATCACATCTTCAGGTAGAGTATGAAACCCTTCCCTCAATACCGCTTTGGAGATCTCCCAAAATAAACTCACATAATAAAATAGAAACATACAAAAAAAATAAATGACTCTTTGTGAAGGTTGGGAGTGATATAAGAGAATGAAAAATGGAAGGGATAATTGATGAAAATGATAGTATCATTAAATCAAGAATGTAGGGGCCGGAGCAGTAGTACACTAGGTCACATGTTTGCCTTGCATACAGCCCTCTCTGGCTTGGATTCCCTGGCAATCCATGTAGTCCCCTGCACTCACCAGGAGTGATCCCTGAGTACAGAGCTCGGAGTAAGCCCTGAGTACAAGCAGGGCATACCCCCAAACCAAAAACAACCAATTGTATATTCATTTTTCCTCTTGTTTTTGGTTTAAGAAAATAGAAAACTTTATTAGAAAGAAAAAAAGAGAAAGAAATTTTCCAGAAGGTCGGGGGAAGACTTAGTACAGGACTAAGTTCTCAATTCCTTTCTTCTAAGTAGATGATAATATGCTACAATTTTGAATAAAAATCTTTACTTTACTCTCACACTACTCTTCAAGAACTTAGTTTCTATGTAAAGTGTAGCAAGTTGCAGACTGTGAGTTCACATAGATTGTGGCCTCTTGTTTGATGAAGCACCTAATTGTAGTAAGGAATCATAAAACGCTGTGAAAAGCCATTTTTAGTACCCCTTTTTTGAAAAATAAAAGGCACTAGATAAGAATAGCAGCATTTTCTTTCTTGATTAGGAAATAATGATTTGAAAAATGCCCAAGGGAAAAAGAGAAAATTGTCAGGCTACATGTGAAATGGTTTAAATTGTTCAAGATATTACCTCTGATAAAGAAGAGCTGGCGCTCCTCTTATAAGAAAACCCTGCCTGTGTGAGAGATGAAGTTAAGGATAAGCTACAGTTGGGAAAAACAAGGAACTAGAGTTGATTTGGATCTGTGTCATGAATTGTCCACTTCATAGCTTAATTACTTACTTAACTTCTGTCTGCCTTAGCTTCTGGGTGTTATAATAGAGATAACTTGAGGGATTATTTTGAGGGTGGAGGACAATTGAAAAAAATACTATCTAAGATAAAACAGTAGCTGGGCATCTTATTTATAGTTTATATGGTAGATCTCTCATTTCTATTCTTCATATTTAAGTGAAAAGGAGATAAGCTCATTAACTAGGATGACAGCTACCAAATAAGCAGAGCCCAGTTAATGGAAATAATAACAAAGTGTTCTTTTGAACATCAGAGTATCTAGAAAGCATACCACTTCCCATTGTAAATAATCAAAAAGACTTTATTTCATTTTCACTTTAATTAAAAAAAATAAGCTGGAGAGATAAAACAGCCGGTAGGGTGCTAGACTTGCTCATGACCAACCAACAAAATTAAGTCCCTGTTTCTTCTACATTTTGCTATTCTTGTGAAGATAGTGGGTCAGGCATGCCTGGTTGTGTTACTTGTACACTGGGTTGTGATGTTGCCTAGAGGTTTCACATTGGTGCCTACACATATGGCCAAAGTGTTCACAGGGGGTTGTCCTCTAGAGTTTTGCTTCTTATTTACATGGTTGGAAAACCAACAGGAGCTCACACACTTTAGTCAAATCGTTGCACGCAACTGACTGAAGAGTACCACTGATCACATGCTCCCTTGTGGTATCAGGAGTCTTAAGCAGCAGAACTGTCAGACTGTTCTTGGCACACATGGTCAGTACCAAGCAACAAACTTACAGCCTCGGACTTGCAAGGTGGACCCATTGTCCATAAGATATTCCAAGTTCTACATAGTATTTTTTAAAAGAGATTCATACAAAAAAAAAAAAAGGTGAGGGGCTGGAGCAATAGCACAGCGGGTAGGGCAAGTTTGCCTTGCACGCGGCTGACCAGGGTTCAATTCCCAGCATCTCATATGGTACCCCGAGCACCACCAGGAGTAATTCCTGAGTGCATGAGCCAGGAATAACCTCTGTGCATTGCCGGGTATGACCCAAAAAGCAAAAAAAAAATGGTGATATTAGTAAACTTGCAAATTAATTAATATGAAAATTAGTAAAATTCAAAAGATGCATAATATGGTAACTTTGGGTCACGAATGAAGCTTCAGTTTCCAAATCCTATGACAAGAGGCAGAGTCTGCCATTAGCTTTAGTTATTCTAAGATCCTGTATCCTAGGGTTAATATTGGTTTTTCTTCATAATTCAGTCCCAATCCACTTTCTAGTATCTTTTGGCAGTGAGATAGATGACAGGCAGACATCTCTGAAAAGCCTGCAGGTGAAATGACTCTGTGGTCTGGATTAATGGCATTCTGCAGTGTTTCATATTTCTAAATTAATCTAAAAAATTTATAAAATTTTATTTTCATCTTAAATATCTAACAGTTTTCTAACATCTTTATTAGTAAACTGCAGCCTATAAAACATTTTAATATAGTAAATATATGAATAATGTTAATACAGATCAATATGGTTACCATGTATAATTAATAAAATTTAAAACTGTCATTAAATGAGAATCTACACATTTTATTTTCTTTCCATGTCTTCACACTTATCCTGTATTCTGACAAATCTGGTGTTCATTGTTCTCTTTCTTATTTTAAGAACCTTTTACCACCTAAAATTCTATTTTTATATTTGTGTAATCTTAAACTTGTTAGGAATAGATTGCTTTATTTTATCTCCTGGTACTTTATTTTTTTGACTCAAACATTTTTGTTTCAATAGCATTTTCTGTATGCAGCTTTATTAGATTATTGGAAACTTTAATTTTTCTTTGTATTAATAGCAATTTATTTATCTATTATTTTGTGAGTATGTGTTGCTTTAATTTTTAATTCTTAACTCTGCTATTATGAGTAAATTTATCCATATCATGGTGTTCTTGAGAGAGCGTTTGTCTTGACCGTGCAACTGCAGTGGGATATTTGTGATCACACATTATTTATGTCCTTAACTTTGTTGATAATATTAAGTTGCTATTACAATATATCAATTTATAATTCACAGATTTGTAAAATTATTTTTAGAAAATTTGGTTTGTCTCAAAAGTGAGAATATAAAATATGATTTCACTTAAGTTTATTTTTTGTTTCCCAATTATGAATGGGATTTGTATTACTAAGTTTTGGAACCATCTTCATTTTATTTCATTGCATTTAAGGTTTTTTGTGTATTGTATTCTATTGGGTCATTTATATTTAACAATTTATTTATGAAGCTGATTTATGTGTTCTCAATCTCAATATTTTGTCTATTATTAAGTTAACTGAGTTATCATGAATCTGTGCTGTGTAATTTTTCTCCCCTTACCAATGTTTTTAATGAACAGAAGGTCTTAATTTTAATACAGAAACATTTTGTGTGATAATACTAATTTTTTTCCTTTTAGTGGTTGGGCTTGGGTCACACACAGTGCTTAAGGGCTATTTCTGGCTCTGTGCTCAGAAGTTATTCCTGGTAGTGCTGAGGGGCTTATGTGTTGCTGACGGTGGAGCTGGTTAGGCTAAAAGCAAGGCAAGTGTCTTAACTGTTGCAATACCCTTAGGATCCTGTCTCTAAATCATGAAGCCCTGTTCAAAGGCACAATGATCAGCTTGTGACTTTGTCAGATCTTCTGTCTGACTGATAAATGTTTACTGAACCTTGGGTTGCCTATACCTTTACTAATCTTTAGTAAGCAACCTCCCACCAAATCCATCATTCACGTTTTGGAACAGGGTTATGTCTGTGCTGAATCACCCTGAGACCCACAAATCTAGATCTAACCTATGCAGTCAATGCTGTCAACAACGTTTACAGTATCTGTTTCATTTGCAGGAATATTTAGTAAACTGCTATGTTTTATTTTCTTCCTTTCCTGGTCTACTCCAACATAAGTGCTAAGAGTACACAAATGTGACTTGGAAATAAAAATTAGGAGCACTCCATTTCCTTTTCTGTGGCTAGTACCAGACTTGCATCTTTGATAACAGTGGTGTTGCCCTACCTGAGGGTCACCTCTTAACTGGTCTCTTCTGGTGAGAATGGACTTGCCAAGAAGCTAGACTTTTTCAATGTCCAGTCTTCTTTGCCCACCCTAGTCTACAAGACAGAAGCATCTACCTAAGCATTACCTGAAAATGCTTTGTGGTTCCTCTTCTCATTCCCAAACATGAGCTTCCTCCCAGCAGAGTTCCAATAGTATAAAACATACTATTAAACTGCCAGAGTCCTACCCCTCTTCTTTTGTGTTTCACTGTCTTATAATGACCAACAGATGTGAACTGAGTCTTGTTGAAAATTCTCTATGTTCATAATTTTTGTTTGGGTTTTGATTTGATCTATACCCAGCAGTGTTGGGTGCTTATTCATGGCTTTGTTCTTAGGCAGGGCTCAGGGTGCCAGGGATATAACACAGGTCAGCAAGGTAAGCACCATGCCCACTGAACTCTCTCCCCAGCCCCTGCTCAGTACTCTTTAATCATATACCAGATTAGTTTTTATTTTTTAAACAATATTTTAATATGATTTTGTTATTATATGTGTTAATATTTCTTTATTTCAAAATATTATTATTTTGTTATTATTAATATATTGTTATTTCAAATTATTATTATTTTGTTATTATATTTGTTAATATTATTCCAATGTTTTTGAAATAACATGCATTATACAATTCTATACGTTTCAGGTTTTCAGTAAAAATCAGTATTTACATTTACTAAACTTAAGTTTCATCCTAAAGTCAAACTTATCCTTCACCATACAACTGATCTTCTGAACTGTTTAACCGACAATTTTCTTTTTTGGAGCCTTTTCTTTTATAATATCTTCATGATATCTTCATTTTCCTTAGGCTCTATTTTCTCTGAGGTAACTTCAGTCACTCTACCTTCTACACCTTTGCTTCTTCAGTGGAGTTTTCCTGCCTTGTCCAGGGTTCACCTGTGGCACTAAGACCTCATATTAAGTGCACTTTCCATCCCTGTCAAACCTTTCCATGGCTCTCAGTTCGAGAGCTATCTTTCAGTGAAGTACACATTCCCAAATCCTGTGAAATACACCGAGTCACACTTCATTTCCTCTTGTTTCTTTAACTCCAGAGGTATTTATTAAACACATAAGTGTGTCTAACAGCATATTAAGAACTAAAGATACACAGGTGTAAAAGTTGAAACTTTTGGAGAATTGAACAAAATTGTGGATAAGGGCAAGCACAGAGTCATCTTCCAAAGTGGAAGCTGCAGTATGTGAGGACAGTGGGAAGAAAAGTGACCTTGTTGTGAGAGTGGATTAACAAGGAAGTGTTTTACATCACACTATATTAGTGTGAAACTGAAAATAAGAAAGGAAGTTGGAAAGAAGGTGATGGAGAACAAAGTAGCTAGAATAAGTTGAACATGATAGATGGCAAATTCCAAAGTAATAAGAATTTATATTTATGGTGGAAATACCAGTTATACTCAGAATTAGTTGGAAGCCTAAGAAAAATCCTAGGCTAATGAAAAATTGCAGTCAAGCTTGGAATTGCAAAGACACTTTTGTTACATAATATGGAAACAGATTAATATCTGGAATATATGGTACACTCCTGAAATCAAACAAAAAACATCGCAACTACATATAGAAACAAACAAAACTTGACAATGAGTAGGCAATCCACTCCAGAGGGAATATTACGGGCTGGTGAGGTAGTACAATGGGTAGAATATCTTGCCTGGTATGTGGCTGACCTCTATTGAATGCGGGGCACTGACTGCATATGGTTCCATTGTGTCCCACCAGGAGTATTCCATCAGCAAAGAGCCGAAATAAGCCTGAGCACAAATGGGTGTATTCCCACTCATTCCAAGAAATAAATTAAAGGGTTGGTGGCAGGAGATAATGCATTCATAAGGCGTTTGCTTGCCTCATACGTGGCCAATCTCTGTTGGATAGCTGGCACTAGATGAACTTTCCTGAGTACAGAGTCAGGTGGCAGCCCTGAGCAAAGCTAACATGAAGCTGATCTTGATCCCAGCACTGCACTGGCACCCCTTAACACAGTTGGATGTGGTCTATATAAGAAATAATACTAAAAAGTATCCCTTATATAGTGATGAAACTAGAGCATCTTTAATATCAAATGTTGAGAAACACATGAAAAAATGAAAGCTCTCATATTGCTGGGATGGTTATTAATTAATAGCAATCACTTTAAAGAATTTTATGCCAGTTAAATTGTTAAAGTTTATCTATCTCTCTACTATTATAATGGAAACTTATTTCTGAATAAACCCATACATATACATAGAAATTGTATTTTTGATTTATAATAGCAAAAGTATTCATAGAAAAATTGTTAACTAAATTACAGCATATGAGTATGCTCAAAAATGAAAACACAGCTTTTTATTAATTGATTTATTTATTTTAATTAATTAATTAATTAATTTTTATTGAATCACCATGTGGAAAGTTACAAATCTTTCAGTCTTAAGTCTCAGTTACACAATGCTCAAACACCCATCCCTTCACCAGTGCACATATTCCACCACCAAGAACCACAGTAAACCTTCCCCCCATCTCCCCATTTCCCCAGCCCCCCACCCCGCCTGTGTAGCTGATAAATTTCACTTTACTTTCTCTTTAGTTTGATTACATTCAATATTTCAAAAAAAAGCTCACTATTATTGGAAAACATAGCTTTAAGGGAATAACTTACAAATATAAATGTAGGGCATGAACAGATACTTAATCATTTTTATAAAAAAATTTGAAATGATATGCATGGTATATAATTAATTTAAATCATAAAATGTGTTGAAAACAATGTATTCCCATGAGTTTATAGTAAGGTGTGCTGAAAATCATTGTACTTATTTTATGCCTAAGAAGACTGGTTCCAAATGGTTCAGAAAATATCTTTGTTAGCAAAGGCCCAGTAAAATATCCAGTTTTAAAATGTTTAAGGAACCCCCACTTTACTTTTAAGAAATGTCTATGTTTGTGCTGTTTGTACTAACCAAAATAAATCTGACACTCATGTTCATAACAACTGACCAAATCCTCCTCTTCCCCCCAAAATAAGACATTTGGGGATTTTTGACAGCAGTGTTTTCGATATGGTGTGAGTTTAATCTATCAAGCTCCTTCCATGGGAATTATTTAGATCACTGTCACTGTCACTGTTATCCCATTGCTCATCAATTTGCTCAAGCAGGCAAAAGTCTCCATTGTGAGAATTGTTGTTACTGCTTTTGGCATATTGAATATGCCATGGGTAGCTTGCCAGGCTCTGCTGTGCGGACGGGATACTCCTGGTAGCTTGCTGGCTCTTTGAGAGGAATCAAACCCGGTTTGGCCACATGCACGGCAAATGTCCTACCTGCTATGCTATCTCCCCAACTCACCATATGTTAGTGTTACTTTAAATCTCGTTTGGAATTGTAGATCTTATTTCATCTGATTCCATAGAATATTTTTGTGGATCTGGGAATACTCCAAAAACATTTTATATGAGGGCAATTGCTTCTTTTCCTGACACTTAGCTTAGCTTCAGAGTGCAAGATAAACTTATCATGTGTTCCTTATTAAAAATATTAAATGTTAGCAGCATATTTAAAAAATAATAATCACTGTATCACTGTCATCCTGTTGATCATCGATTTGCTTGAGCAGGCCCACTAACGTCTCCATTCATCCTGGCTTTGAGATTTTAGCCACCTCTCTTTACTCATCTTTCCCAATGGTGTCACATTAGAGGCTCTTCAGGGTCAGGTGAATGAGACCCATTATTGTTACTATATTTGGCATATGAATACAACACAAGGAGCTTGCCAGTCTCTTCCCGTGTGGGAGGTAAACTTTCGGTAGCTTGCCAGGTTCTCCAAGAGGGAGAACTAGGCTTACAGATGTGCTTCCAGAAGCTTAGTTTTATAGTCTCTGGATGTTGGCCATTGATGGGATTACACGATGCCCGGGCAATTTCTGGGTGTGACTGCCTAGCTACTGGAAAATGGGGAATCTGGGTCCCACACACCTGGGTTTCTCTGCTGGTTCCTTCATGCGTGAAGTTCATCTGAATGTGTGGAGAGTGGCCTTGAGCATGGCTGTGGCTGGTTTCCGGAGGTCTTCAATTATTATTTATTCAAAAAATAATAAACATTTATAAATTTGAATTTGTGATGATTAAATGTTTATTATATTATTTGTCCATTTCTGGTCTCCTTAGTTGAAATAGATAGAAAAAGGAAGAGATGGAGGCAAGAAGGAAGAATGAGTGCACAGAAACAAGAAAAAGAGAATAAATGAGAAAAACACTAGTTTTTCAAACACACATTTTCTAAACTATTTCTAGGTTCCAAGGCTATTTAGAGTTTGATAAAACAAAATGAATTGTAAGACTGTATAAATGGAAGTCAGTATTAAAAGTTATATATGAGATACAATAAGGAACATAGCATTATTTTTTATTCACATCCTTAAGAAAGGATCACTTAGAAATTATATTTTATCACTCCCATGGAAAAAATTTCCCAGTGGCTTAGTTTAGGCTAAAAATCGCTGCTGATAAGTATGAGACTTCACCATTTCCTTGTATGCCTCTCCAGACCCAATTTTTTAAGTCCTCCCTCGACCTACTAGACAGGCATAACATGTTGAGCTTCAACTGAAATTTTATATTTTTCCTTTTAGCTTATTTTAAAAGTCAAATATCTGATGTTATAATGGTTTTTGTAGTTTAGGTTAGTTGTAGTGCTAGAAAAATCAGAAATAACTTGAAAGGGCCAGAATAACAGTCCAGCATAAAAAGTGCTTGTTTGATGCATGTCTGACTTGGAATCCCAGAAAGTTTAAGGTCTCCTGAACCCCATCAGAAAAGATCTCTGAGCACAGGAACAGGATTGATCCCTGAGTAGTGCCAATTTCAATTCTAAGACCAAGAACGATCAAACAACAACAGAAAAAAAACAAATTTTTAAGTTTATGAGAATAAAAGAAAAGATCAAAACACTTTTTGATTAAAATCCAATATCTTGCCATTTTTGGTCTGTTTTTAGTTGGGCTGGAGCGATAGCACAGCAGCTAGGGTGTTTGCCTTGCATGCTGGCTAACCCGGGTTCAATTCCTCTGCCCCTCTCGGAAAGCCTGGAAAGCCTCTAAGAGTATCTCGCCTGCACAGCAGAGCCTGACAAGTTACCCGTGGCATATTTGATATGCCAAAAACAGTAACAAGTCTCACAATGGAAACATTACTGGTGCCCGCTTGAGCAAATTGATGAGCAATGGGATGACAGTGAGTATCAGTGATTATTAGTTTTTCAATTCAGACCCAGCTTTGCTCAGGGCCTACTTCTGGCTCTGTGCTCAAGCATCACTCCTGGAGATGCCCAAGGACTAAAAATGTGTCTGGGGTCAGGCTGGAATTGGCTTCCTGAAAGGATAAAACACCTATTCTATGTTTCCAACTCTATATGTCACTTTTTTTGTGAAACAATTTAACTTTCCAATTTTTATTTGGATACTATAGATCTAGATATTTATTTCAGCAGATTTCACTTTAGAAGAGAACACTTGTGTTCTTTTTTTCATTTTCTAATGGTGGACAAAGGCTAGTCATGTGCCTCATAGGAACTGCAGCTTTAGAGATAAATGTTTACTCACTTCATATCCTAATTTCTGACATCAGACTGCTAAACAGTACAAAAATTAGTTTTAAGCATAATTATGTTGGCATGACAGATCGGTCTCTTTGGAAAGACACTGCCAAAGTATATGTATTACTGACAAACCTAACCAAGAAAGACCATCAAAAGATTAAGATTTAATGATTTTAATGATTTTGGATATTGTGTTAGTCTATCAACAAATAAGAACATAAATAACCATCACCGACTTTTTAAAAGAAAACATGATTAGTGAATTCTGACAAGAGACTGCTTTTTATATGTAAAAACCTTCAATTCCCCCCAGCCCAATGGTCATACATACATCAGATTATTGTCTTATTTTTTGCCAGGAGAGACAAAGTTCAGAGAGGCTAAATGCATCACTCAAGGGCATGCCTTAGAAACCCTATTTCTTTTACACTATCTCAATCTTCTCTCTCAATGAGTCTCACTGTTACAGAGAATAGTAGATTGTCAGGGGCTCCTCATGAGAGACCCTCTAACTCCAATGTAAAGCAGCAAATGACAGGGGCCAACCATAGATAGGAAGCAGGAATGTCACCAGAATCCTCAGGAATCATTGCAAAAATGATGCATGTGTTTCTGTTCTATGATCTCTTAATTTCCTATTAATGATAGGGTTTTGTCGGTGATAATTTAAAAAAAGTCCATTGCACAATTCATGAAAATGAACTAGGGAAATGTCA
This sequence comes from Sorex araneus, assembly GCF_027595985.1. Taxonomy (NCBI): domain Eukaryota; kingdom Metazoa; phylum Chordata; class Mammalia; order Eulipotyphla; family Soricidae; genus Sorex; species Sorex araneus. The sequence continues at coordinate 185,788,489 of NC_073313.1, forward strand.
TATTAGCCTCTACAACAATGCAGTTTTGAAATGGATACAGAATATTAGATATTTATATATTCAGATTTGTCCTCAAAATTCTCGGTCATATAAGCAGAGACATAAAGAATTTATCTCATGTAATCTTGGGTATCAAAGTTGACAAAGAATTATAGAATTTTTTCATTTCTCTCATCTTTAACATTGTTTTGATTTCCTTTTCTCTAAGTAGTGTTTCCATGATTGGTATCTCCTCTAGAAAAAGAAGCTTCTTGAAACACAGTTTAAAGATATAGTGTAAAACACTGAAGCAAAGTCAAATACAAGCATTGTTATGTATAGCCCCAAATATTCTGAACAGCTAAAAATAAAAAGAAATTAATGTAGTTATTTAAAGCTTTTCTAAAATCCAGAAAGAAGAGTGTATTTTATTATTTAGTTATGACCCACGTGTTTCTGTACTATGATATATTAATTTCCTGTTCATTATAGGACTATTTCAGTGAAAATTAAAAAATTTCCACTACACAAATCATGAAAATGAACTGAGAAAATGTCAAATTAACCTCACAATATGATTAAATAATTTTTAGGCTTTTAGGGGGAGGCCTTGATTTTTCAAAAAGTGATTTCACTTTAAATCTCTTCAGTAATGCAGAACTGGAGGATCAAAATTCTTTAGCTTTAAATAAGACCACGGGGAAAACAATTATTTTAGCTTTGTAAGTGAAAATCAACTAGCAGTCAGAGGTCAGTCTTTTGATAAGTAGCAATGGGCCAGCTTCAAAAACAAAGTGTAGAAATCAGCATTCTGTTAAATTCAGAAGACATGGAGAACCTGAGGGTCCAAGTCGAGTTATCTAGCATGATCGTAAGATGTCAGAGCTAAAGAGATCAGCAAGTTCATTAAGTTAGAGAAGCTTTATCACTATTTTCCTAGGAGGTACAATTCCAAATGTCAGGAAAATAAAACCAATTAGCCAGCCAGGCGTGACCTCTAAGTGCAGTCAGGATTAAGCCCTGAGTACGGCTGGGTGTGGCACAAAAAATTAAATAAATTAATGAAGCACTGAAAGCATTTAGATAGTGTCTCCCCTTTAGAGGTTTAATTAATTAATTTATTTAATTTATTTTTTTAATAATGTAGGAGTACTGCTATTTGTTCAGCCATTGATTAAGCTGAGTGAATTTGGAATGAACTCCACATTACTTTTTTTTTTAAATTGTATCACCATGAGATCACTTGCATCACTTGTCATCCTGTTGATCTTCGATTTTCTCGAGCAGGCGCCAGTAATGTCTACATTTGTTCCTGTCACATGCTAGTGTAGCCCAATGGTATCTGCTTGCTCCAGGAACACAAAGAACCTCAAACCATTCATTCAGGGTTTTGACAAAGAAGTCAGACCATCTCATACGTGGGCAGCCACTCGGTCTTTTGACATCCTGTCACCATGAGATAGAGTTACAAATCTTTCATATTAAGATTCATCCATACAATGACAAAACACCCATCCCACCACCAGTGCACATTTTCCACCACCCACATCCCAGTCCCCACCCTGCCTCTATAGCAGACAATTTCCCCAATACTCTCTCCTTAGCACATTATGTTTTGCTTGAAATTTCCCACCATGATTCAAGATTACCTACTAGGGGAAGATGCTAGATAATGTATTTTCCATTGCTCATTTTGAGTATCATGAAAGCTCGCATGGCTGCGATTTTAAATGTAAATTTCTAGATTGTAAATGGTTGGGTTCCAGAGACATCTCTATATGGCAGTAATCCATTTTGGGATTCAATTGGAGGTTTCTGGGCTAGAGCTGTAGGTGTGCTAAGATGACATTCAGAGGCAAATTGTGGGAGTGACAGCCAGTCTGCTGGGTGGGGACCTGGGGATGGACAGCCCAGGTCCTCTGCCACCATGTAGCCTGGGAACTTAGTCCTGAACCTGCATACCTGGGCCTTGCTTGTGGAAGCTCTTGGTCACTAGGATTCCATCTAGAGTAGGCAGGGAGACTTAACCTGCTCCATCTGGGGTGCCCTAGTGAAATTGACTTGGTATGGGGCCTGGAGAGCTCTCCAGCGCTGTGATGTCTTCCAGCACTTGATGCTGTGTCTCTGGGTCGGGGCGGTTGGTGTGCTAAGATTCACATCATGAAATTTTCAGTAGATTATATCTTGGTGAGGTCCATCCTTATATGGTGGAGTCAGACTTGGGGTATGGTGGCGATTTTGGATTGTGGAAGTAAGTGACTGCTGGGGGCTCTGCTTTGTCGGGCACAGGACAACCCGGCCACCTCCAAATTACCCCAGTCTTTTCAGCCATGCTTGGGTCCGAGCTTTTCTGTGGCTTTGGATCTCTTTCAAGATTTATTTATGGGTCTCTGAAGCAAGGCTGGCAGTAGAAGTTACAGGGTGGCGCTGAAGTTGGTTTGTGGGGTTAACTGCCAGTGCTTCCATGTATATTGGGAAGTGGGGGGAGGTAGCCCACCTCAACTCTGAGAAAGCCTGGAAATTTCAGTCACAAAACCCGCATACCAGAATTTTCAGCAGATTATATCTTGGTGAGGTCCATCCTGAAATGGTGGAGTCAGGCTGGGGATATCATGGCGGTTTTGGATTGTGGAAGCAAGTGGCTACTGGTGCTTTGCTGGGTGGACCACCAGGCCAACCTGCACCCCTCTGATTTACCCCAGTATGTTCAGCCATGCATGGGTCCAGGATTAACTGTGGCTTTGTATCTCTTTTGAGATTTATCTATGGGTCTGTGAAATAAGGCCAATAAATGAGCTTGTATAGCTGGTTTGTGGTATAGCTCCTGCACACCTAACTTTTGGCCATTTGATTTCTTGGTAAACCTGATCCCAAGTTTTTGAGGTCTAAGGACTGGTGCGATAGCACAGCGCATAGGGTGTTTGCTTTGCATGCGGCCGACCCAGGTTTGATTCCCAGCATCCCATATGGTCCCCTGAGCACCGCCAGGGGTAATTCCTGAGTGCAGAGCCAGGAATAACCCCTGGACATCGCTGGGTGTGACCCAAAAAGCAAACAATAAAATAAAATAAAATAAACCAAGTTTTTGAGGTCTGGCCAATGGTGCAGCAGTAATTTGGGGGTATCAGGAAGCCTGAGGGCACCATCAGACTGCTGATGTACTCACCCCGCAGGTACAGGTTGACCTGTTGGCGGCACCATACACCCTTCTTCAGAGGTTTTAAAATAATGTTTAATTCCTATTGGGAATTTTAATTAAAGTTCTGTTTGGAAATATGCTCATGAATATTGCAATAAGGGCTGGCCAGAATAAATAGAAATCACTTGCAATTTTTTAAAAAAATATTCTATGTTTGCAAAATTTGTCAAGAGATGAATGTCATGAGTAAATGCTACATGGTGGTAGCAATGTAATTAATGCAGGAGAGGGTTAGGCAAATCTGGTGCCACACCCAGGTCTGACCTTGGGCAAGTAATTTATATGTTAAATATCTCAGTATCTTTATAAAATCTGAAGAATAATACCAAACTCTTAATGGGTATTAGAGGAGTTCATGGATTACTTTATGCAAATCACCTGCCATAGTAGTCCATTAACTAAATTCAATACATGCTGAGTGCTAACATAATGATGACTGTAATAGCAACTAGAATAATATAGGTATGACATATCATACTTGATGCATAAAAATCCAAAATTTTTCTGTTTTTTTTATAAAAATAGGGTGTGACTTATGGAAAAACTTTTTAAAAATATGCATGTATTACTTGGAAAAGAAACAGGGTGTGAAGAGTATGTGATGGTGATAATTATGTGGATAAATACTGTATGCTTTGTGATAGGAAGATAGACTGTCCATATTGAAAATTCTTGACAATTTCCCTCTCTGCCTATTTAACATCCTTTTTTCCTTCCACCATGGAAGTAGAAGTGCCTTTTCAAAGCTTTCTTTCTGTATTACCATAAGAATTAGTTAGATTCTAATATTTTGAATTGAAAGAGCAAAGGCAGAAAGATAAACTAGAATTCAAAAACAAAATAAGTTTTATTAATCCAATTGTGTCTCATTAACCAGCAGTGCCAGAGAACTAGGGAATTGGAATTGAATAAAAATATAAATTTATTAAAGTATTCATATGTAAGTAATTTATATTTTCAATAAAGCATTTTCCAGCTCTTATCCAGGAAATCATGTTTCTGCTTTATAGAAGATAACAGAATATACAAGGATACTGCTGTGGGACAAACAATTCAGAGAGAGAAGTAATGCAGGAATTTCACCAGGGTGCAGTTATTTTGAAGGCACATGCTAAAAGAAGACATAGAAATGAATAAACTGTTTGTCAGACATCCATTGATCTCAACCATGAGCAAATGACTATCCTGATTCAACTTTTCAGTAGTCATATAAATTAATTCCAAATCTGTGTGGTAAATATATTTAGTATCGAATGATATGAATTCACATTATCTTAGTATACTAAATGCACTTCCAATTTTAAATTTCACTTATTCAAGCTAGAATGTCTGCCTAACACATTATACAGAATCAAAACTGTACTCAATGACCCTGTTCATCAAATGCACTTGAAAAACTGTCTGGAATTCTCAGACCAATGTCATGTATTAAAGGTTTTATTCTTTTCTCCCCCCATTCTGTCTTTTCTCTTCCAAGATTTGACTCATACCCACTTGAGAGAGAGCTAAAGCTGACAGAAAAAGTGAAAATCCTCTGCTTCTTGCCCGGAGGATATGCTTGGCAAGAGATTTCCAAGTGATGCTGTCATCAAAGCTAAACTTAACCTTGTTGAGGAAAAACCCCTTAACTTTCAAACCAACTCCTTGTCATGGCCATTCAACTTGCAAAGTATAATGTTGGGGGGGAAAGGAATAAAAATAGCAATGATTGCATTTCATTTTGAAGTTATTGAGACTTGAAATGATGACTTTTCATGTTTTGCAATGACACTAAAGTTAAATGTCTCAGTTCATGGGCACTTACCACTCTCTTCATCTCCATTAATCCTTGCTCACAGTTTTGAAATACACTACTTTCTGTCTTCAGCACTGAAATGAAATTTTCCTGGGGTGATAATTGCTTTCCAGTGTGTCTTTCTCCATGTTATTTGATTGCTAAAGATTTCCTCCAAATTGGGAAATATTTAGTGAACACAATATAATATATTTCCCTGCTATTTTTAATCTCCTCATGCATAATTTGAAGGATTGGGTGAGAGATAAATGGAAATTGAACTCATTTGGCCATGACAGATTTGCAAACTCTGAATACAGCTCAAACTTTATTGATATTTTTAAATTATAGCACAAAATACCTGGACATGTCCATATAACATTTATAGCATTTTATGTCTTCCTAGATACAGCCATCATCTGCTTAAAACTCACAATTACAATTCAGTGTGAGCAAGAAGAGCATTTTGCAAGAAAAAAGTAGAACATACTAGAGCATTTTGCTGGAACAAGCTTTTATTTTTAGCTTGTCTCAAAATTCATTATATAGAGGCCTGAAATGTCTTTTGAAATAATTATTTTTGAGTTCCTTGAAGTCACTTCACAAAGTCCTGCAGGATCTTCTTTAATACCTGCTGGGCAAGCTCTTTAGACCTCAGAAACAGTTGCTTAAAGGAGTTGTTGGAATCTACCCCTTTCTCTGACTTCTGATGAGAATATATGCTCTTGGGCAGGGGTTTTCAACTATAAGCCCCTGAGGTCTTCCAAAGAGGCCACAGTGAGAGTATTATAAAAGGGTTATGCAATGAAACAAGGGACTCAACTAGTAGGGTCGGAGTGGCACGTGAAGAAAGCTGTTGGAAGGAGACCTGTTGAAAAAAAATAGAAATACTTCTCTTAGACACAAAGTGCTAACAATTGGTGACTATAATTTGATCAAGTAAATAATATCTAGGGTTTGTTTGAGTAGCTATAAAAGGAAGCTTTTACAAAATTTACATAGGAAACTCTAGAATCTCAGAATGATCAAGATTGATATCTGTATATTAAACCAATGACTTTTATCTCATGCCTTTATTTGGATATTTTAATATGAGTAATAGCATTACAATTTCCAAAAGTAAAAGAACCAGATTTGTGGTGTAGCTCTCACCTTTCTCTGGTGCTCTCATTCCAGTATGGGAAAAAGACCAAGCAGAGCTATTATCATGAATTAAAGAACTGGTAGGTGTGGCCACACCAGTTAATTGTCCTTGATCCCAATCCCCAAACATACACAAAGCTTGGAGATTAAAAGTATGTGGTCATTGGGAGCTGAAAATGATTTTATTTCGTGATTTTACGATTCATATTTATGAACTCTGTAAACAGAATTTCCTTATTCATAAATCTTTATGGGAACTTAATGGGAACTTATGGAAACAAACTTACTATTATGTTGTTATAGTTACCATTATTTGAACTCTTGCTGTGTCAAACTCCATTTTCTCTGTGTGTGGTCCATAATACTCCACATTTTTTATAATCCCCATGTGAAAAATGAACTACATCATCTTCGCTTTTCAGGTGAGAAAACTTCAGCACAGAGAAGGAAATAAGTTTACCTAAGTCTGCTCATGATGGAAAAGAAATGAATAAGAAGAGAGATGAAACCCACAGCAGTAATATTTTTATTTTGCTTCACACTTTCATATCTGTCACCGCTTGGCTGCACATCAGACTTACATAGTCAGGAAAACCTCTGTGTATCCAGGTTCATTCCTCAAATTCTCAGAGGCTTGGTTATTTTATCTGAAAGGGTGTTTGAGGTTGGAATACTGGAACATTTCATTTGGAGAGATGCATTTGCCTTCCTGGTTAATAAATATTTGCACCTATGTTCCTCATTACAGAATTACCATCCTATTCCACCTCTCTGAGATTTTTTTTGCTGTGATGAAATAAAGAAGGTATTTATAACTCATAGATATATGAAAATGGTAATGTTATTGTTATCAAAATCTCCTTTAAGGATTTATGCCTTCAGTGACTTGGGTCAATGATTTTATTATTACCCAGAAATTTCCTATTCCAGAATGCTGCCTACATCCTACCAAGATTTTTTGAGTTTTTTTGTTTGTTAGGAGAGTTGGAGGTGGGGTAATTCTTTTTCTGTGTTTAGAGATAGTTCCTGGTGTTTTGGGGGGTACTGCAGCACTTGAAATCGAATCAGCATTGTCCACAAGCAAGGTAAACGCCGTTACCCCTTTATTATATCTCCAGTCTACCAATGTTTTTAATCGCAACTGAAAATATAGTGTCTAAAATTTTACTTTTCAAGTGGTTATTGCACAATTGCTTTGAATTTACCACTTAAAGGAAATCTAAATGGGAATAGAGGATACCTTAATGAGCTCATGATATAATGTATAGCAATATCACAACAAATGTCCTTTTAGCAGAATATAAGTCATAAAAAACCCTCAAATAAGGAAGTAGTTTTATCTGTCTAAAGGAATTATGGCATGTTTCTGGGATTATTGGCATCATGTGAATGCACAGGGCTCAATGATTTAGCAAAAGAGATGTGACGGGGGAATTCATGACAGTCACATAGTAAGGGGCATAGAGGTAAAACAAAATGTGTGTAGAAATCTGCCAGCAAGTTTGTAAGTCTGAGTACAGATTGTATTTAGTATCATAAAACAGACTGTGCTCTGGTCACATAGAATATATTTAAACAAGTATCTATAATTTTCTTCTAAAGGCATAGAGAACTCTATTAGATATCAATGTAGTCATATGTTTCCGCAATTAAGAGCAGCACCATATCACAAAGGAAGCCTTGAGTTTCATCCCTGAAGTAAAGTAAATAAACACATGAACGTTTATTATATTTAACATTATTTTATATTCTGATTAAAATATAACTAGATAGATAGACAGATTAGCATATACATGATGCTACTTAAAATATATTCAAATAAAGATGAGGGATATTAACTATGCTACAAGTCATAAGTCATTTTAAGGCATGACCATTTTAAGGCATGATCTTGGTTTTGCTTAAGTTAAAGTTTTAATCCTAGATAATTAATCTTTAATTCTCTAGTGTAGGTATCTAGTTTAAAAATAATTGTGGTGATTGAAACCAGAAATATTGATGCTATCATTTCTTTACTCCTTCTACTCAATTTAGTAGGCAGAAATAATTCTTTTATAACTGCAATTTTCATATCTTTTCTCTGTTCCAGTTGCAGTTTTTGTTTGGACCTTTACAATTTCTTCTTTATTATTTCTCAATTTCTTCTTTATTATTTCTATGTCTTTTTTTTTGGCTTTTTGGCATTTTGGATCATAACTCAGCATTGCTCAGAGGTTTTTCCTGGCTCTGAATTAAGAAATTAGTCCTTGTGGTGCTCAGGGGACCATATAAGATGCTGGGGATTGAACCTGGGTCCACAATGTACAAGGCAAATGCCCTACCCACAGTACTATTACTCCAGCCTCTATTTTCATATTTTTGATTGGGTCTTCTTGTCACCAATCATTTGTTCTCACTATTGTCTTTCTACTCTTACTATGGGTATGTACAAAAATACACATATTTGATGTTCCCACTCTAAAATTAAAGAACTTGTTTTAGAATAGAAATTGGTATAACTCTTTCAAACAAATCAGTGTCTGTTGGCTTTTGTTCTTATAATGTACAGATACATTAAACCCAATTTTAATAACTATATAGTTTCCAGTACAGATTTAATAACGAGGAATAATTCTATTTCTATAGGTTCATCCCCTTAAAGAAAGATCTGTGCTTTCAGTTCTTTTAAGATGGACTATCTCTACATATGATAGCACGATAGCTGCCAAGTTGTACTTAGTTGTTCATTGAAATACAAGAAAAAAATTAATGAAGCTTAGAAAGTACTCTGTGTTTGGTCTTGGAGCATAAGTAATGCAGGAACAGAACATTTCTTTGTAGAAAATTATTCTATGAACCCTGAAGAGCTGATAAAGAAAAAATATTAAAGCTACCTGAATGAGCAAAGTCTAAAAGGTAATGAATTTGAAGATAAGAAAGAAAAAGTGATAGAAATAAAAGAAACTAAGATATTCTGTTATGTGCCAGTTGCAGAGCTGTCCTGTTCTCATAAAACATTCTAAAACTTCACATCCATGTTATATATAAAGAAGGCTCAGATTAAATGACTTTCAAAATAAGCTACAATTAATAAAATTAAAAATCAGAGTGAAAATTCAGACAAAATACAATGCTGGGACTGTTTCTAAATATAATGCAGGTTACAGCTAGTTCAGAAAGAGAACACATATACATATACATACATGCATATATGTACACACATACAAAGACAGATTATGATCTGAATGGACTATGGCTTTGCTTTCTTAGCTAATTATTTGCTCATCTACAGAGACAAAAATATCTATATTTGCATGGATTATCTGCACTATCTACTCAATTGACCACTGTTTGTTTTTTTTTTAACCTCATTGGATATGCTTTGAGCCAGCTGCTCAGTCCCCAGCATAAGTCTATCTTTTTATTCAAGGATTTCCCCTCAGTTTCAATGAGTAGATTGATGATGCATAGATTGTGGTGTTTCTCTATACCTACACCTATTAACAATGAAGATGGTTAAATGAATACATATGGATTGATTGAACAGCACTTTAACATCATGGTTTCTTGAGTAACCAGGTTTTTCCATGTAATTTAGAACTACTCAATGCAGAACCATGATTAGCTATTGGAAGCTTAGCTCCATTATGTTTTAAAAAAGAAAAAAAAAGGAGACTTGATATCCAGTAAGAAAGACACAATTCTAGAAAATAATCTCAATACTGATGAGCACCAGATTGGCAGAAGCATTGACATTACTATTCTTTAGCCAGCTACTTATCTTCATTTGTAGGTTTCACTTAGAAAAAATAAACTTTACAAAGTGAAAAATACATCATTTCTACTTTGAAATTTTTAAGGATTTTGTTTTTATTTTTCTTATTTTCTTCATCTTACCAGCCTAACACAGTGGATAGGGCATTTGCCTTGCATACCGCCGACCTTGGTTCAATTCCTCTCTCCCTCTCAGAGAGCCTGGCAAGCTACTGAGAGTATCCCACTCACATTGCAGAGCCTGGCAAGCTACGCATGGTGTATTTGATATGCCAAAAACAAGTCTCACAATGGAGACCTTACTGGTGCCCATTAGAGCAGATCGATGAACAATGGGATGACAGTGCTACAATGCTATAGTGCTGCCATCCTATATTCCATTCATTCATTTATTTACTTTTTTCATAAACTCCCATAAATTTTGGACCTGATTTGGAATTGGATTTTGTAAAAGTGTGTGTGTGTGTATGTGTTTATGTATATGTGTTTTGCAAAGGTTTGATTGGTATGGAAAGGATGAAGAGGTATAAGATTATAGAATAATAATAAATTAGAAACATTTTAATAAACAAAATTATAATATTTTTCAAAGATGTGTTTTTTATTGGATGTCTCCTCTAAAATTCTTCAAAGTGATCTAGTGTTTTATATTCCAGAACTTTTTGATTGTTTCTATGGCTCTGTCTATACATCAAATACTTCATGCATTTGAGGAAATTCAATTAAACTATGGATAATCTTTCAGAATCCTAAAGCTATAATAGCTTTAGCATAGGGAGTTTAGACATTAAGATCAATGCTTTTATTTTTGTTTTTAGTGTTCTGGGGTTGGTGTTGGTGCTTCAGGGCTTATTCCTAATTCCATGCTCAGTGATTATTTCTGGGAGTAATCAAAATACTATTTATGGTTGGGGAATCAAATGAGGGTTGGTCATATTTAGGGCAAGTGCCTTAACTCCTGTACTATTTCCCTCGCCATGAGAGTGACACTTATAAGGGACATGTCCTTGACCTCAGTCTGAAGCTAAGCCTACCAACATGTCATTTACTCCTGATTTTCCTGGTTAGACACAGGCTTTATTATGTGAACAACTTTCAGTACTAAAGAACAATGGGACCCTGACTGATGTTCATCGGGAACCAGTAATGTGCTAACCCTGTCTCTTTATTTTTATGTTTCCACTTCCAAAAGTCACATTTTCAGTTTTATACTTAGTAAGTCTTAGTAAAGAAAACAGGTTGAAACAGGGTTTTTAGGAAGAGTGGTTTTAAAAGAGTGGAGCTCATTGAGTAGACAGCTATAAAAATCAAAACATGATAATGAAAACCCTAAACTATAATCAATTAGTGAGCAAAGATAAGAAGAAAAGAGTATGTACCTAAATGTCAGAAATTTCCATTCAACTAATAAAATAAGACTCGTATTTCCATCTTTCCACTTGACAAACATTTATTGAACATGTACCTAATTGGGTATAATAACTGCTGGGATTAAAAAACAAAATCCTTGCTCAATGTGAGGTTTTATATTCCCCTCATGATTCATCACATATTACCCACATCATTTGCCTCACATATTAGGGCACAAGAAACGTATTAGTCATATTAAATGTTGATACATTTAATTTAATGTTAGAAAAGAAGATATTAAATCTGTCAATAGCAAGCCAAGAATCCAAAATGAAGGAAAATATCAAAGAAGGAATGAGCTAGTTCTAAATGCTTTTGATTCTCACATAGGAGTGTAGCTCTTATCATCCATGATGCACTCACATTTTCATTTTTGCATTCGGGATTCAATTTTCAGATATCCTATGTGCAATGTCACACATACCTTCAATGTCCAGGCAAGATATTGACCAGAATGTAAATGGACAGCTGTACAATCCAATTGATGTTCTCTCTAACGTGAACCTGACAAACAAGGAAGGGAACTGCAACAGAAACAAATCCTGCTGCTGTTCTTACTAAATTCTTACTGTGCTGCATTGGGATTAATTGGGATGCAGCTCTGGGTAACTGCTTATAAGAGAAAGCCTGTAATTCTGAATTCAATATTTCTTAAAATAGCAAATAGAATTGTTCAAAAGATCTTAAAAGAATCCAGGCACTCTCTTCAAATTCAGATACTGAACTAGCCCCTTTTATAGAACCTGCTACCATCCCAGAACCTACACATTGCCAGTCACCATCACACTGCCATTTGCAGTGGGTCCCTCTCCAAGATGTTAAGGAATGACAGGGTTTCTGATTAAAGTCCTCTGTTAATATTTGTTGATTGAACAATAAACAGTCCTATCATCTACAATTATAATTCTAAACTAAAAAGTGGTTTAATGAGATCAAAATAAGTTGACAATGGTCAGGGCTGTTGGACCCCAAATCAAAGGGCTTTTGCACATAAATGCTCATCGACACTTGAGGAACTTCAAATCTTTTGGATTTTCTTTCAAGCTGAAGAACATGCCTTGCCTATTAAATATAAGAATTGTGTTTCTGATTTTATGTGTTTGTCTATTTTTTATGTTTAATTTTAATTTTGCCTTCCTACAGCCAAGCACACAGCCATGGCAATCCAGCAGGTAGTCAAAAAGTCACTGACTGAGTTGCAAATGGATGTCAGTATAGTGAAGCTTTAACCACCTTTTCATGACTCATTTTAGAGAGCCATATTTCTAAGTCTGCTCATTAAGAAGTAACTTATCTCTTAGGATTTCATAGAGAAAGCAGTGACAGGGTCCGATTCAAGAAAAATATTACAGAATTTATTTTTGTTGTTTGCTAAGTGAAAATATAGGTAACAAGGGGAGAAATAAATGAAGCTAAAAGCATGAGTTGTCACTTTAAGCACCATTGTAGGCACTACACAAAATACATGCTTTATATCTTTTAAACAAAGTAGGCCATTAAGTGTGCAATGCTAAGAGGAATTTTATCTCACCTATAAATACAAGTGAATCTTTTAAGCTCCAAATTCCCATATACAGACAATTTACTGAAGTAATCAAGATGATGCTCAGAGTTTAACTTCAGGACCATTTGTAACTCAATTGGTACTCTAATAATAATGAATAAAAATATATGAGAGTGACAAAAACTGTTACTTAAAAGTAGAATCATCTTAAAGTGTCAATGTTAATTTCTAAGAAGCTGAATAAATATCATAATTTACTCAGTATTCTTTTTTATATTTTAGCTTTTAATTAATGTGAAAGAAGACAATTATAATTTCACTGAACTCATATACTGAAAAATATATTTACAACTATTTAGATTAAAAATAGCAAATGAAATTTTTGACTTGAGTAACCATACGAATATCAAGAGGAAAATATATAGGCTTTATTTTATTCTCTTTTAAGTTTTGTGTGTCTTTACTTTTTCTTTTGATGCATATCAAGTCAGGAAAACTGTTAAAAGAAATTAAAGACAGTAAAATTAAAGGATAAATGGAAAATAGATACTTAAATAATTTTTGACAAAAATTGAAATTAAAACAAGTGCTGTAACAATATTGCTATCAGGTCTATGTAGATAGACATTGATTCATAAAATAGTAACCCTCTGAGATTGACAAAGTCTGACTTTATTTTAAGATAATTCTCTAAATGCATAGAAGACCATTTGGTAATAGCCAGTCACTATATATTTCTAGGTTCTTTTGCAGTGTTTATCTGCAAAGTCAGTATGTGGACTCCCCAGGGTGACCTCATTGCAGAAGCATTGTCATCACTGTGAATGGGACACTTCTGTGGATAAATATCTAATTGTAACACCAGCATGGAGTTTCCCTAATATTCTCCCTTGGCCAAAGATGATCCAAATTAAATGATTTATGGATTAACTCTCTCCCTCCCCTAAAAAGAATAGGACACATAACTTGACATGTTATTTTTTGTGTATTATAAATTTTGTGTATTATAAATTTTAATTTTTTAAATTTACATCTTAAAAATCACGTGGAAGGAAATAAATGAAAACATTGACTTCTGTATGCAAAAATAAATAAATGAACAAATAAATACATGATTCTGGACAATCCTGCCATATTCCGTGCCCTCTTTCATGAATTCAAGGACTTAAAATCTCTAGTAGTAGATGTTCCTTCTGATTTTGATATCCTTTTACTCTACAACGTAGAAGATGTCGTCTGCATCTTGGGCCATATTTGTTCAATGCTGCCAAATTGAAAATGATAAAGTTTTCAGAATTCACCTCATAGAAATGTTTTAGTTTGGCTCTTAATTTGCTCAGGGGTAGGGTGGTATAGAAAATAGCCTTTATGTTTAGAAAAATTAAAAAGCATTAAGTATGAAGGTGGAGAAAATGAGGATAATAAATCATATGAATCATATGTAAATAATGGTTTGCATATTGATTTTTATTTTTTGTTTATTTATGGTAATCTTCCCAAGCAATGTTCAGGGGATCTGAAAGCTACACCCTATAATACTTTTCCATCCAATTATATGTTCTCGCCTAGAGATAAAGGATTCTCAGTGTCATCAGGATCACATAGTCTTATGTTGTTAAGAGAGATGAAGTTTATAGAGCTTGAAATTTACCTTCTCAGGAATGTAAAGCATAACATGGCTTTCAGATCATCTCCTGTTTCCCTGGCTCTTACTTACAGATTGTCTTGAATTCCATTCCGTGTTGGCAGCAGATCTTCTTATGAAAAGGGCCATGCAGGTGCTTTCTAAGAGTATGTCTTGTAAATATCCATCTATGCCAATGCATCTGTGAAGGGTAATGCATTTCTGGAAAAAAAATGGGAAAACCATCATGGTCTATCTCAGAATCGGTGTCCCATAGGAAGCCTGTCTTAGTTTGTGTGTTTCCCCTAAACTTCAAATATCATTCTTCCTTCTGGAGCTTCTTCACCCTTTACTCTTTATTTTTGTAAATACAGATATATATTGACATGCACTTCTAGAGGCACCAACTGTGGATTTATTATTGTGAAGACATGGCATGAAGGTTGAGATGTGAATAAAACCTAAAATTTAACAACAATGTAGATTTGTTTATTGAAAACCCACAGGAATGGTGGAGCAGATGGCACTTCGTTTCTTTCTATTTCAACCATGTGTCTGGTGTGATATTGGTCCAGTTTCTGAAAGAGCGCCAATCTGCAGAGGGTGGGGAATCTCTTAGCTTTCTATGTCCTCACTTTTCTATGCAAAGAAACTAGGCACCCTTTGTCCTTTCTTTTGCCCTTCAAGTTATTTTCTCCTTCTCATGTGGTCAATTGTAAAACTTTTACTGCAAACCTCACTAACAGTATTGTACATTACAGCCCCTCAAGCACTAATTTTGTTAAATAAAACACCATAAGGGACATCGATTTTTAGGCATGATTTGTGAAATGAAATAAGACCTCAGAAGTAAAAT
This sequence comes from Sorex araneus, assembly GCF_027595985.1. Lineage (NCBI taxonomy): Eukaryota > Metazoa > Chordata > Mammalia > Eulipotyphla > Soricidae > Sorex > Sorex araneus. Next base: position 185,803,731 of record NC_073313.1, read on the forward strand.
AGTTGAACTAGTTTCAATCAAAGCAGATAACATATTTCATATACTGTTAAGTCGATATATTTTAGATCTATCCTCATTCCAATTTTTAAAATTATTCCATGGTTGAGTGTGGCTGTTTTCATTCCCTTCCTTATGTTAGTGGACAGTAGAGATAAAGTACAGTGTGTTTCAAAGTTTTATCAAAAGAATCCAAGACCAGAGAAGAATTAAGTCTGAAAAAGGGATCTTTGAGCTCTAACTCTTTTGACAGTTTTTCTGCTGCACATATGTCACAAATTGGAATGTTCTGAATTTATTTTGTATTATGGGGCCTCTCAAGTGGTGCTTTGAATGGGTGCCTAACTGAGCTATTGGTTCAATTTGTGGATTTGGTTATGCTTAGACGTTACTGAGACCGCTCGAGAAATTTGACGATCAATGAGATGATGATGATGATGATGATGATGATGATGATGATGATGATGATGATGATGATGATGATGATGAGAGTCTGAAGTGTGGGGATTACTTAGGCACCCTGCTGCTACACAAATCCTCTCTGGATACACCCAGAGGTGTTCATGAAACTCTAGGGTCACACCTACCAATGTTTTGATGACCACGTGGTACAGAAAATAGAACTAGGGTCAGCCACATGCAAGACGTGCACTTAAATCAGGCATCATCTTTCTAACTACTATGATGTTTTTTTCTATATTTTAGATAGGACCAGAGAGATAGTACAGTGGATTAGGGGTTGGATTGTGTGCAGCTGACCTGGGTTTGGTCCTTGGCATCTGGAACTGATTGCTAACACTATAGGTAGTGATCACAGAGCAGCGCCAGGAGTAAGCCATAAATCCAGCCGGGTAAGGCTCCAAAACTAAACACACATAAACACACACATACTCACTCACATATAAATCAATGACCATAATGTGCTATATTATATATTTACTGCTATAGAAATATAAATGTCTAAAGATAAAATGAGTTTTTAGGTTTAGAGTGTATTGTAAAATTCTTAATTCCTAGTGGTTAGAAGCCTTTTGATTAGAGGTCTGACATATACACAACTTAGGGGTGATTATATGGTAGATATGATAGCAGTATCTATCAACTGAAGGGAAAGAGATAGTCTTTATTCTTTATTCTATATTTATATTTATTGTTTTTATATTTTATTTCTATTTATTTTTCTCATATATTTTAGAGTGAAAGTTCAGGTATGTTCTATAAAAACCATTACTATAATGGTTTTAACAAAGGAACACAGTCTTAAAAGATTTTATGTCTTTCTATTTGCAAAGGTTTTTAATTTATTTGTTAATTATTATTTGCTGAAAAATTGTAATTAGAAGGGGTTTCACATCTGACTATTATCAGGACTTACTCTTGGCTCAGTGCTCAGGAATCATTCTTGTCAGTCCACTGGAAACCATATACAGTGCCTGGAGTTAATTTGCAATCAGCTGCATTCAAAGCAAGTGACTTAACCCCTGGAGACTATTTCTAATTTACCCCCTAATTTTCATTGTATTGGATATATAGCTCAGAGGTCATGTTTCCAATATAAGCACCCATGTTTGATCTCCATCGATACACTGTGTGTAAACAACACCAGAGCCTATCATTGAACTGTTTAGTCTTATTGCTGAGTGTAGATAGTGGTTCCTGAACTCTGTGAGCACTATTTGGGAGGCCCATTGAAAAATTTAAAGTATAAATTAATGACGACTATGAATTCACTTTTCCCACTTTAGATTAGAAATATGGAATTTTTTATCCTCAGTTAGTGAGGGAAAACTGTGCAGGAAGGGTGTATTTCAGAAAATAAAATAGTGGGGGGAAAGAGAGATAGTGCACAAAGTCAGCAGTTCCAGAATGAGGCACTGACTAGGACGAAAGAAGATGGGAAAGTCACTTTTATGTTACCTTGGTGATGAAGTCCCATTTATATGGATCTGAATCAAACTTCTCAGCTTTCCCATCAATTTATTCACTGCTTGCATACTTACATCTTTCAGTGGGCTCTAAAGTTAAAGAAATCTGAGACCAAATTTTGCTCAAGGCATTTTCAAGGTTAATCATCAGAATCTTCTAAATATTTATCAGACTGAATAAAATTAAAGAAATTAGACCACTTTTATTTCTGCTTAGAGAAAACAAGGACTACAGTTGCAACACTCAAACATTTCATTAGTGATCTATGAAATGGCCATATCAACATTTACCAATAATGACGGGTTGCATATCTTTTTTTAAGTGCAGAAATATTATAAAAAATATGGTACTTTGCCCTTTAAAAGACCTTCAGTTTGTAGAACTATGTTTCAGAAAGACTTTAAATTTTTGGGAAGTGGTACTAGAAGAAATTGGAGGATAAGTATCACTACAGATGTGGATATGAGGGACTCAACATAGCTGTGAAGTGTGATACAGTGTGATGTTTGATATGTGCATACATTTGTATAGCACACATTTCTGTGGATTCAGTTTAGTCAGCTTAAGTTTTTCCCATCCACTTGATAAAACATACAGGAAGAAACAAAAATCTACATTGTGTTCAAGTTGCTTCCTAATATATAAATAACATTATTTATGTTGCCCAACAAGTGCTTAGAGTGTATAGCATCTCTTCTCATCTGCATCTTTTGCCAAAAATAAATAAAGTGTCCTGAGCTCTGATTTCTATTTGTGGAATGACCAAAACTGCTAATGTGTCCTTCCTGTGATTTTAATTTTATTCCTTTTCACTGAGGATCTGGCTGTGTTATGTGTTTGTCAAATATCACAAAATATTTTTCAAACATTTGTTTTTGGGAAAAATATTTCTAAATATGTATTGCCAGGTTTTTCTTTAACACATTTAACAAACAAAAATTTAATCCTTATGTTTCTCATTATTTTTTCTGAAATTAGATGAAATAATATTCTCTAAGAATTTTCTGGATAAACAAGCAGTTTTGTATGCCAATGTACATTTTCTTTTAAAATCAACTCTTCCTGAATGTCTCTAACAAATGAAATTTATCTTCAAACTTGAATTATACTTTTCAATATCAATTTTGTTTTGAAAGAATTATGTCTAGACATGATAAAATCAGCTTGCCATATATTATGCAAGATAGTATATAAAATAGAAAAATAAGAAAACTTATTGGTAATTTCGTACAGATTTATTCTTTCCTTTCTGTTTGCCTGCCTCCCTTCTTCCATTTCCTCACAGATCACTTTAATAAGTGTTTATTAATAACCTTTCATATACCAATTATTTATTATGAGCCCTCCATACAATGATTCATGAGGAGAGGAAACAAATTATTTAAATGAATCTATTAAAAACATTTAGGCAACCACTTTTCTAGGGGAAATGAAGTGTCTTTTGTATGAAATTAGATGGCCAGGCCTTCAGTGGCAGTCTGGAGTCATGTAGCTATAATGTCAAGACCAATGTCTGCTCATGATCACATCTTGTCTACGTTTGCACAGCATCAAGGAAACCTTAGAAAAAATATCATGCCTAGAAAGATTGGAGGGCAGCTAATGTAATTGATATAAGATTCAAAGGCATATGAAATTAGATAATTCTCATTATTTTATAGAACAGAAATGAATTGTTAGAGTTAGTAACTAATTTCCCAAAGATTTGGAGCGGATGGGATTCTGAATTTGTCTGTGCCACCAGATATGACTTATGCAAGAATGATTAGGAATTAAAGATGAAATGTATAGTCGATTAAATGTATAGTCTCATCCTTTAATAGTCTCATAAATAACAAGCTTTAGCTTTATAATTTGGAGCTATACTCGATTAAAGGAATGACTAGGTAGTTGAACTTTTAAGTTAGATAAATCTGGACAAGAATTCTCAATATATTCTTTTCTAGTGTTGTGTTCTTGTCAAATGATTTAACATCTCTGAACTTCAGTTTCTTTAGCTGGGAGTGAAATGTATAAAATAGTACATGGAAGAAAGATGATTGGCAGAGTAAGGCACAGATAATCCTTAATGGGTATTAATGCCATGATTTCTTTATGGAATATGTTTGCTAATGTGAATTGCTCTTTCTTTCTCGATGTTTCAGATAACTGTGATGACCCATTAGCATCTCTGCTTTCTCCAATGGCTTTTTCCAGTTCCTCAGATCGTACTGGTACTCACAGTCCAGCTCAACTCAACCGAAGAGTTGGTGAGTAGAGCTATTGAATCACTAAAACAGTGCTGAGCATTTCCATGCTTTGGGATCATATTGAAAGATGTGGTAAGGAAAGGATGAGTAGAGTTAAATGCATTAAGACTATGTTTCAATTTTGTTACCTCACCCACAGTGTATTTTTGGTTGTTATAACAGATATCTATAAAAATTGATTTCTTGCTTCTTATGAGGGCTCTTGTCAAACCATAATCAGGGGCTTCAGGTCCATTCTGACAGAACTCAGATTGGCTGGCCATGTAAGAACAGGAATAAATCTCTGGACCTACTATGTACAAGACATGCACTCCAGCCATTTGAACTATGAACCTATCCAGAAAATGTGTTTTAAAACTATATGCTTTATTTTTATAGTTCTTGCATCTTAAGAAAACCGCTATCAAATATACTGTTATTGCACATTGTTTGGGAACATATAAGCGGGCACATCTGTGTTCAAAGCTAACTCCTGGATCTGTGTTCATAGATCACTCCTAGTAGTATTTAGCAGACCATGTGTGGCACCAGGGACCAAACCCTGGTTGACCATGTGCAAAGGCTGCACCTTACCTACTGTACTATATTATCATACATTTATAAAAAGCATCAATAAAGTCTATCTAGAGTTTTCATTCAGTAACTTTGTTTTACAATAAATCTTGCTAATTCAGAGCCATGAATAGAATAATATGCTATTAAGTAAAAGTAAGAAGATACAATGGGATGTGAACCCAATAATCAGCACCACATATGATCTTCTTAGCTCCTCTGAATGTATTCTTTTCTACATTTGTGCTCTTGTCAAATGGTTTAACCTCTGAGCATAGAGTCAAGAGTTGGCCCTGAGCACTTCCAGGTGTAGAAAAATAATAAGCACAGAAATCAGAGCTTCCAAATTGGGGAACAAAGGGATATTTGGGGAAAGTGATATCCTTGATAAAGGCTTCTATACATCTTTCATCTGGCTCTCCCTGAGTTATATCTGGTACAACAAAACAACAATATAGTAAGCAATTATTTATCTGGGTTTTCTAAGTCCTTCCTGTGGAACAAACAAAGCAAAGCAAGGGGTCACTTAATGTTCTCATTTATAGACTGTGGACCAGAACTTTAGACATTAACTTGACCTTAAAACTGGTGTCTAAAACCTAAGGAGCAGACATTTAGAATCTGCAATCTGCAGTTGTTATGTGAAAAACTTGTGACTTGTGTCTGAAGATATAAGAGGGGTCAGTCTTGTGAGAGGGACTCTATAATCTGGTGCTGCTTTGGAGTAGACAGTATCTAGCTGAGTTGAATTTTGGGCACCTAATTAACGGCAGAGAATGATAGTTGTACATATGGGGGAAGCACCCTGTCTTCACCCTGCAAATTTGTACTGTCACACTATAGAATCATTTTAGTAAGGTTTCCAATGTCAAATTATATTTGACTCTGGGATAAGTTCTAGGTAGTTATTGTCTTGATTGATATTTTTATAAAATTGCAGAATTATTTAGAGTTTGAATATCTGTAGTGAGACTGATTTACAATTTATACATATATATGTTGCTTGCTTATATTACATTTTATAGGTTTTAGTGGGATTAACAATTTAAAAGTTAGAAAGCTGCATGATTTTGTTGAGAAAGGACTCTAAAACTGTTATCCAAAAGTAAAAATAACCAAAAACCTAGAATTGAATAGTAACAACTCTCTACTCATCAAAGTTCTAAAGCTGATTCTGAGATTTTCTCAGTAGCTCTGTTGGTATTAGTAACTCAATATCACCTGATTCCAAATTTGGTTCTTTGTAAAGTGCACAAACAATGCCCCCATCAGCCACATGGACTGCTCAGACTTGGTGTTTAAAAGATGCTTCTCCTTCCAAGGGAACTAGAACAATTAGCACTACAACAGGGGAATCCACATGTTCTTCTAGGAAGAAACCCAAGCTGCCAAAGTTTAATGTGTTTTACAAGAAGACAAACAACCAGAGTTGTTGTAGTTTTTTTTTTCTCTAAGTCTTGCTCCATTGCATGAGGCAGAAATTCATTAATGCCCAGTATGTCCTCTGAAGTTTCTAGACTATTTCTGAATACAGACAAACTCTCTCCTAATGGACCAATAGTGACAGAGCGCAGATGTCTCTACTTACACTAATTGCAGTTACTCTGCTCATTTTGGGAATCTGGCCAGAGCACAAGGGCAGCATGAGTTTATGAGGGTGACTTCTCTTCCTTCTTCTAAATACAGTCTCAATCAGGAAATTTAGACAAAAATATGGTCATGGAATTAGAAAGTACTGGCCTCTTTCAAAACCCTCTAGAAGGGCTACAACCTCTGCTTTATGAACACAATTTTTGCCCTCAGGAGAAATTAAACTGTTAAAAAACTAGCCCACTGGGTGTTTTGTTTGTTTATTTTGTTGCTGTTATTTGGGGACCATCCCCTGGTGGTGCTTAGGGAAGACTCCTGGATCTGTGCTTAAGAATCACTCTTGGGCTTTTCCTGCCAATGCTGCTGCTCGAGCAAGATCACGGGGCCCAAATGAACTACTTTGGACACCAGCAACCCACTGAAATACTCCCAGACCGTGAACTGAAAGTTTACCCTAGGCTGCGACAACGGGAAAGGGTCTCTCTCTCTAGGCTTTTCCATCTCATGAGCACCACAAAAGGGGAGTAAAACCTTGCAGTGATGTAATTTCTGGCAGAAATTTCCCTGGACTTCATACAGAAATTCAAAACCGCGTGGCCACGCGACCTAAGCAGGTCTGACTGTGGGAAGAAACTCCAAACAATAATACTGAGTTTTTATTGAAATATTGAAGGTAATCAAAGTAGCAGCCATTACTCTGGACTGTAAACTAATTAAGCTATAGCCCCACGCTGGCCAACGAGAGGAAATATCCTCCTTTCTCGGTTCTTTTCCCTTTTCTGGGAGAAACGCGGTGAGGCGTCCACCATATTATGAGGTCTATTAAGCAGGAATGAACTTAGAGACGCAGGAAAGGGATGGGGAAAAAAAAATGTACTTGGAACAGCGGGACACTTGGGGAGTCTCGGGCCAATACCAGCGCATGCTCCACTGATATTCGACCCGGATGACCACACTTTTGTGTGGCCACGTTGCTGCAGATCAACCAGAATCCTGAGGAACTACTTTTGGTTCCAGAAACTGCTTGCAGCCATGTCTCTAGACTGTGAACTAAGCCATAACCCCATGCCGGCTGAGGACAGGAAATATCTCTTTTTCTCGTTGGGCGGTGTGGTGTCAGCCATAATATGAGGACTATTTATTAAGCAGGCATGAACTTGGTGTTGCGGGAAGGAGGGGGGAAAAATTCTATGTACTTGAAACAGTGGGACTTCATATATCTCCAGACTCAGCTATGAAAAACTATCAAATGCTTCATTGGCAGCAGGGCTGTCTTTCTTGGGGGAAGACTCCAACAATAGTGAGTTTTGTGTTGAAATATGGAAAGTAATCAAGGTAAAGAGTAAATGAAGTGAAATTTATCAATTACACAGGCATGGATGGAGGTGGGGGGGTGGTTGTTGGGACGTAGACTGGGGTCTTTGGTGGTGGAGTGTGGGCACAGGTGAAGGGATGGGTGTTTGAGTATTGTATAACTGAGACATAAGCCTGAGAACTTTGTAACTTTCCACATGGTGATTCAATAAAATAAATTTTTTAAAAAAAGAATTACTCTTGGTGCTAGGGACCCTTTGCAGTGTCAGGGATTCTAAATGAAATTGGCTACATGCAAGGCAACACCCTTATCACTTGCCACTGAATTTACTGGTTCTTCTCAGGCATATTTGAATGAATAGAGAATCATGTAAGTAGCAATACTCAAGTCCATCTTCCAGGTGTTACAAACTATTTGAAATAGAACCAAAGCAAGAATATCATGATGATATCTAAATACATGAATTCCAGGTGATTCTAAAATGCAACAATTGTGGAAAATCAGTAGCTTGAGCAAATTCATGAATAACAATGAATACCAAATCCCCTATTAATATTTATTAAATCCCTACTATGTTCACAGCTTTGTGCTAGAAACTTAGTATATAATTGGTATAAATAGGAACAGGTTGTAAGTATACTTTATAAAGCTAAGACAGTAGTCATATAATTAAAAAATAGCATGTATTATTAGTGATTCCACTGCTTTTTTACCTTCTCACTTGTAGATTCATAATATAGTTGCTATGTATTAAAATATTAAGTTTCATAGGGGAAGTTACATATTTTTAGTATATAAGTCACAATCATATGTATAAAGAAGTAGTACATATATATATGTCCATAGGTAATAGAGTATGTGCATACATATATATACATATAGACACATATTTTTATTAGTCATATACAAATTCATAAGAAAACATTTTATCGTAAATGGATTCACAAATATGAAAAGTAAAAGAAAGAATTATGGTGGTTATTTACTTTGACAATATATGCATAAACTTTTTTTGAAAGCAGACATATGTCCTGTCTAACCACTTATACAGCCTAAAAGAGATAACTCTGCCAAGTTAATACTTCATTTTTACACATTTCTTTAATACTTCCCTTTTATTCAACAAAAGGAAAGACATCAGAAACCCCCAAAGGACAAACTAGACCATATGATTTGAAATGTAGACTATATATATATATATATATGTAGATAGATAGATATAACTTTATCTATAGATACATAACTATATCTATCTATCTATATTTGAATTACCCATGGGCTGTTTAAAACCATTGTTTTTTAACCAGGCCCTTTGTGAACCCACAGGATAGTTCAAGGGGCTCAAGGTAAAAATTTTATAAATGGGGGAAAGGGTGTAAGGTAGGTGAGGGGAAGTCCCTGATATGAGGTCTGGGCCACATAGGAAAAAAAGAAAAAGTTTGAGGGGCCGAGAGTGATAGCACAGTGAGTAGGGAGCTTGCCTTCAATGTTGCCAAACAGGATTCTTTTTTTTTAATTATTTATTTTATTGAATCACCATGTGGAAAGTTTCAAAGTTCTCAGGCTTATGTCTCATATATACAATGCCCGAACACCCATCCCTTCACCAGTGCCCATATTCCATCACCAAAAACCCCAGTATACCTCCCACCTCCCGCTCCCCACCACCACCTGCGTAGCTGATAAATTTCACTTTATTTTCTCTTTACCTTGATTACATTCCATATTTCAACACAAAACTCACTATTGTTGTTGGAGTTTCCCCCCAAACAAAAGCCCTACTGACAAGGAAGCATTTGATAATTAGTTTTTCATTGCTGAGAATGACGAGATATGAAGACAGGTTTAGAATTTCTGTATTTTAGTATTTTAGTAATTAATTCCAGGAAGATTTATGTTAGAAATTGCATCATTTCCCTTCCTGGGGCAGCATGGGGCAATGGTTTAGTTCACAATATAGAGACATGGCTATAAGCAGTTGCTGGGACCAAGAGTAGTCTAGCTGGCCTCCGGATCGTGGTTGATCAGCAGCAGAGCGGCTGCACAGAAGTGTGGCCAATCAGGTCCAATCTTGGCGGGGTGTGCGCTGGTATCGCCCCCGGCCCAAGATTGTCCACGTGTACCGCTGTTTCAAGTTCATAAGTCTTTTTTTCTCCTGTTCGAACACGATCCGGAAGCCAGCTACACTACTTTTGATCCCAGCAACTGCTTGCAGCCATGTCTCTAGATTGTGAACTAAGCCATAGCCCAACGTGGGCCAAGGAGGAGAAAGATCCCTCTTTCTAGATTTTTTTTTCCCTTTTCGGGGAGAAGCGGTGTGGCGTCCGCCATATAATGAGGACTATTAGGCAGGTACAAACTGGGTTCTTTCCGAAGCATCTCAAATCACCATATCATCCCCCTCACAACCAGGAGTGATGTCTGAGCTCACAGCCAGGACTAACTACTCAGCATCACAAGGTGTATCCCCCAAACAAAGAACAAAATCCAATGATGAAAAGGGTCCATGGTCAGAAACTATTGGAAAACACTGTTTCAAGCAAGTTCATAACAAATATGCTAAATTATTAGAATTCAGTATTGTCATTTGGCTTGTCTCCTCCCTGAAACTATGATTTTGCACCATTGAAGTGTAAGATTCTCCTGAAATCAGCTTTGACTATCAATATCCAGATAAAAAACATAGCAGCAATAAACTTACCACATAGCGTAAAACTTCACTGTTATAAACCTTTAAGACATATGAATTCTTGGGGCTGGAGCAATAGCACAGTGGGTAGGGCATTCACCTTCCACGTGGACAACCTGGGTTCGAATTCCAGCATCCCATATGGTCCCCTGAGCACCGCCAGGAGTAATTCCTGAGTGCTTGAGACAGGAGTAACCCCTGTGCATCGCTGGGTATGACCCAAAAAGAGGAAAAAATAAAGTTAAGACATATGAATTCTACCTTCACAATGGCCCTAATGGAAGTGTTATGCTTATGTCAGTTTGTATGTGTATGTCAATTTTTGTTGGTGGTGATGCTTTATATTGGTTTGCTTTGGTTTGGGGTCACAATTGGACATGCTTAGGGATTACTCTTGGATCTACACTCAGAAATCACTCCTGGGAGTCTTCAGGGTACCATATGGAATGCCAGGGATTGAACCCAGGTCAGCCAAGTGCAAGGCAAGCACTTTACCTTCTGTACTATCTCTCTGGCCCCTCTTATCTCAGTTTTATAAGTAAAATTTCCCATGGCTCAGAGAACGAAGAAAATGATAGTTTAATAAAATTTCTAGTTAGACACAAAATGAATTCTTGTACTACAGGGTAATAAAATATGGGATTTTTATTATCCTTATTGGACCAATATTTGTAAGTTAGCATGTAGTGTCACAGTATATAATGTCTACTCATCCAGTGAATAACAAAAGCAAATATCAAGAACGTTCTCCTGGAGAATTAAGTAATCATTACATAGACTTGTAAAAATTGTCTCAGGATGATTTTGAAAAGACATACTATTTTCTCCTTTGATTTTCAAGTTTTAGTCTTTTTATGAATCTTAACATAATTATGAATCCTAACATAATTCATTCATATATCCCAGAATTTCCTAAAGTCTTCTACTCATTCTTGCTCTGCCTTCTTCATATATGTCAAGGAATATCTTTGGATTCTGTCCAAGATTAATTCAAATTATATACCCGTTACTTTCATAAAACCAAACTGCTCTCAGTGAATTGAGTATGATCGATGGTATTCGCAAAGCCAAACAATTTCACAAAGATGAACTTCCCTGTCAGTCCTTGGACAACATTAAAAATTGACAAATCCTATCGGACATGCATTGCACATAGGTGATTAAAGGCCACTTGACTCCAGTGTGTGCTGAAACCCAAGCACACACATTTTTGACCTATGCCCAGGAAGAAAAGGTACAGAGTTAGTAAATTTGTCATTATAGGAGTAGTGACCTATTCAAAACTTGAGAAGAAGAATTAAGGAAAGCTGTGCTAATGAGCCGATATTGTGTCCATGACATCGGCAACTATTGCCTGATCTGCCTGTTGTCCGTCCTCTGCATCTTGTTCACTCAAGTCATCCTGAATAGGATTGGCAGAACAGAAGACAAAGGACAACTATGCGAACAAGCTGGGTTCTGAAAAGGGTTCAGCATGATTGACCATATCCTCACAGTGACCAACCTCATTGAGGTTTCGCGAGAGTTCAAGATGCCACTCTGTCTAACGTTCATCAATTTAAAGAAGGCCTTTGACTCAGCTGAGACTGAAGCAGTCATCAAGGCCCTAGCCAAACAGGCATTCAAACTCAGTACATCAGGATCCTCCATGAGCTGTATTACAGATTCACAACCAAGATCACAGCATTCTACAAGGAAATGATCATCGATGTAAAGAGAGGGGTTTGACAGGGTGATACCATTTCACTGAAACTCTTCAGTGCCACCCTCGAGAATGTCATGTGACGACTGGAATGGGAAAGAATGGGGGTGAAGATAGATAGTCTGCAACTCCACCACCTCTGCTTTGCTGATGACATCATTCTAATAACACCAAACATTAGCCAAGGGGCACGAATGCTGGCCGACTTCGACCATGAGTGTGGAAAGGTCGGACTGCAGCTAAATCTTACAAAGACAATGTTCATGAGAAACAGACTAGTTCCTGATGTTCCATTTGCTCTCAACATCACAAACATCTCCAAATGCAGCGGTTATGTGTAACTAGGTTGAGAACTCAACATGACGAATGACCTGGTACCTCAGCTGTGCAGGAGGAAGAGAGCAGCATGAAATACCTTCAAGAGCATCAAAGAAGTTGTTAAGAGGACAAAGGACCTCAGGCTCTGGGCACATATTTTTGACTCCACCATTCTTCCAGCGTTAACAAAAGCCTCAGAGACCTGGGCCCTACGAAAACAGGAGAAGAATGCTATTTGGGTCACCCAAAGAGGAAATGAAAGAGCTATGCTTGGAGTATCATATTTTACTCAAGTGAGAGAAGAAATCCAGAGTTTGACTTCCATTGATGATCAAGAACCAGGGACACTGTCTCCTTTTCCAAGGCGTAGAAAATCAGATGGGCTGGACATGTAATGGGATTTGGAGATGTCCACTGGACTAGAGCTGTTACCAACTGCATTCCATTGGAAATCAAAAGAATGCCTGGCTGCCCACCTACGAGATGGTCAAACTTCTTTGTCAATACCCTGAATGAAGTTTGAGGCTCTTTGTATTTCTGAAGTGAGCAGACACCATGGTGCTACACTAGCATGCAACAGGGATGAATGGAGACATTACTGGCACCTGCTCAAGCAAATAGATGAGCAATAAGATGACAATTGATACATGTGATCCAAGTGCTACCAAGCACTCAGATTCTGACTAAGGCTTGGCTAATGAGTACTTTTAAAGACAAATGAATTTTTCTGGGAAGATAATAACACCAGAAACACAAACACACCCTTGGGAACAGAGTTTTAACTGATGTGCTGCTATAGCAAATAAAAAACTGGAGATTCCACAGAATTAGGAAGGGGATTAGATGGTTAAAGTCCACTATAATAGTCTGCACATTGCTATCTCATCTATGGAAGGGATTTGCAAAATGGAATTTTTGTTCTCTCTGTTGCACTCCTCAATACCAATTTCATCCACACACAAAGCAATGAAAAACATGTAACAGAACTAATTACTTTTGGGAAAAAAAGACAGAAAATGCATTAAACGAGGGGTCAGATCACCATTAACTTAGGTTGCCAACTTAATCTGTATAATTGTGGCTTAGGAGGGATCTGATTTTGCCAAATGTGATTTGTTTTGTTGCCCAGATGCTTTTGATCTATGCATTAAAGTCAGTTGGGCTTCCAAAAGCACTTACTATGAGCAGAAAATGTGGGGTTGGTGGTATAGCATGAAACACTGAGCCGTGGGTTATACCTACTTGAGAGTAAGGGGAAGGTTTTGAGTAACATTAGCTGATTAAAAGCCAAATAGGAACATAAGTATTTGACCTCAGGAGAGAAGTTTCTATTTTTCCTCTCATCTATTTTATCCTTCCAAACACAACTTTGCAAACAATTACACTATTTGTTTCTTGCATTTTAATCTTTATTCTTTATTCAGTGCATTTTGAGATGCTTGCATGTATAAGTTGAGTTTGTGTGTATCTAGCATAACAATTTTGTTGCCATGGAGAATTTGATTTTCTATGTCAAGGTATTTTTAGCTTTCTGAGTTTTGGACCAATGGAGAAGCATTAAATCATTGCCTCTCTTTGGCACAGATAGATGCACTATTTTCCTCCCGTAGGGCAGCACTGGCCATAAAAAGCTTAGGATCCATGATGGTTTTTGAAATTTGGTTTTTAGTTTGGAGTCATTGGTTTCTTTGTGACAAGATGAGGGTTCACACAATTAGCATGGTATCAACTGTCTAGGGACCTGTTCTAGATAGTTGAGGTGACAATCCTGAGTATCCAATTTCACAGGCAGCACTACAACGCCTGCTTGCAAAAGATAGCACCAGTCTCCCATCTGAATTGATTGAGCCAGACGTGATATGGATATAATCTCATCGGTGTGAAAAGACTGAGGTATAGAGGAATCTGTCATTGGATTCCTGTCTTGTCCCTTGAAGGGTATTGTCCTTTTCAGCCCCTTTACTTTATTCTGCAGTTAATGCTTCCCAGGCCAGACAGGCAGTGAACAAGGGTAGTATGTGAGACTTTGTTAGAAATGCAGAATTTCTGCCTAAACCCTTAACATTTTGAATTATGGATTATGCTTTAGCAACTATGCTTTAGCAATAATTGCAGCCACCCATTCAAATGTGAGGTTCACAATTCTAGAATATTCCCAATCTTCTGCTCATTCAATTCTTACCGCCTTGACATTTTTCACATTGAATGTTGGGGAGAGGCAAGAGAGAGGACATCAGGATGGTTTAATAGTTATAAAGAACCATGCTTTAAGTATGAGCACTGTATTCACCATCATCTTATTGCTGATTGGATTCTTCACATATGTTGGTCACATCCAGTGTTACATGGAGCTACTCCTGACTCTGTGATCAGGGGTTACTTTCAGCAGTCCTCAGGGAATCATGAAGTTTCAGGGTTAGTAACATGCAAAGCAAGCACCTTCAATTATCTTTCTATCTTTTGACCTCCTATTATTCACATTTTTGAAGATTAAGAAACTGTTGTGTAAAACCACTGACCTGAGAATACATAGCTAATTGTTCGTTAGACTAGCATTTACAAAGTATCTTACACTTCTATACTTTAACCAACATCTTTATGCATTCTAATCTGAAACATCTACTTGAATGATGATATTGAGGGCTTGATGATAACTTCTTTTTGATTAATTTGGAATTTCAATGATAGATAGATAGATAGATAGATAGATAGATAGATAGATAGATAGATAGATAGAAAGATAGAGAGAGAGAGAGAAAGAGAGAGAAAGCATCAATGCTTTGTCAAATATCCTGAAGTACTGCTGATGATCTAATACACATGAGGGTAAAACTAACTTAGACTTGATGTTGAAAGTTACTCTAGGTCTTTTTTCTTACTAGATCACCAGTAATCTGCTGTGATAAATACAATAAAAATCTGATATTTAATGAAAGTCTTGGGATTCTGTGTCAATGGTAGAGAAATGAAATGTAATGACCTCTCTTTTCAGGTAGTCTAAATGCAAATCTAAGTAATATTAAGTAAGGGGAATCCTGTAAGTACTATTTGCTCATTAATAATGCAATGCATGAAGTATTTTAAGTATCATGTTCAACACAAAGAAAGTAATATGTAAACCAGGTAATAACTCAATCTTGACTTTTTCTCTTGGTAGCTGTTCAGTTCCTTTCAAAGGTCTAATTGACTTTAGTTTTGAGAAACATCATGTAAATTTCTAGTCCGATAAGCAGTTGAATCTGTTCGTTTTTGTTTTTGTTTTTGCACCACACCTAGTCATACTCAAGGCTTACTCCTGGATTTTTGCTTAGGGATCACTCCTTGCAGAGCTTATTGGAGCATATAGGTTATCCAGGATTGAATTCTGGCTGATAGTGTGCAAGTTTGGGGTCTATATGATGCTGTAAACAAAACAAAACAAAAAAATCCCATCCCCCAGCCCTTCTATTAGTCTGTTCATTGTGTTTCATCTAAAACATTGCAACTTAAAAATACTTTAATGAAATTAAGTAATTAATGATGTATATTTATCTAGCTATCAATGATCTACTATAGTATTTTAAATTAGTATCACCAATAGGAGGATGCATATTGCTTTTGAACAATATATGGTAGAATAGATTGTTTTGTTAAACCTGGAATTTCTAGAGAGATCTATTTCATTCATTTATAAGAAGTGTTTTGCTTAAAGACATTGTAGAAATTTCATTAAATGCTGAGATTAGGAGTATTGAATTCATCATAAAGAGTGACAGGAATTGATACAAGCTGCTGTTAATCTTTTCCCAGCATTCCAATTTGTGTAATCGTTCTTCTCTGGTGCCCCTTTCTGAATTCCTCAGAGTAAAGTTACTCATACTCTTCTACTCAATGCATTGCTTTTGCTGAGAATTTCTTTTTCTAATAAGGCTCATGTTTTCTAAAAATACAGACTTTATAAAACACTCATAGTCATTTCTTCTTTTGTTAAGAACTTGTTTGTATTGTAAATTTCACCTGAGATATCCAATACAACTGGATATTATCCAGATTTCTTTGTTAGAGTAAGTTTGAGTATAAATAGAAAAAAATATTTATCCTGAACAAATTTGCAAGCTTGATATATTAGTAAGTGTAATTGTATAGAATTTGAGAGATGTCCATACTGTATTGAATAGTGTCATCTTGCAAATATTTTCACCTTGTGATCTGTTAAGTTAAATATATGTTTAAGGAAATTTTGTAATTTATTGTATGTTCAATGGCATGTATGTGTTTATTTTTTTTACAGGAATCCACACTTTTGTGGTTGGGTAATTGTGGGACACTCCCAGTTATACAAATCAGTGTGGGTGTGAGGATGGAATTTGGGTTAAGCGGCACTCACAGAAAGTAGAAGGAAGGCCCCCTTCTGCAGTAGGTGTCCAGGTATATCAAGAATCAAATTCAGAGCCTTGTCATGCCAGTACAGTACACGCCAGCATGTGTTCTACCACTTGAATGATTCTGGGGACCTATTTTACCTTATTAAAGAAAAGTAAAATTTATTGTTCTACATCAAGTTCTCTAATGAAAGCAGACTCCTGAAGTTTGGTGGATCCAACCCAACCTTGCCATCTTCTTGTCAGTATTTTTCTGGAGTCATTAAGGCTGCTCACCTTTTTTACTAGACATGATTCTCTGGAAATGAAGACTTCAAAAACTTCCATGACTTGGCTTTAAACTGACTGACTAGCAGTATGACAGACAACACCCAAGGACTTTATTAGTAGCTGCCTTCTGTCCCAAACCTTCTGAATCAGAAACTTAGCAAGGAACAAGAAACCTTTTTTTTTTTTTTTACTCCAGTTCCCTAAGGGATTATAATACTCTAAATTTAGACCAATTGCTTAGAGCAGGGAAAATCATCTAAGACCCAGGAGCCATGCTACCAACCACTTCACTGCATCTGAACTGCAGCAATTTTCTTTTCATGTCCAAATGGCCATAATTTTGTCAAATGTCTCATCCTCCTGAGTACACAGTCAAGAGAAGTAGAACTGGAATTATTTTATAACTTTGTTTGCAGGAAGCAAATAATGAAAATCACCCCTCTCTCTTTTCTATAACTGTTTGGTTACATAGAAGATTATTCCAGTCTCAAGAGTAATTTACTGATTGAGGTTTGAACTGGTCCCTGGATTCCACTTTTGAATAGAACTATTCCCAAGATGAAGATCTTAGAATAACAAAAATTCGTCTTTAACCAAATTGTACCCACAATTAGGAAACTTTTGAGTTAATGTATATTGTCATATTGGATCCTTGGTAAAATATGAGCTATATTATTTTCTAAAATGGAAGATATTGCTTGTCAAAAGTCATATAGAGTCTGGAGTTTCAACTCAAATTCCAGACTTCAACAGAACACAGTATTTCAAATAAAATTGCTCTGGGAAACCAAGTTAAATGTATGGTGTATTGTGCAAAAAAATATTTTCCTGTGAGAGAAGACATTTAGGTGTTTATGCTAATAGGTTATCAGTGGTTTTAAGTGACTTCTAATTCCATTTCTCCAGTTTCTTTTTTAAGGCCTTGGATGTGTAATTTTTTCCCCTTATACCTAAAGACAGGTAACATCTTATCTTGCTATTGAATCTGGTCTCAAATTTTAGTCCTGGATAGAATTTTATAATTATATATCTGCTTAATGGTTTAAAGGTATCAGCTAAAATCTCTCAGAACTGAGTGGCTACTAAGTATAGTTAGTTTTCTTGATTTGTCTAATTAATATAGAATTCAGCTACTGCCACTTTTTAAGATAAATTCTAGAGCAGTGTTTCCAGTAGAAATTTCTACAAGGATGAAAATATTCCGTAGCTGAACTATATTGTGGAGTAGCCACTAGATATATGTGGCTACTGAAACGTGGTCAATGCTTCCAAGGAACTGAATTTTTAGGTACACAGGACTAGGAGCTACTGTGCTGAACACTATAGCTCCACAATATTTTAAGGTTTTAGTAAGTGACTCTCTTACCTATGTTTCAAAAAATGCCTGTGTGTTTTATGCAAATATGAATTAGTACTTAAAATGTCTAAAAGTCTAAAAATGCCGTAAAAATTAGAGTGTCATTGAGACTAAGTTCCTAACTTTCTAAGCCTCTTATGCTATCTTGCTAACATCCTCCACTTCTGGAACTTTTGTGCTTGAAAAGTGAGCCAGATCCACTTTTCTGTTCTGGTGAGCCTTTTTCCCTTCCAGGGAAGGGAATTAAAAATAAATAAACACTAACAACAACAACAGAAATTCTCGAGGCTTTGCTTACAAATGTTTAATAATTGAAACTAGTAACTCAAATTTAACCCCTGTCAACTTATTATCATGCACTTTTGACTTTCTAGGGTCTTGTGTAAGTTTTGGGGGAAGCACATGCTGAAGAAACCTGTTTCTTAAAAGGTTTATTTTAGGACTTTTAAAAATGGCCTAGCTGTGTGCGTATAACAGACTAGCTGTGAAAATGTTATACATATGGGTGACTATTATAGCTTATGTTGGTCTTAAACTACATGGGCTTTCTTATTTTCTTTTTTCTTTTTAATGATAGTTGCAAAATATTGCTTAGTTGATACCTATATATAATCTGTTTGTGCCCATTTCCAGTGTATGACATCGCTTCTCATTAATTTTTCTGATCTAGAGGTAGAAGTGAAGCAAAACAGGGGTATTTCTTCATTTTTGACCAAATATGCTCTTTTATGCCCATAAACCTACCTGTATGTAGCATGGTAGCACTGTCGTCCCATTGTTCATTGATTTGCTCAAACGGGCACCATTACCGTCTCCATTGTGAGACTTGTCGTTATTGTTTTTGGCATATTGAATACACGCAGGTAGCTTTCCAGGCTCTGCCCTGCCGGCGGGATACTCTTAGTAGTTTGCCCAGTAGTTTGCTGGGCTCTCTGAGAGGGACAGAGGTATCGAACCCGGGTAAGCCATGTGCCAGGCAAACGCCCTACCTACTGTGTTATCATCGCCCCAGCCTACCTAGCATGAAAAACTGGGAATTACTTAGAATTCTCTCTATGTCTATGAATCATTTCCTGGTTTCTTAAGAGGTTGGTGTCTATTAAAATCCTTTAGAGAGATGGGAAATCAGAAATAAGGGTGGAAAGCAGTTTCTCACTGCAAAACCTGATTTATTTGGATTTTTGAGGATGCTGTTTATTCAAGTTAATGAAAATTAAAGTATCATTGTTGACTGCTTTGAGAATCAAATGAGGCACTGGAAGCAATGTAAAGCTTGAATTGCTTGAATTCTATTTCTACAGAGAATTTGTACAATGAGGAAAAAGGGAGAATAGAATAAGTGGGCTCCTACTGTTAAGAGGTTTTTCTAACTTCATTTAAGGTTATGGGTTTTAATTCCCTGCTCTGTCATTTACTGGTAGTGTGATGACAGTAAAGCTACGCAATAATTCTGGTGTCCAATTTTCTAACTGTAAAATGGCTAATAATATCAATCATGCAGAGCTACTGTGAAGATCTGTGAGTGTGTGCACTGCCCAGGGCAGTGCTAAGCCCTGATGTTAACCACCTGTTAACTAATAACACCTGAACTGAATCAACACTTTAAGACATGGAGGGAAATAAGGTGATGAGAAGGAACAGAGTGACAAATTGGAAATACAAACATCCAGCCTTGAATATGGTTATTTTTCTAAATTAGAAGGAGAAAGGAAAATGCTAGATAATTTCATTCAGAGTTGGAATACAAAGAGAGAAAAAGAAAGGAAACCAAATCCTTGGATTATGTTTACCCATGTTAACTAACAGAAAGGAATGGGGAGTGAAAGTGAAGAGATGGAGGAAGTGCAATAAATTTTTATTGGAGAAATATTAGTAGTTTGGTGGTGATTGTTTATTGTAATATACTTGAGGTGAGCCTATAATCCTAAAATATGTACAGTTGTCATCAACCCATATTCTCTCAATAATTGAAAATAAAGACTGATTTTTATGAAGACATACCTTTTCAGATTTCCTTGCCAATTCTGAATCTAACTTTTCATATAGTTTGTGATTGGATATAGGGAATTGGGAAGGATATCACAAAAGTGTATCCATCCTTAGATCTAGAGGAACTTTTTGCTACTTGAAAAAAAATTTCTAAAATATAATGTTAAATTTGAACTAAATTGAAAAATCCAATAGACTACTAATATAATTACAATGAGAAAAAATATTAAGGACTAAAATCTTAATAAAATCTTATAGGGGTTTTCCTAACAACTTAGGCATATGACAAATTTCTACAAATACAGGTTCCAAGGTTAGAACCCTGAATACGTTATAAAGCTCTGGGTGAGATAATTTTTGTTTGTATTCTTCATCATTTCATTAGGTATTTTTAAATATTGAGCACATTTGAGAATCAATCAACTCAGAAGCAATGCTGGGTGAGGAGCCAGTATTTGGAATTTTAGTTCTATGTCTATTTGTTTTACCTTTCCCAACATCTAATGATGCAATCAGTCAAGTATTTAGCTTAGAATGAGAGTGTGCTAAGAATAAGCTAATATAAAGTCTCATATCAAACAGGTTCCCAAGTTTGAAAAAAGTTGTAGAAGCTCTGAAATCAAAGGTGAGACTGTTTTTCTTTGTTAGCTAAACTTTTATTCTTTAGATTTCCATTGAATTTCTTTAAAATTAGGTGGAGAATATATGATGGTTACAGTTAGTAATCATTAATAACACTGATAACTCAGTTACATACAGCGTTGCCTTTAGTTAAAAAACTTCAACATCAAACACAAGTATTTGTGTGTATATTGCAACCCCAATTTACAGATTATTTCAAAAACACAGAAGAAAGTATGGGTTTTGTGTATCTTTAGATAAACTATAAGCATTATTTTCAGACTTCTCTCATCAGTTGTGAAAACATGTTTATTGTTTGGTGGAAGGAACAAAATGTTTTCCATAGCAACCATGACAAACCTGGGTGTCATGCCGATTAGCTGTGATGCAGAGAACATCTCCAACAGCAGGGAAGAGTTCTTGGCAATTATCACCCAGAGAGTCTCTCAATCTTAGGAGTTTAGGCTGAAGCTCCTGGATTTTGAAAATTCTTTAACTTAGTGTGCTAATGAATGAGAATAACAACAATTCCATTTTGGTTAATTTCAGGGGTGGTGGTGGATAATAAACTCACCGTGTGCATAGGAGAGATGTGATTTTCTTCAGACAAATTTGAAGATCTCCTTTGAGCATTAACACTATCCTTCTACCAGTTTTACTGAGAAATTATTGAAATGCATATATGTATAAGTCTATGGCATTCAGCATGATAGTTTGATCCACACATGTTGTGAAATCAGTCAAAATATAGATTCAGCTAGCATTTATCAGCTACTTCCTGTAATGAAAACTTAGGTTTTGTCTCTATTCAATGTTGAAATATATCACATAGCCACGTTAGCTATGTAATGTAAAATGTTATGTAAAGCTAAAAATGTAATAACATTTTAGTACCTATTTGTCTTTTTTACAGAAGGTTTGTACACGTTAACATTTTATCTGTAAATTTTCTATAAATTTTATTTTTATTTGCATTGTGTATATGTTTGCTTAGTTTTAGAATTCACATATAATTGTGATTTATAGTTTATATTTCTGTTTAAATTATTCACTTAGTATGCCTATAATATTCAACCATATTATCACTTCTGATAGGGTTTTCTCTTTTTTTCTGGTTAAGTAGTATTCCTCTGTGTGTGTGTGTGTGTGTGTGTGTGTGTGTGTGCACGTACATGGATACAGGCCTGCCTGTGTGTCTGTGTGCCTCAATGTGTGTAAACTCACACACTTATTTTTGGATGCTGTAAACAATGAGATATTGTAAAAACTAGGATGCAGAACTCTTTAAGTTAGTGTTTCCATTTCCTTTGCCTTTATTTATAGCCATTGTGTTGTTGGATAATATAGCCCAGCTATTTTTATTCTTTGTGTAACTGTCACACTTTTCAAAAAATTATGTCACTTTAAATTTCTATCAACACACTTGCACAAAAATTACTTTTTCAAAAAATTATATCACTTTAAATTTCTATCAACACACTTGCACAAAAATTACTTTTTCAAAAAAATTATATCACTTTAAATTTCTATCAACACACTTGCACAAAAATTACTTTTTCCTCCATTTCTTCTTACTTCCTTTAGTGTGTGTTTGGTTCGGTTTCAGTTAGTCTTTATAATGTCTTTTTCTGTTAGATGAAAAGGAGAGGATCTTACCAATGATTTTATGTTTTTTTTCCTCCAGGTCAGTTTTTAGTAAATAAAAAATTTGAAATGTTTAGGATTAAGGATCAGTTCAGGTGTAGCTAGGAAGTCAAGTTGTGAACATGTATCACTTGTATCATTGTGATCTTGTTGCTCATAGATTTGCTTGAGCAGGTGCCAGTATCATCTCTATTTGTCCCTGTCACGTGCTAGTGTGGCCCAATAGTGTCTGCTTGTTCCAGGAACAAGAGAGCCTCAAACTGTTCATTCAGGGTCTTGACAAAGAAGTCTGACCATCTCGTAGGTGGGTGGCCAGGCATTCTTTTGACGTCCCATGGAATGCAGTTGGTGACAGCTCTAGTGCAGCAGTTGTCTCCAAATTGCATTACATGTCCACCCCATCTGATTTTAATGCATTGGCAAATGAGACAGCATCCCTGATTCTCGATCATTGACAGAGGACAGAACTTTGGATTCCTTCTCTCATTTGAGTGAAACGTGATATTCCAAGCATAGCTCCTTTGATTCCTCTTTGGGATACCTGAATAGCATTCTTATGATGTTTTCATAGGACCCAGGTCTCTGAGGTGTATATTAGTGCAGAAAGAACGGTGGAGTTGAAAAGATGTGCCCAGGGCCAGTAGTTCTTTGTCCTTTTAACAACCTCTTTGATGCTCTTGAAGGCGTTCCATGCCACTGTTCCTCCTGTGCATCTCAGGTGCCAAGGTTTGTTGGTCATGTTGAGTTCTCGACCTAGGTAAACATAACTGCTGCATTCAGAGATGTTTGTTCCATTGGGATCTAATGAAATATCAGGAAGTAGTCCATTTCTTATGAACATTGTCTTCATGAGATTCAGCTGTAGTCTGACCTTTCCATACTGTAACCGAAAGGTTGGTGGTCCGTGCCCACCCAGGGAAGCCAGCTGTAAAAACTAAAGCACACGATGGGCGTGCTTGCACTCACCAGCTCTCCGGGCGGCTCAGTCTCACCACCCGTGTTCGGTGCCCTGGAACTGCTGTGTGTGGACTGGATCGGGACGACCATTCGCCAAGGACCGGCGAGGGAAGAACGAGGACCAAGCTGGTTGCTGATTAGTTTATTTCTTTCTCTCTCCCTGCTTCTCTCCCGGCTCTGGGTCTCTCTCTGGATCTGTGGATCTCGCCCCCCAACCCACTCTTACTGCCTAGTTAAATATCCCCAGCATGAGGGGATTGGGGTCTACACATAGGTGTGGTCACCATCAATAGGGTAAGGTTCCTTTCCCTTAGGGGATGCTTCTCCTAGGACTTAATTCTCTTTCAGCAGGAGGATACACCCAAGGGCGGAGTCCTATGAATGTGTTTCTCTTCTCCTCAGCCAGCAAACATATAAGAATTCATAATATTAATCATTTTGTATGGACACAATAAGAGATGTATTAAAGCTTATGGAATTGCTCTCCTGGGGCCATCTCAATCTCAGACTACAGTGCTCAGGCCAGATCAGTCTTTCCTATCCCTAGCAGGGTCCTAGTCTCATCATTACTTTTGGTTCATGACAGCATTTGTCTATGATCAAGCTCTTAACTTATAGTTAAGAATTAGGCACTTTGGCCATGTCCATCTCGATGCCAGGGTAGCACATAACTCACCGCTTGCCCTGCATCCTTCCCGTCCCTCGTTGGGACCCTGCTTTTGGGGTGCTAGGAACTGAGGGCAACAGAGGCTTAAGTGGAGAAAGCAGATGCCTGGGAGGGAATAATATTCGAGGCCAATTAATTCCCAAGTTATAAAAACATAATATTGTCTTCTTGTGTCTATACAAAAAGGACATTGCTTTAAAGCAAATTATTCAAAAGGCACAAGAAGAGGAGAAAGGCAATATTAACTTATATAATATAAATTCAGTATCCTAGGAAGGTCTGCCCTTACAAATTAGCAGAGTCAGATTAAGGGAAAGCCGTGGATTAACGCTTTTGGGGAAGAGAGCATGGAGAAGTGATTATAGCTAAACAAAGGGATGGGAGAGATTCGGGAACACCTTGATGGGTGTGCCTGGGGTAAGCCTAAACTCCAAGGAAAACCGGGACAAGCTACTCATGCCAAGGGGGGAGAGGACAAAGTAATGTCATCCTACACCATACTCATGGTTGAAGTCGGCCAGTATTTGTGCCACTTGGCTAATGTTTGGTGTTATTAGAACGACATCATCAGTGAAGCAGAGGTGGTGTAGTTGCCGGCCATCTATCTTCACTACCATTCCTTCCCATTCCAGTCATTGCATCACGTTCTCGGAGGTGGCACTGAAGAGTTCCAGTGAAATCGTATTGCCCTGCCAAATCCCTCTTTACATCTATGATTACTTCCTTGTAGAATGCTGAGAACCTGGTGGTGAATCCATAGTACAGCTCATGGAGGATCCTGATGGACTGAGTTTGAAAACCCTGTTTGGCTAGAACTTTGATGACCACTTCAGTATCAACAGAATCAAATGTCTTCTTTAAATCAATGAACATTAGACAGTGTTCATTGATTTCAAGTGGCATCTTGAATTCTCGAGAAACTCCAATGAGCTTGGTGAATGTGTGGATATGGTCAATTGTACTTAATCCTTTGCAGAACCCGGCTTGTTCGCATGGTTATCCTTTGTCTAGTGTTCTGCAATCCTATTCAGGATGATTCGAGTGAATAATGTGTAGACAATAGACAATAGGCAGATTGGGCAATAGTTGCCAATGTCGTGGATGTCTCCCTTCTTGTACAACAGAATTGTCCTGCTTGTTTTCCTTTGGGATGGAAACTCAGATAGGTAGCACGTGAAGAGCCAAGCCAATGTATTGATGAGTACTGGCAGCAAATTCTTCAGATGTTCGGAGCTGACCTTGTCTGGATTGGGTGCTCTACACTTCTTTCTTTACTGATGAAATAGCATGTTGGATTTCGGAAGGGAGAATATATATCAGTCCTGTAAAATTTGGTATGTGTGCAAGTGGACATGGCTATCAAAGAGATCCAAGAAGAAGTCTTGAATCTTCTGCTTGATGGAATAACCTTTTCCATTGCCCTTCTGGAAAATGTGATAGATCCATCAAGAGACGTCAGAGGGCAGTCATCTTGGTTTGATAGTTGGCGAAGGACAGGCAGGTGTTGCAAATAATTTTCCTGGCTTCTGCCACATCAGCCAGCACTGCTGCTCTTCTCTCTTTGAGGTCTTCCTTTACCACTTCCCTGCACAGCTTTTCAAGCTTGGATGTTAGCTTGTAATTGCCTGAGGCTCGCACCAGACCACATTGGCAAATGAGTTGAAAGTTTCCAGAGACAGGCTTTTTTTGTGGCTTTCTCTCTCTCGGCATTCCTTGCACAATCATGCTGTTGCTGAACCAGTTTATCTATTTCTGTTGATGTTGTCAATGATGGCATCTTCCCACATTGTCACAATAATGCCAAAGAGCTCCCATTTTGTGTTCGTTCTGGGAGTTCTCTTCTTAAACTTTGCAGCCTTTTCTCCCTACTCCGTGAAGTAGAATTTCACACACAGGAGATGGTGGTCTGATTCTGTTTGGAATTTTGGGACTACAGTAACATCAGTTAGTCATAACTGTTGACTGAATATGATGTGGTCAATTTCATTGTGGAACTGTCCTCTGGGAGACTCCCATGTCCAATGTTTAGATTTGGCCTTCTGGAACTGCGAGTTACCATGGATGTTCTTGGTCAACATGATGAACTCAGACATTCTCTCACCCTCTTCATTCCATTCTAGGCTGTGGGTCCCAATGTGAAGTTCTTTGGGTGACCTTCTCAGTCCTATTTTGGCATTAAAATCACTGACAATGACCTTGTAGAAGGTGTGGTATTTTTATAGAACTACTCCAGCTCCATGTAGAACTTCTCAATTTCTTCTTTGTCGTAGTTGGATGTTGTTGTGTAGATAACAGAGATAGAAACTGCCAGCAATGAGCCACATCTATTCAAATGTAAGCATCTGATTCAGGTTTATAGGCATTTGAACAAATTAATGCTCATGGCCAAGTTCATGTTGATGAGGACACCAATACCTTTACTGTCTCATGTTCTGAGGAACAGTTCTTCTCCAGTGTTGAAAGTGGCATGATCTGATGGATGCCTTCTCATCTCGGTCAATCCAGTGATGTCGTGCTTGATCTTTACTTGCACCATCAGGTCCTCGATGGATGCTTCTCACGCCAGTGTATGTGTGTTAAAACTGCAGATAGTCATTTTAGTCTTTCTTCGTTTTGGCAGCCTAGTTCAGCCCTGAGATTTTAGCAGCCTCTCCTTGCTCGTCCTTCTCAATGCTGCGCTATTGGGGGGCTCTTCCAAGGTCAGGGGAATGAAGCCCATTATTGTTACTATTTTTGGCATAGTGAATATGCCACGGGTAGCTTGTCAGGCTCTGCCATGTGGGTGGCATGTTGTAATGATCATCATGCTGACAAACATGCCACATACCTTGTGCATGGATGTAATGCTCATGTACAGATAGTACTGGCCAGATCGACACAGTAGATGAAACGAATCCAACCCTGCATCTGCCTGCATCTCTGGATAGCACCTGTTCGTTTGCTTTTCACGGGTTGGCACTGCTGGCACCCTCTCACCATGATGAGGTGGTGAACCATTGAGGGGATAATTGTGAACATGATGGAAGAGAAATATTAAAGTGTGGAATTTTGATGTCAAAAATAGTTAAAATCCAAAGCTATATCTTTTATCCTTCTCTTTCAAATCACTAGATATGCTTATTGTGCAAAAATATTAAATATGAGCAAGTAGTTGCAATACGCCACAGCTTCCCGTGACATATTCGATATGCCAAATACAGTAACAATAACAGGTCTCATTCCCCTGACCCTGAAAGAGCCTCAAATCTTTGGGAAAGATGAGTAAGGAGAAGCTGCTAAAATACTCAGGGCTGGCACGAATGGAGACCTAATGGTGGCCTCTTGAGCAAATCGATGAACAACGGGATGACAGTGATACAGTGCTATTTGTTTTATGATTATTTTCATGAGATTTGTACTTTATAAACAAGTCTTTTTATTTGTTTTGTGGATTTTTGGAAAACTTTTAATTTTCCTGTTACATAATAGTGGTAAATAACTATGTTTGGGTTCTAGGTGTTTGAAATTTGCTGGAATTGCTTGTTACTGTCACTGTCATCCCATTGTTTGTTGATTTGCTCGAGCAGGCACCAGTGACGTTTCTATTACACTCAGCCCTGAGATTTTAGAAGCCTCTCCTTACTCGTCTTTCCCAATGATTGGAGGCTTTTTCAGGGTCAGGGGAATGAGACCTATCATTACTGTTTTTGGCATATAGAATGTGCCACCGGTAGTTGCCAGGCTCTGCCTTGTGGAAGAGATACTCTCGGTAGCTTGCCGGCTTTCATATATATATGTATATATGTATACATATATATGTATATATATGTAATCTTTTACTGTATTTGGGATATGAATACCTCCTGGAGAGCTAACAAGGCTCTCCCAGGGGGGCAATAGACTCTTGGTAGCTTGTCAGGTTTTCCAAGAGGGAGAACAAGGCTATTAGATGCTGGAATTGTTTATGTAACTATATTATAGAAGTAGTGTTGATCACTTTGCAAGATAGTATGTGTAATACACCTAAGTAATTTGGGTCTTTAGCAACAATACACTGGCTAGGTACTGGTCATGCATATGAATAACCTGAGTTCAATCCCTAGTCATCCCATGTGGTCCCCTGAGCCTGCCATGACTGATCCCTGAGCACAGAGCTAGGACTAAGCCCTGAGTGCAGCATATATACCCCTCTCAAAAAAAAAAAAAAGATAAAGTAGACTAAACTTCAGGATGGGCTGGAGTGATAACGCAGTGGGTAGGGTGTTCATTCGGCTTGCACTCAGCCAACTCGGGTTTGATTCCTCTGCCCCTCTCGGAGAGCCCAGCAAGCCACCGAGAGTATCTCGTCTGCATGGCAGAGTCTGGCAAGCTACCATGGCATATTTGATATGCCAAAAACAGTAGCAACAAGTCTCACAATGGAGACATTACTGGTGCCCACTCAAATAAATCAATGAACAACGGGATGACAGCGACATAGTGATACAATGAAACTTCAGGATAAAATATTTTCCATTATGGATGCGTTAAGCATAATGAGTATACAGTTCACCTTTATACCAAAGCCCGTTTTCAGCAGACAAATGCTCTCTTCCCTGTGATGGTGCAGAATTCTAGGATCTGATATACTGTGGATCTGCCATCACATAAGGACTTGTCTATAAATCCCTTTATACTTAAAATGAAATGTAATAGGCATGATATATAATCTTCTCCAATATGTATGGAATAGCAAAATATGTCACCAATGATGTACTTATGTTGCCATGTATAGGTTTCTTGTATGGTTGGCAACTAAACATTTCTTAAATACATTATTTTTTTTGTTTGCTAAATGCAAAACTAACATGCTATTGCTATTAATTTATATTAAAAATCTGAACACTTTCTGACTCCAAGTAAAACTTTTCAAACTATAAAAAAATAACAAAAATAACCAATAATTATGCAAACATAGAGAAAACACAGAGATGAGAAAATAAGTAAAAAAGATAATGTTTTTCCTACGTAAGGGCTTGCTGGGGTCACTTTCACAGACAGGGTTGACATTGTTTGTATAGAGCTGCTCTACAAACAATGCTGAATGCAATTTATTTTTTTGCCTGCATTAAATGTAAAAAATATCTTCATATACCTTTAGTTAATGAAAGCAGTTATTAGTGAAGGTCTTCGATAATAATGAAGTGGTTTACAAGAATTTCCAAAGAGCAAGGGATATATGTATTTGAAGAGAGAGTAGTAAGAACATCAGGTATAAAAGAAGGAAAGAAAAAAGCTATGAGTTGAATAGAAGATATAAATCATGCTAAAAATTCAGGTTGCAAGTAAACAAAAAAATAAATCATTTTGGATAAGTAAAATATGGAAACCTTAAAGACCAAGCAAAGAGGAAGAATCATGGAAAAATATCATTTGACATGAATATTAAACTATGGAAGGGAATTACACGTGGGTAGAGCATAGAAATCTTGCCTTGAAAGTGGCGAGGTTAAGAATAGATATTGGTCATATTTGTGAATAAGGATATCAAATTGATCATTCCTTTTCTTTTTAAGTATTGAAAGTTGTAACCTTATGTTTCTGCAACTTTCTATCTCTGATCATTTTCCAGGAACTGGTGGTTGGTCACCAGCAGATTCCAAGGCTCAGCAGTGGCTGCAGGTGGATCTGGGAAACAGAATGGAAATCACAGCAGTGGCCACGCAGGGAAGATACGGCAGTTCTGACTGGGTAACAAGTTATAGCCTGATGTTCAGTGACACAGGACGCAACTGGAAACAGTACAAGCAAGAAGACAGCGTCTGGGTAGGATATCTTTTCTTTTCATGTAAACAAAAGTAAAATATGATCCTGGTAACCAGTGATGTCTCTATCATTTCCCTTTACCCCATATTGTTGGAAGTTTAATAATTATTAACTGTAGATTCTCTTTTAACTATTGATTGCCCATTCAAAAAATTAATTGGACGTTATATAAGTCCTATCTCCAACAGGACTTCATTTACTAGGAACATTGGAATGTTTGTTGGAAAAGTTTAGCAATTTCCTTCTATTCTGGTAACTTAAGTTAATTCCTTTACACCTTAGGTACTTCATATGTATTATAGGTTCCCTAACTTATTGGGATATCACCTCCTTTTCTGAAATATAAAGTGAAATAAAAACATAAAAGAACTCATAACTCCCCTGAAGATCTACTTTAGGTGAACACACAGAGCACGCCCCCCAGCTATACCTGAGTCTACTACTGACCCCTTTACCCTTAATTCCCACACAAGGTAGTATTACCCTCATTGAGAAATGAAAGTAATGACCTAAACAGAGACATACATTTTGGGAATCTGACTGTTAATGAAAATGTATAAAATATTTATATGCTAACCTGCTTATCATGTATCATTGCAATCTATAAAGCTTATCATGACTCACCTGACTCAGTTATATACATTGAGCAAAGTTGACTAGTTTTCTTGATCTTGGTATGGAATTAACTTACTGATGTCAGTCACAGTATTGACCAGTTCTTAACAAAGATTTGAAAACAATTGAATGGGTTATATATATATATATATATATACATATATAAAATAAATACAACTACATAATCTTCAGTTTTGATCGCAAGCCCAAGTTCTTGACTTTATAATGTCAAAATGAAGGATTGTTGCCAGACTATGAGGGTCAAAAAAGAAAGGATTACAGCCTGAATCAGTGTAAGAAGGCTTCAAAATCTCTTTCCTGTATTTGTGGGTTAATGCCACTTTGCATTTTGGATGGAAAACAAGTCTCTATTATTTCTAAATAAACATACAAAGTAAAGATTTGCAATTTGGTAATAACATTTTCTTTTCATAATCTCCCTAAATGCTTTCCACCTTAAGTCAGTGCCAAATATGATTTCAAATTGTTGGTATTTCCAAATTTTTATGTGTTGATCCCCTGATTATACAAACATATATACAGATATATATGTGTGTGTGCTTATGCTTATATCTATACATATATATGTAATCCATTCTTTAATTGCCTACTCATAATTGGTTCTGACTGAAAAATTTGGTAAACTAGAAATTTCCTAGTAGACATAAAAATAGTATAAGATCAAGGTAGATTAAAAATATGTATCTTGACTCTGAATTATTTATTATTTCGGGTTGGGCTGTAGTATTTATTCATGGAGAACATGGATTATCCTCATTTTAAAAAGTAGGTGAGAGATGCTAGGTGGTATTACTCTGGGCATTCATGACTTTGTACTCAGGGATTACCTTTGGAGGTGCTCAGGGAGGACCCTTAGAAGGGACATGGGGAGCAATCACCCTGCCTGCTGTCCTATTCCTCTGGGCTCCGGATTATTCAGATTTTTAAAATAATCCTTTGGAAATTTTGCATTTTGTTTCCCTCACCTTTGAAATCCCACAAATAGCTAGCGTGTTTTTGCTTTGATTTACTTTAAAATGAACAATAAGCACGTATTCCATTTTTAGAAAATTTAATGTTTATGTTTACTGTAGAGGGACAAATAGGTATGTGATTATTTCTTTTCTTTGACATTTCTATCAGAAAACGTTGTTTTTGAGATGCAGTTGTGGTTTTGAGTAATTTTTATCTAAAATTTAAAAAAGAAAAACCTGTATTTTATTTTTCTATATCCAAATGAAGAGGTTTCAGCCAATGCGTATCAGGCCAGTGTGTATTTCAAGCACTGATATTTACTCTAGGCTTGTGAATACCCATTTTATTTCCTTGCCCTTGTTGATTTACTTGTATTAACAAATATCTCTAAGTCCCTTAAAAGTTGGGGTTTCGCTTGAGGTAAAAGACATAGTACAGGGGTTAAAGCATTTGTCTATCATACAGCCACCTGCTTCAGTCTCCAGCCTGGCTAGCAGGTACCCTCCAGAGAACAGAGCATGAAAGAACAGCCTCTGAGCACCACTGAACTGGTAATCAAACATAAAAGTTACCACCACCAGCAGCACACTCCATTATAAAAAAAGGGGAGGAGGGTTTGTCTTAATAAGCTCTGTACCTTTTTTGTTTATTATTCCTAGACCAAGTAAGAACTAGATTTTGGATGGTTATGAAAAGAACTGCAAAATTAGTAAGACTGCTAGAGTTGACGGGGAGAAAACTATTCCCTTTTTATCTCATTCTCAAAACAGTCTTGACATTTAGGGAGGTAAACTATGCAGTGGGCCAAGGAAAAAAAAAGGCAGGAAAACATTATGCTAAGTAAGTCAGTAAATTCCAGTTTTCACTTGCTCAGGGCTGCTTACAATGCCTGCAGGCTACTTGGGAAAGGCAGCAGCTACACAACCACCTGTCAGGTGCAAACCCCAGAGGAGCAGACTTTCAGAAGGATCATCACAACTTTTAATTTACAGACTAATACACAGTAACATTGGACATTAACAACAAAATCATGTACAGTGACAAGGCTCAAAATGGAAAAATGCCCATGATGTCAATATTACGGAAATTAACATTGGCTAAATAATTATACCTCTCATTTGCAAGTGTACAAGTAAAAATGTTGCACATATAATAAAAAATATACTGTTAGTAAAATTTCTGTAAGTAGATATGTGTATATGTGTGTGCATATATATATACACTCACCTATCAAATTATACATTTAATGTTAATATATCCATGAGTCAGAAGCTTGAAGCTCATAGAAACAAACCAAGGCTCATATAAATAGAAATCAGTATAGAAAAATGGAAAGAAATATTATAATATACTAAATCACAAAATTATGCTTCTGTGTCTGCAAGTGATAGTATAGTGGTTATGTCACTTAACTTGCCTCACATGCACCTGACCCTGGTTCAGTTTCCAGAACCACGTGTAGCTCTCCTGCATACTAGGAGTGATTCCTGAGTTCAGAGCCAGGGCTAAGCCCTAAGCGTCATAGGGTAGACCTCCCAAGAACAGACAAACCAGCAAAAAATACCCCCAAATGTGCTTTTGTCTTCTCTCTCTGGATTTTTTTTCTTTTAGGCCACAGTCTATTGGTGCTCAGGGCTTATTCCTCAGTGTGCTCAAGTTCACTTCTGGTGGTCCTGAGGTCAAATTGAGTTCTGTGGATCCAACCAAGGTCAACCTCCTTTGAAACAAGAACTCTCTCTCCAGCCTGCTACTTCTCTATTACTGTATCTTATTTTTAAAAATCCTTGCAAAATATACTTATTTTTCTAAACTTAGGTAAATTTTGTCAGAGTTACTATGTAAAAAAATTAAAATCTACTGTTTACTTCGTGTCCTTTACAAAAAAGAGAAAAAAATGATTACCTATCAGTGCTATACACAATAAATAGTGCCCAAGCTGTCAGAAATTGTCAACAATGTCCATCAACAAAGATTCTATTTTTGTTTTGTTTTGTTTTGTTTTGTTTTAAGACCACACCTGCTGGTGCTCAGGACTTTCTCCATGTTCTGTGCTCAGAGATCAGTCCTAGCTTGTGGGCTATGGTGTCTATATAGGTTGCTGAGGCTTGAACCCAAGTTAGCCATGCACAAGGCAAGCTCCTTACCCACTGCACTAATCACTCTGGTCCCCATAGACTCAATGTTCAATAAAAACTTTAGTCTGGCCATTCTGCCCTGCATATAGCCATCTCCTCTAAACTCTGCAAATGTGAGTTGTGACTAGTATTCATTAGTACTTCTATAAGATTAAGTTGTTGAATGAATAGATTGTCATGAACGATGTGTGTGTGTGTGTTTGTGTGTGTGTTTTGATTTAAGTTTTCTCTATAGTTTAGATTCATTCAAGTCTGATAAACAAGTTATTTAGTACAAAGATAGTTTTTATTAAATTCTATAAGTTGCTCTCTGACTTAAAAAAATGTCAATACCTGGAACTGTAAAGTACTGAATTAATTAAGAATGATTGATCAAGAAATGAGAGAATTTTTGAGTGACAAAGTCTTATGGTCTTTAGAAGACTACCAGTTTCAGGATGATTTGGGATTTTAAGTTCTTAAGAAAATTTTTTTAAAAAGTTAACACGTGTTTTTGATATATCAAAGTACCAGTACTCAATATATTTATTTTTTCATGTTCACTTTAAGAGATTAATTTTGAAAGTACACTTGTTTATTGTACAGTGATACATACTTTTGTCCTAAGAGAGACAAAATGGAGTGCTGAGGATGAAAAAATCAGGTCAGCTGCAGGTAAGGCAAGCACCTGACCCACTGTATTATTTCCCTGGCCAAATATTTTTCTTATATAAATATCAAGGAAAATAATATTGACTAAAATCACACATCAAAAGTATATATATGCATATATTTCTGTGATGTGTAAATCGAAACATACATATTATGCTAGTATCCTTGTATAGAATGGGGAAATCATGCAAATTCTCTAGCACCCTCTGGATGCCTTATTTAGAACTATTATCATTTTATTTACTGGTACCAGTCTTATACAGTTCTTCTCTTAAGTTATGGTTTCAACTTCAAAGCATATTTTCTTTCCCCAGAATTCTATATCCTAGTCTTCCTTAAAACTCTAATGAGAAAGTTTGCCTATGTTATAAGGATTTGTTGTAATGCTACAAGCTTGTAATATATGACAAACTTTAAGCAAAGGGTATTTACAAATACCTAATTAAATATATACTTGGAACAAGTAAGTGGATATTTAAGACAAGCCGATCATCTAATATCTTCATAATAACTAGTAAAGAATCTAAAAATAGAAAATTCTTGTTGAAATCAGTATTCAGAAGGGATGCATTAGACTATCTTTGCAAAAGGCAATAAAACAGACTACCTAAAATTATGAATATGGCTGTTTCA
Source organism: Sorex araneus (assembly GCF_027595985.1). NCBI lineage: Eukaryota > Metazoa > Chordata > Mammalia > Eulipotyphla > Soricidae > Sorex > Sorex araneus. Next base: position 185,838,728 of record NC_073313.1, read on the forward strand.
TTGGCAATTTAAAGATTGAACTTTAAAAAGCAGATGATTAGGAGAAATAAAAATAAAAATAGAAATAGAAATTTCAAAATCCACAGTTTCATGTAATGTTTCTATGTAACAATCTTTTGTTACCTTATTAGTAAAATGCAGTATATAGAAAACAGACATTGACATTTTTTAGTGATATTAGAATCTCTGGGGCTGGATCAATAGCACAGTGGTTGGGCGTTCACCTTACACGCGGCCTACCCGAGTTCGATTCCTCCAGCCCTCTCGGAGAGCCTGGCAAGCTACTGAGAGAATCGAGCCCGAGCTCTGAGTCTGGCAAGCTACCTATGCGTATTGGATATGCCAAAAACAGTAACAATAGGTCTCTCAATGACAGACGTTACTGGTGCCCACTCAAACAAATAGATGGCCAACGGGATTAGAATCTCTGGGCTGGAGGGTGAACGTGGCTGACCTGGGTTCAATTTCTCTGTCCCTCTCAGAGAGCCCTGCAAGCTACCGAGAGTATCCCGCGAACATGGCAGAGGCCTGGCAAGCTACCCGTGGCATATTCAAGATGCCAAAAACAGTAACAACAAGTCCCACAAAGGAGACCTTACAGGTGCCCTCTCGAGCAAATCAATGAGCAACAGGATGACAGTGATACAGTGATTAAAATCTCTAAGTATTAACGTACTGAAATTGTACTGTAATATATTGGGGTCCAGAGATATAGTAGGGAAGTTAAGGTGCTTTTCTTGCAGGTGGCTGACCCTGGTTCAGTCCACTGGGCACTGCATAATATCCCCCAACCAAAACCAGAAGTGATCGCTGATCTCAGAGGCATAAGCCACTAATACCACTTGATGTGTACTGCCCTGAAGATATAATCAATATAAACATAGGCATATAGCTGCAATCTATTCAAAATGCCTCAGTAAAGATCTGATAGTAATTGAATTAAGGTTGAGGTTCTGTATCACTGTCATCACTGTCATCTATCGCTCATTGATTTGCCCCAGTGGGCACCAGTAATGTCTCCATCGTAAAACTTGTTGTTACTGTTTTTGGCATATCAAATACGCCACAGGTACCTTGCTGGGCTCTACCGTGCGGGCAAGATACTCCCAGTAGCTTGGCAGGCTCTCCGAGAGGGGCGGAGATTCTGTAAAACAGATATAAAATGACTTTGATTAGTTCTGGTGTCCTCCCTCATTTTTTGTTACATGCTGTGTGTGTATCTGTGTGTATGTGTGTGTATTTGAGAAAGGGAGAGAGAGATGAAGTCCCTGAATATTAAAATATAAGAGAATTGTGATATTCATCATCATTCACATGCAAAGATCAAGGTGAAGAGTGATGGCATTTGGAATCTGTAACTATGGAAATTAACTTGGAAATGAGTGAGTGAAGTACATCTTAACATCTATAGGTGAAAAACATTTTATGGGTTAAAAATTTTTGTAGTTGATTTTTTTCCAGTCATAATAAGAAGTTAGTAAATTGTGAGTTCATGGACTAGGAATATTACTCCCATGTGCTGTTGCAGTCAAATTGGCTATAAAACTTGCCATTAGGGAGGATATTGAAGATAAGACATAATTATTTCTCAATTCTAAGATAATATTTTGTGAATAAACCTGAGATACATGGTATTACTGACTTTTTCCAAAAATGTAACAAAATACTAAAAAAACTCAAGAAGAACAAATTTTCATTGAATATTTGTAATTGAAAAGATGATGTGTCAATCTGGTTTGAGAAGAGGTACAGGATCTTGATCAAATTGTAGTTGTTTATTAATAATGAAGGTAAGATGAATTTTTAAATGGATAACTTACATTAACACAGAAACACTAGTAACTGTAAGTTTTCAGAGTGATGAATATCAGAACACAAAGAAAATTCTGATGTACATCAATAGGAAGTTAAATTTGAGATTCCTATAGCAGTGTACATAGTAAACTGTTGGATTAACAATGTTTTTAAAAATTCATAGTCAATGAACTTATGAATATAAAAAGAGCTCAGTGATTAAATGATACAGTAAGAGTTTCTACTGAAGTAATTCTCATAGTGGGCTCCCAAAGGTAGGCCAAAGAGTTGAAGCACATACTTTGCATGTAGGTGGTCTAGATTAGTCATGATAATTCATGGTCAACTAAATACAATCAAAAATGATTTGACCCATGGAAATTAGAGTAGCCTCTTGGTACCACCATATTTGGCCCCCAAATTCAAATAAAAAACAAAACTTTAAAAGTGAATAATAAGAGCACCTGAACTGAATGGATTTAATTATAGAAATAGAGGAGTTTTTCTGTTCTAAGAAAATGTACATTATTATTGCTTCATCTTTATATGGTTTTCAAATGTCTACAATATAACCAGACTGGAGTGATAGCACAGCAGTAGGGCATTCGCCATTCACAAGACCGACCTGGGTTCAATTCCTTCACCCCTCTTGGAGAGCACAAGAAGCTACCGAGAGTATCCCGCCCACAAGGCAGAGCCTGGCAAGCTACCCGTGGCATATTCAATATGCCAAAAACAGTAACAACAAGTCTCACAATGAAAATATATTTTCTTCAACTATTTTCAGACCAATTCTGCTGATAGGTTTGACACTATTTGGTCATAATTATTTGAAATTGGTTAAGATAATTTTTGTCTTAATTTTTTTTGTCTGTAAAACAATCATTTGGTGAAGACTTGGAAGATACTTATGTACATATTCCCCAATTTGTCCCTGCGCTATTTAAACATTAAACCTCAGTTAATTTTTTTGTCATTAAAAATAAATTTATAGTGAATCACCGCCGTGAAATAAAATTACAGACTTACAAACATTCATGCTTGCGTTTCAGTCATACAATGATCTAGTACTAGTGCCTCCCTCCACTAGTACCCATTTTCCATCACCAATGGTCCCAGCATCCCTCCCACCAGCCCCACCCTATCCCCTCCACACCACCCCGCCTCTATGGCAGGGCATTCCCATTTGCTCTCTCTCTCCTTTTGGGTGTTGTGGTTTGCTATAGAGGTATTAAGAAGGTATCATGTTCAGTCTATTTCCAGCCAATATCTCTCATCCCTAGCGGGCCCACCTAGCCCCCTTTGCTTGATGGTCCCTTCTCTATCTGAGCTGCCTTTTCTCCCAGCATATAAGGCCAACTTCTAAGCTGTGGAGTAATCCTCCCAGTCCTTATCTCTACCATTCTTGGGTGTTAGTCTCCCATTCTGTTACTTCATATTCCACAAATGAATGCAATATTTCTATGTCTTTCCTTCTCTTTCTGACTCATTTCACTTAACATGATACTTTACATATTGATCCACCTATATGCAAATTTCATGACTTCATCATTTCTAACAGCTGCGTAGTATCCCATTGTGTACATGTACCAAAGTTTCTTTAGCCAGTCATCTGTTCTTGGGCACTCGGGTTTTTTCCAGATTCTGTCTAATGTAGACAGTACTTCAATAAATAAACAGGTGCAAATGTCACTTTTACTATACATTTTTGCATTTCTGGTATATATTTCCAAAAGTGGTATTGCTGGGTCAAATGGGAACTCAATTTCTAATTTTTTGAGAAGCGTCCATGTTGATTAAACCTCAGTTATTTTCTCATGAAACACAGACAGAAAAAAGTTACTCTTTTCCTACAGAATATTCTTTTGGATCTTTTCATGAAAACTAAAGGTACTGACTTCTTTTATTTACTAATATAGCCACGTGTTGTCTTTTTGATAATCCCTGTGAGTTGAATATCTCTGTCTACTCAGCCATTCTGTGTGTGAAGGATTTAAAGCCCCCCACTCCCCCATCACTCACTCTTCTCTGTGTATATTGTATTTTATTAGTATTACAATGACTTCTATAAAAATGATGTTTTCTTCCCCCAATATATCAATAAATTTCATTCATTATTTTAGAATCTTTTGACCTGTACAGTATGAAAGTCTATGGTTTCCTGAAGCTTTCTGAAGTGTCTGTTAATATGGAAGACTCACATAGTTATCCAGACTTTTCTCACACAAAATTCAATTGAAATACTGCATTATACATTTTGGTCACCAGTTCCGTGATTTCATCCCTGAGTGACTTCCAAATTTCTTGGAGATGCTCTCTGATCTTCATGATTTATATACATTTATTCTGCCAATTTGGGCTAGAACATCCTGAGTATTGATCACTGTTTGATATAGTACTTTAAGCCTACCAATTTCAGAAAACAATTTGAGAGTGAGAATCTCATTACCATCAACATATAACTTTTAAATTCTCATTATACTCCAAACACTTTGCTAATGTTGGGCATAAAAGGGGGACTTGTAAGGTATAGTTAATCCCTTCCCTAAATATACAGTCCCACTCAGGAGACAAATGGTTCTTCCTGCAGTACAGCATGCTGTGTGAGTAGTACTGATGACATTTTAAATTCATGAAATTCTTGAGAAGGAATCTTTAGCAATACATGGGCAGGGGACAATTTAATGAAACCCAAAAGTAGGGTTAAATTTTCAGTTGACTTCCCAACACTTCTGATGTGTTACATATCTAGTGAAAAAAATCAGCAAAGGCAGGAAGACAGGAAGAGAGAATGACGATAATGAAGGAACAGCAGAAGAATCACTATAAGCAAATTCTTGAAGGAAGATGTACAGATGTACTTGAGACACACCAAATTTCTATACTTAGATACAAGATTTGTAAGACTCTCCTAGTTAGCTGCTTGGCATAATCTGGTAGAGGGAATCTAGAGAGAGATTGTAGGCTGCTTGCAACCTCATATCTTCTTTAACTACAGACCAAAGCTAAGGACTGATAACGTGGTAAACACTTAGCTTTGATAACCTTTGTTAAATATCAAAGACCATGTGTAAAAAAATGCTATGAAATATGAAAATTTTGAATTTTATACAAATTAACAAATTTTTGATATAAATATTTATGTCATTACACATTATTGTCAGTTCCCTATTATTAAAAGCTCATTTAAGATATAGAGACACGCTGAATCATACCTCTTTTGTAGATATCACCCAAGTAAAAGACATGTTATCAAGTTAAGTCGGTATAATAGAAACGAGGGATAAAAAGAAATGCAGTAGTTTTATTTTGTCAGGTTCCAGATGCATTGTTGGTTGTCTGCATGAGATCACATACAGACATAATGCTAAATTATTCCTCAGAAGTTATTCTCTCCACCCATGGTTTGTGTATGTGTAGAACCTTCTATAGATGCCCTTTGCATGCATTCCTCTCTATTGCCCTCCTGAGTCATTGCTTAGTGATCTCTCTTGTGGGTTACAATGACCAATATACGGAGATAAAACACAAACTCCCCTATGAATCCAGTATAGAGCAGATGAGTAAAAGCTTTAAAAGCTTAATATTATCATTGAAGTCTCCCCATTATTCTGTCTTTATAACTTTGCTAATTTAAGATTATTTTACAACTGGACAGGTTTAGCAGAAAAAGATAGGGGAGATTGGTCAATCAGCGTTACCAAAATAACAGCTGGTCTTGACTCAAGAGTCAGAAGGCTTCATCCAGTGTTTTTGTTTTACATTTAGCCATGGAAAATTTCTCTCAGCACCCCTTTCCTATCTGTGTTCCTGTATTAAAGCAAAATTTTGCAACAGTGTTTCAGAGAATTTACCAACATGAATCTGCTCTTTTTAAGGAGCAAATCATTTAACTAGTTCACACATGTGGCAGTTAAACACATAATATGGATAGGACATCCACAGGCCCTCTTCAAAGTGAATATTCATATGGACATTCAAGGGAATAGCAGATGTTCTCCATTCCCACAATGAGACAGGTTGCTTTTAAAGAGACAACATCCAACAGCTGATATCAAAGTAAGAAAATCTGCTTAAAGTTAATTATTAAAAATATGCTGTTAACTCTGCTATAAAAGAAATCTGAATGTTAAGGTATTTTGAGGGTTGCCTGAAACCTGTCTTATAATTTATAATTTCTAATAGCTAAAAACAGAATGTTAAGACTCTCACCCTTAATTTAGGAAAAAAAAAATAGTAGCTAATATCTCAACATGTAGCAAACTGCTCTATTTTTTCATGTAAATCAGTTGAATTATGCTAATTGGGCATAATGTGAAGACATTTTATTAGCTATCTTTTATTCACTTTTACTGCAATATTTTTAAACATAAATTATCTCAGGCTTTAAAATATGACAGGAAGTTATTCTGTAACTCTAATAAGTGACTAAAACTCTTGGAGCAATTTTCTCCTCTGTAAAATGGGCATGATGAGTGTACTTACCTCATGTGGTTTGTAAGGAAGCAATTCGGAGAAGTGAATATGCATTAAATTTTCCAACTGGACTTGCTAAATCACAGGTTGCTGAATGCTTTAAGCAGAGGTTCCTGGGGTGAAGTCAAATATGTGCATTTCCAACAAATGCATCAGTGTACTACCTGTGCTTCTGGATAGGAATTTCACTTGCAATTTACTGTTGTAAACAACAGATTAATATCTGAAGTTTTACAGAGTGTTTAATAGAGAATATAATTGGTGCTTCTATTTAGGGAAAATGTTTATGATACACATGTTGAATGTACCCAAAGGACGCTGGCTAGCTCTGTATTTGTATTCTTGGATTTTTGTATCTAAAATGTAATACAAGTGCTAACGAACGGTGTGTGTGTGTGTGTGTGTGTGTGTGTGTGTGTGTGTGTGTGTGTGTGTGTGTTTGTAATAAACTCAATGCTCCCTGGAAAAGGTAAGATCTCCTTGTGGTTGCAAAGAAAGATAGTTACCTACTTAGGCTCATTAAAGGCAATTAGCTGAGAGTCCTGGAAGGAGACAGAAAAGCTAGAGAAAGAGCCTGGGGGAGTATCTGCAGCCTAGAGAAAAGGGCTCGAGGCCAAAGACTGAAGCCCCTAGTGTCTCCTTGGCTCAAGCAAAATGGAGAGATTCCAGTTTTGGCAAGGACCTCAAGGTAATGAAGTATCTATCCAGAGATTAAATATGAAAATCCAGAGGAAAGTACCTTCATTATGTTTATTACAGCAACAATAGCTGCTAGTAATAAAGAAAAAAGAACATAAAACAGCAACAAGTCTCTATTTTTCTTAGGTAGAGTTTTAAATTTGATTACCTTTATTATTAATGAGAGAGAGAAAGAAAAAGAGCAAGCGAGAGAGAGAGAGAGAGAGAGAGAGAAATCACAAGCAAATTAATATTGTGAGCAGGAACTGATCTTGCGCTTCAAATTTCTGAGCCATTTCAATTACTCACGTGGGAGATCATCTTTGCCAGCAGCTAGTAACTAAAAAGAACCACAGCTGCAGTTGTAACTGAATTACTGAGAGTAGAGTTGTGAATGATTTCAATAAATGTCCTTCAACATTAGCCTTTGAAATAATTTTTAATATATATATGTACAGATTAGATAGATAGATAGATAGATAGATAGATAGATAGATAGATAGATAGATAGATAGATAGATAGATAGATAGATAGATCTTTGATGTTTTGGGCTACACCTTCAGTGCACAGGAGTTTTTCTTGATTCTGCACTTAGGAAACACCGCTTTAGTGCTTCGGGATCATGTGGGGTATCATGGATCAAATCTAGGTCAGCTGCATGAAAAGTAAGCATCCCACCTGCTATGCTATCTCTATGGCCTCAGAAATATTTATCTAATTAAAAAATCAAAAAATTATTATAATAATTCAAAAAGTCATAGACAATAGAAAGACAATTGCTTATTTTTTGGTCTTATATATTGATAACAGTTTGATAAAGTTTTAAGAAAGCAGAAAACAAAAACAAACAAACAAACAAAAACTGGGCTGGAATTTTTTTCTTCTTGAATATTAAAGTGACTTACTTGGAGGGAGATGAGTTTGCTAATAACCACAAAAAAATCTATATCAGAGAATCATAAACTCCTAACATTTTGCCTTATCTGATTATAATTTAGGATATCAAGCATCTGTTAAACAGATTTCCCATGCAATAAATTAAGGTGAATTCAAGAGCACAATGTAAATTCAGAATGGAAAAACCCTAGTCAGAGCTAAGATAAATTCATGGAAAGGTATACTTGAAAAATTAGCACAGATGGGCAGGTAGATGAGACTGTGATGCTTCTGACTCAGCAATAGAATACAGTGCTCTGATTGTTTTTCCCTAGTACTTATTTTGATATTGCAAGAGTAAACATACCGGTACCCAGTTAGAGCACAATGAAATAATGGAGCAACACTGAGTCATTCTTGGACTGTGAAAATAGGTAGCAAGAACAGATAAATAACAATCACACAGATAAAGATATATGATATCACTGCATTCTAAACAACTCAAGTGGCTCTATGTAGTAACTTCTGTGAATATGAAGGATTGGAATATAGGTAAGAGAATGATAAGTATTTTGAAAGGCAAGTGGTTTGTTGTACAAATCCACATTTTAAGGAAACATATTCGTCCTGTCTTGTTTCTATGTCCGGAATTACGTCTAGATTTTCTCACCTGATACTTATAACTGTAAGGTATATTCTCGTTAATATGCTATCTTGATATGAATGAGTTCAAGAATATATGTGTGTACTAAACTTAATGTTGGGAAGGAATGATAGCCACCAGACTGAACATAATCTGAGAGGAAATTCTGTGTATATCAGAATAGCTCTGCTTGAAGACCAGTCTAGTAATCCACATTCCATCAAGTCAACTGTTCCTATGCCACAGTTTGTAGCACTGCCATCCCATTGTTCATCAATTTGCTTGAATGGGCACCAGTAATGTCTTCATTGTGAGACTTGTTGTTCCTGTTTTTGGCATATCCAATACGCCACGGGCAGCTTGCCAGGCTCTGCTGTGTGGGCGAGAGACCCTCAGTAGCTTGCCAGGCTCTCTGAGAGGGATGGAGGAATCAAACCTGGGTCGGCCTCGTGCAAGGCAAACACCGTACACACTGTACTATCACTCCAGTCCAGGCCCCTATGCCTCTACTATCAAAAAGTCCTACAGCTGTGATTACTGGTAAATGTGTTGTTTGCAAGTATAGTTCATGTGATCTAGCAGTAATGACCCACGCAGCTGAGGTCAGGTCATCTTTTGGAGGCATCTATTGGATGCCTAAGGAATCCTCATGGCTTATTTCCCCATCTCTGTATGAATTCCAATCTGTCAGCAGCGATTCCGCTATGTACCCTTCCTGTATTTAACTTTGTGTGTTGAATTTCTCGTTGACATGTATCTGTCACTAAATGACTGCTTGATGAAAAAAGGTAATAACTCTATACACCTTGTTGCCCTTTGTATAATGAATATTAAAATAACATGCAAGAAAATGGGAAATATTCCTTCCTATAAAATTATAGAAGTGTTAAAAGTTATGCACAAGACCCTGGTAGGAAACTGCCTGGTTGGCATACGGCTGCATTTTCAATCCCAGTAACTCTGCTGTGTGTGATCCTTGGTATAAAACAAAGCATGCTATTCCCTGTATACCACAATCAGATTTGTGACAGCATCATATAAAGTGCAAATCTGTGTGATCACCAGAACCGATTATGAAACAGAACCGATTATGTTACACCCAAAGGATGCCTGAGCACCACAAATAAGGTGAGCTCCACAGTCAAGCATGTGACTTGTGCTCATTAAGACTACAAAAGAGAGGGAAAAGCAAAAAACATACTTCATTAAAAACTAGTTATGTGGATACATAACTTATTCAAAGATTTAAGTTTGCAAAGTCAATAAGAATATTTTGTAAACTGTTTTCTCTAGAAACTTAATAATTTACAGATGACCTTATTACAAACATTCATGGAAATACTTTTGTTTTGAAAGTGTGGTCACTCAAATTTGAGAGGCACCTTTAAATAAAATTGTTTCTTTTTTTTTTTTGTCTGAATCCATAATCCATGCACACTATAACCAACGGTACGAGGTATAGAACTTATGTGCCCAACATGAATCACATACATGCTAACTTTTTAAATAAATTCTGCAGAGAAGAGATTACTTCCTTTAAAATGATACAGTAAAACTCATTATGTTAATCACAAACCCAGTTCCATATGCATAGCAGGGCATCTGAAGGCAAAATCTGTGTCCTTTCCATTACAGAAGACACATTAATAATTTAAAAAATGACACTTCCCTTGCTAATACAGATGTTCTAACTATCTTGCTTAAGAAGCAATCACAGGTTTGAGTTTATTATTATTATTTGCTTTCTCTCATTAAGATGACCTCTCATGAAAGGACATTTTCCAGTGTGTTGTTATGTTTTTTAATGGCCTTTGTGATTCTCTTATTTAAACAAGGAAAAGAAACAAAAGTAAATAAAATAAAACATTTTCTAAATAATTGGACAGTATTATCGGTGTTCTTGCAGACTGGATACTCATAAGAACAGTGACTTTATAATTAATTGTTTTCCAGTGAGAAGTCCCTTTGCTTCACCAGCACAAGATACAGTGATGGCAGTAACCTGGGATTTATACTGAATAAAGTTAGATAAGAAGATGATGAGAGAGTAGAATTTATGTTTTTGTAACTTAAGTTTAAGCCGAATTATGTTATTACATTTGAGTCATTTAACATAAGAGCACCAAATTAAAACAACAACAATAATAATAACAGATTTGGAATGTACATTTTGAATTTATATAAATCTAAGCTTCAATCCCTGCTACATACTTATAGTGTTAATATATTCTTCGTAGTATTTGTTTGTGAGTAGTCTTAAACTTTGCTCTGTGGATACCCCAATGACCTTGACATATGATAAGTACTGAAATAAAAAAGAATCCTAATTTGGAGCAAATTAAATGCAGAGCAAGACTTTAGAGTTTAAAATCCTAAAAAGCAGATATCTTCTTCCCCTCTAAAAGATTTGTTCCCTCATCTGTGAGAGAATCATGTCGAAGCTGTTCTGAACGTTTTCCTGAATATATTTCCCAGGCCAATTGTATTTGCAAATTCCAGAGGCCATGGCATACTAAATGCCCAATAGCAAAAGGAGAGTGGGGTTTTAGTAGCTACCGAAGAGATGAACATTTCCCCTCTTGGGGTTCCTGCTGCTTAACTTGGTCATAGTATTTACTCTCCTTGTGGACAGGAATAGGTTACTAAGTATAACATAAAATGTAATTGGGCTTAAGGTTTAACATGTAAGAAACAATACTTTAGTAATCTAATATACAAGAGCTTAATGGCTCCATATTGAGATGGAACAAACTTCACTAACTTTCTTCTAAGGAAACACTTTTTGGTCATTTTTTTAACAAGTTATAACAAGCAATAAAAAATAAATTAATGAGGGCCTATGTGGTCAGGCCTAAGGGCTGGTTGGGAAAATTGGCAAAAATGGTGGTAGAAAGTGCAATGGTGGTGGGATTGGTGTTAGAATATTGAATGTCTGTAACAAATAATCATAAACTTTTTAAAAAATAATAATTCATAAAATAAAGTGTTTACATTAAAAATGTAATTAGGTTTATATACCAGAAAAACCCACTGGAGGGTTAAGAAACTGATATTTTGAGCAGATATTTTTTTCAGTAGACATTGGTATTTCGTTTAAATCAGAACATCATTTGAGCATAATCTCTCAATAAAATATGCTGTCACAATAGAAAATGCTGTAAATATGCTACCTTAATTTGAAGTTAGGCTTACTACTGACACGGACTCATCATCTTCTTCCTCAATCTTCTTCATAACCTTTGTAAATAAAACCACTCATCATCATCATCATCATCATCCCATTGATTGTCAATATTTTGGTGGGTGGGGAGGCTTGGACCCCATCTTGTGATATTTGGGGCTACACCTAATGGTATGGGGGATCACACTGTGGTCAATTCTATGCAAGTCAAGTGTCTTAATTTATTTACAAACTCTCCTGCTCCAAGAGCTTAAAGTTTAAACAAGATGAACCATTCTAAAGGATGAAAAAAGATTTTAAATCTCCAGTGATTTTATAATTTGATGTATTTAGAAATCTGTATGATGTCATTGTGAGCAATAAAATATTACATGGCAAAATCATAAATTTTAGACCAGTCCAGTAGAAGATGCACAGAATAATAAATAAGAGGCATTTTAGTTTTTTTTAGATTTTGTAACAAAAGTTAAAATAAATTCAGTTGGGGTAAAGATACAAAATAGAATGTGGATTAGCACATACGATGAAAACATACTACTTCTTTTTAAAGCCACAGAAGAACCAGATGTTTTTGTGTTCAATGAAGATGCAAAATCATTATCCTCCACCAAAGAGTTAACACCTCTCTACCACACTTAGACTCTCCTCTTACTCACTTTTCCTTATATTCTCCCCGCTGGTAACCTCAATTACATCGTCAGAGAAAAGAGTTTATTTTCATTTTATTTTGTCTGTACCTTTGCTTGATGTCTGTATATTCAACATATGAGTGAGATAATCCAGTATTTTTTCTTTCTCCTGACTTGTTTTACTCATCATAATCCTTCCAGTTTTACTTATATTGTTTTACTGGAAAACAATATAAGTTTTACTTACATTGTTGCAAAAGGCGGGATTTAACATTTTCTTTATTTTTTGAAGGGACACACCTGGCTGTACTCAGGGCCAGGAATAAGTCTTGGTTCTGTGCTCAAGAATCACTCCTGTCAGTGCTTGGGGACTGTATGTGATACCAGAGATCAAAGCAGAATTAGCTGTGTGCAAGGTAAAAACTTTAACCTATGCACTTTTCCTATGGCTCATTGAATTTTTTGTTCTAGCCAAGTAATAGTCTGTTATGTCTATATAGACTCCATCTTAATCTTTTCATTTGTTGTTGAGCTTTTGAATTTCCTTCTGGATATTGGCTATTGTAATAACAATTTCAGTGAACAGAAATGTGCACATGCCCACCCCTACCTGGAATCCTTCAGCTGCCGCACCTTCGGGTCCTGACCACTCCCCGCTCTGCAGGTAATTAGAATATCCCTTGGAGACCCTGCCCAGCGTGGAGAAGCCCTTTCCCCACCCCCTGCCTGTGGTTTGGGGCTCGCCCTGACTCCCCCACCCCTGCCTGGCATTTTTCAGCCAGGGAACCCTCAGGTCTTGACCACTCCCCACTCTGCAGGTTAGGGGTGTGTCCTCACCTTAGGGGGCATGGCCTCAAACATGGGTGTGGCCTCTTTCTGGAGCCAGTTGTTTTTTTATTATTTGATGCATTGTCCTTTGGCCACAATTGATAGAACCCACTCCTCTGAAGAATTCCCTGGTCATCTTAGTCACAATATGTTAATAGTCAAGTAACCTAGCCTATCCTAATTTCACGAAAACTGTCTGTGAACACATCAAGTTGCACACAAAAGTCCTTTGTAAAAAGAGCATAGCCCCACATATTCAGTTGAGGCCCCTCCCAAGCTAAGGAGAGCACCAGATAGTAAAGCCCATAACAACATGAAGAAACAGTGAAAATCCCCACCACCAGGAGAGATCGAAGAAAATATCTCACTAACCTCAGCAGCGACTTCCCAGAAATGTGCACATGCCTTTTCAGATAAGTTTTGTGCAATCTTTGCATAGATACCTGGGTCACTGAACTTTAAAAATAAAATCTAATTCAAGATCCAGAGATAATACAGTGGATATGACAGATAGCACTTACTTTGCATGGATCCTCCTACATGGGTTTGACCTATATCACTGCATCTAATCCTCTGAGCATCATCAGAAATGATCACTGAACATAGCTGGGAGTGATACAGAAGGAAACAAACACTCACACACAAAGAAAAAAAATGAATCCAAGACCCTAAATTGCCATTTCCATGTTCTATTATTCAATCACTTAGTGTACAGCTTAGGTTTTAGATATTTGTACTCCCGTTATATTTTTTTAATTTATGGGATGCCTTTAATTTTATTTTGCATAAATCTAATTATAATACAACAACTCTCCTTGAGTTTACTCATGGGGGGAAAGGGGAAAGGTGTTCTTGCTGTTTTATTTATTTATTTATTTTTAATTTATTCTTTTATTGAATTACCATGTGGAAAGTTACAAAGCTTTCAGACTTAAGTCTCAGATATACAATGCTCGAACACCCATCCCTTCACCAGTGTACATATTCCACCACAAGAATCACAGTATAGCTCCCCCCACCCCCACTTCCCCAGCCCCCTACCCCACCTGTGTAACTGATAAATTTCATTTTACTATCACTTTACTTTGATTACATTCAATATTTCAACAAAAAAAATCACTATTATTGTTTGGAGTTTCTCTACCCCTAAAGTCAGACCTGCTGAAAAGGAAACATTTGATAATTTGTTTTCCATTGCTGAGAATGAAGAGATATGAGGTCAAGTGGCCACACTAGCAGCCACATGGTTTTGGATTTCTGTATTTTAGTATTTTAGTAACTAAGACTAGAGAAATATCTGCCAGAAATTGTGTCATTGCAAGCTTGTACCTCTCAGCTACTTTATATTCCACATATGTGTGCAATCTTTCTATGTCTGTCACTTTCTTTCTGACTCATTTCACTCAACATGACACTCTCCTTGTTGATCCATTTATATGCAAATTTCATGACTTCATTTTTTTCTGACAGCTACGTAGTATTCCATTGTGTAGATGTACCAGGGTTTCTTTAACTAGTCATCTGTTTTTGGGCACTCTGTTTTTTTCCAGATTGTGGCTATTGTAAACAGTTCTGCAATGAACATAGAAATGCAGATGTCATCTCTACTATACCTTTTTGCCTCTCCTGGATATATTCCCAGGAATGGTATTGCATGGTCAAATGGAAGCTCAATTTCTAATTTTTTGAGAATCGTCCATATTGTTTTCAAAAAGGGCTGAACGAGTCAGCATTCCCACCAGAAGTGAAGGAGAGTCCCTTTCTCCCCACATCCACGCCAACACTGGTTTCTTTTGTTTTTTGGAATGTGGTCCAGTCTCTGTGGTGTGAGATAATATCTCATTACTGTTTTGATCTGCAACTCCCTGATGATTAGTGATGTTGAACATTTTCTCATGTTCCTCTCAGCCATTTGGATTTCTTCTTTGGGAAAGTTTCTGTTCATTTTATCACCCCATTTTTTGATCGGGTTGGCAGTTTTCTTCTTGTGGAGTTCAGCCAGTGCATTGTATATCCTTGTTATCAACCCTTTATCAGATGGACACTGCGTAAATATCCTTTCCCATTCACCCTTTCTATTTTGTTGCATTATATCTTAGGGCTATAGTAATTTTTTTCCATAACATTTTTATACGTCTAAATATTCCTCCATGTTAATATCACTTCTCTAAGACTCTAAACAGGATTGTTCTGAAAGACAGCCCAATCTAATCATCTTCCTTAATCTTATTTTCCACATACAAAGTGAATATTCAGTTGTACTGTGTTGACTGCCCCAGCTGCGTCATTCCACAGTCATAAGGTTGAAATGTTCTCTAAAACTACTTTTCTATCATTATAAACTTGACTTGAAAGCCATGTAATTGATACATTTGCTAGGGATTATCTTTTTCCCATAGCTCATTAAAGTTGTCCTCATAGAGTGCACATATTCAGAGGAATAGCTAAATGTTAGCCCTTAGGCAAAAAATTGTGACCCATGCAAATGATCTGGCCTTGGAAAAGCATTCACAGCAATGCAGATCATATAAGAACTCAGTTGGGTGACTAGATATCTAGAATGTAGGCAACAAATGAGCTAACTTGGAAAAGACAATCAGAGTTGTCAGGGGAGTGAAGAGGATTCAATACCTCATTAGTTTGTACCCAGCAAAACATTTTTAAGGATTAACCACATAGTGTTGGTTTTAGGATATGCTCTTTTTAAATGACCAACTATGACATTGAGAAATTCAAAGTAGTAATTGTTGAATTAATGACACTGCTGAGAAATGACGACTCATTACCCCTAATTTGCAAGATTTGAAAGATTTTGTATAGATGTATTATAAGTGGCATTTAGGAGAAATTACTGGACAAATACAAGGTGTCATTTTAGCATCCTAATGGATGCCTTGTCTAAGCAATGCCTTCTCTCTCCTTCATTATTTGAAGAAGATAAACAACAATGCATGTTTATAAGTTCAAATTTGGGCCATGTTTTTGCTGTGCTACATGGAAATACTGATTGACACACATTTCAGGGAACTATCAAGTGTGACTGCTCTCTTAATTCAGTTGAAAGGATTCTACTAGAGAAACGTCACATTGTGGAAACAAGAGCTTAATGGCAGTTTCCTTCTGCACCTCCTATCTGACTAGTATAGTGAAAATACCCTTCATTGTCATTTGATACTAAATAATGTGAATTGATTTACAATGCCTGTATCAACAACCAGAATACTTAAAGTTTTTTTTTTAATTGAATCACTGTGAGATAGATCATTATAAACCTGTTCATGATGAGGTTTCTTTTCATACAGTGTTCCAACACCATCCCTCTCCCAGTATACATTTCCTAGCACCAGTGTCCCCAGTAATCTCAGTACCCTCCACCCCCCTGCCAAACCCTATCCCTGCCTCTCTTTATGTCAGGAGCTTCTCTCTCTCTCTCTCTCTCTCTCTCTCTCTCACACACACACACACACACACACACTTTCTCTGTATCTCACTCGCTCTTCCTTTTTGGCATTGTTGATTGCAATACAGATACTGAAAGGTTATTGGGAATATTCCTATACCTACTTTTAGCACCCAGTTCTTGTCCAACGTGATCATTTTCAGATATTATTGTCTTACTGTTCTCTTCTGTATCAACTAGAATACTTTTAATAAACACATTTAACATGGATCATATTAGAAAATATTCTGGGTTAAATTGGCCAGTTCTTAGAGTTTAAAATGAAATAATTTGGGGGGCTGTAGAGATAGTGCAGTAGACAAGGCACTTGCCTTTCATACAGTCAATATGGGCTTGATCCCCAGCATCACATCAGGTCCCCCAAGCATGCTAAGGAGTGATCCTTGAGTGCAGAGTCAAAAGTCCTGAGCAACCCTGGTAGTGGCCCCCTAACAAAGCAAGACAAAATTAAAAGAACTTTTTTCATTCACTTGTGAATAACGGACTATATTATGATATTAAAGAAACACAAAATAGAAATTACATAAATGAAGATGAATTTCTTTATCTCTGAATCTGACCCTAGGCAATTCAAACTGCATTCATCCCTTTTCATAATATCATTTTGGTATAATTTTAGAAATATAGTTCTTACATTACACATAATGGAAGAGACATGCATTTGCGGGGGAATATTTAAATATATATGATTGATTGATTTTCTAGGAGTTATGTAAAAACATACATGTATGATAAAAATAGAGAATTCACAACATTTAATTGTCAGAAATTCAAAGTAACTGAAAAAATATTCTTTTGAACAATGCCATTTCATCACTACTAAGATTCGTATGCCCCAGTTTTACCTTATAATTTAGTTAATCTAGTATATGATGAGATAGTAAGCTTACTTTGTTGAGATCCATTTCAATATTTTAAATTTAGAAAATGTTCATATGTAGCTATCATTCAAACAAATTAATCACTCTATTTTTTCTATACTTGCCTATTAAAGAAAATCTATCACATTTTATAGTGGTGATCTTTTCATTTGTCTGTCTCCTCCAAAGAGAGTAAATTTGGAGAAGGAGGAAGAACTGTAACTCACATGTGCTTACAGCTAATAATTGATTGTACTGAGAATAACAAAGTAAGACACAGAAATAATGAAATAATGAAGTAGTAGTTTCCACGCTTTTCTGTCTTCCTCATACATAAGTATACCCCCTTTCCTTTCTGGGCATTCCATGTTCATATCTATGACAGAGGCATCTTATTTCCCAGGAAATATTCCACCTGACTGCTGCTACCCATAATTTGCCTTGCAACCAGGCCACTCTGTACTTCAGAGCTTCAGGCAAGATGCTATTTCTGTGGTGTTATTTTCTTCTTTCTTGGCTGTCAAATGCATGGGTTGTTTGGGTATTCATTTTTATATTTCTAAGTAAAAAAATTTGGATTATAATGTTTTGGGAAGGATGGAGTATCCCGTTAAATGAGCATATTCTAACTGAAAGGGTCAAAGAATTGTGGGGGTATTGATGTGCACAATATGAATTGCATATTCATACTTGTGGTTGCTTATTAGTTATTCACACACAACCCACCTATTCAAGGTAAGATAAATATTTTTTTGAAAAATGGGATATAACAGGAAAGTGTAACATGCATCCACAAGGTAATCATCAGAAGGAAATTTTTGCAATAAAGCAAAACAAATCCAGAGTGAGACTTATACAATACCTCAGACCGGATACATATTTTTCCCCATAAAACTTTAATATTTACTAATATTACTTTTATTCAACAATAATATTATTCTGAAAAAATGCATATTACCAATATATCCCATTTTACCCATAACTCTATCAAACCAGACAGACACTTTTGCAGCTTAGTGAAAAAAATCTAGATTGCTATTTTTGGATGGGGGATAACATACCCAAAAATCTTTTGTAAAGTGATAAGTGAAGGAAATTTGTCGTCAATATATGGCCTAGAATGACATTTAAAGGGTAAAATAGAAGATAAAGAGATTACATGAACAGCATTAGACTTCCTGTGTACTAATTTCCTTCTTAAAATTTTCTACTTGGATGGAAAGTCATGTATTTTAAGTATTTGGAACACTAATCAAATCTATTCATGTCATTTGTCATTATTATATGGTGATGATGGTACTCTCTGGTTAAATCCTAGGGCCGTTCCTCCCCAACATCCTGCCAAAAAATATAATTGGCTTCATAATCAATCTGTCCTCATGATTCCTACTAATTTTTCAAGAGTCATGAGTAAGTTGGTGATTCATTCCTACTACTTTTATAAGAGTCATACATAAGTTGGTATTCCCAAAAGTCCTGCTGAAGGAGAAAGAGTACTCCAGAAAAGATCACTGGGATATATCCCCAAATATTTTAATTTCACCACCACTACCACTATATTTTCTATCCCCTTAGGCCTGATATTGGACGTTTTCCCCCTCTTCAATTTTCCTTTCTATGAAAAGCAAATAATAATGTCTCCTATGTCAGATTATTGAGGTATTAGAGATAATGTGTACAAGATGTTTGTTGCATAATAGGTGATTAACAGATGGCTGATATTATTAGCCGTTTTGCTTTATGCTAACCCATTTCGCTTTAAAAAGGAAGAAAATACTTTTAATTTCTAGATGAGAGAGTAATGGAAATCAGACTGCCTTGGGAGCTGTAATATGAATGAATACTCAAACCACAGATATTGTTATGAGACAACAGAGTTAACAAAATTAATTTCTTTTAAATATGTTAATATTTGAACTTATTCTGGTGTGTACCTAAGTAAATTCTCTCTTCCCCTCTCTCTGACTCTCTGTCTCTCTGTCTTTCTCTCACACACACAGACACACAGACACACACAAACATACACTAACTCACACAAACACATGCCATAATCACCATTGTAGTGGCAAGAATCAGGGTTTTATTCCCAAATTCCAAAATAGAATTATTGAATCAGGCAACATGAGTGTGTAATTCAAACATGAATGTGTGAGTCAAATATTTGGAGTGTCAGCCCAGTCATGTTTCCTTGGGAAAATTCATAATATTAGAATTAAAAGTGTATTCATGTTGTTATGTGAAGAGTTAAGGCACATTTGTAGTAAGGTGGTGTTAAAATGGAATAAAAATAGGTATGATTTGGGGCTAGAGCAATAGGACAGTGGGTCAGGCGTTTGCCTTGCATGCGGCGAACCCGGGTTTGATTCCCAGCATCCCATATGGTCCCCTGAGCACCACCAGGGGTAATTCCTGAGTGCAGAGCCAGGAGTAAACCCTGTTCATTGTTCATTGCAGGTGTGATCCAAAAAGAAAAAAAAATAGGCACGATCCAAGATTGAAGAGGCCTGGATGATTAACTTCAGGGTTCTTTGCTGGCTTAATATATATATATATATATATATATATATATATATACATACATATATATATATTATGTTAAGGAAAAACTTATTAGTAATGATTTACCTAGTCATTGTTCTACTATATTTGACTTTTTACTATACTGATATCTAGAATGTGTGTGTGTGTGTGTGTGTGTGTGTACATGTAGGCAAGTGCACCTGTGTGTTTGAGTCCAGTTATGTATTGTCTTTGGTATGTGTCTTTGGAAACGCAAATACTTGCTACTCCTGAAAAGTTTACTTAGCGGTGAAGACCACAAGGAGTGATAAGGACACAGTTTCATGCGAGGCTTGAGTCAGGGTTCTTACTCATAAGCAGTGCTTGCTAGATAGCCCAGAGCATCAACTTGCTTGTGTTCCTTAGATTGTGATCAGTTCTATTCATTATTTCTTCAATGAGTGTTTTCAGACAAGGACTGCACTAAGTGCCTTCAGTCTTTCGGTCTCTCTCATATTTATGTAATTGTGCAATGATCTCATACTTACCTATGCACCGAAAAGTCCATAAAAAAAGATCCTAATCTCTATTCTGTCATGAATTATCTTTTCAGTAAGATGTGCATCATTCCAACACCGCTAATCATTGCTTGTTTATCTCCTGTGTTAGTGCCAATTTCACTGTCTTTTTCCAATAAAGTCCAAGTGGATGTCCAGCATTTCTCTCTCCACTTCATATTATCTAATAACAGCTAACTAGCTGTGCTAATGGTGTCATTAGTCCCACTCTCCTGTTCATGGAATGAAAATTGCCACTTTATTATTCCTTCTTTCTGCCCTAATCTCTACCCTCCATACCTTCTGCCTTTAGAATCCAAGACATCATATGTCTCAACCCCCCCACCTACAGTACCACCACCAAATAAATGAAGATTTTATGCCCTGCCCGTGCCACCTGGAAACATCCAGAAATGAAAGAATGAGGGTATTGAAGGCAACATTACTGAGAGAGATTATTGCTGGTGAGGGAAGAGCAGAGGCCCTTGGGCAAGGTTTTCAGATGCAGCAAATGAAACTAATTCATGGGTAAAGGATCTTGACATGAAATTGGAGCTGGTGCAGGGCATGTGTATAGTCTGGCTTATCTAGGTGACAGAGGACCGGTCTGGGAGCTTGAGACCACTCTTCTCCTTCAGTAGCTCTGGCTGGGCTATACAAAATTAATGGGCCTTCATATTTCCATTTGTAGTCTGAGAATGGTGTAAAGAATGGAATCAGTCATTCAGAATGTGGGTCAGTGCAAAGTCAAACATACAAGCAGATGATCTGATAGTCACAAGAAGGCAGATCACAAACTCCCAAACGTGCCCCCCCACGCCTTTCTCTACCCCCTTCACTCTGCCTGTGCTTATGTGAGTCTCTCAGGTACCATGGTCTGGCTCCAACTTTTTTCAAATTGTGCAAATTTGAACAAGTTGCTTCATTTCTCCAAATTTAGGTTTATATAACAAGAAACTTCTTGACTTTCTAAGATTGATGTGATTATTAAATTTTATCTCCTGAGCCCTGTATGTTCTAAGGACTTAAGCAATGACTCCGGACAGTACTTTTATCTATAAAATCAAAGTTTGGGGTACCTTAAATAATGGTAGCTCAACATTACAAGGCATATCAACCAATTAGATGTTTATAGTTTACATGACCAGAAATTAGTATTTTTAAATACTGAATGAAGACTTCTTTAAATGTAGTGAAATCAGCCACTTTAAATTATGGACAAAATATCAATTTCTTTGCAGACTATGAAAACTGATTTAATTTGATTTGGCTCACAGAGTGACTTAAATTTCTCCTTCCAAAAAAGAAAAAAAAGTTGGTCAGCCCTCAGAATGATTTATGAATAGGTCTCTGATGCATAAAATCTCATTTTCTTCAGTGCATTTGTCAAAAGATTTTCCGATGTGTGTCTTGTGTTGGACTTGGTTGGTGTAATCCCCTCAGCCTCCACGCAGGAGGTGTAATTTTGCTGAAACTTTCTCTTGACAGGTCTTGGGATGATCATATTTGACTGATGCATTGGTGTTCTTCCTTTAACTCCTGCACTATGAACTTTATATCACGTTTTACTTCCCTGCATAGTAATACTCAGTTCTTCATGCTCAGAGGAAGTGAAACCATAAACCTCAGTTCCATCAGCCAATTAGGATTCATCTGACAAGAGACACTTTGTCTTGTGTGTACTAAGTCAGAAACAGTAAAAAAAAACAGCATCTTGTTTGCCTTTCCAAAACTATACCCCCATAGAATAGAAATTACATACGCTTTTTGCTGGCTTAAGCATAATATGGATTTATTACATGGGGAAGATAGATGAGAATTTTTTTTGACATTCTCTGAAGGCTTTAAAATTATTTACTGTCCTCATTATCATTAGGAAGCAGGCGTTAGCTGATCTATCGCCCCAGTTCTTTATGGCAAAACTCTATTTTAAGATTCATAATTTTTCAAGTTCTCCGACTCCTGTACAGAATATTCACGCTGCTTGGGAAGAATGATGCCTGACCAGGTCTCGCTGCCTTTGCAAAAGCATATTTGAAAAGCTGAGAAAATGTTTTCTAGGAGAAAGTAAAAAATTGAGCCCTAAACAAAGTGAATACTGCTCAGGAGAGTATTGGGAAAGAAGAGCTTGCTGAATTTATATAGTGCAAACATTTAAAGTAAAAAATTCAAATCCTGACCTTTGAGGTCATGGTGATTAATTTCCATTCAGAATGTAGCTCTTCTTATAGGCAAGGAATCCGGTAAATATTCCCTTGTGACCAACAACCCTGTGAGCTGTTGGCAGAATTAATAAAGCTGTCAGGATTTCTTTGGAATATCACACATCTCCCTGTATGTCATTTAATTGTGAAGTGTAAATATGCATATGGCACATCAGGAAGACTAAATATATTAGTCTTTAGAGTTCCAGCTCTTGGTTCCCTACTCATTTATCAATTTTGATTAAATTACGGGAGAGCATTTTGATACAAAAACTATAAAATTTATGTAGTTTTTCAGGAGAATGACTTGCATTGTTTATACAGTCTAAGTATCTAGGGAGAAATATATATTTTTCTAATATGCAGGCTTGGATAATATAAAATGTTCTGTATATAATATTATGCTCACAACTTGGGAGAATTTGGGGAAAATGCTCCTGGCAAAAAAAAATAAAAAAACTATTTTAAGAAGAAGAAGTAGAAAACCCAGGAGCTGAGGGAAAACATAACATAACTTAGTTTCTCACACTTTAAAATACACAGCTTCCAACACTGAATCGCAACCCAAGTGAAGCCTCCCTTAGGATGATTCCACGTATGTTTTGGAGAGGTCCTTTATAGGCTAAGTAAGAAAGATTCAGATTATTAGAATACCACACCAATTATCCAAAACAAGGTTTTCAGTACAGTCAGTCTCATTTTAAACAAGACAAGCCTGTTCTTTTTCTGGTGATTTGGGGCTTAATGCCCACCTCAATTTCCCCCACACCCCAGTTGAAGTACTTTAACTTTAGACTAGAATATATTGGCAGAGAGTAGAAAAAAATCATTTGCTTTCTGAGTCTTCATACTGTTCTACTTTGAAATAGAAACAGGTCTCCCACTTGCCATTTATGAAAATGTGACATTCAATTTATATAAATTACACTTACATCTACTAAACCTCAAAATTTGGATTCATCCAAATATATACATGTTCATGAATTACTGTAGCACTGTTGTCCCGTTGTTCAATGATTTGCTCGAGTGGACACCAGTAATGTCTCCATTGTGAGACTTGTTGCTACTGTTTTTGGTATATCAAATACACCATGGGGAGATTGCCAGGCTCTGCCGTGCAGGCGGGATAATCATGGTAGCATGCCGGGTTCTCCAAGAGAGACAGAGAAATCAAACCCAGGTCAGCCACGTGCAAGGCAAATGCCCTACCCGCTGTGCTATTGCTACAGTCCATATTCATGATGATAGGTCTAATCCAAAAAGAGAAAATTTAATCCTAACTTACCCTTTAGAAAGAATAACAAGAATTTGTAAGTGACTACAATGGAAATTATTAGATCACAAGCATTAAATCTTTATTAAAGGCCAGTATTATTTTTTATTGAATAGCCATGAATTACAAAGTTATTTATGATTGAATTTCAGGAGTACAATTTTCTAACACCAGCCCCTTCCCCAGTGACCACTTCCCACCACCAGCCTGCCTTTAGGACAGACACTTTTTAGTTCTTTCCAGTACTTTCTTCTCTACAAAGTAACTAATTTCCTCCATCATCATTGTAGAGTTTTTCCCTTCCCTGATCTATCCCCACTCTTCAACCAAAGCATTTTAAAATATGCTTTGTTATTTCCTTCCCTCTGTGTATCAGTCTGGGTTAGAAAGATTTAAACATTTTATTTACTGACCTGTCAGTACATTTCATAGTATACCACATTTTATAATATTATCAAACTAACTGCAAGTTAAAGAGAAATATTATTATCTTGCTTTATAGGTGAAAAGATTGTGGTTCCAGGGCTGGAGCGATAGCACAGTGGTTAGGGCGTTTGCCTTCCACGTGGCCGACCCGGGTTCAATTCCCAGCATCCCATATGGTCCCTCAACACTTCCAGGAGTAATTCCTGAGTGCAAAGCTAGGAGTAATCCCTGTGCATTGCCTGGTGTGACTCAAAAAGAAAAAAAAAGAAAGAAAAAATAATTGTGTTCCATGGCGACTAATAAATTTACTCCAACTCATATAGAGGCAATGCTTTTCTCAATAATGATGGTTCTTGGAGCAACATAGTTATAATATTGTACCAGCTGCCTACATTCGTGAAGACTACCATTACACAAAAATACTTAAATAACTCTATTATCTCTTTCTTTCCTGAAACATATATTTTCATAACTCTGCGGTGTCCAGATTCAAATCAGAACACATGACACACATCACCGTCTTCCCTTCCATCCTGGCTCTACTAAGAACATGTGGGGCAAAACTCATATTTCCAAATCTGCTCACATTATCCCCAGTTATAAGATGATCACTGGCCACATCTTGTTTCTGAAAGTGTCTACACCATACTGTAGTGTCTACACCATACTGGCCTATCTCCCTGTGGATAAGTGGACAGTGGGGCATATGGCCAGAATATTAGGATATCCGGAGATCTAAAAAATACATATTCTAAACAGTGGTGGGAGTGAGAAGGGCACATGCCGAAAAGACGAGAAGCTACAGGGAAGTAGTAATAAGGGAATTCTCATTTCCTGTTAGTGGTAATGTTGTTTGATTAAGCTCCTATGAAAAACAGTATGGAGGGTTATAAAAAGAGGGCTAGAAAGTTGGAAGTTAGTACAGAGGATAAGGGTCTTAACTTGCATGTAGCTGATCTCAGTTGGATCATTAGCACCATGTATGATCCCCTGTGTATGATTTCATGTATGATCACAAACAAGAGTGTTCCCTAAACAGAGCCAGGAATAAACTCTGAACAATACTGAGTATCTCCACAAAATAAGACAAAAACAAAACTAAAACTGGAGACCTATAAATCCCACTTCCTCCCATTTATACCAAAATACACAAACACACACATATACACACACAATTTTTTAAAAAATGCACATCAATCTAATGGCTGAAGTTATAAAAATATAGCTAGGATATAAAAACAACCAATTGTCTAGTTACATGTGAATGATAAAAGAAGCTGTGGCACATGCATAATGGGATATGATGTAGTGGCAATAAATGATGAACAGAGCCCAAGAGGTAGTAAGGTGGGTAAAGTTCTTACCATGTGTCTGACTCAGGTTCATTCCCAGACACTCCATATGGTTCCCGAAACACTGCCGACAATGATCTTTGAGCACAGAGAGAGGAGTATGCCATGAACACAGACAGGTATAGCCCAGATACCTGTATCACACTGTATTATTGTCATCCTATTGCTCATTGATTTGCTCAAGCAGGCTCCAGTAAATGTCTCCATTTGTCCCTGTTGCATTCAGGGTTAGTGGAATGACGCCTGTTATTGTTACTCTTTTTGGCATATTGAATATGCCCCAGGCTCTGCTGTGTGAGATTCTGCATTGTTCTCGTCCAGAGCTTTGTTTTATAGTATTTGGATCTTGGCCGCTGATGAGATTACATGGGGGGTGTGGGGGGCGGGATTTGTGGGTGTGACTGCCTCCCAAGCTACTGGAAAACTGAGGATCTGGGTGGAAGAGGCCCAGTCTCTATCCAAATATGCTTGGAGATCTCAGCCACAGGTCCCGCATACCTGGTTTCCTCTGTCAGTTTCATCATGGGTGAGGCTCGTCTGAGCTTGTGGAAAGTGGCCTTGAGCATGCTGTGGCTGGATTCTGGAGGTTTTTGTGGATTCTGGAGGTTTTTGGCTGCCAGGGCTCTGTTTGGGGCTGGGAGGGTAACTTAATCCGTCCCACTCCAAAGGGGCCCCAGTGAAGACAGCCTGGCCCAGATAACAAAAAGGAAAAAAATGAAAATTTGAAATTAACTGAACCATCAGTGGAGCTGAGTAATGAAACAGAACAGGAATGAATGTTACATAAAATGAATCAGAGGGAGAAAGGAAAATACCCAATGATGATCTCACTTATCTGTGGTATGTAGAGAACCCAATGATGGGAATAGATAGCAGTAAATAATGACATACTATTTGCACTTAATAAAATAGTGGGGTGAGGAGAGGAATGAATAAGAGGTAGTATCATAAGAACATTGGTAGCGGGTGCTGGACACTTTGTTGGTAATACGTTATTATTGTATATCAAGTCTATGAACTGAATACTATTGTAAACATGTAATCTTAGTGATACCAGTAATAAAAATCATTTCATTAATTTTTTATTTTTTTATTTTTTTTATTTTTAAATTTGTTATTGTGGTAAGTTACAAAGTTACAAAGTTTTCAGGTTTAAATCTCAGTTATACAATGCTCGAATACCCATCCCTTCACCAGTGCTCATATTCCACCACCAAGAATCCCAGTATAGCTCCACCCCGCCCCCTCACACCCCAAACCCCCTCACGCCCCTAGCCCCCCCACCCTAAGCCCCCCCCCCCGCCTGTGTAACTAATAAATTTCACTTTACTTTCACTTTGATTGCATACAATATTTCAACAAAACTCACTATTATTGTTTGGAGAGTCTCTCCCCTAAAGTCAGACCTGCTGAAAAGGAAGCATTAGATAATTTGTTTTCCATTGCTGAGGATGAAGAAGTGTGAGGTCGAGTGATCACACTTAGCGGCCTCTCAGTTTTGGGTTTCTGTAATTTAGTATTTTAGTAACTAGGTCCAGAGAGATATCTGCCAGAAGTTGCATCGTTGCCAACTTGTACTTCTCAGTTACATTATATTCCACATATGAGTGCAATCTTTCTATGTCTGTCTCTTTCTTTCTGACTCATTTCACTCAACATGATACTTTCCATGTTGATCCACTTGTATGCAAATTTCATGACTTCATGTTTCCTGACAGCTACATAGTATTCCATTGTGTAAATATACCAGAGTTTCTTTAGCCAATCATCTGTTTTCGGGCACTCTGGTTTTTTCCATATTGTGGCTATTGTGAACAGAGCGGCAATGAACATGGAAATGCAGATGTCATCTCTACTATACCTTTTTGCCTCTCCGGGATATATTCCCAGGAGCGGTATTGCTGGGTCAAATGGGAGCTCAATTTCTAACTTTTTGAGAATCGTCCATATTGTTTTCCAAAAGGGCTGAACCAGTCGACATTCCCACCAGCAGTGAAGGAGAGTCCCTTTCTCCCCACATCCACGCCAACACCGGTTGCTTTTGTTTTTGGGGATGTGGGCCAGTCTCTGTGGTGTGAGATGATATCTCATTGTTATTTTGATCTGCATTTCCCTGATGATTAATGATGTTGAACATTTTCTCATGTGCCTCTTAGCCATTCGGATTTCTTCTTTGGAAAAGTTTCTGTTCATTTCATCAGCCCATTTTTTGATCGGGTTGGCAGTTTTCTTCTTGTGGAGTTCAACCAGTGCATTGTATATACTTGTTATCAATCCTTTATCGGATGGGTACTGCATAAATATCCTTTCCCATTCTGTAGACTGTCTTTGTATTTTGGTCACTGTTTCTTTTGATTTGCAGAAGCTTCTTAGTTTGAGATAGTCCCATTTATTTATCTTTGTTTTCACTAGCTTAGCCAGTGGCGTGTCAGCTTTGAAGATACCTTTGGCTTCAATGTCGTGGAGGGTTTTGCCGACCTTATCTTCAATGTACCTTAGGGATTCTGGTCTGATGTTGAGGTCTTTAATCCAGTTTGATCTGATTTTTGTACATGGTGATAGATGGAGGTCTAAGCCCATTTTTTTGCATGTACCCGTCCAGTTTTGCCAGCACAATTTGTTAAATATGCTTTCCTTGCTCCACTTCACATTTCTTGCTCCCTTATCAAAGATTAGATGATCATATATTTGGGGGTGTATGTCAGAGTATTCAACCCTGTTCCATTGGTCTGCCGCTCTGCCTTTGTTCCAGTACCATGCTGTTTTAATGACTACCGCTTTGTAGTAGAGTTGGAAGTTGGGGAGGTTGATTCCTCCTATTTTCTTTTTCCCAAGGATTGCTTTAGCTATTCGTGGGGGCTTATTGTTCCATATGAATTTCAGGAGCGCTTGCTCCATTTCTTTGAAGAATGTCAAGGGTATCCCTATAGGGATCGCATTGAATTTGTACAATGCTTTGGGGAGAATTGCCATTTTGACAATATTAATTCTTCCAATCCATGAGCAGGGGATGTCTTTCCATTTCCTTGTGTCCTCTTTTATTTCCTGAAGTAGTGTTTTATAGTTTTCATTATACAAGTCCTTTACCTCCTTTGTTAAGCTGATTCCGAGGTATTTGATTTTTTGAGGCGCAATTGTGAATGGGATTGTTTTTCTCAGGTCACTTTCTTCTCTCTCATTATTTGCATATAGGAAAGCCATGGACTTTTGGGTATTGATTCTATAGCCTGCAACTTTACTGTACGAGTCTTTTGTTTCTAGGAGTTTCTTGGTAGAGGTTTTAGGGTTCTCTAAGTATAGTATCATATCATCTGCAAATAGTGAGAGCTTGATTTCTTCCTTTCCTACCTGAATGCCCTTAATGTCTTTTTCTTGCCTAATCGCTATTGCAAGTACTTCCAGTACTATATTGAACAGAAGTGGAGAGAGTGGGCATCCTTGTCTCGTCCCTGTTCTCAGAGGGAAGGCTCTTAGTTTTTCCCCATTGAGGACAATGCTTGCCATAGGCTTGTGATAAATGGCTTTGACTATATTGAGGAAGGTCCCTTCTATACCTATTTTGGCTAGTGTTTTCATCATAAACGGATGCTGGATCTTGTCAAATGCTTTCTCTGCATCTATTGATATGATTATATGATTTTTATCTTTTCTTTTGTTGATATGGTGGATTATGTTGATTGATTTCCGGATGTTAAACCATCCTTGCATCCCCGGGATGAATCCCACTTGGTCGTGGTGTATGATCTTTTTGATGAGTTGTTGAATTCTATTTGCTAATATTTTGTTGAGAATTTTTGCATCTGTGTTCATCAGGGATATTGGCCTGTAGTTTTCTTTTTTTGTGGTGTCTTTGTTTGCTTTTGGTATTAGGGAGATATGAGCCTCATAGAAACTGTTTGGGAGGGTTTCTGTTTCTTCAATTTCCTGGAAGAGCTTGAGAAGGACTGGCAAAAGGTCCTCTTTAAATGTTTGGAAGAACTCACTAGTGAATCCGTCTGGACCTGGGCTTTTGTTTTTGGGGAGACTTTTGATTACCATTTCAATTTCCTTGATGTTAATTGGACTATTCAGGTACTCCAGGTCTTCTTGGTTCAGCCTTGGGAGATTATAGGAGTCGAGGAATTTATCCATTTCTTCTAGATTCTCTTGTTTCGTGGCATAGAGATTTTCAAAGTAGTCTCTGATGATCTTTTGAATTTCATTGGTTTCTGTTGTGATGTCCCCCTTTTCATTTCTGATTCGGCTTATAAGGTTTCTCTCTCTCTCTTTCTTTGTGAGTCTTGCTAGTGGTTTATCAATCTTGTTTATTTTCTCGAAGAACCAGCTCTTGGTTTCATTGATCTTCCGGATTGTCTTTTGGGTTTCCATGTCATTAATTTCTGCTCTAAGTTTTATTATCTCTTTCCTTCTGCCTGGTTTGGGCTCCTTTTGTTGGTCCTTTTCTAAGGTCTTGAGCTGTGAAGTCAAGTTATTTATGTGGGCCCTTTCTTCCTTCCTGAGATATGCTTGCAGAGCTATAAATTTTCCCCTTAAAACGGCTTTAGCTGCGTCCCACAGGTTCTGGTAGCTCGTGTCTTCATTCTCATTTGTTTCTAGGTACCTTTTGATTTCTTCCTTGATTTCCTTCCTGACCCACTCATTGTTCAATATCGAGCTATTTAATTTCCAGGTGTTTGATTTGGTTTTCTGCATCTGTCCACAGTTAAGTTTTATCTTCAGTGCATCATGGTCTGAAAAGATAGCTGGTACAATGTCTATCTTGTTGATTCTGTTGAAGTATGTTGTGTGGCCCATCTCATGGTCTATTCTGGAAAATGTTCCATGTGCACTGGAAAAGAATGTGTATTCCTTTTTTGGGGGATATAAAGCCCTGTATAGATCTATTAGCCCTCTCTCTTCTATTTCTTCCTTCAAAGCCAGTATTTCCGTGGTGAGTTTTAATCTTCTAGATCTGTCCAGAGGAGACAGTGCGGTATTGAAGTCTCCAACTACTATTGTGTTGCTCGAGATGTCCTTCTCGAGGTCTCTTAGCAGCTGTTGTAGGTATTTAGCTGGTCCCTCATTGGGTGCGTAGACATTTAGGAGTCTGATTTCTTCCTGATGTACACATCCCTTGATTAATAAAAAGTGGCCTTCACTATCCCTTCTAATCTTTTTCAACCTGAAGTCTATGTTGTCCGATACTAGTAAAGCCACTCCGGCTTTCTTGAGGGAGTTGTTTGCTTGTAGGATTGTTTTCCATCCTTTGACTTTGAGTCTGTGTTTGTTCTGGCTATTCAGATGTGTTTCTTGCAGGCAACAGAAGGTTGGGTTGAGTCTCTGAATCCATTTTGCCAGTCTGTGTCTCTTAATTGGTGAATTCAGACCATTGACATTAAGGGAGATTATTGTTATGGGATTTTGTTCCGTCTTTGTGCAAGGGTTTGTTGTGCTTGTAGAGGTTGTTCTTGTCTTACAATAGCCCCTTTAGTGCTTCTTTTAGGTTTGGTTTTGAGTCTATGAAGTTCTTGAGCTGTTGTTTATCCCCAAAGTAGTGTATGATTCCTTCTAGTTTGAATGAGAGTTTAGCCGGATAAAGTATTCTTGGTGAAGCGTTGATTTCATTGAGTTTTTTCACTATATCCCACCATTGCCTTTGAGCTTGGAGGGTTTCCTCTGATAGATCTGCTGTGAGCCTAACGGGTGTTCCTTTGTATGCGATTTCCTTCTTGGACCTTGCTGCTTGGAGTATTGTGTCTCTCTGGAAGATGTCCATCATTGTAACTATGATATGTCTTGGGGTTTTTCTGTTAGGATCTCTTTTAGCTGGCACTCTTCGGGCGCCTTGAATCTGGATGCCTGCATTGTCCAGCTGTGGGAAGTTTTCCGCAATGATTTGTTTGACTGTGTCTTTTTCGTTGGGGTTGGTTCCCTGTGGTTCTGGTAGTCCAATGATTCTAATGTTGTTCCTCTTGAATTCATCCCCTAGGACTCTGATTCTGGCTAGAGCTATTTTGAGGTCTCTTGCCATGGTTTGATGTTGCCTATAGGCCTCTTGCAGCTCATCTTCAAGCATACTGATTCTGTCTTCGGCTGCAGTCATCCTATTGTTGAGGGCAGTCAGAGAGTTTTTGATTTCATGTACGGAATCATTCATTTCTTTTTGAAGGTTTTTTATTTCTGCTCTCATTTCTTCCCGTATTTTGTCGGCTGTCTGTTGTATTGTTTCCGCCAGGTCTTCCTTGAAGTTGTCCATCTTTGCATTGAGTTGATTGAGCATGTTGAGGATTTCAAGTCTGAATTCTTTCTCAGAGAGTTCAAGTTTGTAGGAAGCGCCCATTGAGGTTTCCAGACTCCTTTGATCGTCCTCTGGTTGCAATGGGGATTTTTGCTGTTTCTTCATGTTGTTTGTGGTGATATGAAAGAGGGCTCTTGATGATGAGTGTCCCTGTTTCCTTTTGTTGCGAAAAAGGATTGTGGATAGGCTCAGTTAATAGTGGTTGGCTTTTTACTTGCCGGTTGTAGAACCTGGTCTCCTACTGAGATGTTCTTATGTGAAGTCTTGTGTTTTATTGTCCTACTGCTTGCGAATAGCTAGGATGTTAGTCTTGGATAGGATGTTGAGAAAACTACTTGCCGCAGCGTGAGCTTTGGCTGCTGGCAATGAGGCCACGCCCACTTTTCTTAGGCCATGCCCCCTGGTGGTTAGGCCACGCCTCTTTCCCACAGACCTTTGCCGGAAGACAGGACGGCGTTGGCGCTTGGGGTCGGCGTGCCGGCCACTCGGCCGGCAGTCCGGAGGGGAGGGAAGCCCGGGGTGCTCAGGGCCGCGGAGCAGGCTGGGTCCCCATTAATTTTTTAACCTAAAGGCAGAGATGCATGGGCTGTGAGTTTATTGCCTTCCTGGCCTCACAAAATCCTCTTCTATAAGAAGAAACTCAATACATAATTGGGCCAAATAAGTCTATGAATGAATACTTCTTATTGCATAGTATCAGGGCAATACAATTAGAACTGTAATGAAGTATCAGCTCTCTGGGGTGAGAATGGCATATACTAAAGCATAAGCATAAATCAAATATATGTTGGTGGGGATATGGTTAAAAAGCCACACTCATTTACTCTTAGTGGTGCAAATACTACCTGGTACAGCACCTATAGATACTTCTCAAAAACATAAAGAATAGAGTTCCCATTTGATCTAGTTATCCAAGTTCTAGGTATATACTCCCAAGACACAAATACATTAAGTTGAAAAGATATTTGCACACGCATGTTCATTGTAGTTCTAGTACAACCATAGGATTTGACTAAAGCAGATTACTACAGTGAATAATTGGATTTAAAAATTGTAATGATAATCTCATACTAGTGATAACAAAAATAGTAGAAACAATCTTTGTTGACAAGTATGATGAGAAAAGAACTCTTATCAACTGCTGGTGAAGACTTTGCCTGGCACAATGTCTGTGGAAAACAGTATAGAGAGTTGTCAGCAAACTTAAAATGGAACTACTATATGACCCAACAATTGCACTTTGGGGCATCTATCTCCCCAGGACACAAAAGCATTCTTTCAAAAAGACATATACACACCACTATTCATTGCTGCACTTAGAACAATAGCTAAGATATGGAATCAACCTAGGTTTCCAATGACTGATGAATGTACTATAAAGATGGGAGGTGTGTACACCATGGAATACTACGCTATAACAAGGAATAATGAAATTATGCAATTTGCTGCAACATGGATAGAACTGCAAGATACTATGTTGAGTAATGTAAGGCAGAAGAAGAAAAACAAACATAAGATGATCTCATTTATCCGT
This sequence comes from Sorex araneus, assembly GCF_027595985.1. Classification (NCBI taxonomy): domain Eukaryota; kingdom Metazoa; phylum Chordata; class Mammalia; order Eulipotyphla; family Soricidae; genus Sorex; species Sorex araneus. Next base: position 185,872,276 of record NC_073313.1, read on the forward strand.
GGCATATAGAATACTGATACCCATCATTGTTACTGTTTTTTTTAGAATTTAATTAATTAATTAATTAAAATTAGTGAATCACCATTGTGTAACCACACAAAAAAGGAAAGGGGGGCACCACACCAGACACAGGGCAGCAGCACTCTATCTCTCCCGCCGCCTGTGTCTGGTAGTCTCCAGCAGCTTCCCCCACCTGGGGAGGTTGATGACGATGACAAGGCAGGCAAAGGAAGGAATGAGAGCCAAGCTGGTTGGTCTCAGCTGCAGTTTATTCCTTTCCCACATCCATTCTCCTCTGATTCTCCTCCTGCTTCTTCCTACCCATGCTACTTCATTCTCCTCGCTGGGTCTGGATCTGGATCTAGCTTCTCCAGACCTGGCCCTGTAACTCACCCCCAGCCTACTCTTTCAGCCTTGTTAAATCCCCAAGTATAAGGGGTTGAGGCTTACACATATGTGTGGTCACAATCAATAGGGGTAAAGTTCTTTCCATCAGGGGATGCTTCTTCTAGGACAGATTCTCTTTCAGCAGGACACTCACCCAAGAGCGGAATCCCATGGGTGTGTTTCTCCTCTCCTTGTCCAACAAGTATTCCATAATATTAATATTTTGTATGGACATAGCAAGAGATGCATTAAACTTATAAAATTGCTCTCCTGGGGTCATCTCAATCTCAGACTTAAGTGCTCAGGCCAGATTAGTCTTTCCTATCCCTAGCAGGGTCCTAGTCTCATTGTTGCTTTCGGATCATGATAGCATTTGTCCATGATCAAACTCTTAACTTATAGTTAAGCATTAGGCACTTTGGCCAGGCCTATCTCGATTCCAGGGTAGCACATAACTCACCGCTTGCCCTGGGTCCATCCTGTCCCTCTTTGGATATCATTGGTTTGTCCTTTGCCCCTTGCCACTAGGAGCTTAGGTTTATCAGTCACACCCATCAAAGTGCTCCCATTCCTTTGTTTATCTGTAACCACTTCTACCAGTTTATCTGCTCTTCCTCTAATCAAACTCTGTTAATTTGTAAGGTCATATCTTGCTAGGACAAGTGTACTTGTAAGTTAATATTGTCTTTCTCCTCTCTTATGTATTTTGCATAGTTTACCTTAAAACAATATCCTTTTTGTATAGACAAAGAAAGACATTTATTAATATGCTTTGGTAACATCAGATTTAATTAGCTTCAAATATTATTCATTCCCGGGCATCTGCTTTCTTGACTTAAGCCTCAGCTGGCCTTACTTCCTAGCACCCCCAAAAGCAGGGTCCCAATGGGGGACGAGATGGACCCAGGGCAAGCGGTGAGTTATGTGCTACCCTGGCATCGAGATGGGCCTGGACAAAGCGCCTAATGCTTAACTATATGTTAAGAGCTTGTCTTGGGCTTGTCATGTCATGATCCAGGGCCCTGCTAGGGCTAGGAAAGACTAATCTAGCCTGAGCGCTGTAGGCTGTAGTCTGAGATCGAGGTGACCCCCGGAGAGCAATTCTATAAGCTTAATGCGTCTCTTGCTATGTCCTTACAAAATGATTTATAATATGAATACTTTTATTAGTCGGACAAAGAGAGGAGAAACACACCCATGGAATTCCGCTCTTGGGCGGATGTCCCGCTGAGAGAGATTCTGTCCTAGTGAAAGCATCTTCTAAGGGATAGAACTTTTTACCCCCTATGGATTGTAACCACACCTACGCGTAAGCCCTGGCCTGCGGCATCCGGAGCAGTTGCGGGAGATTTTAGGTAGCTGTGTGAGGGGGCAAGGGACGAGTCGAGTGGAAGCAGAGAAGGAGAATGAAGTAGCATGGGTGAGAAAGAAGCAAGAGGAGAATCAGAGGAGAATGGAGATGAGATTGGAATAAACTGCGCTGCGGTGAGACCAACCATCTTGGCTCCGTTCCTTTCTTCCCCTGCCACATCATCGCCATCAACCTCCCCGGGGTGGGGGATGTGGCCGGAGACTACCGAACTCAGGTGGCGGGAGAAACAGCACTGCTGCCCTAGGCCCTGTGCCTGGCTTGGTGCGGTGAGGTGCTCTTTCCCTCACCCGCGCCCTTGTCTTTTTATTTTTGTTTTTACACACACTCGTCGGGACCCTGCTTTTGGGGGTTCTAGGAAGTAAGGGCAGCTGAGGCTTAAGTCAAGAAAGCAGATGCCCGAGAGTGAATAGTATTCAAAGCCAATTAAATCCTATGTTACAAAAGCATATTAACAACTATCTTTCTTTGCCAATACAAAAAGGACATTGCTTTAAAGTAAACTATTCAAAAGACATAAGGAGAGGAGAAAGGCAATATTAACTTACAATACAAGTTCAGTGTTCTAGAAAGGTCTGACCTTACAAATTAACAGAGTCTGATTAGGGGAAAAGCTGATTAACTGGTTGGGGAAGAGAGCATAGAGAAGTGGTTACAGATAGACAAAGAAATGGGAGTTACTCAGGAGCACTTTGATGGGTGTGACCTCATAGACCTAAGCTTCCTGTAGCAAGGAGAACAGAACATACCAATGTTGTCTTAAAATGTTTAATGATTATTACCGGATAAACCCAAACTCTATGTCAAGGGAGAAGGACAAACCAATGATATCCTACACACCATGAGGATACAGTTACAGATTTACACATTTTCGTGCTTGTGTTTCCATCATACAATGTTCGAGACCCCATCGTTCCACCAGTGCCCATTCACCACCACCAATAAACCCAGTATCTCTCCCACCCCACAATCCCATCTCCCCCACCCCACCCAGCCTCTGTAGCAGGGCATTCCCTTTTGTTTTCTCTCTCCTTTTGGGTGTTGTGTTTGCAGTAGTGGTATTGAGTGGCCATCGTGTTCAATCTATAGTCTACTTTCAGCACACATCCCCTTCCTGAGCGAGTTCTCCAACCACATATTACTTGATGTTCCTTTCTCTATCTGAACTGCCTTTTCCCCCAGCATGTGAGGCCAGCTTCCAAGACATGAAGCCAACCTCCTGGTACTTATTTCTGACTCCATTGTTACTGGTTATGGCTTATGAATACTCCACGGGGAGTTTTCCAGGCTCTGTCATGCGAGAAGGAAACTCTCGGTGGCTTGCCAGGTTCTCTGAGAGGGAGAACTAGGCTATCAGATGCCAAGCTACTGGGAGCTTGGTTTTACAGTCTCTGGATGTTAGCGGTTGATGGGTCTCATTCCCCTGACCCTGAAAGAGCCTCCAATGTGGCACCGTTGGGAAGGACGAGTAAAGAGATACTTCTAAAATCTCAGGGCTAGGACGAATGGAGACGTTATGGAGACCACTTGAGAAAATCAACAACCAACAGCATGATGATGATGATGATGATGATAGAATACTGAATGAGCAAATGTATTATAGTAAATTGGGGGATGCATACGTCACTCTTGAACCAAGTATTTAGAGAAGAGGATAGGGAAGGAAGAAATCAAGAAATCAGAGGGGAAGAAGAGAAGAGGAAGATAGCAGAACTTCAGTTATGCTGGTTATATGGGAGAGTGGTATTGTCATACATTCAAAACACAGATTCAACAACACTGTAAACTTAAGAGCTAAGTTGCAGCCACTAGAACTTTGTAATGTTCCTGTCAAGGCTATTGGGGATGGAGAGGATACATTTAAATACTAGTGGAAGAAAGTGACATTGTTGTTGGAACTGGTGTTAAGATATTATGTGCCTAAAAGTTAATTATCAATAACTATGTAAATCACAATTCTTCATTAAAAAATACAAATAAATAAAATTTAAAAGTGTGGTATATAGGTGCTCAGATGCTGTTTGCACTTTCCGACCTTCAAGATGAGTACTTTTATACTTTAGAGAATGCATGATCCTGCCATCTCCTCTCTTGATAGGACTACTTCTATAATCAGGGCACATTTCCTCATTTTGAGAAAATGGACTACACTTTGAAGCTTGGCATGTACAAATGATTTTTTTTCTTTTTGAAAATGTCTCTGTTTCTTCCTTGAGCACATAACTTTATCAATCTCTCATCTTTCTTTCCATTATTTTCTGACTAATATTTTTATTTCAAAAATTGTGATACACACATAAAATGAAATACTATGAAATCACTAGGAAAAAAAATATAAATTCATGCAGTTTGAGGTGAATTGGGTTGAATTTCAGGGTATAGTGCTGAGTAAAATAAGCCAGAGAAAGGACAAATGCAGAATGATCTCACTCATTTGTGATATGTAGAGAAACAAATCAAAGGTATGGACAATAGAAATTGATAAGAAATGTTGGGTACTAAAATACAGACCAGAAAGTGTCATGAAATGTTGGATAACGCTGGGTTGTCTTTGCTCCTTCCACAGGGAGTTTAAGGTTAATTGGGCTACTCCCACAACAGTGCTCCTAAGGCACACCCGATTCCATCAAACACTAATAATCCTATATTGCTTCTCTCTTTCCGTAATATCAATAGCATGGTTTAGCAATGTCTTTGTTGTATAGACACAGGAAGACAGTTCATGCTATGCTTTGTAACATGGGAGTTAATTGACCCCAAAATAATATTTACCCCTGGGCATTCATCATATTTACCTGACTTAAGCCTCAGTTACCCTTAATTCCTAACACCCCCAAAAGGAGGGTCTCAATGAAGGGACTGGATGGACCCACAGCAAGCTGTAAGCTCCCCTGGCATTGAAAATGGACAAGCTAAGCACCATAAGTATAATAAGTTAAGAGAATGGTCATGGACAAACTCTGTTATGACCAAAAAAAGAAGTAACTGAATAAGGACCCTGCTGGGTTAGGAAAGATTCACCTGAGCTGAGGACTGTGGTCTGGAATATATAGTGAGATGTCCCTTCAAACTTCTTAAATTTGAAGAGCCAAATGTTAAGCTTAATATATCTCTTACTGTGTTCATACAAAACGGCTAGAAATATTATAAGAAGTAAATTTTTCTATAATTGTTTAAATGGATTATTAGCTGAAAAAAAGGATAAAGCAATACATACTCGATGAAATCCTGCCCTTGAGTGTATCTCCTAGCAATTTGGAGTGCTGAACCCTCAGAAGAGCTTTATTCCTTGGGGTAATCCCCTGGAACTTACCCTGAAGGAGTGGCTTTACCTCTGTCTGTTGTTAGGACAATGTTCAACCTGACTTTTGTGTACCCTCACCCTTCATGATTTCTCTATTACTATGCTGTAAGGTGTAGGAGGGGAAGAGGACTTTGAAGACTATGAGGAGACTAGGATGATGGAACTATGGTGACTGGGGCAACGGCCAAAACTGCAACTATGATTGTGCTATAAGAGGACAGATCAGACTTCACTGGGGAGGAGAGAGAAAACTGTCTATAAAAAAGCCTGGCACCCAGGCCCTGTTTCTCCATTCTCCTCATCCTTCATCCTTCTATTACCATGGACCAACTTGGGGAGGTGGCTCTCAGCCACCTGTAAAAAACTAAGGCACGCGGAGGGGCTTGTACACTCACGGGCTCTCCTGGCGGCTGTGTCTCACCGCCCACATTCGGTGCTCTGGAACCGCTGTGTGTGGACTGGATCGGAATGGCTGGTGGTCAAGGACAGGGGAAGGAAGAACGAGGACCAAGCTGGTTGCTGATTAGTTACCGTTTATTCAATCTTCCATCTTTCTCATCTCCTGCACTCCCAGCTCCGGCCTCTCTCTGGATCAACTGCAGCCTCTCTCTTCTCTCGTCTCTCATCCTACTTCTCTCTCTCTTTGCCTTCTAGGCTACACCCAGCCAGGTAGCAAAATCAACATAAGAAAGCCCTTCCAGAGGGCAGGGCATTCCAAAGCCCTTCCTCACTCTTAAGGTTTTTTCCTTTCCTTAGTCCAAACACTTATTAACATCTTAATACTAGTTATTTTTGTATGGACATAGCAAGAGATACATTGAGGCTTGCAAGGCAGCTCTTCTGGCAACATCTTGCCACAGACTCAGACCACAGCACTCAAGCCAGATTAATCATTCCTCATCCTAACAGGGTCCAAATCTAGTTATCACTGTTTGTATCATGATAACATTTGTCCATGATCAAGCTCTTCACTTATAGTTAAGCATTAGGCACTTTGGCCAGGCCCATCTCGATGCCAGGACAGCACACAACTCACCGCTTGCCCTGGGTCCGTCTCATCCCTTGTCGGGACCCTGCTTTTGGGGGTGCTAGGAAGTAAGGGCAGCTGAGGCTTAGGTTGAGAGAACAGATGCACAGGAGGAAAATATCATGTAGAATCAAATGATCCTCAGGTTATAAAAGCATAGCATTTGCTAAGTCTTCCTGTGTCCATACAAAAAGGACATTGCTCTGAATAAACTATGCAAAGGACTCAAGGAGAAGAGAAAAACAATATTTACAAGTCAACAGAACACAAAGAAAGAAGCTAAAAATAAACAAAGAGGAATGGGAGCACCGTGAAGGGAGTAACCCAATAAACCTAAACTACTTGAGGCTATGTTATCCTACAGCCACCAAATGCTCAAGTCCCCGAGTGCCCATTTTTTTTTTTGAACACTCACAATGGAAGTGGGGTTGGAGGGAAAGGGGAGCAAATCATTCTGGAAGTAATGTGGAATGTAGTGGAGGTTCTTGGGCTTATTGGTCTAACCTGGTCAGAAGTGTAGCAAGTGCCTTATACATTTTACTATTTCATTGGCGTCTTCATTTATTACAGCTCTATCATATCCCACTGTGTATATTTGCCAGAATGTCTTTGTCCATTCATTCTTTAACTTAAGGATGTAACAGAAAACTAAGATTATCTTGTCAATCAACAAATAATAAAAAAAATGAATTAAGGAGAGAAAACACTTTGGATTGGAGGTGACATGGGAATGGGTGGTCATCTCATCATGGGCATTTGGGTAGAAAGTGTGTAGTAACTTTGTACATCAATAACAGAAACTTGTATATGACTTTAAACCAATAACCTACAAGATGATAGAATAAGTAAAAAAAAAGAAAAGGAGGTCAGAATAGAGTCAGATAAAGCAGAGTTAAGTAAAGGAGTCCTTTCAGATACAAGAAAGAAACTACATCCTTGAAGTAATGGTTGAAATGAATTGAGTCCAAATACATCATGTGCCTTGTAAGTTTGTGTGTTACCTATTCTTCCTTGGTAAAACCCCACTGCTTTGCATTTTTTAAATTTAAATAAATAGAATAAACTGTGAGTCTGACAACCAGAGAATTTTAGCAATCTTTTAAAAAGAATTTAAAAAATCAGGCCTCAAGGCAGAACATTCGGGTCTCCTTTGTGCCCTCATGATATGGCCACAGGCCCCCAATCAGGGCCTCTATTAAACTGAGCTCAGTTTCTTTCTTGGGGCTTCTAGAATTGGGCCTTTAGGAGCACCTCAGGATCACTTATCTGCTCATAGAGCCTCAGATAAGATATTCCGCACTCTGCACATTTCCCTGCTGTGCTTCTGGTGAGCAATAGGAGCCTTGGGATGCTTTGTATCTGCAATCATTGGGAAGAGAGGCCATGATAAGTGTCAGAGAGAGGGATTTTCTCTCTCTCTCCAGGTTTGAACGAGGAAGCGATAAGAGAGGAAAGCCTCTGCAGACTGACCCCAGAGCACATGCATACTGAACAAAAGAGAGACTGACTATAAGAAGATAAGGCACTTGCACAATTGGTTACTGACTGTGGAATACACATTCATTCAAGTCAGAACTTTATCTGATGCAATGTACTAGAACAAAATGTACATGCAATAATAATTTTAAAAATGTCTCAAGGTCTCCACTATTAAAGTAGGTCAAAGCAGCCAATCAAATTGAAGAAAATAAAGTAAAACCTGTCCAATTATGAAAAACAATCAGAGATAATTTCTCTAAGCATGTCTAATATTTTTATCAGAACAAAGCAGACTGGTATAGAGGAAGTGCAGAATTAAGTTAAATTTTACAAGTACAAATAAAATAGCTTTTAAAGCTTTATCACACACACAAAAAATCAAGTGGTAGAACTCTCAGTAGTGATCAAGAAGGTAGTTCAACTCATAATTACCCTGAGGTCAATAGACACTTGCCTCTTTTACAAACCAAGGGTAAAGCTTCCATGCCAGACATTGTTAGAAATAAATAGGACATGCCTCTCTAGCTGCCCACACTATTCAGTGTCACGAATATCAACAGATCTTTTAATTTCTGTAAGTTTTAAATGAGAGAAATATGAATATCTGTTAATAAAGTGATTGCTTATTTTTAAGTTTATAAATTAAACAATTTTGTGTTTTTACTGCAAGGTTAACAATTGTATATTAATATTCCCTATCAAAAATACAATGCCAAAATATTTTTGTTTCAAAAGATGTATGCAAGGTCATGCTAAAGTGAATAATTAAAACATCATGCCCTGTAGGATAACATTGCCACAGGAAGCTTAGGTTTATTTGGGTTATTCCCATCACAGTGCTCCCATTTCTCTGTGTTTATTTGTAATTTCTTTCTTTGTACTCTGTTAACTTGTAAATATTGTTTTTTGCTTCTCCTTGAGTCCTTTGCATCCTTTGCATAGTTAATTCAGAGAAATGTCCTTTTTTATAGGTACAAAAAGACAGTTAATGCTATGTTTTGTATCATGAGAGTTAATTGACGCCAAATGATATTTTCCTCCTGGGCATCTGTTCTCTCAACCTAAGCCTCAATTTCCCTTACTTCCTAGCCTCCCCAAAGCAGGGTCCCAACGAGGGACTGGATGTACCCAGGGCAAGTGGTGAGCTATGTGCTACTCTGACATCGAGATGAGCCTGGCCAAAGTGCCATAATACTTAACTATAAGTTAAGAGCTTGATTATGGACAAATTCTGTCATGATCCAAAAAGTAATAACTAGATTCAGACCCTGCTATAGTTAGAAATAATTAATCTGCCCTGAGCACTATAGTCTGAGTCTGTGGCAAAATGTTCCCAGGAGAGCTGCCCTACAAACCTCAATGTATCTCTTACTGTGTTCATACAAAATAACTAATATTAAGAAGTATAATTAATATGTTAATCAAGATGTTAATTAAGTTATTGGACTGAAGAAAAGAGGAGTACCTCTAGGTGGTGTTTTGTCCTTGAGCCTGAGGGGCAGTCAGGAAGGGCTTGCTTATGTTGATTTTGCTACCAGACTGGGTGTAGCATTGACCTATTGTCTGAGAGTGCAAGGCATGGAGAGTTGAGAGAGTTGGAGTTGTTGGGAGACAGAGCAGGGAGCAAGATGGTGCATGGAGAGATGAGTGGAAGAGACAGAAGGAGACATGAATGAAGGGCAGTATGAGACTAGGATGGGGGGCCCAATGAGACTGGAACAGGCACGTGGGTAGAATGGAATAAATGGCAACTGATCAATCAACCGGCTTGGCCTTTGTTTCCTCCTCCATCTGTCCCATGGCATGGGCTGCCTCAGCTGGGTGAGCGGCCTGACCACCACCCATCCCGGGCGGCGAGTGGGAGAGCAGTCAGGATCTCCCCTGGCCACCTCAGAGATTTTAAAATGCCCCTATTTCTCTCATCCCAATTCTCCCATAATTACAATAAGTTTGCTCATTCTGAAATATATCTTCAGTCTTTGGTTTGAAATTTCTGGTTATCGTTATCAACTTGATGAAATGGGGTTTCCTTTATGAAGTATTATTATTTCTCTAAGAAGTGCTTTATTTGTGCATAGAATCATTAATTCTTTCTTGGGAGCTACCAGGTAGTGATGGGTAAAGCGCCTACCCTGGTGACAAGAAACCTATTTCACCCTGCAAATAGAATTGTTGACTACTATGGTTTGGAAAGGATTAGGAAGCACTGCCAGGTGAGTCTAGAATACAGAAAGCTGAAACTGGTTAGAATGAATCAAAGAGAACTGGCGGTGTTATAGATCCCATATACTTGGAAGGGACAATGAATTTAACATCTGAGAGGACAAACAGCTTCTACAGGAGAGGATGACAATAAGAGACAGTATTAAATGGTATAGAAGAAATAATGTTTTGGAAAAATTTAAGATGAAGGTTGAGAGAAAATGATGTTTCTGTAACTTGCTTTTTGTAAGACTCAGATTCTAATTCTATGGAAGTGATCCAATGAATGTATTCTGATCTTGATCTTAAAGATATTCCCTTTGGGTAATTCAGATAAAATGTGCTTTACTCACTGTAAAGTAAGCAGCCTAGTCTTTGGGACTCAATGTTGAACATGCTGTCACTAGTCTGACCAAGGCATTGGAAGTCAAAGCTTTACTAGGGGGAACCTCAGCTCAAAGTGTAGAATGAATTGCTTTCCCCCAATCTGTCAATTGGCTACAGTGCCAAGAGTGGACATCTAAACTGGTTTTAAGTATTTGTTCTCAGTTCTATGAACACATGCAGTCTTTTGGAGAGAACAAGGATTTTTAACAGCTCTTAATTTTTGTTGCATGATGGGATTAATACCACAGAAAATTTCATTTAAGCCAGAATGCAATGTAGAAGAAAAACAATAGACATTGGAACAAGGTTTTAGAAAAGGAAATTGATGGTCAAAAGGTTACATGAAGTTTCCAGCATGAGAAGAGATGTTTTAATAACACCAGTGAAAGCCATGTGTTTGGGACCCAGGACTGAGATTTTCAAGTCTGCTCAGATTGGGACTGGGCCTTTTCTGCCCAGATCCCCCATTTTCCAGTAGCTAGGCGTCCCAGAAACTGCCCTTTGTACTGTGTAATCCCATCAATGGCCAACATCCAGAGACTATAAAACCAAGCTCCTGGAACTGGCAAGCTACAGAGAGTTTCCTGCCTACATGGGAGAGCCTGGCAAACTCTCTGTGGTGTATTCATATGCCAAAACCAGTAACAATGATGGGTCTCATTCTCCTGACCCTGAAAGAGCCTCCAGTACGGCACCGTTGGGAAGGAAGAGTAAAAAGAGACTTCTAAAATCTCAGGACTAGGATGAAAGGAGACATTACTAAGACTGGTCAAGAAAATCGACGATCAACAGGATGATGATGATGATGATGATGATGATGATGATAAGAAATAATAAGGACATACATATACTGGGATGGTGCACATTCAAGTCATAAGACCACAACTGAGCCAGTTATATTGTCAAAAATGTCTGGGAGTGCTTAGATGTAATTAGCAAAAGGAGAAGGAGGGGTCTAGACCAAAGATGAAAAATTATAAAGTTGGTGTTGGAAAAATAAATCATTTATCTGCATAAAAGCAGGATTGATGGGAAGAGGAGGAATTGGCATCCAGTAAATCTAATCAGGGTTTCTTAATCTATAAGTTTTCTATTTCACCTGAAATTTTGGCATAAATAAGATAGCATTTTAGTTTTATTTTTTAAATATTGACTTTATGTACATCAAAATTAGGTTTTGTTGAGAAATTGATCTAACTTTGTTTTTAGGTTTCAATTACTTGTGACTATGATATAAAATAATATTTTACTTCTCTTTATTTGAGACTTTGCTATAGATAGCTATCATCAAAAATTAAGTAGAGAAGAAGGTTATTTCAAAGATATTTTTAGTTTACCCTGTGCTTGATCTAGACTTTCAGTTATCATTTTCATTTTTAGTTCAAATAAGATGGATTGCTTTGGTCTTTGAAGTAGGTACTTTCTCCAGCAATAAGTTATACTTTTAAGTATGTTATGAAAGTAACTTCTTTAATAGGAAGTAGCTGTAATGTACAAATATATGTATAATACATAACAGATATTTTTATACTGAAATAACTTACAAAAAGTAATTTGAAGCCTGAGAAACTTTTTTTTAAGTATCTGATCTACAGAGTAGAGAGAAAAGAAAGAGAGACAGCCTGTGAAATAATAACAAATTAGGCAAGGGTTGGAAAGAGAATGCAGTGGTAAGAGTTCTTGTATGTGAGCAACCAAGTTCAATCCCTAGTACCACGTATGGTCCCCAAGTACCCATCACCAGGAATTTCTCAAGCAGAATCAGGAGTAAGACTTAAGCATTGCCCAGTGTGTTGTCAAAACAACGAAGAAAAAAATAGATGAGAGTCAAATTAATATAACTCTAGCTTTATCATTATTCCAAAAGAGGAATATATAATTTAAACTAATATTAGTGGATCTTCCTAGTAACACTGCTAGTTTTATATTAATTTTAGAGCCTATTTTCTCTTTTGCAAAGTTATAATATCTTTTAATGAAGGAATTGTATAGTGTACACAAAATATACATAACTGTAGTGTTTAATGAATCACAGTAATTTACTATTGTTTTATTAATATTCATTTTATAAAAATAGTTTTTTACATTCTATCAAATATCCTTGTATTTGGTTTTGAGAAAGAGATCAATGCATATGTTGCTGAAGACAATTCTGAAGAACCAAGTAAGCCAATTTTTGTTTGTGACCTCAAACCACCTACTGCACAAAGATTTCTCTTGTTATATTAATGAAAACTTTCAGGTCACAATTAAGAAAGGGGGTTTGTTGCCATAAGAAACAACCTCTTCTGTAGAGGGTTGCACTGCACTGTTGTAGCACTGTTGTCCTATTGTTCATTCAATTTGCTTGAGCAGGCACCAGTAATGTCTCCATTTTGAGACTTATTGTTACCATTTTTGGCATATTGAATATGCCATGGGTAGCTTGCCAGGCTCTGATGTGCAGGCAGGATGCTCTGAGTAGCTTGCACGGCTCTCCAAGAGGGACAGAGGAATCAAACCCAGGTCAGTCACGTGCAAGGCAAATGCCCTATCTGCTGTGCTATCACTCCTCCCCTTACCTTTATTGAGAGAAAGGAATAGAGAGGTTGAATTCAGTCACCAGTGGTCAGTGATTTACATAATTACCCATTTGTAATAAAATATTAATTAAAAATAATAGCAGTTCAACCAATTTATATTGGAAAATTAGATTCTATGTTCCACTATGTCCTGTCAATCTCCAAACAATCTCCAAACTCCCAAACAGATGCACACACACACACACACACACACACACACATATATATATACATACATGCACACACATATATATATTTTTATGTGTATTATATACATATATATCTGTATTTATAACAAACCTGAAATCTAGTGAGTAATTGGGTTACTCTCTTACTTTCTTTTTAATTCTGTGAGTCCCTCTATCAAAATAATAGAATTCAAAAAGGATTTTATGGAAATCTCTTGTTTGTGAGCAGGAGATCTGAAATTCAGGTAGCAATCCATGTTTGCTATTGGTATCCAAAGAAGAGTGCTGCCTTGTGGGAACTGAGTCCTTAACCTGCTTAATCAGTTACTAATTTTATGCACAGAGTCTCAGAATATGGTTCATTTGTAGGATACCCAACTCATGACTGAGCATGACTGTGTAGCGAAACAAAGCCAGCTTCACATGTTGGAACTGGGCCCAGAACTTAAATAGACAATCACACAGATATAAAATATGCTTCCAGGTTAATGCCTCATTTTCCTAGTTCTTTTGCAAAAGAACAAAAGAATGTCTTCCCCGACCACTGCTCCCACCCTCATTGTTTGCCCCTCTCCAGTTTCCTAGATTTCTATCCTCATTTTCTTGCCCTTGACTGGAGTTTAGTGAACTCCAGTAAAAATCTCCTTCACAGTTAAACTGCTAGGTCTTTGTAATTTACTGTCTTCATATTAACTCTGAAACAATTATTGTATTTAAACCATTATTTTATATGTTAACTAAAAGTTCGAATATATAAGTAATTTAACCAAATACAGGTGGTATAAGAGTTCTCCTGGGCTTGTAGATTTGTATTTCAGATAGCTTAGACTAGTGTTACCCAAAAGAAGTAACAAGCAAGAGAGACATAATTTTATATGTTCTACTAATCGCATGTTTTAAGCAGCGAAATAAAACTGTTGACATCACTTTTAATAATACATACAAATGTCAGACTATAAGCCAGATAGATTGTGGCTTTTTGTCTTAAATTTTTAAAAGACAGGGGCATAAGAGATAGATCAATGGGATGAGGGCATTCTTTCGATGCAAAACCACTTCTTTGATCCCTGGCAGCAACGGTCCACTCAACTATACCAAGAACAACTCCTAAGCACAGAGTCAGGAGTAGCCCCAGAGAACTGTTTAGCTCCTAAATAAAATATACAAGCCAAAGAGTAATTTTGTTATGCTTTATGAAGAGCATATCTTATTTAACTATCTTTTGAGATATGATTGGTTTTAAAAGTATACATTAAACATTTTTATACATTAAACTTTAGGTTTGTATACAAATATCCATGAAATATCACCATAATCGATGCCATGCATATAGTTTTAACCACATTAAGTTTCCACTTACGCTCTCCATTTATTATTATTTTGGGAGACATCAGAATTTAAGATATGCTTTCCAAATACATGTAAGTTATATAGTACTAATACGTAGCATTATTAACATTAATAGTAAATATGTTGTACAGTGACTTTCTAAGATTTATTTGTATCATATAAATAAAACTTTATATCCTTAAGATCTTCCTCAGACCATAGCTTCCATTGTTCTACCCTACTTCAATCAATGTGACTGCTTTACTTGCCTTCTATAAGTAAAACTATATAGTTTTCCTCACTCTGAATATGATTTATTTCACTTATTCTAATTCCCCCTAGATCATCCATTTTCCCACAAGGAAAATGTAGCATTTTCTTGTTTTCAGTGTTGGGTATAAAACTTAGGCCATCATACATGTGAAGCTTCTGCTACCATGTTTCATATACAGCCCCCAGTGTTTTCCTTATTTTAAGGCACAATAGTACGATATTTTATTTATATGCCACTTTTTCTCTACTGATTCATCTATCAATAACAATTTCAGTCTCCCTTCCTTGTCCAGGTAATTCTGAATAATTCTGACATGAACAAAATACTACAAATATATTTTACAATCCTGATTTCTGTGTCACTGTTTATATATGGAGATTGGTAACTGCTGGATCATAGTTTCCTTTCACTAAACTTTTATTTAATAAAACTCCCTTTTATTTTCCCAGATGATTACCCCAATTAACATGACCAACAAGTTTTATAATTTCTTCACAACCATCCTAAAAGTTAATATCAATTGTGTTTAAGATAACAGCTATAATTCGATCATAACTGTTATAAAATACTATCTCACTATGCTTTTTTTAAATTTCCTTAATTATGTTTAATTGAGCAATTCGTGTACCTGTTGACAATTTGTATTATATGCTCTGGAAAAAAAAATTTATTACCTCTTTTTCCCACTTTTAAAATTGTTTCCTTGTTATTGATTATAGAATTCCTTATGATGTTTTGTAAGATATTAATTTTAGACATTAATCTTATCATATATAATTTTAATGGATTTTCTAATTCTATAGGCTGACATTTCATTTTACATATTATTTTCTTTTCTGTGTAAAAATATATTTGGCTTAATGCAGTGCCCATTATCAGGTACACATGTTGTTGCCCAGGCTTTGAGTACTATATCCAAAAAATATTTTGCCAAATTTATTTTCAGGAAAGTTTTATCCAATGTTTTCTGTAAGCATTTGATGATTTACAGCTTTAGTTATTATGTTTAAGTATTAAAACCATTCAAAGTGCTTTGCAATGTAATCACTATTAAGATCACAATGACATACTTAACAGAAATTAAGGAAAGAAATCCTAAAATTTCTAGTGAACTTTTATTTCATTTTATTGGGGGGTGGGGGGTAGGTCTGGCAGTTCCCAGGACTTTTTTCTGGTTCTGCACTTAACGAAGATTCCTACCAGGACTTTTGGGGACTATCTATGCAAATCTGGGGATCACCCCAGAGCAGACATTGCAAGGCAGCATCCTACCTACTGTGTTATTGTTCTGGTCCCTCTATTAAAATTTTATGTAAAGTTTGTTTAGTTGAATGAAAAGGGAAAAAAGTAATTAATAAATCACACTTGGTTTCAAAATATATTACAAAGTTTTTGTATTAAAAAGGATGATATTGACTTTAAAAAACACTTACAGATCTATGGATCTTAACAGTCCAAATATCAGCATACACATGTATTGACCTTTTATTAGGGCACCAATAATATACAGCAATAACTGTATCACTGTCATCCCGTTGCTCATCAATTTGCTTGGGCGGGCACCAGTAATGTCTCCATTGTGAGACTTGTTACTGGTTTTGGCGTTATCGATGTATACGGCAATAAATAGGTATTTAACAAATTGCTTTTGGAAAACAGTACATTCACATGCTATATATATGTATATATATATATATATATATATATATAAAGATGGGTGTCCTGAAAACACCCATCTTCATTAGATTAGCAATATGCCAACTTATAGAATAAATAGGTAAATACCTTCACTACACACTTCTACCTCTGTAGCGAAAGTATCCTGCCAGCACAGCAGAACATGGCAAGCTACCTGTAGCATATTAGATACGCCAAAAACAGAAACAAGAAGTCTCACAGTGGAGATGTTACTGGTGCACACTCGAGCAAATTGATGAACAACAGGATGACAGTGCTATGTTGCTACCGTCGTGGTCTATCATCTCCTCATTAATGATGACTTTCATTGGTCTATTTTGTCTGTTTCATTTTTTGACCTATAGATTTATCCTATCTCTTATAACATAGAATTTTTTATCTCTCTTTAATAGTTGCCTCATGTCTTGACTCACTGCTTCCCTTAAGTCCTTGAGAAAATTAGCTTTTACTAACACCTCTTCTAACACCATGGTTCAGCTACCTGACTATTTCCTTATCTTCTCCTACATCTCTGGTATTTGTCATGTGTAATTATTCACTGAGCTTTGGTCTTAGATATCTTCCCTAATTGCTATCAGGAATTCCAGCCTTGCAACTGATTTTTCAGCTCTTTCTACATTTGTTTTGTTCAGGCTTTCATAGTTGCCATACCATGCTTCCTTTCAGAGGAACTATTTAATATCACAGAATGTAATGGTATGGGCAAACAACTTCTTAAGCAAAGCTTTTCTCTAAAACAAATAAGTAAATAAATAACTCAAAAGACCGTAACTGGCAATATTTTATCTCTGTTACTAACTTAAAGGAAAATTTGCTCTAATTTAAATAATGAATAAAAAAGAAAAAAATAGAGACTGATATCTGTTTCAATTGACACTTATTAATACATACCCTTACTTAAATTATACTTACATTGAGTGATATCAAGCTAGAGATCAATTAAATTTTTGCATATCCATATGATGGGCCCAAACTCAGGAGAGAACATTTGATCTCAAACTTGTATCATTTTTGGTTCAGGCTTGTTGAAAACTATCTCTCTTTTTGGAACTTTGGGGTTTTAACAAAATCTAAAGTTGATATTAGTTCAACATGTGACATGCAAATATAACCACCAACCAACTTTCCTATATCAACAAGACAGACTATTTCTTTCTATTTTTTTCTTTTGATCTGGCCATGGAAAATCTTAGTTAGGACTTTGTTTTAGCATAATATACTTGTAAAATAAATGCAAGTTTTCTTATTGTACTTAACTGCATTGCACCCTACATTAATAGAGGTTTTTGCATTTATTTATTTATTTATTTTTAGCAACCCTTTGTAAAGCAAGTTTATAGGCATCATTTTCCTCAGTTGCACATGCTCATTTAAATGTATGTCTGTGTCACATTTAATTGCCATATGTACTCAGTTGTTTTAGACTTATTGATTTTTTATCTCAAGTTGCATACTTGAAAGGTTACAGAGTAGTAAAAACACAACTTCTATATACATTAGAGAGGGCCCAAATCATGTCACTTGCTTTACTCTATATTTACTTTATAGTGGCCATCTGGAACCAAACTCAAAATATCATTGAATTGTGCTTCAATGAATGTGCCCAAAGGGACAATGGTAGGACCATAAATACATTGAAACTATATTGTAAGAAAAAGGTTGAGTATATCTCAGATGTCAAATTTTATGGCTACCTTTTTGCTTTATTGGGAAGAGATCACACATAGCTTCCACTGCAAGAACAAGTTGCCAAAAAGAAAAGAGAACACAGAACAGAAGCCAGCCCTACCACCTCCCAAAAGTGGTGGTGCATGTTTAAGGTAAAAAGTTGAACTTAATGACTTTAATGAGCCTCTCCAGTATTAAAATTCTATAAAATTCATAAAATATTTACTTCCAAATTATATGTAAAATATAAGTGTTGTTTCCTGAAATACAATCAAGAAAAAACTGCTTTTAAACCTGTAAGAAAGAAAAATTTTCCTAGTTAAAGAATTTGCAATTTAACTTCAGAAAAATTTGATTATTTTCATCATAATCAACAAAGCACAATGTCATAAAAGCAATACTGGTCTCAGCATATTCCTCTTCCAGTTTCATTATATTAGACAAGAGGTGGGAACCCTCTCCTTCTTTACTTTTAGGAAACAAGTTTATATTATTTGAACTAATCATAAGTAATAGATTGCAAAGGAAGGGAAAACTGTGTTCTATAAACTACAAGTTTGTAGTTTTACACATTCTGATATTACTTTTGTTCTGTTTTCAAAATAAATACAATACAAAATGACTGTGTAGAAGTCTGTATAATCTATATATGCTTATTTATTTTCCCAAGAAATCCTGATATGTACATTTATTATGTATTTGGATAAATCGGTCCTCATACTTTTTTTTTGAGGTCAGAGCAACCAGCTTTTAGGGCTGACCTACTCCCTATAAAATGTCTCTAGCCAGTCTTTATAAAATTTTAATTTAAAAGGTTTACTGTGTATCACTGTTAAATCAAATTAAATATTAATTTGTATTAATTTGTATTGAAGAAGTATCATCTTTCTTTTTTATCATCCTTCTTTTATTATCATGATCAACATTTTGAAAATAACTATGCAATATCACACATCATTAGATAATACAATTATTTGGCAGCAAAAAAGTTTTTATATAACTTTCAGAATAAGTATATCATATATATCACATATGTGTATGTGTGTATACATATAATTGTTTATCTTTTGTGATCAGAAATTTCCGGACCAGGGATTAAAATCTGGTAGAGCAAATAGCAGATTTCTTTTTTTTTTTTTTTAATTTATTTATTTTTAATTAGAGAATCACCGTGAGGGTACAGTTACAGATTTATACACTTTTGTGCTTATACTTCCCTCATACAAAGTTTGGAACCCATCCCTTCACCAGTGCCCATTCTCCACCACCCGTAAACCCAGTGTCCCTCCCACCCTCCCCAATCCCATCTCCCCCCCACCCCACCCTGCCACTGTGGCAAGGCATTCCCTTCTGTTTTCTCTCTCTAATTAGCTGTTGTGCTTTGCAATAAAGGTGTTGAGTGGCCGCTGTGCTCAGTCTCTAGCCCTCATTCAGCCCGCAACTCCCTTCCCCCACATGGCCTTCGACTACAATGTAGTTGGTGATCGCTTCTCTGAGTTGACCTTTCCCCGGAACGTGAGGCCAGCCTCGAAGCCATGGAGTCAACCTCCTGGTACTTATTTCTACAGTTCTTGAGTGTTAGTCTCCCACTCTGTTATTCTATATACCATAGATGAGTGCAATCTTTCTATGTCTGTCTCTCTCTTTCTGACTCATTTCACTCAGCATGAAACTTTTCATACCCATCCACTTGACTACAAAATTCTTGACCTCCTTTTTTCTAACAGCTGCATAGTATTCCATTGTATAGATGTACCAAAGTTTCCTCAACCAGTCATCCGTTCTGGGGCATTCGGGTTTTTTCCAGATTCTGGCTATTGTAAACAGTGCTGCGATGAACATACATGTGCAGATGTTGTTTCGATTGTACTTTTTTGCCTCTCTGGGATATATTCCCAGCAGTGGTATTGCTGGGTCAAATGGGAATTCAATATCTAATTTTTTGAGAGTCGTCCAAATTGTTTTCCAGAAGGGCTGAACCAGTCGGCATTCCCACCAGCAGTGAAGAAGGGTCCCTTTCTCCCCACATCCTCTCCAACAGCGGTTGCTTTTGTTCTTTTGGATGTGTGCTAGTCTCTGTGGTGTGAGGTGGTATCTCAAAGTTGTTTTGATCTGCATCTCTCTGATGATTAGTGATGCAGAGCACTTTTTCATGTGCCTTTTGGCCATTCGTATTTCTTCCTTGGTAAAGTTTCTGTTCATTTCTTCGCCCCATTTTTTGATGGGGTTGGATGTTTTCTTCTTGTAGAGTTCAACCAGTGCTTTATATACCATTGATATCAACCCCTTATCTGATGGGTATTGTGTAAATATCCTTTCCCATTCTGTGGATAGTCTTTGTATTCTGGTCACTGTATCTCTTGCGGTGCAGAAGCTTTTTAGTTTAATGTAGTCCCATTTGTTGATCTCTGTTTTTACTAGATTGCTTAGTTCCGTGTCACCTTTGAAGATACCTTTATCTTCAATATCGTGGAGGGTTTCGCCGACCTTGTCTTCAATGTACCTTATGGTTTGTGGTCTAATGTTGAGGTCTTTAATCCATTTTGATCTGACTTTTGTGCATGGTGTCAGGTCAAGGTCTAAACCCATTTTTTTGCATGTGGTTGTCCAGTTGTGCCAGCACCATTTGTTAAAGAGGCTTTCCTTGCTCCACTTCACATCTCTTGCTCCCTTATCAAAGATTAGATGGTCATACATTTGGGGTTGTGTGTAGGGATATTCCACCCTGTTCCATTGGTCTACGGCTCTGCCTTTGTTCCAGTACCATGCTGTTTTAATTGTTACTGCTTTGTAGTAAAGTTTGAGGTTGGGGATGGTGATGCCTCCCATCATCTTTTTCCCAAGAATTGTTTTAGCTATCCTTGGACGTTTGTTATTCCATATGAATTTTAGGATTGCTTGATCCATTTCTTTGAAGAATGTCATGGGTATACTTATAGGGATCGCATTGAATCTGTATAATGCTTTAGGGAGTATTGCCATTTTGACAACATTGATTCTCCCTATCCACGAGCAGGGTATATGTTTCCATTTCCTCATGTCCTCTTTGATTTCATGGAGTAGCGTTATGTAGTTTTCTTTGTAAAGGTCTTTTACTTCCTTGGTTAAGCTGATTCCGAGGTACCTGATTTTCTGGGGCACGATTGTGAATGGGATTGCTTTTTTCATGTCCCTTTCCTCTGC
This sequence comes from Sorex araneus, assembly GCF_027595985.1. NCBI lineage: Eukaryota > Metazoa > Chordata > Mammalia > Eulipotyphla > Soricidae > Sorex > Sorex araneus. The sequence goes on from NC_073313.1 coordinate 185,893,332, forward strand.
CTCATTGTTTGCATATATGAAGGCCATGGATTTTTGGGTATTGATTTTGTAGCCTGCAACTTTACTGTATAAGTCTATTGTTTCTAAGAGTTTCTTAGTAGAGGTTTTAGGCTTCTCTAGATATAGTATCATGTCGTCTGCAAATAGTGAGAGTTTGATTTCTTCCCTTCCTATCTGGATGCCCTTAATCTCTTTTTCTTGTCTAATAGCTATCGCAAGTACTTCCAGTACTATATTGAAGAGGAGTGGTGAGAGTGGGCATCCTTGTCTTGTGCCTGATCTCAGAGGAAAGGCCCTTAGTTTTTCCCCGTTGAGGATAATGCTTGCCGTAGGCTTGTGATAGATGGCTTCGACTATCTTGAGGAAAGTTCCTCCAAACCCCATTTTGGCAAGGGTTTTCATCATGAAAGGATGTTGGATCTTGTCAAATGCTTTCTCTGCATCTATTGATATGATCATATGGTTTTTATCTTTACTTTTGTTGATATGCTGGATTATGTTGATTGATTTCCGAATGTTAAACCATCCTTGCATCCCTGGGATGAATCCCACTTGGTCGTGATGTATGATCTTTTTGATGAGTTGTTGGATCCTATTTGCTAGTATTTTGTTGAGGATCTTCGCATCGGTGTTCATCAGGGAAATTGGTCTGTAATTTTCTTTCTTAGTGGTGTCTTTGTTTGCTTTTGGTATTAGGGAGATATGTGCTTCATAGAAACTGTTTGGGAGCGTTCCTGTTTTTTCAATTTCCTGGAAAAGTTTGAGGAAAACAGGCAATAGGTCTTCTTTAAATGTTTGGAAGAATTCGCCAGTGAAACCATCTGGGCCTGGGCTTTTGTTTTTGGGGAGGTTTTTGATTACCGTTTCAATTTCCTTAACATTGATGGGTCTATTCAGGTATTCCAGGTCTTCTTTCTTCAGTGTTGGGAGATTATAGGAATCAAGGAATCCATCCATTTCTTTTAGGTTCTCCTTTTTTGTGGCGTAAAGACTTTCAAAGTAGTCTCTAATGATCTTTTGAATCTCACTGGTTTCTGTTATGATGTCCCCCTTTTCATTTCTGATTCGATTTATTAGAGTTTTCTCTCTTTCTTTCTTTGTGAGACTTGCTAGCGATTTATCAATCTTATTTATTTTCTCAAAGAACCAACTCTTTGTTTCATTGATCTTTCGGATTGTTTTTTTGGTTTCGATGTCATTAATTTCTGCTCTAATTTTTATTATTTCTTTCCTTCGGTCTGGTTTGGGGTCCTTTCTCTGGTCCTTTTCTAGAGTCTTGAGTCGTGAAGTCAAGCTATCTATGTGGATCCTTTCTTCCTTCCTGAGGAATGCTTGGAGAGCTATAAATTTTCCCCTTAACACGGCTTTAGCTGCGTCCCATAGGTTTTGGTAGCTCGTGTCTTCATTCTCATTTGTTTCTAAGTATCTTTTGATTTCTTCCTTGATTTCCTTCTTGACCCACTCATTGTTCAACATGGAATTGTTTAATTTCCAGGTGTTTGATTTGATTTTCCGTATTTGTGGGTGGTTAGCTTCTATCTTCAGCGCATCGTGGTCTGAAAAGATGGTTGATACAATTTCTATTTTTCCGATTCTATTGAGGTATGTTCTGGGGCCCAGTACATGGTCTATTTTTGAAAATGTTCCATGTGCACTGGAAAAGAATGTGTATTCTTTCTTTTTGGGGTGTAAGGCCCTGTATAGGTCTATTAGGCCTCTCTCTTCAATTTCTTCATTCAGAGTCAGTGTTTCCTTGTTGAGTTTTGTTCTTGTGGATCTATCTAGAGGTGATAAGGCCATATTGAAGTCCCCGACTACAATTGTGCTGTTAGTGATGTCCTCTTTGAAGTCTGTTAGGAGTCGTTTTAAATATTTAGCCGGTCGTTTGTTAGGAGCATATACGTTTAAGAGTGTGATTTCTTCCTGTTGTACATATCCCTTGATAAACAAAAAATGACCTTCGCTGTCCCTTTTGATCTTTTTCATCCTGAAATCTATGTTGTCGGATACCAGGATGGCCACTCCAGCTTTTTTAAGGGGGTTGTTTGCTTGGAGGATTGTTTTCCATCCTTTGACTTTGAGTCTATGTTTACTCTGTTTGTTCAGGTGTGTTTCTTGCAGGCAACAGAATGTTGGGTTTAATTTCCGGATCCATTTAGCCACTCTGTGTCTTTTGATAGGTGCATTTAGGCCATTGACATTGAGAGAGATTATTGTGATGTGGTTTTGTGTCATCTTTCTGTGGGATTTGTTGTTCTTATGGGGCTCCTCCTTGTCTTACAGTAGCCCCTTTAGACCTTCTTTCAAGATTGGTTTTGACAATAACTATGCAATATCACACATCATTAGATAATACAATTATTTGGCAGCAAAAAAGTTTTTATATAACTTTCAGAATAAGTATATCATATATATCACATATGTGTATGTGTGTATACATATAATTGTTTATCTTTTGTGATCAGAAATTTCCGGACCAGGGATTAAAATCTGGTAGAGCAAATAGCAAATTTCTAGTAAGTATAGGATTCAGGATTTGAATATGGGTTCATCTGAGGTTAGGGTACACATTTTCAATTATCACTTTAGTAGACAGGAATAGATTCAGGAAAAAGACCATCCTTTTACTGACCTTGCTATCTTTCTGCCAAGAATCTCTATGTTCCCAATGATGAAATAGATGTGTTTTTAATTTGCTAACATGCCAGTGACAGTTCATGTGCTAGTGACTATTTCAGGCATCTCACTAGATGTAGTTAATGCTAAAAAAAACTTAAGAATGTTTCAGAATTGAAATGGCATTTTTCACAGCTACAGTTGATGCCAATCCTTAAATGTGATGGAATGATATGTTAATAAAATTTTCCCAAAATATCAAAGATCATCAGGGCTAATAGACCCAATGCTGCATTTAATGAGAAACTTCAACAATAGCATGCTCATTATAAGATATGAGCATATTCTACACATTTGAGTAATTTTTACCTAAGGAATCACAAATTATTTTCAAAAGAAATATAACTGGCAAATGTGTTAATTCAATAAAAATGATGTCCTTTACGCTTATGTAAAAGTAATACAAACAGACTTTGGAAAACATTTACCTTTGCTTAAGTATTCATTGTAGTCAACTTTATATGGAAATAGCCAAATCTTAATATCCCTTATGGCTAGTCACATGTTACTTATCTGTCCACAAGCAAAGCAAATCCCACGGTAGTGATTTCAGCATTCTCTGAAGCTTGAAGACATTTTGAATAAACAGGGCTCAAGTGGGTAACATGTTTTTACTAAGCAGTGCAAAGTTTAGGATATTGCAGAAAGGTTTAATTAAATCCAGTTATGGCATTCCAGGATGTGATTTCTGAGAATAGCTCAGACTGAAGAATTATGTATACATACTGAATCACAGTTGACTTCTATCTCTTGGTTTTCCTAATATTTTGAAAGAATCTATTCATTTCTCTTTCTTCTAAATACATACTTAATGTATTACCTCAATTTATCATGGGCCCAATTTATTTTTTAAAAATTAAATCTTCTAATTTGGCAAGCTATCAAGGGCATCCCTCTTGCACGGCAGAGCCTGGCAAGCAAACCATGGCATATTCAGTATGCTAAAGCCAGTAACAACAAGTCTCACAATGGAGACATTACTGATGCCCACTTGAGCAAATTGAAGAACAATGGGATGACAGTGCTACAGTGCTAATTTGGAGTACAAATTGTATGCTCATTTAAATATGTTCATCTGTAAGAAATAGAGTTTCTTACATTGGTAACCACTTAAGCAATTCTTTCCATGTTGTCTTAATAGTTAAGCAACCTGAATCTGCATGATATGATAAAAAAAAGTATCTTGATTATATACAGACAAAGCTCAAAAAGCTGAAAAATAAAGAAAGCCTCTCAAATATTTTAAGTGATATTACCTGGTGTGGTAAGAATAATGATAGCTTTTCTTTCATTGATTATATGCTAGATGTAAAGCTTTGATTAGGATGTCTGACTACTAATTTACCCTCAGTAAGAATTTGTAAGTGGGTGCATATATTTCTATTGTATTATTGAGGACAGTGCGACTCTAATAGGTGAAGGAATAAAACTGTAACTTCACTGTAGAGGACTAGGAGATGATGTATTTAAAGTCACTGCATCTAACAAACTATGTCAAGCACAATTTTCACCTGAATATGGATCACTGTCACTGTCACTATTGTTCCCTTGTTCATCAATTTGCTTGAGCAGGCACCTGTAATGTCTCCATTGTGAGATTTGTTGTTACTGCTTTTGGCATATCTAATATGCCACGGGTAGCTTGCTAGGCTCTGCTGTGTGGGCGGGATGCTCTCGGTAGCTTGCTGGGCTCTCCGAGAGGGATGAAAGAATTGAACCCAGGTCGGCTGCATGCAAGCCAAACTTCCTACCCACTGTGTTATCGCTCCAGTACCTGTATATGGATAGGGTAAGGAAAATAATCTGGGAGAAAAGAATTAAGAAGCCTGAATCATAATTTGATAAGTTATCTGTCTCCCCAATCTTTGGTGGAATATATTAGATTTAGGAGATACTCTATAAATCTCTCTTTCACAGTCAAACCTCTTTATCCTTAACCTTCCTGATCCCCTTCCCCCAAAAAAGCTATTTATTTCTTAACCCAATAAGGTATCTACTTAAACTTTTCCCTGTGCCTTTCAGCATTCTAACATTATCTTTCATTAAGTACCCACATTTTTGCCTTAAATATCTATATAGGTATAAGCTTATAGCAATTCACTGTTTCCCATTATTATGGAGAAAATCATACAATAGAAATATTGGAGCATTTTTAATGTACAGCTTTCAAGTTCATATTGTTATCTTTAACCCTCTAGTCTCACATGCAACTATGTGTAAAATTAGCTGTGCATCATGCTGATTTGTTCTAAACATCTTGCAAATTATTGTCATCATAGTATAGACACCTCCATCATGTCACATAATGACCATCTCTTTATGTGCTGACACTATTTAATATTATTCACTTAACATATCTTAACATCTCTAAAGTCTTCTTATTTGGTGGGGTTTGGGGTTATTCCCACAGTGCTGGGAGACCACCCAGAGCAGAGATAGAACTTGGCTTCTTATTATGAGCTCCAATAATTTAATCTGTATTCCCACCATCCTTACTCCCTTTTAAAGGTTTCAGTCATAATCTCGTGGGATCACTGATTTCTACATGAGCCCTAAACCACCAATGCCTAAGGCAGTTTGTTCATAGAGTGGAACGTCTAATGATATCAGTGACAATGTAGAGTGAGTATAGAACAAAAGTAGGCAAGAAAATATAATATTTTGTGTGACTCTATTAAATCAGCTATCCTCTAGTCTTGAATATCTAACTATGTTTTGCCTTCACAACCCTTAGACCTTTGAAAATAACTCATCCTCATAAAACACACCTTCTCTGTCATATCTTTTCACATGGCCCTAGGGGCTGTGATGTGGATAGACTGACACCTCAAACTCTTATTAAGAAATTCTAAAAATAACGAACAGAAAAGTCCTTTATATCAGAACAATCCTTTTTGCTCACAGAAGGATTGTTTCACATTAAGCAAAGTAAGTCAAGGGAGACAATAAACATTGGATGATCTTACTTATCTGTGTTATAGAGAAAAAATAAATGAATAGATCATAAGAAACAATGACCAACCACTGGCCTTGGATTCCAAAACTAATTAACAAATAGTGGGAGGAGAGGTAGTAGAATAAAGATCATATAAGAAGTGACATAGGGACAGTGGTGGAAGGCCATGGGCCTTTTGGTAGTATGCAATAATTATGTACACTAATACCACAGACTAAATATTAGTCTATTATTGTTTAGACATATTATCTAAACAATAATCAGAAATATGAGAATGGGGTCTAGAGGTAATCCAAAGGTTAGGATGTAACCTGACACATGGCCAACTCTGGTTCTATCCCTGGCTCTACATAGGGCCCCCCCAAACATCACCAGGAGTGATCCCTGAAAACAAAAACAGAAGTTAGCTTTGAGCACAACTGGGTACGGTCTCCAAACCCACCACCCAAATAAACAAGCAAAATTTGTGAAGGCATGGTTTATTTTCCTATTACACCCAGCATTTGAACTACTTTTTGTTGACTTTCTAATAAAACCAAGATAGTCAGTGAGTTGCTTTGCTATAAGAAAAATTAAACTTTCTTCTGCTACTACTCTAAGAAGTGGAAATGAAGAAATCAGTCTTTAGGATGAAATTATTCTCTCATGATAGGAATAAAATGTATTTAACGAATCACTAAGCATGCATGCATCCCCCCATAATTATTGAGGTGCTGTGATTCACAGTACTGTTCATCATAGTCTCATGAATCAACATTCCAGAATGACACAGATTACAGGGGTGCCTGTTTTTCTTCACTAACATCTGAAAGGCCTCTCCCATCCACACCTCTCCCTGTGTAGCAAGTAAACTTAGGTCTGTGGATCTCCAGTTCTTCAGTTCTGTTGCCTTTTGCCATTTGTTGTTACTGTATGTTTTTATATTGCAGACTGAAGAGAGATCATTGCATATCTAGCCCTTTTCTTCTGACTGACTTCACTCAGCATAATGCCTATGCCCTATAGTACAACGACCTAGCAGCAAATCATGATTTCATATTTTCTTAAAGATGCATAGTATTCCAGTATTTCCTCATTCTTAAAAAAATAAAACAGATTAAAAAGGGGTAAAAAAGTCAGGTGCTTCTCCTACATTCCCTTCTTCTGCACAATTAAACAAAACATGAATTGTAGATTAAAAGTAACATTTACATGGGAATAAATGTGTTCTATCACCTACAAGCAGGTAAGTTAAAATTATTTTACTCCTTGGACCTGGAGGGAGAGATAGCCCAGCAGTTAGGGATAGCAGCATTCACAGCCCAGTGTAACACTTGTGCCTACGCTAGTTGCAACTCAGCACCCCTTCATCCCCTGAGTACCACTGGAGCCCCTCAGCACCAGTCGGTGTGATCCAGGTGGTCCCTGGCACCATAAGACCTGAGTAACTCTGGACCCTTCTTCTTCCTCTGGTTAAAAATGTTCTATCTGGCTTCCATACATGGCCAGTAACAGTCCTTAGTTAGTACTGAACACTCAGCCTGATTGAGTATTATTGGGGTTAATCACAGACCCCTGAGCACTGTTTGGAGTCTGACCTCCAAATATATTCCAATACTTATTTAGTCTCTCACACCATCCCTCGAACAAGTGATGATATCCAGTAAATTTTCCCAAAAAGTATTTAAAATTGCTGTTTTGTAAAGTAATATTGAGGAGGTTAAAAAACAGAAGGCATTGTCTGCTGCTAAGCATGGAAATTCTAAAGTTAATAAATTCTTCTCCAAAAGAGACATTGTTTTGTTTTTGTTTTGCTCATGGAGAGATAAAACAAGTGTTACAGGCAGGTATAAGCCCAAAGAAAAAGCAACTAATTGAGGAAAGTTGGCAAATGCGGATTCTCTAGGGACTAATTAGATAACAATGGGAGAAATGAACTTCGGCTTGCTTTCTTTGGTGACAGTTTTACAAACTGGCTGTAGGGTTGTTACTAAATCTGGATGCCAGATAGGATCTTTGAAACCAGAGAAGTACAGCAGCTTTTGAAGCTTTACTTCTCTGAGCTCAGGGTCAGAACATAGGACAGCAGGTAGGACACTTGCCTTGCATGAGGCTGGCCAAAATTTGATTCCTGGCATCACATATGCTCCGCCAAACACTGCCAGGAGGGATCCCTACCACAAAGCCAGGAACAAGCTCTGAGCACTACCATGTGTGGCTCAAAAAAGAAAAACACACACACAAACAAATAAAAGATACTTCCCCAAGTTCTAAAGAGTCAGTTTCTTCTAAAACTAACTCTGTTGCTTTCATCACACTAGAATGCACTGTTCCTGGAAAAAAAAGTGATGGCATTTATCTGTATGCAGTTATACCTCCAGTCTCATTTAAAAGCTGTACCTCTTCCAAAAGCATAATGCAAGGGCTTAAAGTGTCTGTCTTGTAGTATATGGTTATGAGTTCAAATCTCTGGTGTCCCACATGCATCCTGGTATCCCACATGCCTAGGTACAGTCCTGGAGTTCTGCTGTTTGAACTTGACAGTTAGGCTATCTCTGATCACCTTAACTGGAAGCAATTTTCAGCTGCATCAGAGCAATGTGTGTGTGTGTGTGTGTGTGTGTGTGTGTGTGTGTGTTTGCATGCATGCACATGTTTATGTGTGTGTACCACAAAAAGAGGTGCAAACCTGAGTTAGCACATGTAAACACACTTCAATTAAAGGATTATAAATTGCCATGAGCACCTTGGCTAGTTTGTGAGCCCCAGTACCTAACGTGTGACCCTCACTGAGCACCACAGCTAAAAGTGTGAGAGCACTATGTACAGGCATGTGTTCAATCCCTGATCAACAGCAACAAAAGAAAGTGGTAAGAAACATACTTTTAAATTAATTACTTAATGAAACTAAATAAATTAAAAAGAAAAAATCTATGCCATTATCATTTTTCTCATTTAGAAAATGAATCAGCAATCTATCATGTTTGAAATACAAAGATTTAAGGCACTGTTTTGAAAATTAAATGAATCCTATGTTAAGAATAAAAAGTATAAAGCAATATGAAACCTTTGGCAGCAAAACAAAAGTAATTTGAAATTAGAGACAATTGTGCTTCAAATCATGTTTTTCGGAAAACAGTTAAGTAGTTTAAATCTTATGTTTGCCTATTATGCATCTTAATATATGTATTTCTAAAATGGATTTTATAAGGTTCCAATGACACTTGAATGTATAAGTCAGCAAGGGCTCAATGACCTTTTTTCATATGATTGAAATGAACATAATATAGCAACCTGGATTTATTATATTTTCATTAGTCTTTGCCTTTGTATATGGTGTTATATGCAATGCTTTCAAGACAGAGGCTCCATCGGCCTTCTAACAGACTCATATTTCTAGAGTAAACATATTTACAGATTTAAGTTCAGCTTCTGAGTTAGTCACAATTGGCATTTTCTATGTATGTGTGGTTACCATATTGTAACGCCATCAGTCAAACACCTTTTGTTTTCTTTTTTTGCGTTGGCATGCACATTCTCAGCAATCTAGCACTTAATTGGCATAAAGCAATTATAACGTTTAAAAGCTTTGCTAATTAAATGTTTTAAATTTTGAGAAAACAGTGCTCTCTCATTTCACAAGTGTTAAAACTGAAATTCTCATTTTCCAAAGTAACCAGAGGCTACAAATGAAAGAATGACCTGAGACATTCAGATCTTAAAAGTTAACTCTCTAGATTCATTACAGTTTCGTTAAGATATATAATTATTGCTATCCCTTTTTGTTGGTTTTTGAGCATATCTGGTAATGCTCAGGGTTTATTCCTGGCTCTGTGATCAGGAACCTCTTCAGGCAGCACTCTGGGAACTGCCTGTCGTATTTGGGTTGGCTGGATGCAAGACAAGTGCCCTACTCACTTCGCTATCACTCTAGCCTGTGTCACTCTTTGGATATGAATAAAGAGAAATTTACATGATGTAAAGTAAGTTTTCTAGGCAGACACTTCTAGAACTGTATTGAGATCTAGATCCTGCCCTATTTTGTCTGCAATGTACAGGCTCCTTTCTAACATGCTAAACATAAAAGATTTTTTCAAGACATCCTAGAGGCTTTAAATGTCCCCTCTACTGACTCTCCCTTGAGGTTGCCTATTCCAAGATGAAATAGTTCTCTCGCACCCACTGGCAGGCTCAGTCCTACCAGCTTTTTATTAGTATTATTTAGAAAGGTGCACTTTGGCTGCTATCTGCTTTAAACTTGTTCTAGCATTTACTAGAGAGCATTTTCTCTGAGTATTTCTGATGTCAACCAGAAGTTTTATTGCATGCAACTGCTCCTCAGGACTCACCACAGTGTATTCTGTCTATTCACACAGTGTAGTGTGTGAGGGTAATGCTGTTGGGAGGTTAAGTAAAAGAGATTGTTAGTATCACAAGTTCAGGAGCAGAGAGATGAACAGTTTGCACATGGGATCTTGCAAGGGTGTCCAGGTGAGTCTCAAAGCTGCAAAGATCTGGGAAAATATGCCCTTGGCACCTGGATATGAGCTTTGTGAGTTATAGGCTTTGTAAGTTAAGCCAGGACACAGGCTTCAGTCAAACAAGTGGGATGTAATTCCTTCAACATGACAGGTAAAATAAGCTCAGGGGACAATAGGAAACCTACACCGTCTTGGCAATAGCAATTTAAGCTGGGAAGTTTGCTTAGTTCGCTGGGAATGCAGGAAAACTTTTCTTTAGGATTGTTTAGTACTTGTCTCTCCTTAATGTCTAGTCAAATTTATAATGCAACACCTTAGCTACATCAGTGGAAATATGAAAATATTGCCTCATCAAGTGGTAGATGCCAAACCATGTTAAGTAGGTCTAAAAGCATTGTGCTTATCTCTTTCTTGACCCAGGAACCACCAGCATTCTTTGACCCAGCATCTAAATAGTATAGTTGTGGATCTTAATTAGTGATCCAGGAACTGGTTCCTAAACTGTGATATTAGAATTCTGGTTCACAGGGACTTATTTATTATTTTAAAGGACGTAGAGGTGGTTTAGAGGTGACACCTGAACATGGTGGCAGTGGGTCCTGGGCAATTTGATGGAAGTGAGGCAAAGTACCAGTGAATACCAAAACCATAAATGCCCACACCGTTATTGTACATATATTGTTTAGAAATTATAAATTTAAATAAATAAATATTACCCTAGAACAATTCGCAACATTATTGCAATTGCTTTGACTTAATCTGGAACTTTAATTAACCTATCAAAGTCATCACTCTTTCCCCTATCACCACTAACATGAGTTAAGAGCAGCTTGTGTTCTCACAAAATAAGACAGTGAAGCATTTTAGTTCAATCTATCCGTATTGAGATAGACAGTGGTTAGAATGTGAAGATGCATTCAATGACTATGTGACATTTTTTCCTTCCAAGAATTATGAGTAGTTTTAATAAGATCACATATAATATTTTAATCATTATCATATAAATACATTTATTGTTGTGGATTCATTGAAGTTTCAATAGGATTACCCCAGAGAATAAGTTTTATAAACTGTGGCCAGTTGGCAGACTTCCCCTCTCTTATTACTCAAGAGAAAAATAAGACATAGACTAAGCTTCATAGTTATCTGAAGAAGGAAACTCAATTATGTACTACGCAATATATACATTAAGTAGTGGGAAACTAGAACATGCAAAAATTTTTTCAACATCTATATGTTGACTTTTCTCTCATCCAGTGTTGGACTTTGTGTTCTTCCAAGCACTCACTAATCAGAGTCTGGATCTCGGAAGTTTGTTATATTGATATGAGGACTAAGATGACTCAGAGTGCTTGAGTGCCTTGGAAGTCGTAATTTTAAACTTGGCAGGTGTATCCCCTGAGTATCAGGTTTATTCCCCATTCCTCACCACCCCTCCAAAACAAAGAAAAAAAATGGTATTCCCCCATTTTCTAGAACATTATCCAATGCAACACATTTTATTTATTTGATAACTTATTTATTTGGAACAATAAAATATATTGCTATTATGTTATTCAAAATATTTTGTTTAGTTTGTACATCGAAAACCTTTCTTTCCATGCAAAAGTTGGTTTAAATATGTTGTCTCTTATTTTGATCCAAATCAGGTATTCTTATCTTCACTTTGCCTATGAGAAAACTAAAGCCATAGGGCTTAAATAATTTCCCCAAGGCCATCTAGCTCCTAATTGGTGGTTCTGGGATTCATCTCCAGTCATACTGACTCCAGTGCTAAAATGTCTTTCCCCTGGTGGTGGTGTCTCCCTCATTCCCCACTGACTCCTTCCCTGCTCAGGGATGGCCTCGTTCTTCTGTGCACTGTCAACCTTTAGAAGCTGCCCTAACATTCTCATCACTATTTCAAATTCTGTGAATTTCACATTCTGTGAATCTTGCAGTTATTTAGGCTTCTGCAAAAACTGCTACCCCCTTCTAGATATTCTTATTTAAGTCGACAGCAAGTTTGGGCATCTGGGATTCTAACCTGTTCTAGCAATTTAAATGTGCATGGCAATAAAAGCTACAGCGACACGTATAAATCCCCTGGATATTAGATTTTTTAAAAAACAAAATCTTGATTCTTTACAAAAGGATTGGGTCGGATATGCTGCATTTCTAAGGTCCCGCAACTCTAAAGATGGTGTTCCTTGCACCTACATTTCTCTAGCAAAGCCTCAGAACTTCCTCTAGGTCTCTACCAATACAACTATCTCATTTTCTCTGACTGGTACTCCTCCTGGGAGAAATTCTCCAGCTAGAAGTCGGCACTGTGCTCTGAGCTGTTCTTTGACAGAAGGCTTAGGAAGTTATGGGAAAGCCCAGGTTTCCCCTAAAACACTCTGTTAGCTGTGTGAAATAAAGCTTGGCATGTAATAAAGTTTGGGTCACAAGTTCAGTGCCCAAGTTTAACGCCCAAAGGGATCAGTTAGCTTTTCTCCATCCGCAGCCACAGTCTCCAGGCTAGCCACTGCACAGGTGTGAATGATTGGCCCTGGGGGGATGGCGGCTTCATCTATCACACAGGAAATACTCAAAAGAAAAGCAGTTAGTGTCTTATTCTGCCTCACACAGTGGTCCATAGCATCATTCAGACAGCAAACACACATTCAATAATGATAATCACGCTGGAAACGTATGTATTCTATGTACCATCATTGCAAAAGCATTTAGAAACTTCACAATATTTAAGATACATGTTGTCTCAGTATTTTCATTTTACAGATGAGGAATTTGAGCACACAATTTTCAACTTTGACAGCACAGTCACAAGCAATAGGGGATGTTTGCTGGATTAGTAGACTAAATTCTAAGAGAATAAATTAGAGGTAATGTGGAAGACATAAATCTACATGCTTCAGAGACCTGACTCTCTTCACAAATCTCTGTATTACCCCTTCACTTGATAATGATGACTACCTCACTAATTTATTGGGTTTTTAGAGAAGTGTGGATCAGGTCACGTCTGTCTTTTAAAATGATCAATTATTTTAATTTTAGGATTATTTTAGGTAAAACCAAAGTGAGAAATGTGTCCGTCAACAAAGCCAACACAGTTAGGGCCTTGATCTCTCTTAGGAACTACTTTGAACTTTCAATTTTTCATCAACTTAAAAGGAAATATTTTTACCCTAGTAGCCTAGGCACATCTCCACATACTTTAGATTTGATGTTTGTGAAGCCCACTTGTGGGTTTGCTTTATGTCTGCAATTTAAGCAACACCGACTTGGATATGTCATATTTTATCAACATAAGATGAAGCTACATTTATTTTACCTTAGTGTTCAAAAACATAAATTAGAATATTAAATTCTATGAAATAGAGATAAATTATGATTATAAGTTCTTAAGACCATATATTGCAATACCATACCCAAACTGATATTATTTATTGTAGTATAATTTTTGAAGGTGTTTTCTTATCTTTTATTATTCATTCATGTGTTATAACTTTAAGTTAAGTCTTTTATATTTTCAACAAATGTTATTAACCACTATATACTGAGAACTATATTGAATCCTTGGACTTAGAGAGAGAGACAGAGAGACAGAGACAGAGACAGAGAGACAGAGAGAAACAGATTCTCTATGTACCTGCCTGCACACATAGAGATTTTGTCTTTCTTTATACAGAGAAATTTGGGGGATTCCCCAGGCCATGTTCAGAGAGCATAGTGAAAACTCCTAGTAATATTTGGTCTATTATACCATAAGGTTCAATTCTTAGGCCAGCTATGCTGCAATTCTGGAAACTCTGAGGGTCACAACCAATACTCCTCAGTGGACTCCTGCATTTATCCTAAGAGGCTTATGGGGTCATGTGATTCCGGTCTTGTTCATGTAAGGCACAAATTCCTGAACATTGAGCAATCTTTTTAGCCCTAATTTTACTTTTAATTTTTTTTATTGAATGTACTCTTGATAACCCTATTGAGTCTTTTATTCTAAAAGTTAACATATGCACTTTAATAAATGCTTACTTTGAGTTAACGCTCTTCAAGTTGTTTCAGATTATGTGAAAAATAGAACTCATGATGTTTGCAATTTTATTTAACCTTGTTATACTTTAACACCTTCTTTTATTTTTGGCACTTTATCAATCTCATGTTTATATGTATTGTGTTCACTGGATATGAGCTTGGTGATCAAGTAAAGTTTTGTCTATTATTTTTGTGATGTCCAACACAAAATCCAACAGAACTAAGAAAATAGAAGGTACTTAACAAATACTCCTTGGATGAAAAAAAATTGATTAAGTTAGACCAGGAATGCAGTAAAAGGGAATTCTATGCTAGATGAGAAAAAATCAAAAGCAACATTTTAGGCCTTCTATCTACTTACAAGATTTGGGGATTTTGCAATCAGCTTCTTGATAACCATTAATGCTAGTCACTGATTAAGATGGCATTAAATAACAAAGAATTAAGATCTAAGGACACTGTAATTGTATCAAAACAGAAGGGTTTGTAATTGCATATTGATCTTCGGGAATTTCACCTGAAATGTGAAACAAAGATATGAAAAATGTTTTGGTAATTTTTAATCTTTTGCTGTATTTTTTAAAATGAAGTTAGTGACTAGATTATTACTAACAATTTGGAGGAATGAATATATGGAATTTTTCAGCTTACTTAAGAATAAGTCATAATAGATAAAAAATTGGTTTTCCATGGTTTAAATATAAAGAACCTGTTTAGAGAACATGAAAAACTATTTGCGCTTGCATAAACAATCTTGTCATAAATTTCTACATTATTAAAACAAGGGACTAATAATTGAAATATGAGCAAATTGGCTCAGTTTTAAAAAAGAAAATTAATGTTTTTGAAGTAATCGTCATTGATGAAAGCTTGTAATTTAGATACCAGACCAAGTAGATCAGACATCTGATATTTAGTTTCCTTTGCATTTCTTGCAGTCCCACAAAGCATATATATATATGTATATATATATATACATATGCATACATATATATATATCATGATCCTTTCACATGTGGGAACTGTAGATTTGAGATATTAAAGAGCTAATGAAAATCTGGATTTGAATTAGAAATACTCAGTACTATATTTGCTGCATGCTGTAGTACAGTACTGTCTTCTGTGTCCTATGTGAAAAGGATACATTTCAGTTCCCACAAATTACCCAGTCGTGTGCTTTTTGGGAAGTTCTCTGTGAAATATATGAACATTTGTTATATATCATTATATATAAATTAGTATGGAATTTGCATTTTGAAAAAAATATATATATATACCTGATATCTTCTTTTTGTTTTGGAACCATAGCTTGTGGTGCTTAGAACTTATTTCTGGTTCCACAGTTCAGGGGTCTCTCCTGGTCGTGTTCAAGGGACCATATGGGGAACCAGAGATTGAACCTACGTTGGCCATATGCAAGGCATGTGCCCTTTCTACCTCTATTAGCTTTCTCATATTATATCTCTGGCCTACATATTGTAATTTTTAAATATACTTTTGGGGTCATAATTTCTGTGTCTTTGGAGATTGCAATATATATTAAACATGCTTAACACAAATATGTCTTATAATTGCTGTGAGAAGCAGTATATGAGATTGGTGTGTCAAGATCTGGCATAGTATCATATAACTGATGTTGAACTGTTCAATTAAATCCATTATGTATGACCTCCACTTTTGTAAAATTTCCTAAAACTCAATAGTAATGATAATGCCATATTCAATAGCATTGAGCTATATAATGTTTAACTCTCAGTGTATTGTTTGGAAATAACTACACAAATTATTACTATAATTATTTCCCATCTTCATTTGCCAAAAAAGGGAGGAAAACATTTCACTTTCTATCTTCACTCCAAGGGTATTTTAAAGACCCGTTGTTTGTTTCCATTTTATACATAGGCCTTTGAAATTGGACCCAGTGATGAAACATAAATTTTAGAAAATGATCTTCAGGTGTCAGGCCATCCTGGGACTGTATGAAACATTATTTGGGGAACTTCATTTCAAATTCTATTACTCACAGACCTTTATCTTTATTTAGACTGGTTGAAGACCTAATACTTTCATTGAAGAGTAGGTCACTTCGCCTCTATCTATATCTCAGCTCTTATTAAGATGGATTATGTGACATCTACAATTATTTGACAAACATTGGTGGTTATAATTGGTATCACTTGTATCACTTGTCATCCCGTTGATCTCTGATTTGCTCAAGCAGGCTCCAGTAACATCTCCATTTATCCCTGTCTCATGCTTATGTAGCCCAATGGTATCTCTCGCTCTAGGAACACGAAGAGCCTCAAACCATTCATTCAGGGTTTTGACGGAGAAGTCTGACCATCTCGTAGGTGGGTGGCTACTCGGTCTTTTGACGTCCTGTGAAATCCAGACAATAACAGCTCTAGTCCAGCGGTGGTCTCTAAGTCGCATTATTTTGCCTGTCTGGCACTTCTGATTTTTGATGCCTTGGAAAACGAGACAGCTTCCCTGATTCTTGATCATCAACAGAGGTCGGAACTCTGGATTCCTTTTCTCACTTGAGTGAAACGTGATATTCCAAGCATAGCTCTTTTGATTCCTCTTTGGGATATCTGAATTGTTTCCCTTTTGTTCTCTCTCCTTTTGGGTGTTGTGGTTTGCAATAGAGGTATTGAGTAACCTTCATGTTTGGTGTATAGTCTACTTTCAGCTTGCATCTTTCAACCTGAATGGGTCCTCCAACATCCTCTACTTTATGTTCCCTTCTCCCCCAGCCTATGAGACCAGTTTTCAAGCTGTGGGGCAGACCTCCTGGTACTTATCTCTACTACTCTTGGGTATCCGTCTCCCACTTTATATTCCACAGATGAGTGCGATATTTCTATGTCTGATTAACAGACTTTAAGGGGAAGTCTTTGTTTCCTAAGAAAATGTCACTAAATAATCAACAGCACAATATTTTTTGTAACATAGAATTTCTATTTTGTAAATCTTGAAATTGACATCTTAAATTAGAGAAATAGAGGGGACTGTAATATCACCCTTCTGTACACAGAACAGGAACATAAATGTAAAATGTATTAGAATAGATATTCTAAGCCATTTAGCATTCAGAGTCTGTTTGTTCTGAATCACCTTTGGCACTTGCATGTCTGTGTCCAGCACAATGTCATCCACTCTGTCATTGTTCTTCCTTGTAAACAGTTTGGGTTTTAGTGCAGAATCAAAGTGTATTATTCTAAAATCATCTTAAATGCAACTAAATTCAATATTCACTATCAACAAAGCACACAGTCTCTATATTGATAAAAAAATTATTCCATACTCTGCGCAGATCAGTACAATTTCCATGTGACCTCACACAATTATGTGATGCCTAACCATTGACATTTGATGGGAGATATAGTCTGGTTTTAAATATGCTTCATGGTGAAAAATGTATGTAGCTTAGAGGTAGTGAAAAACATTTCTTTGTTTTCTCCTAGGATGCTTTATTTAGTCCTTTAAAATTTTCATTCAGCATTAAATTGGGAACATTTCCCAGTTTCTTTAAAACCCTTCAAAAATAATTTCTTTAAAAGGAGTCAACAAATGTTAAGCCAAAATTATTAGCTTCTGAGGCTTTTAGACAATTATCATTGAAAACAAACTTGCAAATACGATTATTGAAAATTATTCCTACAAAAGCAAGGGAGGAACTTAACAAATTAAATGATGAATGTTCAAATGTTTAGAAAGTTTAATTTTAAATCTCTATAATTGCATGTTAGAATATTTTAAGTTCTGGAAACAATGTTTTGATGGGACTTCTGTTTTATTTTATATGAATTCATATTTTGTATCAGAAGGGGATTAAATTGAGAAAGCTAATAATTTCACATAAATCCATATCTTATAAAACATTCAAGAAGACCATTGAGACAATTCATTAATAAGTTCTGTTATGTTTAAATGCTCACAGAGAAAGATATTGTGAAATGAAAACACAGCATGTATAAATTATTTCAGCTGAAATATATTAAGATTGAGAATATGCTCTGTCTAGTAAATTTGTTTTAGAATAAGACAAAAATTCACACCCTGTAGACAATTTTTTAAATTACAAATAATATGGTACATTGAAGAATAAATTGGATATGTCAACAATTTATGATATATGAACTATAAAACTTTGAAGTAAACTTTGTTAATAGTTGTTTTAAAAATAATTTAACAATGTTAAAATTTTGAAGAAAATAAAATAAGACATTATACACATGGACAGAATATTCAAATTTAAAAAAGTGAGGGGCTGGAGCAAGCACAGCATGTAGGGTGTTTGCCTTGCACGCAATCGACCCAGGTTCAATTCCCAGCATCCCATATGCTTCCCCGAGCACTGCCAGGAGTAATTCTAAGTGCATAAGGCATAACTGTAGGACATTGATTGTGCAGGATGCAGGAAGCTGAAAGAGAAGATTGACTGGGCAAGGGGAGGGGTGTCAAGGATGAAACTGAAGTAATTCTTATTTTTTCCACTACAGAAACTTTCACTGTGTTAACTCACACAAATCTAGCTAAGGCAGTCCACTATTCCACATAGTATATCAACTCAATATGTACCCGTTAATACCTTGTTTTTCGTGTAGTGGAAACACACTATTCTTACTGGTGTGACGTGGTACCCCATTGCTGTTTTGATTTTCATTCTCCTGATAATAAATGATGATGAACCTCTTCCCCATGTGCCTCAAAACAGGGTGGAATGTTAAAGAACACTTGCTTCAGTTAGTCGTACAAGTACTTTATATTAAAAATCCATGGAATATCTCTCAATGAGGATGGCATATGGATTATAGTATTACAGATTTAAAAGGTTTAGCTATATTAAGAAACAAAGAAAAATTACTCAGGGCATCAAGAATAACAAAACCAGCAAGTTTAAGTGCCCTGAGGCATGATCCAACTCAGTATACCCTTTGAAAGACTGGAAAAAAGGTTAGTTGTGACTAGTTTGGGGGCAAAATTTTAGAAAATCAGAGAGTACATTAAGAGATAGTGGAGAAAATAATCTTTGTTTTGTATAAATTGTTGTTAGGGCTTGGCTTCTATGATAAGTGTTGGCTTTTATGATAAGTGCTAAGGGCTACTACTAGAAAATTCTAGGGGAAGTTAAATTGATTGTGGAAGGATTTCTTTTTGTATAATAAGTTTTTAAAATTCAGAAGCTGGCAGATAACCCTCAGGAATACTGCACCTTCTTTGATATAAGAAGCTGGGCTGGATTCCCAGCACCATAGCACCATGGGATGCTCCCGAGGCATCCCTGGGCAGAGAGCTGGAAATAGTCTGGAAGAACCACAAAGTATGATTCAAACCCCTCCCAAAATAATTTAAAGTAGAAAATATTAGTTGATAATGTCAGTCATATCATGAATGGGGAGATATGTCATATGAATATGGCACAGATTAACATATCTCCTGATTATATTTAAGTTTGAAGGCTGAGTTTCACATGGAAATAGAGTAGAGCTAGAAGTTCTTTCTCAGGCTCTGTTCTCTTCTTCCTTCCTTCCTTCCTTCCTTCCTTCCTTCCTTCCTTCCTTCCTTCCTTCCTTCCTTCCTTCCTTCCTTCCTTCCTTCCTTCCTTCCTTCCTTCCTTCCTTCCTTCCTTCCTTCCTTCCTTCCTTCCTCCCTCCCTCCCTCCCTTCTTTCTTTCTTTCTTTCTTTCTTTCTTTCTTTCTTTCTTTCTTTCTTTCTTTCTTTCTTTCTTTCTTTCTTTCTTTCTTTCTTTCTTTCTTTCTTTCTTTCTTTCTTTCTTTCTTTCTTTCTTTCTTTCTTTCTCTCTCTATTTTTGAATAGATTAGTAGATCAGTTTGGATAGCTTTTGATTACTGTTGTTGGGGGAACATACTCAACGATGCTCTGCATTCAGGGATCACTCCTGGTGTGGCTCAAAGAATCATATGGAGTGCTGGGAATTCAAACATGGGGCAGCAAAGTAAACACTTTACATGATGTAGTACTTCTCTGACCCTGCTAGAATTATTTTTATTGATAATAGTGCTTTTAATCTATACTAGATTCTAATTTTTGGAATTCATCAGTGACATAGGTTTGTGAAATATGAGCACAGGCCAGTACAATGCATGTGCAGTTTACTATGAGAAGCCATAATTTTTTTCAGCATAGTCAACATATATGTTTAAGGTTTATACATTCATGGTGTTTTTCTGTTTGTGTTTTCTTTTCCTTTGGTTTGTTTTGGAGCCTTACCTGGCAGTGTTAAGGGCTTATTATTTGCTTTGTCCTCAGGGATCACTCGTGTTTTTTTGTGGAGAATATGAGGTGATTTAACTGAGATTGGCTGTGTTTAAGGCAAATGTACTATCTCTCCATTCCCTTTTAATAGATACTGTCTACAATTTTTTCTTCAAGTATATTATTATTTCAGAAATTAATTTTTCATAACATGAGACTAACACCCAAGTAGAGAAAAGAGCCAAGAAGATTGTTCCATGGTAAGAAGCCTGCCTTATGAGCTGGGGGAGAATGCAGCTGGAGATAGAGAAGGAATCACTAAATCAATAATGGTTGGGAGGATTGCTTGGAATGAGAGATCACTGTCACTGTCATCCCGTTGCTCATGGATTTGTTTGAGTGGGCACCAGTAACGTCTCTCATTGAGAGACTTATTAGTTACTGTTTTTTGGCATATCCAATGTGCACGGGTAGCTTGCCAGGCTCTGCCGTTTGGGCTCCATACTCTCAGTAGCTTGCCAGGCTCTCTGAGAGGGGTGGAGGAATCAAACAGGGGTCGGCCATGTGAAAGGCGAACACCCAACAACTGTGCTATCGCTCCAGCCCAGGAATGAGAGATATTTGCTGAAAATAGATAAAGGACCAAACATGATGACCTCTAAGTATCTGTATTGCAAACCATAATGCCCAAAGTTAGAGAGAAAGAGGGAAATCGTCTGCCATATGGGGGAAAGGGAGGGAGGGGGGAGGAATACTGGAGACATTGATGGTCAAAAATGTACACTGGTAGAGGGATAGTTGTTCAATCACTGTATGACTGAAATTTAAACATGAAAGCTTTGTAACTGTAGCTCATGGTTATTCAATTAAAAAAAGTTAATTTTTAATTGTTCTTATGTCAATTATTACTACCATTTTGACTTTGAATTTTCCTTTGATTGTTCAAGTATAATTTATAAGAAACAAGGAGTTAAAGAAATCCTGTAGGCACTTTTAGAAGTAATATAAATTTGTTGATACTCCTATACTAATTAATTGATTAATTTAATATATTCAGAAAAGAAGCACTTAGAAAAAACAAAACAAACAAACTATATATATATACATTTGTATGTATATATAAAGAGTTTGTTATAAACAAAGGTATATATACATAAAGGCATATATATGTATATATATAAATACATATATAGCTTTCCTTCTATTAATATATTGGCCAAGCCTTATCTTATATTGAATTTAAGTATTTTATATCAGGCCATTCATATCATATAGGTTGCAATCACTTGTTTATAACCCTACTGCACTGTTTTTTTCATACCATTTGTCAAAGTAATCAATACTAGTTCCCCACAACAGAAAATCACTCTTGAAACTCTAGTGGTTTAATGCCACAAAGATTTATTTCTCTAGTCACATCACAAGTGATTGGATGGCCATTTGCCATCTTGTAAAACACCTTTAGAACAACCACTCTACAACATTGCAATGGCAAGAAAGCAAAATGGAGGGTGAATTCTGGTTCTTAATTGTACAGAAATGAAGAAAAGATGTGTCCTATTAGTAACCAGGAAATCAGGAAATACAATGTTTCCTATGCCATATCTTTCTCACCCTATTTCTTTCTGTCATGAAATACCCTCCCATATGTATAGTCCTACACTTTCCTATCTCTTCTCATGTTAGAATTATCCTAACATTCTTATGAAAGACATTCCAGCACCAATTCATTTTCCCAATTTTAAGGTATGGTATGTGGAAGCTTCTCAATAAAGACTGGATTTGACTCTTTTTAGTACAGTTACCTAAATTTAAAAGGCAATTTAATTATCCCTCCACCCTTAATACACACACACTCACACACACACAAACACATTGAATGTTCTAAGGTACAACAAAAACAAAATAAAAGCAATAGAGCCTTTTGTTTGGTGGGGAATGGTTGTGAAGAAAATAAAATACATTCCACATCAGAGTTACTGATTCCTATCCAGTCTGTAACCCTGCTCTGCTAATGCATAGCCCTCTTACCCCTGAAGATAGGAGCTTGATTTCCTCTCTGATGCAGCTCCTTCATCAATCATCATTGGGCTGTGAGACAGACTTTGGAAAGTCTCCTTTCCAATCAATTTTGTAGGAATCAGAAAAAATATAATCATAGAGGGGTATGGATAAAAGGAATCAATAAAATCTTTTCCTTGCATGTGTGAGATCGTGGTTATCATCCCGAGAACTGAAGGAAAAAAAAATCAAACATAAGGGAATAGAATACATTCACTGTGAAGATCCAGAAACAAATCTTACTATTCACAGAAAGTTGGGATCACCAATTTTGTAGGTCAAATATTAAAAACATTTTGCACCCTATGTATGATTTATGTGTGTATATATGTATATATATATATATTCATGTTTATATTTCTTTCAAAACTAGAGAACTGCTTATCGGATGTGTCTTTTTAGTTCTGTGTGCCAGTAACTATAGTCAAAATATTTTTTGAAATGTTTGAAATAGTAATCTTCTCTTTCACCAATCCTTTAACATTGGCCGTTTTTCTTTCAACTCAAAAACTGAACTGCAGGGACTGGAGCTATAGCACAGCGGGTGGGGCGATTGCCTTGCACACAGCTGACCCGAGTTCGATTCCCAGCATCTCATATGGTCCCTTGAGCATCGCCAGGAATAATTCCTGATTGCAGAGCCAGGAGTAACCCCTGAGCATCACCGGATGTGACCTGGAAAAAAAATAAACTGAATTGCAAAAATGTGTGGAAAGTGTCCATTGTTAATATGTTACTTTACCTAACAGAGGACCTCTACTGATATTTTTGCTCAAATCTTTTACTAAAAGGTTAATGTATCTTTAATCACTCAATTTTCCCATTCAGGAAGATCACAAATATCTGTCATCTCACAAAATCTTTCATACATTCCTGCAAAATGGAAAATTCTGTCCTGAGTGTATCACTTTTCAACCATGGTAGCACATATATACTCCTCATATTCCCATTCCTTGCCTCTTCCCTTCAGCCATAAATTCAAATTCATGGTCGGAATGAGGATTTTCATATATACACACCTGAAAGTTATATAATATTATAATGTGAAGTAGCTCTAATTTAAAAACACATATGATTTCATGCTATTCAGCAACACATGTACAAAAATTAAAAATGATACAGAGATGGGGCTGGAGTGATACCACAGTGGCTAGGGCAGTTCCCTTGCATGCAGCTGACTAGGGTTCGATTCCCAGAATTCCATATGGTTCCCCAAGTACTGCCAAGAGTAATTCCTGAGCGCAGAGCCAGGAGTAACCCCTGTGCATCACTGGGTGTGACCCAAAAAGTAAAAAGAAAATAAGAAAAAGAAAGAAATAGAAAATGATAGAGAATACTAGAATAAACGCTGTATAAACATGCACATAAATTTGTAAACTTCATATTTTTAAAAAGTGAATACTGTATTACCCATGTTTGGAATAAACATTATTTTAAATATATAAACTGGAGTGTCTGGAAAGAAAGAGAGAGGTGCAATCCTAGAGCAATTTGCAGAACAAAGAGAGAAAAGAAATCTGTTCTTATCCTACTGTACTATTTTTCTGACCCCTTGGCTATATCAGAGAAGGTTTGTAGGGCTGCATGTTGCATGCAGAGGACATAGCAGGAGGAAAGGAAAATAGACTGCAGAAGTCAAAGGTCTGGTAAGCTACATGAGAGACTTTTGAGTTTATGCTGAGGACAGATTTAAATAATCTACTTCCCAGAACCTTTCAATTCTCTGTCCAATGCATTGCCAAATTAAGTGATATAGGAACATATTTGTCCCGGGGGTCAACATCATTTCAAGTATGCAGGTTCTTCAGCTGTTTCTATATGGATAATCAGAAGACTTCACAGTGCCACAACTTTAACCTTATAAACTGAAGGCAAATGCACTTATCCCTCATATTCAATTTCAGTAACTATAGAATGTAGACACACTATCCAAAACCTATTTCTATTTTAGTGACAAATGTACCTTCAAATTCCTTTGAGCAGGATATAAAAGTTAAAAGAAAAAATTTTGCATTTAAAAATAAGAAATTAGTTCCTCTGATGAAGTTGCAGTGTTTAAGGGCACACTTGTTTCTTTTCCAGCTTGTGAGTTAGTAATTATGTGATTAGGCATAACATGTTTTACAAGGACATTGGCCTGTAATTGCTACAACCACTAACTCTTTTGCCTTGATGATGGACCATATAACACTTGCAGTTGATAGTCCCTGAATCTTTATTTTCTTTGCAGAAGCAGTATGTAATCTCCCAAAACTGGACAGCTATACTTGCTAAATAAAGTGTAGTATTGATCACCCTCTTAAACTATCATCCCTTTTGCAATTTGTGAACTAACATTGCACTATTCATTTTGCTCTTATCCATCACATTTGATTTTAGCCTTCACCCTCCTTCCTCAACCCAGTATGTGAAGAGAAATCATTAACAGATGATTTCCCCATAATACGGCCTTTCTACTCTAGTTATATTCATATTAGATTTTGTTTTTCTTTCACTTATAATATACATTGTCTTATTAGATGTACTTTGCTTATAGACCTTCATTACTTTTGGCATGCATCCATCTTCCACCCAGTGAAAAAAATAGGGCACCAAATCATGTCCTATTCACTTTGGAGATGCTAAAACTTCATTCAAGGAACTGCTGCTTGGACATCACTTATTATCCTTTCCTGAATCTTAGCATGTTATTGGACCCATGGTGATACTCCTGATGTTTTTCTCTTATCATTTTATCACTCTTTAATTTCTGCTGCAATCTTTCCACTTCTGATTATTTTGGGACTGATTCCTAGCAGAGAAGACTCTTTAACAAAATTGCTGAAGTTGATCAGTTTTTCTCTTCTCCCCTACCACAGCATTTAAAGTTAAGTTGCATGGAATCCTTAGTTTACCAGGTAATAATTAGATATAGAAGTTTCTGTATTTATCATTGTGAAATATGCCTCATCTCTAGATCTTTTTCTCCAGAGTTCTGATCTTTTTCCTAAAAGTCAAATGTTTTGTTGCTATGTTTTTTTTTCACTTTAGCCTTTCCCACTGTTTCTCAAGGCTTACTTTTGGCTTTGCACTTGGGGATCACTTCAGGAAGGCTCAGAGGACCATATCGGGTACCAGGAATCAAACCTTGGTAGGCCACATGCAACGGAAGTGTCCTACACACTGCACTATCTTTCCGGTCCCTTTGTTTTTGGTTATTCTAAATTTCATATATCTTATCTTTGCCAACACAGAGATACAAATACACATCTACTACATTTTGTTCCTTTCTTAGATAATCTAGCTGTCTGTATTTGACTACAGGTCACCAGGCATTATTTCCTGCTAGCTTTTTTGTGTTGTTGACACACACTCGCTTCTTCTCATGACCATTGGGAGGTTTATTTTGTCATTATATTATATGCCTGCTAAATTATCTACCAGGATGTAGGGAAGAGAGTGGGTCATGGCAAATGTCTAACATCACTTCTCGGGTTCACTCCAATAGGACAGTGCATATGACTGACTCTACGTAGTCAGATGCTCATGATCCACAAGCAAGTCTTTGTATTTAGTCATAACAAATATTTTCTAAATGGCAAATTTCAAGACATTGTAGTTTTGCCTTGCAAACCCTGTACAAATGTTTTTTTGCAGGTAAATGAAGCATCTGTTCACTCATGACAAAGTCATAGAGATGTCTGACCCTTCCATTGAGGTTAAAAGCAGCTGTTGATATAGGTCACACAATTAGGACAGGTGTTCAATTTAGAAACAGACAATTGCCAAAATGTTCCTTCTGCCTGTTTCTATAAAACATCAACACATTTACATGGGTTGCAGTTTTCGGTTATTCACAAAAATGAACACATGGATTATTTGAAAGGACTGAAAATGCTTGTAAGTACATCTTCCTTCACTGAATTGTATTTGAAATAGTAAAGTGTGACCCAAATTCCCTCTCTTGATCATCATACTCATTATCATTGTCACCATCATCACCATCATTTCCATTTATGACAGAAACTAGGCTAAGTGCTCAGAAAAAAGATGTGCCAGAGAGACTGGAGTCTAATTTTATAAATTGTATATTATATCAATATGGATCATTAAGGAAAGTATCAAAAATATAGATAATTTTTATTACTGTTCTAAGAAATACTTTAGTGAAATCTTTGAAGTTGAGACCTTAAATTCACCTAAAAGGTCTCAAGAAAACTTCTCTGAAGCACTGACAATAATTTTTATGTATCGCATATGCAAAGCGATCAGCAGGGGGGAAAACTGGAAGAACAAACCCAGAGAGGAAACAGATTATGCAAGAAATCTTGAGCCACGGATATAACATTATAGTTGTAGAAGTAAGAAATTCTAGGCAGTAAAGTGCTGGATACTTGAGATTTCTTGCCAAAATGGTAAGTACCTGGTAAATTAATAATCTAAGAGAAGTAGGCAGCCCTTGAAGAATATTAAGTGGCAAGTGATATGATCAATCCCATTCAAGAAGCATAAATTGTCTATGGTATGGGCTATTCAATGAAAGGCAGGTGAGTATATGTATAAGAAACTCAGAAAGATAAAAACTATTATCAGTCAAGAAATGACATGTCTCAGTCCATGTCTCTATAGGAGAATGTTCAGAAATGTCTACATTTGATTTCTGAATTTCAAAATTTTTATGCATTCCCATTCTTCCTTGTAGATTACCCCATTCCTTTACTCATTTTACTATGTGTAAATTGGAGCTCATAAACTGATAAAAGATGTGTTTAAGTGGGGGAAGAATAAAAATCAGACATGTCAAGAAGATGTTGACTGTTTTCTATAAGTTCTTTGGAATTTAGAATAATTAATGTAAATCTTCCAGTATTTTTAAATTAAGTTTATTTTGGAGCTTACGAAGAGGATATTTTCATTTCTACCCTTTAAAAATATTCTCACCATGTAAATTGACCAAACATTTATTGGATGAGTGTCCCTTATTTTGCTTTCACAAGGTCTCATTTTTCCTCTCCAATCCCATTTTCTATTTACTTTCTATCCCCGCTTTCTTGTGGTTAGTCTTCTCTCCTTAAAAGGTTTATTAATCAAATAATGTGAGAATACATTTGATAGAATCTCAAATCAAATAACTTTATTTTTATTTTTTTAAAATTTTTCCTTTTGAGTCACACCTGGGAATGCTCAGGGGTTATTCCTGGCTCTGCACTCAGGAATTACTTCTGGTGGTGCTTGGGGGACCACATGGGAATCGAACCCACATCAACTGCGTGCAAGGTAAACATCCTACCCACTGTACTATCACACCAGCCCCAAATCAAATAACTTTTAAAGTCAAGAACATGGTTGTTTGAACAGAGCTGATAACTTCAGATTTCTCCATTCCTATCAATAGGAGATAAGAAAACCAAATGTATACACTAGGGAGTTGAGCTCTCTCCAGTCATGCTCAGTCTCTCCCATCCCCTTCAATCCTTCACATTCTCTAGCCCCCACCTCTGCTATATTACTGAGAGGCTTTTTCAGGTGTAAGTACAGTAGACACAAGAAGTCCCAGGATTATAGCAATTGTGTGTGGTGTGTCAGTGATGGAGAAAGTAGTCTTTTTTCCCAATAGTTCTACTGAGGACCAAAGTTGAACTTCCTAGTCAGAAATTCATGAATTCAGCCAGTATCAGGAGAAATGCTCTGGATAACTAACTACCCTCAACTTCTTTGATCCACTTGGGTGGTTAAATACTAAATTGATATGAAAGATATTATCAAAGGAAAAGGCAAAGTTTTATTTTGTATACACAGGGCCCATAAGTTATGATTAGGGTACCCTAGGAAATGATTAGAGTAGTCAATTTAAATAGATTTTAGACAAAGAAGAAATAGATAGCCAAATAATAGAACGAAATTTTATTAAATACTTTGGTTTGCAGAAATGACTCAGTTATGTATAGTTTTTTGTTTGATTGTTTGTTTATTTGTTTGTTTGTTTCTGTGTTAGTATGAGTGTGACTCCATGTAGGAAAACACATTCAGTTTTCTGATTTCACGGAGAACAGAGATGGGAGTCAGAGAAAACCCTTGATTTTAGTAAAATGGTTCTTAAGTATATAGGCTATTGTTCATTTGTTGACTATTTCTTTAAAAATATTGATATGCTAATGTAACATAAGTCAGAAGTGGCCTTTTCTGGGACCCTATATCAGGGATCTGACCTACATTAATAGATATGGTACAGGTTTTGCAGGAAAATCTTAGAGTGGCATTGCCAGAATGGAGAATAACACTGGACTGTGAGTGCTTAATTTCTCCAAAAACACACCTGCACAGCCTAAAACTTCCATATGTGCTTGGCTGTATTCTCATCAAAACCTTCTTCCCCAATGGAGTTTGGGATAAAGAAGCATTGCTAATTGAAATCATCTATACTCATTCACTCATTATGTTTAGGTCTCACTTAACTGAGCAAGTATTTCAACATTTTTTTCCAGCAGTTCTTTTTATTTGGTGCTGGTGGGGGTGGTCTTAATCATCTTAATCTTTGTCATTGGTAGATTAAAGGACTGTGTGCATCAACCATCATTATATTTTAACAGAGAGACTTCTGGATCCAGTGTAGTGTGTTTTGGTCTTCCATTGAGATGGCATTCATTGTACTTTGGAGTCATTCTCAAAAGAATGACTCTCTGTGTACTAAAAACCAAAGATTCAGATGGTCAAGGAGAATGAACTTGCCTTATTTATTAAAAAAATAACAAAAATAAAAGATTCTTATGTGACTGCTTATGGAATAGTTAATTCTTCTAAATGTCATTAGTATTTTCTTGATTAAGAAGAGATACTGCTGGAGAAGCAAAATTATTTAACAATAAGATGGAACAAATTATTAATTGTCTCTTTTTATTTTCCTTATTGTTTCTCCATTGCTTTAGAGGAGTCTTAACTTTTGGAGATCTTGTTAAAACTGCATAATTTTAAGAACTCTCCCCAGTTTCCTGAGTCAAAACCTGCAATATACATTAAGATTGCTAGGTTATTTTCCGGTTATTTACAATAAAATCGAGTTTTCCATGAAAGTTTCTTCTTAAGCATGCTGTGTCTCAGAGTATGGAATGAAAATCAAGGTTATGCATTTGCATATTTACTAATGATATGTATGTATTTAAACAGTTCTCTGCAACAATGAGGTGAATTTCTTAGAAGAAATGTTAGGTTCTCATGAAATTTCTTTCTCTGAATGAAAATTCTTCAGTAGTGACTAACATTAAAAGATTCCTTTTTAAAATTCATCCAAAGAAGACTGCTATGATTTCACAATTCTGGGTATCATTATTGACCTGTTATCCATCATTCTGACTCTAACCTCAAATCTATAGCCAACTTCCTCCTGGTTATAACATGATCTTTTTCTCTTTTGAGAAAGGAGCTCCTAAGGGGTTCTCAGAATGCCTGGGCTTCACCAGTGATTCTCAGTCAACCA
This sequence comes from Sorex araneus, assembly GCF_027595985.1. Classification (NCBI taxonomy): domain Eukaryota; kingdom Metazoa; phylum Chordata; class Mammalia; order Eulipotyphla; family Soricidae; genus Sorex; species Sorex araneus. Next base: position 185,923,180 of record NC_073313.1, read on the forward strand.
GTTCAAGGGTGTTGCAAGGCCTCCAGGGCTGAACTTAGTGATGGTTAGGTACCTGTACTGCCAGTCAATGAACCCTAGTCAGTCACATGTTAGGAGTGTGCCATAACTGCTGTATTATCTTCCAGCTCCCAAATATAATACTTTATTACTTTTTCTCTTAGTGCACTGGCAGTTTTCATTTACACTGTGTATAGAGTCAGTCCCAGTGTTCCTAACTAAAACCAAGCCAGATGTGCTAAGAATTATATTACCTATTATATGTAACAACTTGAATTACCAAAAGGCTCCAACCAAATTAATGGAAAATTAAAGCACAAGAGACTTAAGCTAGAAACTATTTAAACAGGCTTAAAAGGTTATCACAAGAAAGATACAGGATCTTTTTTTTTGAGTGATAAAATAAGAAGTTAAGCTGATTCGGGGAGAGAAAGCCTGCCTTTTGACCTATAGATTTATTCCTTAAATGAAATATCAGCTGTTTCACTATTTGAGGAATTAAAGATGAATGAATATATAAATATAAAAAGTGATGAATTGGCAAACTCTCAAGTATTATACTGCAGAAGCATTTTGTGGATTTGTAGAATTTAAAAAGAGTCTGAAATAGGGAAAGAGCTCCTGTTCATGGACAGTGCTGATGACATCAAATCCCCATAAGGCAGGCACTTGAACTAGTTGCTTTGATTTCAAGTTTGGTTCCTTAACTACATGATGAAAACAGTAACAAGATCCACAAAGAGCCATTACGTAGATGAATGAGATTTGTTTAATTTATAGAGCCCAACATACAATACAATTATTAAAGAATTTATAATGTTATGGCAGGGAAAATTGATAGGGAAGAAATGTCATGGTGATACTATATGTTGTAAAGTAATGGTTGTCAATTCATTTAACTTTCTCATTGTTTTGTTTTGGGGCCCACCCCCATGATGCTCAGGGGTTACTCTTGGTTCTGCACTCAGGACTTATTTCTGGTGGTGTTCTGGGAACCATATGGATTGCAGATTGGCTGCATGCAAGGTGAACACACCTCCCACTGTACTATCACTCTGGCCTCTCATTAAACTATTATGAAAGAAAATAAAACCATGCTTGTATGTTTGATACTTATAGAAATCTTTGATTATAGATAAAAATCAATGTTATTCCAACATACATATCATACTGTGATGAGGAAAAAAGGAGCAAGAAAGTTAAGTGAATAACTTAGGGTGTCTAAGCCCTCCCAACATATCGGACTATGATGGAATAAAAAGGAACTAGAAGACTAAACAATTGACTTCGGATGTCTAACCCTTCACTGACAGACTTCCAGCTTCTAGAGGGGACAGTGGACCTAAAATCAGATCTATATGTTCCCCTTGAATTTCAAGTAACTTGCATATATTTGCATATATTATTCTTGTACTCTTCAGTTAACCAATTCCTTGCCAAAGATATTTGAGAGGTGGAATAGAAAATAATCTCTACAATCAACAGATTGGTGGTTTTATATGGTGATTTTTTTTGTCCTTTTGGTTTATTTATAATACTACCTGGAATGCTGTCCAACAAAGTAGGCATTAGAAATATTTGTTGGGTAACTAATAAACAGATTTGTTTCTTTCTTTAGTTGTTTAATATACTATGGAAAGATAAGTAGCCTACACAGTGATCTTTAGGCAATTCTCAAATGCAAGGGATAGGGGTCTATTATTATTCATAAGCATCACAAGCAATAAATACTTATAGATAGCTTGTTCTCAAATGTAATTTTTTTAGATAAATTCTTTGATGTATTTGTCGAAGTGTAACAAGTCTCACAATGGAGATGTTATTGGTGTCCGCTCTAGCAAATCAATGAACGGGAGGACCGTGATAGTGATTTGTAGAAGCTGTAGATTTTGGGCTCCACATACCATGATTGACATGGTTCTAAAGGTTGTATTTGTATTGATGTAAACATATGTAGGTTACACACTGAGATACTTGAGTTAGATTCTAATTGAACATGTGTGAGTGTGTATGTGTGTCTGTGTGTCTGTGTGCGCCAGCGACTCTACTTTAAAAAGGAAAAAAAAAACATGCCAAGTAAGAAAAAAATAAGATTCAAATGTATCCTTTTCTACTTAGTGAATTGGTAAACTTTTTTACTTCTATTAATAATAAACTTTCTCTTTATGTGTCTTCATAAGGAAAGGTCAGGACTGGCTAAAATCATAACTTCCCATTAGAGCTGAATCCCCTTCTTTCCTTCCCTGACTCTCAACTGTATCCTACCTCTCCCTTAATGAGCTCTTGAAAAGACTGAGAAAGAAAAACAAGCTTCATCAATTTCACTAATGACTTTTTCAAAAAGCTGGCTTTTTCTAGGTTTTTATTTTTAGATTTTTTTCAAGCAGTGTTCTTATTAGAGCATCATCAAATGTCCCATGAGAAATATGGGTGTTTTCATTAAGCAAATAGGCAATTGCTTCAAGGACAGTGTCAAATGTCATTAAAAGAGCTTTTATTAAAAGGAAAAAAAGTTATGGATAAGTAAATAGAGTATCATTATGAGCTAAAGGTTTGCAATAAGATACCCAAATGAGACAGACTTATGCTTGAATCATGGCACTTAGCTTCCTGCCCTTGTGTAGAGCCCTTAGTAATTCTGAGATCACAATTGTCTCTTTGGCAATTTTGTCACTATTATTTTTTTATTTTAGTTGCAACTTACTATGAGTTTTATTTTGTATAGCCATAGTATTTGTCCTTAAGTATTAGGGAGGCTGGAGCTATAGCACAGTGGGTAGGGCGTTTGTCTTGCACGAGCCGACCCGGGTCGATTCCTCCGGCTCTCTGAGCCCTGCAAGCTACCAAGAGTATCCCGCCCACACGCCAGAGCCTGGCAACCTACCCATGGCATATTGGATATGCCAAAAACAGTAACAAAAAGTCTCGTAATGGAGATGTTACTGTGCCCGCTCAAGCAAATTGATGAGCAACGGGATGACAGTGATACAGTGATATTAGGAAGCCATTCAGTAACCACTGAGTTTCCTTACTACACTGATAGTTGACAGCATCAAGCCTTTCATTTTTTTTTTCTTCTCGGAGTCTCTTAAGTAGAACTTCCTTTCTTGTTCTTCCTCTCTGACTTTACGTAATAAACTATTGTTTTCTCAATGTTACTTGTATAAATTAGTCTACTAACAAAATGCCGGGAACTATGCAATTTACACAGAAAGACATTATTTTTCAGAATTATAGAGTATAAAAGTCCAAGATCAAATTGACAGACAATTTAGAGCTATCTACTTCATGTATGTTCATGTGGTGTTTGGGTTTTTTAAGGGCATGCAGGTAGAGTAACAGGGAGGAAGGAGAGAGGTGTGCATGATATGTATGTGGGTATAAAAGAGATAGAGATCCCTCTCTTCCTTTTTTTTCCCCTATTTTTGAACCACACTGAGTTTACACCTGGGTCTTCACTAAGAGATTTCTTGTGAAGGGGCTCAGGGGACCAGACAGGGATCAAAGTCATGCCAGCTGCAGTTGTGCATGCAAGGCACAACTATATATAGCCTCATATAACCTAGCTTATAGATTACATTGCTCATGTTCTGCAGTTTTCTAACATTTGTACAGAAAATAGCCATTTGTAAAATTCAATTAACAGTTACATGTTAACCCATTCAATACAACTATGTTAATAATCTATTATACAATAGACAATATAGTGATATCTGGATTGCCCTAGTTAATAAGTCATGATCTCTACTCTGATGAAACACAATTGGTTGAGATGAGCATTTCTGAAAACAGAGGCCATCGATTTTTTCTAATGTGATGGTTGAAAATGGATCATAATACTGTGCTGTACAATGAAGGAGACTCTCATTTATAAATGCAAATGAAGATGATAGGATGTCAGCATGCAATTTGTAGGGTCCAATCAGGTCTAGAAACCTGGTTGGAAATGAGTCATAATGTAAACCAGAAATTTTTAGCAAACTCATTATAGAAGACTTTATACCTGGCCCTTGCAAACCTGCAGCATATTTTAAAAATGAAATGCACCTCTTGATATAAAAATATCAGGTTGCAGATATATGAGATTAGCACCAGAATGATTGTATGTTTCAGTAAGAATTTCGCATTGCATTGCCAATCCTCTTTCATCACTAGACCATTGAATGAATAGAATCCAGGGCTCTGAATGGGTTGGAAATTACAGTGTATACATTTGTATCATTACAAAAATAACATTTTTTATTCTTTCTTATTTAGCCCAGTGACATCACAGATATTTTAAGAATCACTCAAGTTTGCGTATTTAATTTATAACAAATATAGTGTATGACATAACTGCTTTCAATTATTATGTGATTTATTGCTGGTTAGAATAAACCACTAAGTTAATTTTGCTAACTGGATCTTTAAATATATTTGTTATATGAGAGATTTATTTTATGGGTTCTTTCATGTCATAATAGAAACTTGATCAAGATGTAGTCCCTAGTTTTAATGCCATGAAATTCATTATAGATTTCCTCCAATCTTGATACTATACTGGCAAATTAAGTGAAAAAAATATGAGTTAACAGAAAAATCAAGTTTTAGTAATTTCATTTCTGCTTAGAAACTCAATATTAATAGAACCTAAAGCTTATGTCTTTTCATACTTTTCTTCATTTTAATATACTTTCTGTTACCTCTTGAGTTAAATAAGTAAGCACATTATTATGAATTTTTTTCTTCATATCCCTTAAAGTCTTGGCATTTGTCACATATTTAAACTTATATTGTCTGGATCATTCAATTAATGATCTTGCAACTTTTTTAATTTACTACATGTACCCCATGTAAACTAACACAAGAGAATGGTTTGGATTCTAAAAATGATAAAGGGTAAACAGAGGACATCTGTGAGAGAATGTTGTACCTCAATTTAAAATCCAGATCACCCCTGCTATGCACTCAATTGTTAATTATTTGCCTGGTACACCTTAATTGTCCTTGCAGATGAAATTAGTAGTTTAATTAAGTTTGTCATCTTTAGTAACAGTGCTAAATAACTTACTCAAATTACATTCTTTAATAAACAAAAATAATAAAAGGACTATATTATATTTTTGCCCTTCAATGTACTTTTTGATATTTTAAAAAATGCTTAAGATCTTTTAAAAAATACCATGGATGGATGACTTGCTATAAAAGAGAAGTTGCTATATATTTTCCAAGTAAACTGAATTCACAAGGAATAATGGGATAATGATGCCTTGTTTTCTCAAGCTTTCAAATGTTCAGGCAGAGGCTAGCAACATGGAGTTGCCTGCTACTACATCTGAATTACTTAATTCAGAAGGGAGAATTTCTGTCTGCACTCTATTCCCAATTTACATGTTTCACAAACTACTTTCCAGTCTTAAGGGTAAAGAAGAGCAAGTGCTTTATCAAAGCCCTTAAGAATAGTCATTTCTTGTCAATTTGTAGTGACTAGTTTGGATCTCTATAGTGAGCCTGAAAAATCATATATTGTCTTAGGAAGGAAACAAAAACACTGTTGATTCATGATTTTAGCTGAGGATGCATGTGGAGGCATAATTGACTGAAGTATTTTCATATGGCAATGAAATTAGGAAACTTCATTTATTTTTTTTAATTTTAAAAATGTATTTATTTATTTTTAAAGTTGTTCATGATTTATAACATTCAACATTCCAGCACCAATTCAACTACCATTGCACCTTCCCACTACCATTATTGCCAATTTTCCCAACCACCCCAAAGCTGTCCCTACAGCAGGACCTAGATTATTTATTGTACATTGCTTTTTATAACTCACTAAAACGTATCCAGGAATATTTAGAAAAAACTGTGTGAATTTTGTTGTGTCTCACCATGGAGCCATTAAGCCATTGTAGGAGAGATTGCTAACATGTTGTTATAGGTTAAGGCAAATGTGTTTATATTTTCTCAGTCAAGATTGATTTCCTACTATCCCAGCCAATCTGGCATGTTACTCCTAGTTTATCAGTGGTGTAGAGTTTGAGGTGTTGCTTCATTAAGTCCAGAATTTCTAACAAGGTGTAACAGCTGGATTTAAATTTTTAACTAGATGATGACTTTAGATGCTCCAGAGGACAGAACCTGGCATGGTTTGGAAGCATCTCTAAAAATTGTTGATATCTTTCAAGATTTATTTATGAGTCTCTGGATCATGGCTGGTTAAAGAGCTTCTTTGACACCAGACACAGTTCAGGGGCATGACTTCCAGGCTTCTGGGAAAGCAGGGGAATGAGGGAAGAGAGCCCATCCCTGACTGTGTGTGGGCCTTGAGATTTCAGTCACAAAAACCGTGTGCTAGAGTTTTTCAACGAATTAATTTCTGTATGAGGTTGGGTGTGAGCATGGCAGTGATTGTGGGGTATGGAGGTTTTCCACTACCAGGGCTTTGTTTGGATGGATGGTGGGCTAACTCACCCCCTTCCAGTATGCCCCCAGAGAACTCAGCCTGGTGTAGGGTCTACTATCATTTCCTCAACTTGTTGATCTCTTTTAAGATTTAATTATGAGTCTCTGGACCATGACCAGGTTAATGAGCCCCTGGCACTAGAGGCAGTTCATGGGCATGACTGCCAGGCTTCTGGCAGCCTTTGCTTAATCTTATTTAGTTTCTCCCAGGCTGACCACAGGTTTCCTATCTTGATTTTTTAATTAGTAGTTTTCATGACTTTTCTATGAGTAATACATGTTCATTATATAAATGTGTTATATAAGGGAGAAAATAAAACTTTTATAGTCATGTTATTTCTGCTGTTATAAAGATAGTTACATATATATTTACTTGACTTCTATTTATTTATCCTTAAATCTATCCATCCATCCATCCATCCATGCTTTACCCATCTGTTTTCCCATCCAATCACATACGCATTCATGTATATCCTGAATTAGGAGTGTATTGAAGGTCAGGAGAGGTAAATAAAATTATCAGATTTTATCTCCTGTACTGAAATAATCCTCCAACCTCTTTAGGGAGTAACCCCAAAATGCCTCCAGGTGTGCCCCTCAAAAGACAATAGAACAGAGTAGATTTAAAATAGCTTCTTTCATTCTATGTGTTTACCAATATTGCATACATATCCATAACTTATTTTAAAATACATACAAGTAATTTTTTAGATTTGCAGAGATAATACAGTATGCAGGGGCCTTGCTCTGTGTATTACCTATACTGGTTTCATTCCCAGCATTGCCTATGGTACCACAAGTACCACTAGAAGTGAACCCTGAGTGCATAGCCAGGAATAAGTTCAGGGAAGATTCAGGTGGGCTACTACCCTAAAAATAAGTTTTCATGTCTAGCAATTTTACATACAATAACTAAATAACAAAACCGTAAGGGAAAGTATCACAATGTGTATAAGATAGATAGAAATAGAAATACTTTACATAATGCCTATAACAATCCAGTAAACTATCATTTCATTGGGTTGGCTGATATGGATTCTGCTTTGTTTGTACTATAAGCCAATGAAAAGGAAACCTCATCATGTAGTTTGTATAATTTTGAGATTGAACTAGAGCTCAGAGACCTCTGAGCTTATGGTTTTCAAAATTAAAGGGCTTTAAAAAGTTCCTTAATGCATTGACTTGGACAACAGAGCTTCGCATTCTATTGTCAGAACTGTTCTATTTCTGTTTTACAAATATTATTGTTTCACAAAATGGTCTTTTTAAATGCATGTGCTTGAACACGTGTAATTTGTATCTGTAAAGTTTCCAACAGCTTGAAATGTTCTTTGAAAACTGTTGTTGATCTTGAACAACTTTTATTCAAGGTGGTTGGCGCTTCTCTAGCACATCTTTCTGAGAGCTGCTTAGACACTACTTATTCTCTCTCTCTGTACATTCTTAGTTTGAAAAAAAACACAACTCTCTCCAAGATGGAGACAGAATGATTCTAAAAAAATATAACAGCCTGAAGTATAAAAGTACACATCACAAGAGGAGATGTAGGCAGCATGTGTGACTCTTCCCCTATCCACTTAGTTTAGAGAGTTTTCCTAAATTTCTTCTACAGTCCATTGTTTGGTTAGTTGTGAAGGGGAAGAATTGAAGCAAATGATGGTCTTCTATTAATAATTTTTTGATTTTTGGGCCATGCATGGTGATGCTTAGGGATTACTCCTGGCTCTGAACTCAAGAATTATTTCTGATGTTGTATCTGAGATACCATGACATACTCGGGATCAGACCGAACCCTGATTGGCCATGTGCAAGGCGTGCATCCTACTAGCTGTACCGTTGCTCTGGTCCCTGTGTACATATTGCTCCTGCTTAAACTAGCTAGACTTGTTTTCTCCAGAGGAATCTCTGGACCCTGGGGATTTTGTTAGCAGGATAAAATGTGCAGATTTCTCAGAAGCAATGAAAAGAAAAATCTTTCTCCTCCCAATAGACCCCACTGCAACGAGTCTTGGTAGACAGAGACTTCCCTGCAACACGTGAATAGCAGTGGTAATGGCAAACACAAATGTTTCTAAGTCAGTTGCTGAACCACTAAGGTGCAGGGTGGGGCTGCTGACATTGAGAAGCAGACTACAAATAAAAGTGTCTTCCTCTGCTATTGTCAGGGAATAAAGAACATTTTCACCTGCTGCTCTGGATCTTATTAGTTGAGCAATCAAATTAACATTAGGCAAATAAGTACGGGAAAAACTAATTACATTAACTAATGTATATGGGGAGTATTCTTAGATTTATTTCAATCTCAATGGATGAGATGAAATAGAAGTAGATATTCTAAATTAAGGAATAGGGTAAGGACATGAAACTTTAAGGAGAAAAGAGATTCACATATTAAGAAAACAGTGGCTCATGTTGTAACATATGACAAAATCAGATTTTGCATAATTATTTGTTCTGTCATATAAATGTCTTGAATGCAGAGCTATGTCTGTTAATTACTAATTCTTGCTATTATTCCAAATTTTATTATTTTAGATTGTTAAATTAGTGGTAAAATGTTATTCTGAGCCAGCAAACCGTCAAGTTACCTCAGCTTAAATTAATTCTCATGCTAAAGTCCTGAATATCTAGGAGAGATCAAGCCTTTATTATCAAAACGTCTGATATTATTATTTGAAAGTTACCTAAAACTTACCTAAGCCTCAAATAATGCTAAGCTAGAAATCACTATTAAAATATTCCTGCAATTCAAATTTAAACTATATTATACTACCCATTTTTATAAAGCCCAGTGCTAAAAGTATGACTTATTTAATCAGTAATTCCTCAAAATTTAGATGAATCTGTCATATATTCCAGGTAGAGTGCATAGACTTGTGATCAGGTTATAATGAGATAATTATATTACTTTATGCTCCACAGTCAGGCTTTATCATTTTTAAAGAATGTCTAAAATTCTATTAAGTTTAATTGTTGCAGCTATTAATAAACCAAAGGAAAGGTTTGAAAAACAGCTATTAGAGCTTTACTTTAGAAATTCAAATTATGCCTGTGAACAGGAAGAAAAATTTTTATGAAATCCTGGAAAGGAATGTTTCTATAGTAGTTCAAGTTATTCTAGTAATGTTAACAATTGTCCATAAACCATGAGATTTTTAACCCAGAAAACTAAAAGTCTCCTTCAGGCAGGCAGAAATTTTAGTGCATGAGAGGAAGTTTCCTCTTTCTCCTCTGAGACTCTTCAAGCAACTACATTAACAACAGACAGATTAGTTAGAGAACAAATCTAAGAGTCTATGAAAGGAGAAGCGACATGAGTATATTTTCTACAGTAAGTGGATGAAAACAAGAGTCTTCATACTTAATCAAGAGTGGGCTAGGGACTTAGGACTTGAGGAAAGAGAAGTGGACTTAATACAAATCTGATCTTTTCCTGACAAAATTTTCTGATAGAAAGATTTTTTCCAGATAGTCTTAAATCTTCCCCTATCAACCAGGAATTTTGCCCCATGGCTTGGAAACAGGCTTCACATGCTGGAGAAAAAGACAGCTCAGATAGAGAAGGGAACAGCAAGTAAAGGATGTTGGGAGGACCTGTTCGGGTTGAATGATGTGTGCCAACAGTAGACTATAGACCAAACGTAATGGCCACTCAATACCTCTATTGCAAACCACAACACCCAAAAGGAGAGAGGGAGCAAAAGGGAATATCCCGCCAAAGACTTGGGGTGAGGTGGAGGGGAATGCTGGGACCATTGGTGGTGAAAAATGGCCACTTTTCGATCATTGTATGACTGAAAAGCAAGCACAAAAGTTTGTAAGCCTGTAACTGTACCTCACTGTCATTCACTAATAAAAAAATTAAAATTTAAAAAAAATGAAAACAAAACCTTTCCCTATCAGTTTTTATTTTCATTTTCTAAGAAACTAGTAATAATTTCTGTTGAAATATTAAGGAACTTGACTGCCTTTAGCATTAAATAATCTTCATGCCAAGGTGGCATATCTTGGTAAACTTATCCTGTATATTTTTGGAGAGACCAATTCTTCAGCCCTCTCTCATTGACTACTTCCAAACAATCACTCTGATCTCTTAAACATGTTTGCTTTCTTCTAGGCTTGTTGCTACTGCTGTAATTAGACTCATCTTACCCTAATATCCAAATAAACTCTTCAGGAAACTTCCCAATATCCTCCTAATCTGCACAGAATTGGTCACTCACACCCTGACCTCCTCATGACACTTTTGACATATTTTCCCTTCTTGTCTTTTTCCCCCTACTGGAATTTGGGCAGCAGGTCACTTAAGAGTGAAACTAGTGCTACATTTATATTCTTATCCTTCACTCAGTAAAGGATCAGCTAGGACTTGTTGAATCAATGACAAAACACCTATACATGTTGCCCTGATATTTTTTTCCTTTGTATCTGTTAGTAGTTTTTCATGTTAATTAACATGTTCATTGATGGATAAGCCCAGATGGAAAATCTGGGCTCTTGGGATTTTCAGTTTATTAATAAGGCAAAAGGCAAAACTGTGTACAAACAATTAACTTTCATTGCAATTAAGAAAATGAGAACATGAAAAGATTTCAGAAAGTTTATGTGAAATGTGTCAAAGATTTTAAGTCATTATTTTTCTTTTGGCTACTTGAAAAAAAAAGGTAAACATGAACCTAGATTTACTTCAGAATCTGTACATGAGCTCATGTTTTAGTTTAGACTAACATATATCTGACACATTAATTTGTTGCATTGACTAGTGTTTGTTGACTTTACTTCCTAATTAATAGCACATATTAGTAATATATGTACATAATACAACATATGCATGTGTATTGACTTACCTCCTCTCATATTGCTTTTCCTTCCCATCTTTATTATCTAGATAAGAAATTTTACATGTTACATCTGTAAATCTCTGAATCAGGTCAGAGATTTGCTGACCTGATATAACATTATGGAGGATAGCTTTTTGCATTATATGATGTTTAGGAGAATCATTGTCCTCTTCACAAGTCACAGGTTTTGTCAATCTGAAAGGTATCCAGATATTTTAAGCAGTTCCACAGCAGGGAAGAGATTATTCTCCAATAAAAGGCAGTTCTCTAAGTTATCTTAATACTAAATTATCATAATACTAAATTATCCAAATACTAGGGATCAGTTAGGGATCTTTTCTTAACTAACCACCCAATTTTAATTTTTTTATTTTTCATTTTTATCTCTTTGCTTTTTGGGTCGCACCTGGTGATGAACAGGGATTACTCCTGGTTTTGCACTCAGGAATTTCTCCTGGTGGTGCTCAGCAGACCATATGTGATGCTGAGAATCGAACCCAGGTCGGCCGCATGCCAGGCAAATGCCCTTCCCACTATGCTATCTCTCCAGCCCCACCATCCAATTTTTTTTTTGCTTTTTGGGTCACACCTGGCGATGCACAGGGGTTACTCCTGGCTCTGCACTCAGGAATTACCCCTGGCTGTGCTCAGGGGACCATATGGGATGCTGGGATTCGAACCCGGGTTGGCCACATGCAAGGCAAATGCCCTACCCGCTGTGCTATCGCTCCAACCCCCCACCATCCAATTTTTAAAATCATTATAATGCATACATTAGATCTTTAACTACTCTTTGTTATATAAATTGTGATATCATATCACCTTCTCTATTTTACCTAAGTCAATAGATAATATAGAAACTTGCTCTTTTAAAGTAACCACATACTCTTCTTCTATGTAATAAGAAGATGCAGGGGTCTTTTAAGTTATTTTCTTCTTGTGTGTATTCAATTTCTTTCTATTTAGGTTCAACTTAAAATTCTGCAACTTTTACACGCATGTGGTCTCTTTCATTTCTACTATTTGCCTCCCTGTAAAGAGATCTCTACTTATTCTTTTTGAATTGGTTTGTTTAACATGAATGGTTGTTGAGAGAATGATCTTCCAAAAAGTGTTTTGAGACAATCCAAATTTTCTCTTATGTGTTGAAGAGGTTCCAAGCTTCTCCACACTTGCACACCAATCGTGATACTGATCAGCATCTCTTGTCAGGCTCAACTGTTTTCCATCTAATCTGTCTAAACTGTGTCTCATTTCATTGTCATGGTAATTTGCATTTCCCTGACTAGCACTGCTATAGAACAGCTCGTTTAATGGAGTCTCTAACCGGAATAGCGTGACATGAAACACCTGCAGGGCCCACATCACTACCTCATTGACCATTTTTAATTTCTGGAGCAGCTGCTTGGGTACTTCAGTGCAATCACAGATTCACCTCACCTTATCTGCATTAAGATGACAGTTTATGCTCTAAGGCTTCAGTCACTTCATCAACTTTATTTTTAAAAAGGAATAAATATTTGAATATTTTGCTCAGAAGTGTTAAGAGAATTAATGCTTCTATTATTGATATTTGAATTTTTCTAGTATTTCCTTTTGGGCTTTGATGTGTGTGTATGTATGTGTGTGTGTTTACACTTTCCCAACAGGAATTGGAGGCATGGTCAGTGAAGAACTATGCATTTATGATGCGATCTTAGAAGTTTTCACAGTTAGGAATGTGCCACAAAGGGAACCAGATCAATTGTGAAATGAATGGCTGCTGGTTTTCATTTAAGGGAAGATTTTCATTTAAGAATGCTCTGTGACGGAGATTGAAATCGCTACATTCTGGCCCCCAGATGAGCAGTCATTCTGGAGCTCTTAAGGAGTATTTAAGCAGCCACAGCAACAGAGCTCCAAAGCAGCTGGAAAGGGAATTCGGAATCAGTGCTTAAAATGCAGGAAAGAATTAGAACGTTGTCTGCCTTCTACATTTATCAACTAACAGACTCTGTGAAAGGAAATTAATTCTAATTTTATTTTTTCTTTGAAATATGCTTTACTGTTGCTGTAAAAGTGGATATCCTTATTGTTAGATCAAATATTTATTTATTAATTTTCCTCTTACACATTATATAAACACTGTAGTTTCCGAAGTTGTTTATGATGCTTTGTCACAGACATACAATACACCAATACTAATCCTGCCACTATGTAGCATCTTCCCTCTACCATCATTGCTCCAATTTTCCCAGCCACCTCTTAAACCTGCTCCCTTAGCAGGCCCTCAATTTGTTTTATATTGATTCTTATAATTTGCTAAAAGAATGATCAAAAATGTTTCCTCAGAAGAAAGTTATGGAAGATCATGACTTTCACAATAGAGCTATTAAACTCTTGCATAAAAGATTAGTAAAATGTTGTTCCAGAGTAAGCCTTCTGTGTTGATATTTTGATAATCAAGATCGGATGCCTTCTACATTGCATCCTATCCAATGTGATGTGCTACTTCTGGTTTAACAGTGTTGTAGATTTTGAGGTGTTTCTCTAGAAGGTCCTGAATTTTCAATGTGGTGTTATAGCTGGAGTTAAATTTTTAACTGAATGGCCTTTGGGGGCATGTGCGTGACTTCCAGGGATTCTGGAATTACAAGGAGATGGGGGAAGGTAGCCCATCCCTGACTCCATAAAAGCCTGGAGATTTCAGTCACAAAACATACATACCTGAGTTTTTCAACAGATTAATTTCTGGATGAGGCTCATCCCATCCAGTTTAATCCAGCCTAGGACATGAAGGTGCTTGTGGAGTGTGAGTGTTTTTGCTGCTGGGACCCTGCTTGGGCCAATGCTGGACTCATCCACCCTCCTCCAGGACACCCTGGGTGACTCAGTTGCAGTTTTCAGTATAAGTTTCAATGTATTCTGAATACTTTACATTTTTAAAAAAAACAAGTGGGGTAAACATTGTGGCAGATATATTTGGAGCTTATTGAATCTGAAGTTCTAAATTTGTCTAGACATTTTACATTGTTTTGTATAAGCTGTTTTTCTATTAGCTTGTTTTTAAGTAATGCTTTGAAGACAACAAAATATCTTTGATGGATGACAGACTCAAAACTTAACAGAGCCAGGTATACAGCACATGTTAATGATTGACTTCATTCTAGCTTCTGACAGAGCTAAAGATAAAGGCAGTCTGTGAGTAGCTATTATTAGTCTGCTATTTGATTGAAAGTTTACTATCTGTAGTGAATCAGATTAACCTCACATATTTCTCCAGGCCAAATATCAGCTAAGGCAGTAGTTAACAGACACATAAAGATAATACAGTACGTAAGGTATGTACCTTATATGTGATGCACTAGATTCGATCCCTTACACAGAATATGATTCCTCCAGCCCCAGATCTTGAGAACAGAACCAGGAGTAAGCCCAGAAAACTACATGGCATGTCCACAAAATTGAAGGAGAAGGAGGGAGAGAGTCAGCTAATACAAAGGAGAAAAGGGTCAAATGAGTAATAAAACTATTTTATTGGGTTTTATAACATGTAACATGACAAAGTTAACACTAATTCTACTAAAACTAATTTTAAGATAAATGTATGTATAAGATATTTATTTAATATTCCTGTTTTGACCTTGTTTGGAAAGTCTCAGCTAAACGTGTTTAATCGATCGATCTGGCACTTTGTTACTTGATTTGTTATTCTTGCCAGGTAGTTAGACTTTCCTGTGCATAACATATTCATGGAGAAGAACCACAGAAGATAAAGGTTTCATTCCCTCTTGAATCACAAAACTTTGTCTGAAATTATTGCACTTAAATCACGTCTTTACAGTCTCTTTTAGAAATTCTCATCTCACAAAATTATATCAACTGTACGTGTAATATGTGATTACTACATAGACACTGTGGTGTGTAACTAAAAGAAATGGTACCTTATGATATACTATGTTAGTTTTATGAAAGAGATAAATATTTCAAAAAAATTATATCATATAATGAGCCATTATAGAATTTAATACATGAGACATACAAGAAAAAGTTGCCATAGATATCCAGTGGGTCATAAACATTCCGGGGGGCACTTGACAAAAATACTGAAGTTTTTGTACAAGTCACAAATTTATTTAAAAATATCCAGCTCTTAATTCTTAACATTTCTATGGCCTGACTTATCCTAACACTATAAAAAATTATCAGAATTTTATACTCAGTCAGTATTTGATCATATATATGTATATATAGTTTGTGTATATGTATATATATATATATTTTATAAAGTGTTATATAGCTAAAACCTACTTGGAATATCTCCTGCTCTCTATTCTTTTTTCTTTCACATGATCATTGAAATTTTTGCATGCATCTAGCCAAAAAAAAACATACTTTTCTTTCTAGTTTGACTTTAAATATGAGCAATTGCAGGTAGAATTGCAGTGATCCAGTGATACAATGAGATAATACTTTCCTACATATTTGCAAGTACTGACAAGTATTGTCTAATCCTGAAACCCTTCTAAGGAGGTATGGATTATCAGGCCTGGTTTAATTAGTGTTTTGCTATTATTAAAGGTTAAGTAGAATTTGTGCTATATTTAGGCACAATTGATGCCTCATATTTACCAATTTGACACATGGGAAACACCATGTATAAACCGTCTTCTTACATAGCTGAAATACCAATCTCTGGTTCCTTTGACATTTCTTATTCCCATTTCCTAGTTTGTTTGACAGTAGGTGTGATAAATGAGTTAAGTCTAATAATGATGGTAGGAAGTGAACAGATCTGTAAGTCTAATAATGATGGTAGGGAGTGAACAGATATGTGGCAAATGAAAGGCATCACCTGGAAAGAATGTTTGAAGTACTGATGCTTAACACTGGGCCCATGAAACTTGTGACTATGGTTATAAACTGCTGAGCCAACTGAGATATGCGGTGAATGTGAGGAACAAATTGTGTATTAGGCATTTCCTCTTAGAAGTTTATGGTCAAATGAGTGAGCCACTCCTGACAGTTATTGAATAGTGTGCTATGTGTTAAGGAAGAGATATTTTCAAATGATATTACTGCCCAGGAGTAGGAGCGCAACAAAGGGTATGAAAGAGACCACGAAGAAATGTGGGAAATTGTCTTTTAATACTGGAAAGGGGTAAATTTTTAAGATGTTTCCATTAACCTCAATGTTCTGTTCTGTGATATTAAAGTCAGCTGAAAAGATCTTACAAAAAACCTTTGTGTTGGAAATGACATATCCTTTTACAGTTTATGAAATACTGATTCATTCAAGGTCTGAGTAGTATAGCTTGAAATGAAAGAAAAGAAAGAACAATTTACTCAGCAGTAGAATTCCCAGAAATAATAAATGGAACCAATAATATGACTGCTAGTTATGGGGGGAAAAAGAAGCCATCTCAGTCACATCACTGTCACTGTCACTGTCATCTGGTTGCTCATCGATTTGCTCAAGCAGACACCAAGAACATCTCTATGTGAGCCTTGTTGTTACTGTTCTTGGCATGAAGAATCCGCCATGGGTAGCTTTCCAGGCTCTACCCTGTGGGCTAGATCCTCTTGGTAGCTTGCCAGGCTCTCTGAGAGGGGTGGAGGAATCAAACCCAGGTCAGCCGTGTGAAAGGCAAACACCCTTCCCCCTGTGCTATAGCTCCAGCCCACCATCTCAATCACATGGTAGAATCTGTTGAAAATAATCTTATTGATAATTTACCTGTGATATAATGTATTACCTTGATGGTTCTTTTTATCTATACTGAAACATGTTAAAGAGTGTTTGATCTGAAGTGAAAAACTATGGTATCCAAATCTGACACTGATTAACATATTCAAGAAATCAATCAAGTTTCTTCTACCTAAACCTCCATTCTCTGCTCTAAAAAGATCCAGTAAGGAAAACTTATTTTTGACTGCCTTCCAAAAAGATTTCTCAATATCTATTTACATATTGAAAATGTACGGATGGGGGAATCATAACTAGAAATATGTCCGCCTCAACAAAATAAATTTAGAGAAATCAAAAATTTTGTGACTATAAACTTGCATTGAGAAAGTGAACCATATTGATTGGGCCCATTACTCCTTAATCCCTCCTAAGAGAAAAGGGGCAGTCAGAATTTTTACAGGAAGAGGGTGTAAGCATGACCCACACCAACGAGAATCTTAAGATGCAAGCATTTTACACTGGCTGCAATAGAAAACATGAAATGAGTTGAAGGGGAAAAGTGGAAGTGATCCATAAATACATTAAGTTCAGACACAGGAAGAGAAATGATATGCATATCTATATAATATGTATGTACATTTATATAAAAATATTTATATATATATTAGAAGTCTCATGAAGAATTTATCTCCAAAGAGGGCTGGGAATTAAAATTTCTGATAAACTCTGTGCATGCCCTATAGAAAAAAATATATATACATATATAAATACATATATATATTAACACCCTACTTGAACTTATTTTATAATTATGACGATTCCTGAACTGTTTTTAAAAAACACTGAACTTGCATGTCAGTCCAAAATATTCACATGTATTTTGTGTATGGTGTACACAAGTGATAGTTGTAGACATAAAGTCCTAAAGCTCTGTGTGTGTTCTGTGTGTGTTTTCAAATGTGGCTGTAAATATGTAAATAAGACATTGTCAATCAATGGGAAGTATACTATACTTGAAAAGAAGTTAATTAAGATACTTTTTAATAAACCCAGGATATGCAACAGAATCCTTTAAACCTCTGTTCTAAAATGTGTTATTATTATTACATTTTTTGTTTGTTTATTTTGGGGCTACACTCAGAAGTGCTCAGGGACTTACTCATGACTCCTTGCTCAGAGATCAGTTCTGGCAGGCTCTGGGAACCATATGGTTGGCCAGGATTCAAACCTGGGTGAGGGTTTGATTGCAAGGCAAGCACCTTACCTACTGCATATTGCTTCAGATCCTAAAATATATTATATATATATATATATATGAACTAGTGCATATGACTTAAACTTTTTTTCTCAAATTTCTAATGATTCAGTAAATGTTTACCAAAAATCTTGGGCCAGAGCAATATGACAACTTCTAGACTTCTTGCCTTAAACAATATGGACCTGGATTCAATTGAATATTGTCCCCCTCACCCTCCCAGAAGTGACCCCTGAGTGAGGAGCCAGGAGTAATCTCTGAGCACCACCAGGTGTGGCCCAAAATAAACAAAAAAAAAAATAACTTATTTCATGAGCTTATTGTGTGAACGTTGTTTCATGTTTCCAAAAAATAATAATTTAAATATGGGAGACTAAGATTGAGCTCAATCTCAAAGGGAAAAAACATAAAAAGAAGTATTACAAATATCAGAGTAATAGGAAGAATAAGTGATTTCGTTTTCCCATTCATAATTTAAGCTTCTATAATACACACTGTAATTTGAAGTACAGATATTGCAAGGATAGTTTAATAATGTAAAGGTTAGAGTTCCTTTCTTTTCATAATTCTCATTGGGTTTATAATCATTATTGTCCTTTTGCATTACTGCCCTTTTACTGAAAGTAAGTCTACAGAAAAGCAAATAGCTCTCTTTAGAGAGAGAAATTTAAGATCAAGTCACTTGGGACAACAATATTTTTTACAGGAGAGTTTTAATTACTGGAGCTAATCTTTCTATATCAAAAATACAAAACAAAGCCCTCTACATATATTTAAAAGAGCAAATATTTAATGTAGGTCAAGTGGAATGGGTGTGAATTGATATTATGAACATGACAAAGGATATGGGTATGAACTGTGTTCACACATCACAAACAAGATGGGAAAAGTTGCTAGGGGTCAGTAAGCCATATCTGTCTTGGACATGGAGTGCATGTGGAGATAGACTTAAAGGAGAGTAAAAATCCTGTTGAATGTTTTATATTTATTCAATTTTAAATAATCTGAATGATTTTGAAAAGTAAAGTTTTACTTCTATTTTATTTGAATAAATTATTTATAATGCTGAAAATCATGCCAGAATTACTCAGAAAGCTATGGAATTTCCTTGCTGCTATCCTGACTAAGTAGTCAGAAATTTCTAGCACTTTTCCAATGACACATTTTAATAATAATTGACATTATTTAAATAGAACTGTGATTTGTTTAAAGTTGTAGATAAGGATTATTCCTGTAGAATAGTTTTAGATGAAAAGTATGGAGAGAAGAAACTGATACAGGAGTAATAAGTAATGGAATTATGTAATATATAATTGAGGTATATATAATTTATTCTGTGCAATATGTAATAAAGTTGTTTCTTAGAATGATGTCTAATTAATAATAGAAACTTGAGACAAATATTTTTAGTATTTATAGAAAAATATGTATTTGCAGGAAATATAAGTACATCTTTTTAATTTTTTAATTTATTATTTTTATGTAATGAATCACCATGCACTCAGGAATTACTCCTGGTGGTGCTCAGGGGACCATATGGGATGCTGGGAATTGAATTCGGGTTGGCCACATGCAAGGCAAACACCCTACCTGCTGTGCTATCACTCCAGCCCCGGAGAGGAAATAACTCTTCGCTATCTGGGTTGGCCGTGCAACACATCATAAGAAACTCTCTACCCATTTTCATAATTACCACACCATATTTGATGGGGTGCAGACAGTAGGCAACAAATCATAGAGGGAAACATATGCCTCTCAGAGAGTCCGGCAAGCTATACCGAGAGTATCCTGCCCACATGGCAGAGCCTGGCAAGCTACCTGTGTCGTATTCGACATGCCAAAAAACAGTAACATTAATGGGTGTCATTAATGTTACTGAAAGAGCCTCCAATACAGCAGTGTTGGGAAAGACGAGTAAGGAGAGGCTGCTAAAATCTCAGGGCTGGGACAAATGGAGATGTTACTGGCGCCCCCTCGAGTAAATTTATGAACAATGTGATGACAGTGATACAGTGATGGCAAAATTAATTAGTAGAAGATTATTGTGGGAAACAATCTAAAGTCTTTTTACTATAATAAAGCAAACACCATATTAAAACTATTAGAATTTGCATCTATTTTTCTTCTAAAGTTTGTCAGAAAATGTGTTTTCATCACCTTAATCATGTAATAGGTAGGCTCCTAATAAATATTCTATTATAATTGTTATTTTTAACTATTACTGTGTGAGTTAACTAAAACATTGTGGATACAAGGACAATAGAGCAAGTTCATTCTCTGTTACGCAGATATAAAAATCTATATTCATTAGCATAGAGGACAAATGCTAAAAAAATACACTCTCATAGAGATATTATAAGTTTAAATTAAAGAGGGGTATAAAATTTAACAAAAATGGAAAGAGATACATAAGCAAAGGTCAGCATTTGTAAGGAAAAATATATAGTGAAAGATTAATAATAAAGATAAGAGCTGGGCTGGAGAAGGAAGGCAGTGGGTAAGCCTTGCACGTGGGCACCCTACCTTCTGTCTCCAAGCCTCCCCAGGAGTGATGCCTGAGTGCTGAGTGAGGAGTAAACTATGAACCCATCAGCTGTGCTGCCCACCTAGCAAAACATAGCAAAACAAAACAAACAAAAAAGAAATCTGTAAGTGATATCTTTATATTTACATGGTAGTAACTGCAGCCAAAATTTATAGTCACCATCTTATTTAACCATAACAGTAAAATGAAGGCTGAAATGACTTAGATAAGACACAGCTAAATCTCTTTAGACACATATCATGTCCTTATTTATTAAATGGCATTATTTATTTTATTCTATTTTTAGTCATGATTTTTTTATTCACTAATATTACACAAATTTTTTTTTTCTTTTTGGGTCACACCCAGCGATGCTCAGGGGTTACTCCTGGCTTTGCACTCAGGAATTACTCCTGGCGGTGCTTGGGGGACCATATGGGATGCCGGGGATCGAACCCGGGTCGGCCGCGTGCAAGGCAAACGCCCTACCCGCTGTGCTATCGCTCCAGCCCCAATATTACACAAATTTTAAATCACTTGAACCACTTGCGACATTGAGAAATAATAGTAAGAGATATGCCAAGTCTTAACATTGTAGTTCTCTGAAAATCACTGAACATAAAAAAGTTCCAAACATGTGAATCCAAGTGTTGGTTTTAAATCAACAGTTTGCCACTCCAGTGAGCTGAGATCAATTTCAGAAATGTACTGCAAATATTTTTCTATCATAGTAACCTGTTAAAGTTTTTGAACTATTTGCTTTTTAAAAATAAACTAAGGTGCATTCAAGGTTATCCCAATAGCATACCTAGAAAAAATACCACTATCATTCACTTGTCCCTTGAATTTCAATGTATTTTCTTTTATATGTTGGTCAGGAAGAGGAATGAAACTCCAGCACTGGCAAACTTGCTGCCATTGGTATGGTAAATATTCTAAAAAATAGTAATCATTAACAACTTATATGTCAAGATTGTTATGTTTTGCTTTTGGTTCTTTCCATTTAAACCGCAGATTATCATCTGAAACTGTGAGGTCATTAAAATGATGCACCTGACTATGTATTATAAAATCACAGCTAAAATATTAATTTGTAGCATCATATACTTATGACTCCTAAATGAAATAAAAATAGCAAATTTTTCTAGTATAACTTTTTTTTATAACTTTTTAATTAACAGCACATTAATGTGTAAATTCTGTTGTCTGTAATTTAAAAAATAGATGATGAATGCTTGTGATCTTTAACACTTACTCTCCTAATTAGTATTAGATAAAGTAGAAACTTAGGAAAATATGTAATCTGGCCTTTAAAAACTAAAATGATTTTTTTATTAAATAACAAAATTTGAAGTTATTTAATAACAAAAATTGTGTTGCTGGTTTCATAACTGAGGTAATTGAGCATAACTTAATTATTTTAATTTTTTATTTTAGTTTAGGCACCACGCCTGGCAGTGCTTAGGGCTTACTTCTGGTTCTGTGCTCAAGGATCACTACTGGTGGTTCTAAGGCAATCAGAGATGGTTTAAACAGGGAATCAACTGTGTGCAAGCCAAATGACTTAGCTTTTGTACTATTTCTTCAGGTTCACTTCAAATAGCTTTATTAGTATTAATAAATACTAGGGTACACAGTTTGCATTTTACTGAAAGCATTAGCATTATAAAGATTTAATGTAATCCCTGTAAAAATTCCAATAGAATCGCTAAAGCTTCATGGGACCAATCACAAAAACCTGAAAATAATTGAAACAATCCTTAGGACAAAGAACATTGAAATCATCACAGTTATTAACTTAAAATTATGCTGTAAAATGAAAACAATCAAAACAGTGTGGTATCAGAAAAACGACAGGCACTCAAACCAATGGAATAGAATTTAGGGGCCAAAAATCAACCTTCTCATATACTGGCAACTCATGATGAAGAAGTTAAACAAAATGGAGGGAAAAAGAAAACTGTTGAACATATCTTGGGAAAAGTAGTTAACCACATGTGATAGAATAAACTTGATGACAAAATGCAACAATAATAATCCAACAACACCATCAATAATGGGAAAAAGAATTAAGTGGATACTTGCCCAAAAGAGATAAAAGATTACCATTAGAAGCATGAAAAATGCTGAGCATCACAAATAATCAGAGAAACTCATATTAAAATACCAAAATATATTACTACCTACTACTACTAATTAACTATAATGATCGAAGACAGTAAAACCTTAAGTACTGGTTTAGAGAACTTAGCTTATCAAGGGTAGGGGGTGGTTGGGAGATTATTCTGATATAATGGTGGGGAGAAAAGGACACTGGTGGACAGTGTGATGTTTGAACACTGTACAAAACTACCATTAACAATATTGTAAGTCACAGTGCTTCATTTTTTTAAAAGTAAAATCAGAAACACATGAAATGTAAACTTACTCAGCCCCTATGGGAACTAATATGAATCACGAATAGCTAACATGATTGATTAAATCTATTCCTATGTATGTGTACAAAGAACAAAACAATTTCTGGTTATTTTTAAACTTAGATCCACCTTGACAGGATGAGAATTTACTGCTATTAATAGTATCAGTATGATGATAGCTTTACTCTGTTAATAAATTGTTTAAAATAGAAAATGATATCAATTTTTTAAGCAACCTCAGTTTTATCAGGAAATTTTCATTCTCTCTCAATAATAACAAAATTGAATTTTACAAATATCCATTATAGTTTCATGTGCATCTAATTACATATCACAAGTCACTGTCACTGTCACTGTCATCCCATTGCTTATCGATTTGTTCGAGCGGGCACCAGTAATATCTCTCATTGTGAGACTTATTGTTAATGTTTTTGGCATATCCAATACGCCACGGATAGCTTGCCAGGCTCTGCAGTGTGGGCGTGCTACTCTGGTAGCTTGCTGGGCTCTCCGAGAGGGGCGGAGGAATCGAACATGGGTCGGCCACGTGAAAGGCGAATGCCCTACCATTGTGCTATTGCTCCATCCCATCACAAGTAATTTATAAAAAAAACAAATGTTTGGATATGCCATAGCCATGCTGCTCAGGGCCAGCCCAAGGAGGGAGAGTGAGGCCCCTCTCCACCCCAACAGATCCAGCCCTGGCAGCCAAAAACCTCCAGAACTCAACCGCTGCCATGCACATGGCCCCTCTCTACATGCTAGATGGGCCCCTCACCAATAAGCCTGTGTAAAAACACACACACACACAAAAAGAGACGGGGGCGCGGGCACCAAACCGGGGAGGTTGATGGTGATGCTGAGGCAGGTGAAGGAAGAAACGGAACCAGGCTGGTTGGTCTCAATCACAGTTTATTCCAATCTCCTCTCTATACACTCCCATCTCTCTCTGTTTCTTCCCCGAACCCCCTCATACAGCCACCTTAAATCCCCCACATCAGGGATCAGGGATAGGTGTGGTCACAATCAATAGGGCAATAGGGGGTAAAGTTCTATCTCTTAGGGGATGCTCCTTCTAGGACAGATACTCTTTCAGCAGGACGTCTGACCAAGAGTGGAATCCCATGGGTGTGTTCCTCCTCTCCTTGACCAACTAACATATAAGCATTTATATTATTAATCATTTTGTATGGACATAGCAAGAGATGCATTAAGCTTATAGAATTGCTCTCCTGGGGTCATCTTGATCTCAGACTATAGTGCTCAGGCCAGATTAGTCTTCCCTATCCCTAGCAGGGTCCTAGTCTCCTCGTTGCTTTTGGATCATGACATGACATGTCCATGACAAATCTCTTAACATATAGTTAAGCATTAGGCGCTTTGGCCAGGCCCATCTCGATGCCAGGGTAACACACAACTCACCGCTTGCCCTGGGTCCGTTCCGTCCCTCGTCGGGACCCTGCTTCTGGGGGTGTTAGGAAGTAAGGGCAGCTGAGGCTTAAGTCAAGAAAGCAGATGCCCAGGAGTGAATAATATTTGAAGCCAATTAAATCCCATGTTACTAAAGCATATTAACAATTGTCTTTCTTTGTCCATACAAAAAGGATATTGTTTTAAAGTAAACTATTCAAAAGACATAAGGAGTGGAGAAAGGCAGTATTAACTTACAATACAAGTATACTGTCCTAACAAGGTCTGACCTTACAAATTAACTGAGTCTGATTAGGGGAAGAGCTAAATGACTAGTTGGGGAAGGGAGCATAGAAGTGATTACAGATAAACAAAGGAATGGGAGTGACTCGGGAGCACTTTGATGGGCGTGACTGATATACCTAAGCTCCTAGTGGCAAGGGGAGCAGGACATACCAATGTAGTCTAGAATTGTTTAGAAATTATTACCAAGCAAAAAAATAAATAAATAAAATAAAATAAAATAATGGGGCTGGAGCCATAGCACGGTGGGTAGGGCGTTCGCCTTGCACGAGGCGAACCGGGTTTTATCCCCGACATCCCATATGGTCCCCTAAGCACCGCCAGGAGTAACTCCTGAGTGCAAAGTCAGGAGTAACCCCTGAGCATCGCTGGGTGTGATCCAAAAAAGCAAAAAAAAAAAATAATAGAGATTATTACCAGATAAGCCCAAACTCTGTGGCAAGGGAGAAAGGACAAACCAGTGATATCCAACATAAGCCAATCGACTTCTGGGCATTTCATACTTTATGCCATCAATACACCAAGAGTAGCACAGCACATTTAATGGGGTTTAAAGTAGAAGGCAACCAATCTTAGGGTGAAACATATTTATCCAGATATAAACATAAGCACACAGAACTCAACCTTTAACAAGATGTTACAAACCTCTTATAGAAAGGCTTAAAGCCTCCTGAGTGAAAAACAACCATCTTCACACACTTTCATCTAAGAAACCATTTTTGTCTCATTTTTACTGGATTATTCATAACAAGCAATACAAAATAAATTATTTTGGTTCTGCACTGAGGACAGTGTTTGCAGTTCAGGATAGAAATATGGTAGTGGAAAGGTGTAATGTGGTGGGATTGGTTTTCAAATATCAAATGTTATCAAATTCTGTGAAAAACTTTGTAAAAATAAAATAAAAAATAAAAAGGAGAAAATACAAATGTTTTACCTTCTTTTTATTTTGACTATTTTTTTCATTGCCAGTTCTTATATCTCCATATTCATAAATTATTACTTTTTAAAATATTTCTTCAACATATTTATACAAATCTGCCATCTTTTATCACCAGTTTTAAAAATAAACTTACAAATTTAGAGTTTGTGAGAAAATATGACTTTAGTAGATTTTTAAAAGAAAAGTGTGAAAATTGCGTTTCCTTATCTGTAATCTCTGAATATAATTAATATATCATATATATTAAAATAACTTATATAATCATCTATCATGTATAACATTATATATATTCATAATCAAATAAAAATTCTTAAGTCAAAGTTATTGGAATCCTGAAGCACATTTAGTAAGGTTTTTGTACATCCTTAGTTTGGACTTATTGCATCATGGTCCTCTCTTTAAGGAATTATCTTTCAGTATTTTACTTGGTATTTCAAAAATAAACCTACAAGACTTTCATGTGTTTTTCCAAAGAGGCTACTACAGTTAGATATCATTAGAAATGTTTCTCTTTCTACTTTCTGTTTTTCTAAAGATTGTAAGTTGTTTAGGTATATCTCCTTCTATACTTTCCCCTAGTATCACTTTATTTGCATATTGACAAATATACAAATATGATAAATATACAAAAATGTCTTTGACATAAATTACATTTCTCCAGAGAAAAGAACTACCCTTGAACATCATACCAAGAAACCCATTTTTTGTAGGTACCTTGGAAAGTATTTTCAAAACCTGTGTAGGTTTCCTCTGGCAGAAACACAGTTCACGGGTTAAGGTGCTTACCTTACTTGTTGCTTGTCCCAGTTCAATTTCAGGCACCCATATGAGACTCTGTTTCTCTCCAGGCATGGCTCCTGAAGACAAAGCCAGGAATAAGTTCAAAGCACAGCCAAGTGTGGTTAAAAAGCAAACAAACAAAAAAAGGTAAAAGTGTGATATCTGATATGAAGAACATTCTTTTCTTTTTTTTTTTTTTGCTTTTTGGGTCACACCTAGTATTGCACAGGGGTTACTCCCGGCTGTGCACTCAGGAGTTACTCCTGGCGGTGCTTAGGGGATCATATGGGATGCTGGGAATCAAACTCAGGTCGGCCATGTGCAAGGTAAATGCCCTACCCTCTGTGCTATTGCTCCAGCCCCCTGAAGAATATTCTTTCAATCTTTCCCTAACACTTCAGGTTCCTAAGAGTGATCTGGTTCTGGTGACCTTTTTAAATCTGAATTATTGAGTTATAGATATGGAAAAGGTGTTGGTTGAGGTGGATGTTTTTATTCTGTGATTCTACCCTCTACATTTGTTGTCCATTTACCATTTGTCAGATTCACTTTCTCTGAAATGTAGAAGAGCTAACTTGACTTTGATCTTGGTAGAACTCTCAGGGTTTCATGTCTAATCATGGTAAGAAGAAAACTGTACAAAGGGTTCATTCTAGTCCCCACAGTAAAATGCTTATCTAAATTAATCTTTAAAAACAAAAAAAAATACATGTTGAGGATTAGGAGGTCAGGGAAATGATAATAAAGAGATTAAGAACAGAAGGAATAAGAAGAGGTTGAAAAAATACTTCTGGAAAGTAAAAACAGGTTCTTCCATTTCTCTAGAGTACTCAGGCCAAGTGTAGTTAAAGGAAGTAGGGCATGTTGTCAAACCATTTGTTTGTTTGTTTCAGTTCTGGAGCCACAACTGTGGGCACATCGGTGCCCCGGTCTTACTCCTGCTATGCTTAGGAATCACTTCTGTGAGTTCTCAGGAGACCACATGTGGCGCTGGGGGTTGAACCCAGGTCTGTGACAGGCAAGACAAACACCTCACATTGCTATCTCACTGGTTCCAATTATTCTTAGTGCCAATTACCAGTTAATTTTGAAATTAAAGGAAATTGTCCTTCATCAAATTTCTATTCTGTCATTTATGTTTTCATCTCTGTTGCTGTATTAGTGAAGTGAAAATAATAAATAACACTCCAAACATTTATATTTACATGGAGGAACAATTTAGCACAGTAATTGCTTTAATCACACCAGGGAAGAAGCACAAAGGAGTCGTCATGGCAAGCTTACTGTTGAAAGCAGGGGAAGGATAAGAGGAGTTTACACGTGATCTGTCAGAGCACTGAAATTTCAGAAGCAGTAAACTATAGAGGTAAGGTTTAACTAGCTAGAGAAATTGCTGGGGAATTTCATTATATTTTTATAGTTTTTCAATATAGAATAAGAAAGCTACAGATTATAATTAGGTTATAAAGATCTACCTGA
Organism: Sorex araneus; assembly: GCF_027595985.1. NCBI lineage: Eukaryota > Metazoa > Chordata > Mammalia > Eulipotyphla > Soricidae > Sorex > Sorex araneus. The sequence goes on from NC_073313.1 coordinate 185,951,241, forward strand.
AGTAAAGATTATTATGAAAATGTGTTTGCCTGCAACACGCGAAGCTTTATTCTGTTCATCAAACTGAGGCGAGAATAATCAAGGAACATACTATGTGTTTATATGTTCAGCACAGCCTTGCCATAGCAGAATCAATCACACAATTGTGTTTTGCATCAGGATTATACCATCTCACACATACACATATGAAGTTCCCATTAGTTAAGCAGTTTACCTACGGCAAGCTGGGAAGTGAGGCAGCGATTCTGTACTTTACGTGCCTTGGGAAGGCATTTATACAAGTTGAGGAAGTTACTTGATATCTCTGAGTTTCTACAACTGCTTTGTAGAGGAAGAATATTAACCCAAAGGGATAGTAAATATAAGTATACAGACCAAGTTTTTCTTATGTTTGTGGCATCTGAGGTGAAAACAATGATTTGATAAGCACTTTTCCGGATGGAAGCTTAGGCTCCAGGGTCTGAATATAGGTAAAATTGTCCAGCTTCTGAGACACCATATAATTTGGAATTGCTTCAGAGTATAAATACAGACAGCAGGATGATTGAAAACTTAAATTCTATGTCCTGGCCCTACTTCTCAATTACACACACCTTTGTTAAAGTTATTAAACTCATAAAATACTTGGGTAAAGGTTGGAGGATTTCTTTTTTTTTAACATTGGAAGGAAAAGTCAATACAGGTGCTAAGTTTCAAGCCTGAGTTAAGGTGTAACAGAGTTGAAGTATGATGTGCAGACATGGAACTTAGAGAGAAAACCATAAGGAATAAATACTCTGAGTCTTTGGCAGGACCACAGATCTGGTGTGGGTCTTCATGAAGTTGGATATTTAGAGAAAGAAAAGACTTGCCTGACATCTTGCAAAATGGTACAAAGATCGCAACACCTAGTAGAGGAAGAAAGATTCCCATGTAAGGGAATACAAATGAATACAGTACGTCTATGTGTTCCACCTCATTCTTGAGCATTTAATATGTTAAAGGGAATTTAAGGGACTGGAGCAATAGCACAGCGGGCAGGGCGTTTGCCTTCCATGCAGCCAAGCTGGCTTCGATTCCCAGCATCCCATATGGTCCCCTGAGCACTTCCAGGGGTGATTCCTGAGTGCAGAGCCAGGAGTAACCCCTGTGCATCACCAGGTGTGACCCAAAAAGCAAAAAAAAAAAAGGAATTTAAGATTCATAGTTAACTATCTTCTCCAGATACTCATGAATTCAGGAAAGGAAAAGGGAAAGGGATCGGAGGATGTAGAAGCATCATAAGATGACATTAAATTAATATCCTGAACTAGGAGATATTTTTGCAGAATAAGACTCTGCTGGTGCTGGAGTATGAAATGATATAACAGAACCATGCATGCCAGCACATAGTCACCTGTCTGCTTGAAGCTAGTGTACCCTACTATCAGAAATGCAAAGTGGATTTTAAACATAAATCTAGACAACTTGTTTATTTCAGGAAAGACTTGAAGCAAAAAAAAAACTATGTACCATCCTTTCCCCTCTCTCTCCGTGACACAGTCGCTCAAGTACACATACATTTTCGTGTTCTCACTACAAGGGAAAATAGAAGTGGTGGTATTTGTTCAAACTTGAAAGGAAAGAAAAACAATCCAGAGATTCTAATACCAGAAAGAATCGAATGATGCCCGGAAGGATTAATACCTAATTTATAAGTTAAAATAGAAGTGGTGTTATCTGTTCAAACTTGGAATGAAAGAAAAAAAATCTGAGATTCTAATACTATAACATGAATAACTTGAATCAGTTTCTGAAAGATAGAAGTGCAGACATTGTTTGAGACAAGCTATTCCTAGCAGTTTTCTAGGGAAGACAGTTATCTTGGTCTTTATAGTGCCTCAGAGCACCATAGCCTTAAGAAAGCAGAGCATAAGGATGACATTTCAGTTAAGGAAGGCTATGGTTCTGGTTCTTTTTTAAAAAAATAATTTATTATTATTATTATTATTTTGCATCACACCCAGCAATGCAGGTGTTACCTCCTGGCTTTGAACTCAGGGATTACTCCCTGAGATGCTCAGAGGACCATATGGGATGCTAGGAATCGAACCCGGGTCGGCCACATGCAAAGCAAACACCCTACCCACTGTGCTATTACTCCAGCCCGATGGTTCTGGTTCTTAAGGCCTATTAGACAAGCTTTTTAAAGAGATACAAATTACAATACTCTACCCATTGGGAAGATGAAAATCATCCATTGACATCTACAAACATTAAATAATCAGAGTAAGGATAGTTTATCAAAGCAACAGGTTTCAAGAAGTCATGATTGCAATAGAATATGAGCACAAGTGTATAAGAAATAAATAGGAATGAAAAGGCACCACAGTGAGCTAAAGAAACACGGACTAAATAATATGTCATTGAAAGGAACTTATAAGCAGCTACATTTAATTTTATTTTCTCCTACCTGAAAGGCAATGAAAGGCAAACACAATTCTGCTAGTCTTAAAAACAAAGGTGAAAACCAGAAGAGAAACAAAAGTGCAGTCAGTCCAAGAGACTTAAAGAGAAAATTATTTTGATCTTTTAATAGTTTCTCCTCAAAAAAGAACCAGAAAAACATGTTTTTCAAAGAAAGTTAAAAGTAGCAAACTTACATTAATAAGGGAGAACCTTATTTTGTTAGAATTTTAATAGTGACCTGAAAAGGAAAGTCAGGGATTAATTGTGTTTTTTTGCTTGTTTGTTTTTAAGATTAAGGGGCCAAGGTGGGTTGCTTAAAGGGTTATTTTGCAATGTGATAAAACTGGGGTGATTGGCAGAGTTTGTACCCCTGGATTGGTGAGCACAGAGAATTAAGATTCCTGAAGTAAATCTTAATCAACAATGTTTAAATCTTGGTTAGTAATTTTATTGTTTCATAATATTGTTGTTCTATTTTATTCTTCAGAAAAAAGTATTTCTAAGGGCAAGGCATGCCACATTTTCTCATTCTTAGTATTGTTTAGTACAGTAAGAGTTGTTAAATTGATTTTAGTTCTCGATAACTAACCTAGTTTTTATTGCTAGCTAGAATTTATCTTTATTTTTATATCTTTTAAATGTAACCAGATGTTTCTACATGTAGAGATGTCTGTCATGAAATTTTCATGAATGTAACCTCTCCCTTTTGATAGAAACAATAAAATGAACAATTTAAGGAGATTCATCCCCATAATATCTCAAATATAACACTTATCCCACATAACAATACTTCTTGTTTGTTATTTGTGCTCTGTTTTACATATAAGCTTTGATTTCTTTAATTATTTTTAGATAATGTATGTTATTATGTGATTAGATGATACTTTAAAAAATAAAAATAAAAAAAATTCTCAAAGTCTATTTTCCAGGAATATGGACCGAGTAGGTGAATGTTTTAAATCTACTCTTCTGATTTCTAGATCTTTTTGAAGAGAATATTTTAATTCTATCATACATAGCAACCTTATTTTAAAATCCACCTCCTCACAATAATAAAATATATATGCAAGATTTTAGGCCCTCTTTTCTTGCCCTTCATTCTTGCAAAGATCCACTTATGTATAGGGGAATATTCTGAGAAATTAGAGCACTGTGGGCAATGAGATAACAAACAGTTTCCTCAGCAGCATCCTAACCAGCTCATAAAACCAACTTTCCACTTCAACCATTTGTTCTCCATAAACCCTTTTGAAATGACATTCCTTGAGTCTATTTCATAGGTGATCTCCGAGTTTTCATCTTGCTTTAGTTTTTAGGAATGAGCTCAATGTCCTGGCACGCAGAATATCTGCATACATTTGTGGTTTTTGAAGCTTGTATCTATTTTCACTTTTTCTAAATTAAGATACCTAAACATAGAAGAGAAGTTTGGAGATTTCTCATTTGTATTTACTGGATATGATACAAAGTCAAGGATATCAAGGAGAAAAAAAAAGTGTCCATAGATGGAAAGACTGAGTTTGCATATTGTGAACAAGGAAAGAGTAGTGCTAGGGTACTACATTTGTAAATAGACATGAAGTAACTTTACTTCCCCTGGGATTACATAATCCTGTTGCTTTTAAATTAGGTGAAAAACAATGCTAATGGATTAAACATATACACTGTTTTCTTTTTCTAAGTCTTGGCATCATATAAACATATATTATGACCAGTATGAATAAAGATTATCTCAGGATTTGAAAACTGTTTTTAGTAAAACCATTTTAAAGAATGATAAAAAAGCATATATTCTACATTATATATAAAACGTAAAATTCAAAATATTTCCTTGCTTTCACTAAAATTGTATTCACTCAGTGATATTAGCACTTCTTTCTGGAAATATATTTTGGCTATTTTGGCAGATGTTGATCCATAGTATCCCAAGATACCTTAGGTATCATTAACAGAAAATAGCTAAGAACTACTGAAAGACACATCACAATATGATGTGTCTATTAAGTATTGTTGTTTTCCAGAATCTCATTTCACTGTTTAATGTCTTGTAACAAATTCAGTAGTTTGGCTTATTTTGTATCACTTGTTACCATTCTGAAACCTGGATTTTAATTTTTATTCATTAATCATATTTACCTTAGTAATTTGGGGTTCATCATTTTGGCCTCTCTATTATGAATGAATGCAGTGCCTAAAGTTAGAAAAAGTAAACTATTTTCCTCTGAGCTTTGAAAGAAGAACCATAATAGCAGGCTGGCTGAACAACTGCTTCAGTTAACTGTCAATTTTAATTGTTTTAAGCCATTAAATCCAGGCTTCGATTGGATCTTATTGAGAGTGTTTTTGATATTTCCACTCCCTCAGCTCATTCTCAACACCACTACTTAGCAATGGATTTTATGCCAGATAAACACATACTGCACTGACAATAAATAAATAACTATGTTTTATTTTATTGTACACATACAATAATTATTCAATAAATATTTAAATACTTGTGGCCATATCTACTACATGTCATTAGGCATTTTGTAGGAACTGAAGATACAGCTAAAAGCAGTTTACAAATGTGAGTCATTTAAGGAGGAATGACATTTTAGGCACAGCAGGTAGGGCGTTTGCCTTGCACGTGATCGACCCAGGTTTGATTGCTCTGCCCCTTTCAGAGAGCCCGGCAAACTACCAAGAGTATCTCATCCGCTTGGCAGAGCTTGGCAAGAAACCCGTGTATATTCCATATGCCAAAAAGAGTAACAACAAGTATCACAATGGAGATGTTACTGGTGCCCACTTGAGCAAGATGAGCAATGCAATGACAGTGACAGTTTTAAATTTATTTATTTATTTATTTGTTCGTTTATTTATTTATTTATTTATCTATTTATTTATTTATTTATTTATTTATTTATTTATTTATTTATTTATTTATTTTAGCTTTTGGGTCACACCCAGCAATGCTCAGGGGTTAATCCTGGCTTTGTACTCAGGAATCACTACTGGCTGTGCTCAGGGGACAATATGGGATGGGTCAGCTGCATGCAAGGCACACACCCTACCCACTGTGCTATCACTCTAGCCCCAGGAATGACATTTTAAAGAAGCAATACACAGAGCCCCAGCTGCTGAAAACCTCCACACTGCAATCTCCACCATGCTCACAGCTGGACTCCACTTCTTGATACAAGTCTTATCCTTGTACCAGTTCTTGGTACAAGTCTTATCGAAAAATAATATTTTGAATAACTTGTGTATGCAGGTTTTGTGACTGAAATCTCCAGGCTTTCATGGAGTCAGGGATGGGCTACCTCTCCCTATCTCCCTATTCTTCCAGAAGCCTGGCAGTCACAGCCAAGGACTGAACTAGCCATGATCCAGAGGTCATCAATAAATCTTAAGAGAGAACAACAAGTTGCAGAGATGATTCTGGACCCCTTGCCACACTCTGTCCTCTAGGACACCTGAAGTTACCATCCAGTTAAAAATTTAACTTCAGCTGTATCACCCCATTCAAAAATTTTTAATTCCTGTAGAACATGGCCATGACATATCAAACTCTATAGCACTGATAAAACCAGGAGTAGCACACTACTTTGGATGGGATGTAAAGTAGAAGGAACCAATCTTGATTAAAAAAACTATAAACACACAAGTCTAGTAACAAGATGTTAGTAATAATCTTTATGGGATATTTAATGGCTCCATGGTGAATACAACAATATTCACACATCTTCTAAGTAAATACTTTTGATCATTTTTAATGTTATAAAAATAAATATTCAATAAATTATTTGTGGACTGCTATAGGGATAGGCTTGAGGGATTGTTGGAGAAATTGGAAACAATGGTGGTGGAAAGGTATAATGGTGTCAGGATTGCTATTGGAATAGTGAATATAATAAATCATGAACAACTTTATAAAATTAATTAGATAAAATAAACTATATGCAAATAATTTTATTATTTACCATTTTGATATTATGAGGGCACTACAATATAATGGTTCATATTAATTTCACAGTTCCTAACTCTTAATGAGTACACATAGGATAGCCATCTCACTATGGACCACATTTGATAATGTTTTCTTTACTGACATTAAATGGAAACTTTATCATTTGTAGTTTCCTCATATCAGTGATGGACCATTATTCATTTTTAGATATTTGTAGGGTGTTTTTTTTTGTTTTCTCTTTCCTTCTCCAAGTTAATTTCTTGTAATCTCATGTTTACAAATGTGTAATTCCAAGAGACACCCAATATGAATTATAGGTCCAAGGAAATAATTACCTTTCAACCTCTTTTATGTGTCTGAAACAGTAATGTCAGACAACACACCACAAACACAGTGCCTTCCTTAAAAACTTGGATACATCCCTTAAGGTTTATTTACTTCATACTCTTAGAAACATATCAGGTCTGCCATCAAAAATATGGGCAAAATTATTTAATACTGTTTTTCCCACTTAATATTAACTTTAAATGTATATCACCCCACACTACTTTAGCTCTGAAGCACAATCCAGTCTCTCAAGTCCCTCAGCCTTTGCCAAGTTTTACCTAGAGTTTCTCTGCCATAATTCAGAGATATACTTTTAATGATTATGTAAGGTTTTTTTATTTCTTTTCTCGCTTGCTTGTTTTTTTTTCCTTCTTTCCTTCTTTCCTCCCTTCTTTCTTTCTCTTTCTCTCTTTTTCTTTTCCCCTCTTCCTTCCTCTTTTCCTCTCTTTCTCTCTTTCTTTCTTTCTTTCTTTCTTTCTTTCTTTCTTTCTTTCTTTCTTTCTTTCTTTCTTTCTTTCTTTCTTTCTTTCTTTCTTTCTTTCTTTCTTTCTTTCTTTCTTTTCTTTAATTCTCTCTCTCTTTCAAGTGTCCTCTCTATCTAGGAAGTAGTCATTTTTGTATAAAAAATCCATAAACATCACCTACAAAGTGATGCATGATTCACAAAACTTCCTGAGACCTCTCTAAAATCTCAACACTCTTCTCTCTCTCAGTCACACTTGTTATCTTGTTAGTGCTTGAAAATACTGGTGCCTGTGCTTTAACAGGTACCGGTTTGAGATAACTCTTGTAGTAATTACATGACTCACTCTTCATTTGACCCTACTAAGATATAATCACATCAATAGAACTCTTCAGACTAAGTATTAGTTTATTATTTATTTTGGGTAACAAATCCACATACATCAACCCCATTTAGTTGGTTTTCTTTGTGACTGGTTATGCCTGATATAAGTCAGGGCATGTGGGATAATCACATGAGTAATATTTATAAAAGAGAGATCAACTTTTAAATTTATATAACCTGTTTATATGTACTGTTAGGTACATATATGAAAATATAATCTGGCCAGATTCCCTGGCTAGCTTTGTAAGGGTATGTTAAACTAAACAATTGCAGGGTTAAAATTACAAGTTCGATCCAAAGAATAATGAAAATATAAGAGAAAAACACCACAATATACCTTTAAAGTTGACTTCTAAAACAATATCTTTAAAGTTGACTTGGCCATAATAGAAGATATACTAGCCAAAATTAAGTCAGGATGTCACTCTCACATGTCAGATTGGTATGCAGATCAAAACATTTTATAATAAACTTTTTGGCTGGTTGCGGAAAAAAAAATGTGCTTAGATATTCTTGTATGGGTGAAAATGAAAGAACCTCTAAAATGTCACTGTCACTGTCACTGTCATCCCACTGCTCATCGATTTGCTCAAGCAGGCACCAGTAACATCTCCATTGTGAAACTTGTTGTTACTGTTTTTGGCATATCATGTATGACACGGGTAGCTTTCTAGGCTCTGCTGTATGGGCAAGATACTCTCGGTAACTTGCTGGGCTATCTGAGAGGGGCAGAGGAATCCAACCTGGGTTGGCCTCATGCAAGGTGAATGCCCTACCCCCTGTACTATTGCTCCAGCCCCTAAAAAGTCAATTTATCAGTCCGTAAAAAGTCAATTTATTAAAATATGCAGTTTGTAAATATGTATACTCTATCCAGAAATTGTATTTCTAGAATTTTACCTTAGAAATATGATTTATGTGAGAAAATAAATAAAATAAATTTATAAGTATGTCTGTAATAATAGAAGTTCAGAAATATACTAAACTATGTCAAATGTTCAGTAGAAAAATAATGCATAATTGAATACTCAAAAAGGAAGCAAAATAAAATGTTAAACACTACTTATACTATAATTTATATAAAACACATGTATGTAAGCATATATGTATATATGTGCATAGAATATGTATGGATTATCTCTGGAAAGTTACAGAATAATCTAGGCATAGTCAATTCTGGGAAGAAAATGTGAGTTTCTTGGAGAGATTTCAAATTTCTTAGAATTTTTTAATTTTAAGTAGGGAGATAATTTTTTATTAAACTTTTTCTATTTTGTTCTATAAAATGATTGTCTTTTTGATGTAAACAAAATAGTTTTGAGTGTATTGACAGCTAGCAGATTGAAGAAAGGGATTTTTTTTTATTAAAAAGTAAAAGGAGATGGGAAGAATCTAAAGTTGAACATTTAATGACACCCGCCTAGTTTTATTATCTCTGGTGAGTTTTACAGAGTCATAAGAAGTGTATGGAGAGGATACTTAGGGCAGGTCAAAACATAACATCCAACTGTTACAGGAGATTGTGGAATTTCAAATTTCATGTCTTTGCATTTAAAAATCTTAGTTATATTCTAAACATCATGTGAACCCTTTCGTACTGAAACCTGAGCACCGCAGACGTGCTGAGCACTGTTTATACCTGTCACTATATCACTGTCATACCATTGTTCATCAATTTGTTTGAGCAGGTACCAGTAACGTTTTCATTGTAAGACTTGTTGTTACTGGTTTTGGCATATTGAATATGCCACAGGAAGCTTGCCAGGCTCTGCCGTGCGGGTGGGATACTCTAGGTAGCTTGCCAGGCCCTCCGAGAGGGGGGAAAGAATCGAACTTGGTTCAGCCGCATTCAAGGCAAACACCCTACCCACTGTGCTATTGCTCCAGCCCTTGTTTATACCTATCCACTGCAATGACTGAGCACTGGTTGTAACACCAAAATCAATTATAATCAATACTTAGTAATAACTTTAGGACAGTGGTGATAGGATTGGTCCTGGAATATCATGTGCCTGAAAGTCAACTATGACTAACTTTGTAAATTGTGGTGCCTTAAATATATATATAATATATATTGTATATTTCTTGAGTATATATTATATATAATATATATTATATATTTCTTGAATATATATATTATATATTTCTTTTTTTGTTTGTTTGTTTTTAATTTTATTTTATCACCATGTGGAAAGTTACAAAGTTCTCAGGTTTATGTCTCAATTATACCGTATTCAAACACCATCCCTTCACCAGTGCCCATATTCCACCACCAAAATCCCCGGTATACCTCCCGCCCCCCACCCCAACTGTATAATTGATGAATTTCACTTCATTTTCTCTTCATCTTGATTACGTTCCATATTTCAACACAAAACTCACTATTGTTGTGGGAGTTATACCCCCAAACAAGATAACCCTATTAAGGAAGCATTTGATAATTAGTTTTCCATTAAAAGATTGTATGTTTTCAGGTTTTAGAAAAGGCTCGGATGTGTCCCAGTCCCGAATCCCGGAGCCATGTTAGTTGCTGCTCAGTGTCGCCAGGGCTCCATCTGGAGAAGGTGTGCTGGCTGCACCTCCTCCTTCCGGCTCCCCGGTGTCGTTGGCTACAATTCGGGTCCGGAGCATTTTCCAGGCCGCGTTGCTCACCAGAAAGCCTGGCCGCTTCTCTGTTGATTGTGGCAAGATGGCCTTATATATTTCTTGAATCTCCATGACTTATACAAATACAAAATTTTTCATGATTGAGTTTAGGTCATGCAATGTTCCAACAACTACACAGCTGTTAGGAAAAATTTGAAGTAATGAAATTTTCTTTAAAAAAATATTTTTAAAAGGTGTGTTCCACAAATGCCCCATCTACATATATGAAGCATTTGCATAAAAGTCAAAAAGTGTGAAATATCCAATAGTGGTGGGGGTGCAGTAAAACGCAAGTGAATACAATAAAACTATCACTGGTGAGATTGTAAACTGGTTCAGACACATAGAAAACAGTATAATGATGTTTCCAAAACTGAATCTACCAGTTTCTTGTAGAGAATATGAATAACTTCAGATGCTTTTGGATATAAAGATTAGAAAGTCAACTGAAGATGTGAAGATGTGTGCCATGTTACAACTGTGCACAGAGGTACATCTCCGCAGGTAGACTCTTAGGTGAAATCAGGACAGCAGAACTAGTGATGGTGATAAGTGACCAACAACTATGACACCCTTGTCTGGAACAACAACCTCATCTGTATTCTCACCCTCTCTATATTATGTTGTTTACATGTGCATGCACGTACGCACAGGCACACACACACAGAGGCACACACATGCCCCATTTAGTTATTTTTGTTTGTGACCCATTACACCTGATATAAATCAGGATATGTAGGATAGCAAATTAGATATTATTTATAAATGAGAGACCATCTGAAGGTTTTGGTTCCTCAGTTCACTTATTAACTATAATTTTATTCCTCAGTATCTCTCCCCAGAACACAAGGACATTCATTTGAGGGTGTTTGAGCACACATATGGATTATGGTATATTTATGAGTCAACATAAATTCCCAACAGATGGGTAAACAAGAAAATTTGGTATATGTGTATATGCATAAATGTATGTATATATGTAAACTGAAAGTCATTAGTATTATATATAGTATATATTATATGTTACATATAATATATATACCAAAAGTCATAAATATAAAATATATATCAAAAGTTATTAGTATAAAACAGTATAATAATCTCTTTATTTACATTTATATTATATGCTCACAGAATATAATACTGTCATCCCATTGCCCATCGATTTGTTCGAGTGGGCACCAGTAAAGTCTCTCATTAAGAGACTTATAGTTACTGTTTTTGGCATATCCTATACGCACAGTTAGCTTGCCAGGCTCTACCGTGCGGACGCGATACTCTTAGTAGCTTGCCAGGCTCACCGAGAGGGATAGAGGAATCGAAAACGGGTGGGTCGCATGAAAGGCCCTACCACTGTGCTATTGCTCCAGTCCAATATAATACTACTTGATTATAATAAAAATAACATTTTATTTGATACAATGTGGATAAAGTTAAAAGTTACCCTGTTAAATGGCATGTCAGAGGGAAAAAGACAAATGCCATATGATGTCACTCAAATGTATTTTATAAAGATGCAAAACAAGGTAATAGACAATGTTCAATGAAAAAAAACTCTTAAACTCTGACATTTAATGTGAATTTACCAAGTGAAGTGATGTGGTGGAGAGACGGGACAGAGAAGAGGGAGAGCAATGGAGAGATATTTGCAGTTTGGTTATGGTCATGATGCAATAATATTGTCTGCCTAAAACATAAAAAAAACATTATTACTATTATAAAAGCTGTTACTTCAATAAAAAATATATGGGACTGGACAATAGCTCAAAGTGTTTGACCCTTTACATTGCATGGCTCCAATAAGTGAGCCATGAGTAGCCTGCTACCACCCCAGCTTCAAAGGTTTTGCACTTGTTGGTCACTGTATGGTCAACACACTGTTCAGCTTCTATTTCCTCAGATACAAAGTGGTTTCCATTATGTTTTGTAATTATTGGAAACTACTAGACACAGTGCAGTTACCTTTATAAGATAATCGAATAATCATTAGTCATAACAATTACAGCAAGTCATCATAAAGAGCATGTAAATAATCTTAAAATATAATGACGATGGAGGATATGTATATATGTATATGTATACATATACATATATATATCACTGTATCACTGTCATCCCATTGCTCATTGATTTCCTCAAGTAGGCACCAGTAACGTCTCCATTGTGAGACTTGTAGTTACTGTTTTTGGCATATCGAATACTCTATGAGTAGCTTGCTAGGCTCTGCCGTGCAGGCGGGATATTCTTAGTAGCTTGCCAAGCTCTCGAGAGGGATGGAGGAATCAAACCCGGGTCAGCCGAGTGCATTATATATATATATATACATATATATATATATATATACACACACATATATATATATATTTGAAGGACAGGGCCAGAGAGATGGTGTAGTGGATAAAGTTCTTGTCTTGAATCCAAGTGACCCACGTTTAGCCTTTGGTACACCAGTAAGTCCCCTCAGCTCTCTAGCAGTGATCCATAAGTTCAGAGATTTTTTTTTCTGATCCCTATCACACAAAATAATTAATTAATAATTGAAGTTATAGGGTCTCAATTATGAAGTGGGTGAAATTTCCAAAAAGAAAAAGAAACTACAAAAGTAAAGCTATAAATGTGGATGCATTCTTTTGACTGCTTTCTTTGCTGCCAAATCTAGACTCTGCAGTAGACCCTGGGCATTATGGATAATTAGGGCAGTGCAACTTTTACAAGAATAGCTAACTGAAGCAAAAAGTAAGTGAATCATGGTGGATTGTGTGATATTCTGAGAAAAGGCAATCATGTAATGGCTATTCCAGGTCCTGTCCTCAGGGACCTTGCTTCTAGTACTTTTCTTTAGAGACTGCCATCCACTTCTCAGAGTCATAAGGGGGAAAAAAAGTACTGAGGGAAGAAAACTGAATAGCAAGATTTGAGATCATAAAGTCCTTACTGAACTAATGAACATTTGGGACATATATTTATCCTCTTATTTTACCAAATCAGGGAAGATGAAATAAAAGACATAAGGTTAAATATGGAATGCAAAGCCCTACTATGGATTTAATAATTTTATATAAAAATGAGATATTTAGTCATGATTATATGCCTTCGGCTGAATAAGGAGTACTACATGGGTATGGAAAAGTCCACTTTATCAGAGATCTAAGATTAGAGATTAGAAGAATGTTAATCTACCTACGTATGAACTGAGGGATTAAACTATCAAATTAAAATAACTAATACATACAATATAGAAAGTTCTCCCCAAGTATCCTTTTTGGAAACATTATTGTTATACGATCAAAAAAACTCGTGTACAGGGCCAAACCAATTATACAGGGGCAAGCACATTTGACTTGAAAGCTGCAGATGGGGGTTTAATCCTCGGCACCCCATATGGTCCCCCAGCACTGCCAGGAGTGATCTATGAATGCAGAGCAGAAATAAACACTGAGCACAGGTGGGTGTGGCCCCCAAACAAGTAAACAACTCTATGTACAGTGGAAAGTCCATAATTCTCTCATTTTCGAGACAATTGGTTTAAATATTCAAAAGGAGTTTTATGTTAAATCACAATGATTCTCATAGATCTTGGCAGACTAATATGCTTTATGAATCCACTCTAATATAAAATATGGATTTCATGTGTTTGTGGAACTCAATCAACTGAAATACTCAGTAAGATACTAGAATTCGATAAGAAAATGAGCAAAAGAGAATAAATAGAAGTAAAAATGGGGATATAGGCAAAACCATATATCTTATTTTTAGTAAAAAATACTTAATTTTCACAGCCTTTCCTAATAAAAATTGTGAAAATAAAGTAAATAATGGAAGCATAAGTTTTATTTTAATTTAATTTACTACATATAAATTCTCTTTTGTATGTAATAAAGAATATGTAAAGTGGTTTTATACCTTCTTCAGTTTCATGGATGGATGCATAATTTCAGAGACTCATATATAGTGAGAACAGCAACATAACCATGACCTGTTTTTAGATAAAGCTATATCCAATATATGAACAAACACACTTTATCACTTTTATAAGAATATTTTTTATTCTTAGAAGTCTAGGAAACATGTTAGTCCAGGAAACAACTAACAACCAAGAATTGGCAATGGTGTGACTCAATATTAGGATGAGATTGGAATTGTGGATGGTACCAAGGGCAAGATCATGAATCTGTCATAGAACTCCTTAGCCAACCTACTCTTAGTCTTCCCTAATTAGGAATTATTAATGAATAACATGTTAAATGCACTCTCAATCACACTTCACTGTCACTGTCACCTCGTTGCTCATCGATTTGTTTGAGCGGGTACCAGTAACGTCTCTCATTGTGAGACTTATAGTTACTGTTTTTGGCATACCCAATATGCCACGGGTAGCTTGCCAGGCTCTGCCGTCCGGGCGCTATACTCTCGGTAGCTTGCTGGGCTCTCCGAGAGGGGCAGAGAAATCGAACATGGGTCAGCTGCGTGAAAGGCGACCGCCCTACCGCTGTGCTATCACTCCAGCCCAATCACAATTAAATATATAAATTATTAAGTATTTTACTTTAATGTCTTCATTTAGAGCTTATTTAATTGTATATCAAATCGTTATAACTGACACATTCACAGAGTGTATGAAACTATAGATGAGAAAAATGATTCATTAAAAATTCTAATTAAAAACAGAAATTTGCACAGCAAATGGACTTACTATTTTCTAACATATCTTAAGCTAATGATTTAAAGCATATTTGAAGAACTTTACATGCACATAAAAGAAGAAACGACTAAAATTACACCTTCAGCTTTTGGACCCGGCTGTGGAAGGAGCATGATGGAGGGGCCCGAGGGAGCGCCCTCGGACCCCAAGCAGCCCACTGAACTAATTCCGGCATGGGACCAGAGGCCCCACGGCGTGCTGAAGCTGTGGGACCCGGGCATCCCCCAATTCTTTTAACCTGTCTCTCTCTCAACTCCTCCCTCCTGAGCACAGCGCAGGGGCCGCGGTTTTCCTGAGCGCAAAACGGAGACGCCGATTCAGCCAAAACAGGACGTGAGCGCGCTTGCGGGAGTCCCCAGGGGGCAGGGGCGGCGACCCCCGCCCACCGCAGTTAGATACTTAAACCCACCTCCCCCACGTGTGCTTCCTTTTGGACCCGGCTGTGGAAGGAGCATGATGGAGGGGCCCGAGGGAGCGCCCTCGGACCCCAAGCAGCCCACTGAACTAATTCCGGCATGGGACCAGAGACCCCACGGTGTGCTGAAGCTGTGGGACCCGGGCATCCCCCAATTCTTTTAACCTGTCTCTCTCTCAACTCCTCCCTCCTGAGCACAGCGCAGGGGCCGCGGTTTTCCTGAGCGCAAAACGGAGACGCCGAGCCTCTCTCTAGGTTTCTCCATCTTATGAGCACCATAAAAGGGTAAAAGTCTACAGTGATGTTATTTCTGGTTGTACTTTCCCTGGACTTTATACAGAAACCCAAAACCGCGCGGCCGCGGCAGCGGCCGCGCGACTTAATGTCATCTTAGTATGAGCAATATGTAATGGTTCCTTTCTAATGGGGCGGACTTTTGTGGGAGATCCTAATAGTAAGTCTGTTGCTGAAATATTGAAGGCAATCAAAGTGGTAGCCATCTCACTAGACTGAACTAAGCTATATCCCCACGCCGGCTGAGAAGAAATTTTCTTCTTTCTCGGGAAGAAACGCGGTGTGTCATCAACTACAGTGTGATGTCCATTAAGCAAACAAACCTGGTGGCGTGGGAATGGGATATAAGGGGAAAAATTATGTACAAGGAACAGCGGGACGCTGGTGGAATCTCGAGCCGGAGCCGACACCAGCGCAAGACCGTCGGTTCCAGAGACTGCTTGCAGATACTCTACAAGTCTATCAACTAAGCCAGAGCCCCACGCCTGCTGATGACGGGAAATAACCATCCTTTTCGGTTTTTTTTTCCCTTGTCAGGCAGCGTGGCGATTACTAAAACGGGCGTGAACCCGGTGGCGCGGGCAAGGGGGAAAAAGAAAAACTATGTAACAAACAGCGGGACTTAATATCTCTATATTCTTAGCAATGGAGAACTATCAAATGCCTCCTTGGCAATAGGACTGCTTTTCTTTTTTGGGGGAAACCCCAACAACGGTAGTGAGTTGTGTGTTGAAACATGGAATGTAATCGAAATAAGGCGTAAACGAAGTGAAACATATCATGTGCAAGGGTTGGGACTGGGGAGGTGGGAGGGGGCGGCAGGTATACTGGGGGGGTTGGTGATGGAAGATGGGCACTGGTGAAGTGAAGGGTGTTTGAGAACTGTATAACCGACATAATCCTGAGAACTATGTAACCCTCCACATGGTGATTCAATAAAATTAAAAAAAAAATAATAAAATAAAATTACACCTTCAAGGAAATATTTTTTTCATTTAAACTAGAGACAAAGTTATGATAATCTACAGATAGTCAACAGAATGGTCACGGTTCAAAGTTATTATATGAGAATAGTATTACTATTCTTAATATTAGGTTGCAGTCTCAGTGTAGAGAACATTTGAGAAATTTTGAATTTGTCTTATAAAAATTTTACATTCTCCAAGATTATAAGAAAATATATAATGTACTATAACTGTTCACAAAGAAAGGTTGCTTTAAAGATTGGAAATGATAGGAGGTTCATGAAAACATTAATTATTTTTTACCCCCCCGAAAACATTAATTATTATAGAATATTTATTGAATGGTGAACACAACCATGATTACCTGGAAAGAGAATTGTTTTGAGAATGTTTGGAGATAATTCGAAATAAAGTTTTCATCAGAAACTTTGTAAAGAATAAAAATGAAAAATTCATTGACAAGGAAGGAACAAAAATATTTGAAATTGTTGCTTGAAAATTTCACTAATAAATGTAACAAATTTAGATAAATTTAGATAAATGTAGATTTTAGCAAAATGTCTATGAATTATATAAAGAAACATGAACATGCTATTGAAGATAAGTGCAGAATCATGGTACTAGGAGTAAAGAGATAGTATTGAAGTTAAGGGACACGGCTTTATGTGACTGAACCAAAGTTGAGCTATGGCACTACATCATCTCCACAAGCATTTCAGATTGCAGCCCTGAAGGTACCCAAGCACTGCTGAGTGAATCCCTTAAGATCCCCAGAATTTCTTGAGAGGCCAGGAAATTCCCAGCACCACAAAATCCAAGCAAAACTTCATTCTCTGGTCATCACATGGAAACCACCCAGCTGGTTTCCCAAGAATCACTGCGAAAGGCCCTGGACCTCTTGAGCATTACTTATGTATTCATCTACAAAAAAAGGATGGAAAGGAAAGAGAGAGGATGCAATAAATAAAAGAAAGAAGGAAAGGAGGGGGAGAGGAAAGGAGGAAGGGAAGGAAGGAAACGGGAGAGAAGAAGGGAAGAAACAAGGAGAGAGGGTGAGATAGAAAAACGAAAAAGGAGGAAAGGAAGGAAGGAAGGAAGGAAGGAAGGAAGGAAGGAAGGAAGGAAGGAAGGAAGGAAGGAAGGAAGGAAGGGGGAGGGAGGGAGGAAGGAAGGAAGGAAGGAAGGAAGGAAGGAAGGAAGGAAGGAAGGAAGGAAGGAAGGAAGGAAGGAAGGAAGGAAGGAAGGAAGGGGGAGGGAGGGAGGGAGGGAGGAAGGAAGGGATGGAGGAGAGAGGAATGAAGAATGGGAGAAAGAAAGAAAGAGAGAGAGAGAAAGAAACAAAGAAAGAAAGAAAGAAAGAAAGAAAGAAAGAAAGAAAGAAAGAAAGAAAGAAAGAAAGAAAGAAAGAAAGAAAGAAAGAAAGAAAGAAAGAAAAAGAGAAAAAGAAAGAGTGAATTTGCATTGCTTTATAAAAGTACTACTTAGTAGTCTAAAGCTAGGGATAATTGAACTGAGGTTTAAAAATTGCAAAAAACAAATAAAATTAAACAACAGTTTGAATTACATTAAATGCACTTTTAAATATATAAGGAACAATGTAATTTTATTTTTAAAGCTCTCACCTAAAGAGGTTATTACAAATATAATCACTGTCACTGTCATCCCGTTGCTCATGGATTTGCTCGAGCGGGCACCAGTAACGTCTCTCATTGAGAGACTTATTGTTACTGTTTTTGGCATATTCAATATGCACGGGGAGCTTGCAAGGCTCTGCCTCGCAGGCTCAATACTCTTGGTAGCTTGCCAGGCTCTCCAAGAGGGGCAGAGGAATTGAACTCAGGTCAGCCGTATGAAAGGCAAACACAAATATAATATCTTGTGTAAAATATGTTTATTATGATGTTATTTATTATGGTATACTATTGAAAGGAAATTAAATGTCAAACAATGAATCTGTTAAATTATTTCTAATGAATACATAAATCAATCCAACATATTATTAAAATTATAATTATATAAACATATATTAAATTATTCCATAGTACCGCATTAAATTAAAATAGCAGGTGTAACAATGTTCTGCACTATAATTTTACATTCACATACATATGTACACACAACACATACATATATACACACACATATATATAACTGTTTATGTGTGTGCAAAATACATACAATATATGTCTGCTAGGAAAGTATGTGACCTTATTATACAGTTACCCTTTTTTTATAAGATAATAAAAAACTTGGTATTATTTTTAACTACCAATACATATGTTAATTTTGAGTATAGAATTAGAAGAAACTTATTTATGTTAAGAATAATAACAATAGAAAAATAAGAGTACATATAAGAAGAAAGATGGTGTTCTGATAATAACCTGGTAATAAAAACCACATAGTTTTTAACAAATTTTGTTTTCTCTGTGTTGAAAAGCAACTAAAATAAAATGGTCAGTAGAGAGTTAAACTTCAGCTCTCAAAGATATGGCAAAAAAACATATTCTAGTGGCTCTAATGAATTCGTAACTTTGGGGTCATGCACTATGCTTGTTACATCTTCTGATAGTGAGTGCACTTAGAAAAGATGTCAATACTATTCCTTTCATAAATTACAGAGAACAGGTACGTTTGAGTATGTGAATAGTCCCACATTTGTGTTCATTTCCAGGAAAGCAAAGATAATGAAATCAATAAAATATGTGCTAGTTTATGAAATTGTTGGCCTAGCAAATTTTTTAGATGTTTCAGTTAATGATGTGGGCATCTAATAAGTGACGTTCTCATACTGGTTCTTACAACTTGTCAAGAATTTATCAATTATATTGGGGCTGGAGAGATAATAATGCTAGCAGAGCACTTGCCTTACATGTGCTATACCTGGGTTGCATTTCAACACTGTGTACAGTTCCCTGAGCTCCTGTACTACATCCCAGGATAGAAGGGATTAGTAGTGAACAAACTGAAAAACTTCAAGACTGTAGTGAAGTAGGGTCATCCCATAATAGTACCCTGGTTTGGATAATTGAATGAGTTATTCAGGATTTATCTAATATTTTTGTAAATCTAATAATTTTTAAAAATTAAAATATTAGATAAAAATATCAATGTAGATTAGCCTGTCCTTACAGTCATACAGATAAAGTTTAAAATACCGGGTATTAACACATAACTTGAAAATTATTGATTACAAATTTCCTGATGAATCTGATCTGATTATTACCCTGAAGGATGTCCCAAAAAGAAATTGTGTGGTAATTGTGATCCTTGACCTGTATCCGACTAAAGTTGGGTTGAGTATCAAGCCTTTATAGTTTTCATTTTATATACAATTGGGAGAAAAGAAGAATAGGGGAGAAAATAAAACCACAGTTTCATGAATAATTAACTGTAAAAAATGTGTTTAGTTTTTAAAATGGATTTAAAGAGCAAGCCGGGGGAGATCACCACCCATGGTAATGAAATAATCATCCACACCAGTATAAAGTGGAAAGGTAAATCCTGATAAAAATTCTAGTGGACTAGAGTGAGCAGCAGCTGCCATTAATTTAACAAAATTGACCTGTCTCTATCAAAAATCTATAATCAGCAATCTAAAGTTCAAAAATATTCCAAAAACAGAAATAGGAACACGGATAAAAGTTACTAGAGAATAAAAGATAGTTCACAATGAGAAAATCCCTTGAAGTGGTTGGTTTATGAGTACTGACACTGAGGTAAGAGGAGGAAGATATTTTGAAAGAATGAGTGGATAGTAAGAAACAGAAGGATACAAGATTATCTCTTCAAGATTCAATATTTCTTCCATGTTACCTGATGTTGCAATATTAGATTAATAAGTGTGTGTGTGCATTTGTATGTGTATGTGTTGTGTGTTTGTGTGTGTGTGTGTGTGTGTGTGTGTGAGAGAGAGAGAGAGAGAGAGAGAGAGAGAGAGAGAGAGAGGAGAGAGAGAGAGTTCTGCAAACTGGCATTTGGGGGACGCAATTTGTGGTCGCAGAAATACCTTTTGTGTGAGCATGTCATCCCATGTTAATATCCAATTTCTCCTATTTTTAAGGAGATATTTACTTTGGTGTGAGTTTTCACAAAGGGCCCATATGGCCCAAGCTTTTTTTTTTTTTTCCCTGAAGCTTAACAAAGTAATGAGAAATGAACTCCAGTTCTTAGATGAGTCAGGCTTCACACCTCCACAGAAGTGCTGGGGAAAGCACTATTGATTTATTTTCTTCAACTCATTTCCTGTATTTAAATGGAAATATTGATACCTGTAAACAGGTTTCTCCTGGGGCTTGGGGGATGTGTAGTTGGTTCTCCTATTTGAATCAAAGTAAGATTTAGATTTTACAGCATTAAAGTGAGAAATCTGGGGGATTAAAATAAAAATCCCTGAGAAGAAAGAGCCTGGAAAATCTTTCTAATAGCCCTAATGCAGCCTCAGGCAATTTCTCCCAGCTTTCAGTGATAATGGGTAGGCAAAACTACAAACTCTCCAAGAAAGTAACTGAAAAAAAAAGGGGCAGTTATTTACAGTATGAGCATCTTTCATTTTTAAAACAATTCTTTATAAAGAACTAACTTCCAATACTTTTAAAGGGGTCACTCTTTAAAGACAGAGTTGGGTGTAGCAGAGAAACTAAGCAATTGCTGAGAAAAAATATATTGAGTTACTGCAATTACTGTAAATAAAAAAAATGCAGATAATGCAATTTGAGAATAATAATAATGTAAACCGCTGGGAAGAAAAGGAAGGTGATGGTTGGAAAATGCCATGATAATAAGAATATAGTATCTACAAATGAACCTTTTCTAATTCCAGAAAATAGAGGGGTTTCTAGTCTAAATAAATTAATGATGTTAAATGGAGATATTTTGTGAACATTTTACTTGCAAATCTTCACGGGAATTCTTATAGATTTTTCACTGCGTCAGTGGACAATTAGACTTTGGATCCATGATGTTTATAATCTTGATTTAATGATTCTAAGGGCAGTTCTAATTTCTGGGAATGTTTTGGGTTTCTACTTTATTTCTTCTTTGGGCCTCATCACTTGTAATATGTCCATGGAAACAGGCCCATTTAATAATAAATTTAAAAACAAATACTTCTAAGAAAACTTTTAAATTAACGTTGTAATGAATATCACAAAATGATGCAGGCTATCCCACTTCATGGAATAAACTAAATGTAATGCATTTAGCCAATTATGTTACTTATTCCACACACATTATATATAATTAAACTAGCCACTTTTAGTGCTTTTCCATGCTCTTCCAGATATGTCTGTAGATATACAAGAAAAACCATATGCACATGAATGTAAAATACTACATATTTTTAAAATATCCTATCATTACATGCATATTTTTGGTAATAACGTTTGTGCCTCTGTCATATAGTTTTGCATTATTTCCTTGATGCGACTGCTATTTTTATGTCAGTTGTATATTTATTCATACTGAATAAATAAATAACAATATGAATTATTATTATGTAATCCTGTCAATGGCCACCATCCAGACACTTAAAAACAAGCTCCCAGAAGAGAGCAACGCAGAGAGTCTCTTCCCCACGCACATGGCTGTCTTCCCTGGGGCCTCCACAGAGGGGATGGGATTCAGCTTCCCTCCCCACCCCGAGCAGAGCTCCTGGCAGCGAAGACCTCCAGAGCCTAGCCACAGCCATGCTCAAGGCCCCTCTGCACACATTCAGACAAGCCTCACGCATGAAGGAACTGGCAGAGGAACCCAGGTGTGTGGGACCCGGGGCTGAGACCTCCAAGGCTGCTCAGAATGGGACTGGGCCTGCTCCCTCCAGATTTCCCATCTCCCAATAGCTAGGCGATTGGTCACACCCAGGGACTGTCCCCAAAAGCCCTGTAATCCTGTCAATGCCCAGCGTCCAGAGACTTAAAAGCAAGCTCTCCGATATCTTATAGCCTACTTCTCCCTCTGGGAGAACCTGGCACACTACTGGGAGTTTCCTTCCCACATGTGAGAGCCTAGAGCCTTGCAAGGTCCCCATGGTGTATTCATATGCCAAAATCAGTAGCAAGCTGGGTCTCATTCCCCTGAAAGAGCCTCCAGTACTGCACCGTTGGAAGGATGAGTAGAGAGAGGCTTCTAAAATCTCAGGGCTTGGATGAATGGAGACGTGACTGAGACCGCTCAAGATATTCGATGATCAATGGAATGATGATGATGAAGATGATGTATATTTATGTTCTAAAATATTGAGAATCCTTGAGAGTTTTTCTTGATTTTTCTGTGTGAGAGTAGTTGCAGGGTCATTTTCTAGGAAATAACTTGGATCCGTGCATTTATGTAATTTTTCTTGTTGGATGATATTTTGGGTCAAGGTACTGTTGATCTCAGTGTTATGGATATTTCTATTTCTCAATATCTTTGTATTTTGGTGGGGACCTACACCATCTCAGAATGAGCTAACTTGCATATGAATAACCTTGCATAGAAACCTTAATTGTCAAATGCCTTGTCAGAAAGGCTGATGCTTTGCTCCTAGAAGTGGCCACTAAAGTTACTTGAGTGGGATTTATTATGAAAATTGATTTGTGAGCAGTGACATAGATGACATGATCCATTCTGTGAAATTACATTTAAAAATACCTAGGTTTTGACAAAAAAATAAATAAATAAATCAGAGTAGTTTCAATTTAAATATGGTGCCTCTAGCACCTGTGTTTTGGTTATTTTATTTTTGTTTTTTGGGGGGGTTCACACCTGGCAAGGCACAGGGGTCACTCCTGGCTCTGCACTCAAGAATTACCCCTGGCAGTGCTCAGGGGACCATATGGGATGCTGAGAATCAAACTCAGGTTGGCTGTGTGCAAGGCAAATGCCCTACCCGCTATGCTATTGCTCCAGCCCCTGTTTTGGTTACATTTTCCCTTTGAACTACATATAGAACAGAACTGAGATTAGGATGCAATTCAACATTACTTGTCTTTTGTTTTTTTCTTCTTAAAACTAATTTTTTGTCACTCAGTATAGCTTATTTTGCATACATAATGCATTTATTTATTGAGTTATTATAGATTTTTACATCTCAATATGTATGAATATTATTGTAGATACCTGAAGCTCTAATTTATTGATACATGTAGCAGGAAAAGGATTTCATACACCATTTGATTTAATGTAAACCAAATATATTCTAAGATAAAAAGGCACACATTTAGGAGAAATTTCCCAAGCTGGTAGTTGAGTGTGAGGTTCAAAGCAACATTTCTCTTCCTGCACTGTTCATGATCTCCTCTGTACTGATTAGTTTGCATTGAATTTGTCCTCTGGGATACAGGGGAAAACAATATCTAAATACTATGATAAAGAGAAAGATACAAATGTCTGCAATTCTCTAAAATCATAGGATCCAAGCATTCAGCTCACTTCTATTTAATCAGTGTATTCCTTATAGGACTTGCATACAGATCATACATTTTAACACTTAATTGCATATTGTACATTGCTCATTGTTTTCGCTTCCATACAGTTCTATCATTTTCTTCCCATATTTGTAAAAATCACTATATCGAATAAATTATCTCCCTTTTGAAGCAGTTTTTGCATTGACAAGAAAACACATTTGTGTGTACTTAATCTAATACTTCCAACTCTGCTGTGGACTAGGGATAGAGTAACATTTCATAAAATTCCTTTCATAAAATTCATACCCTCAGACACATCAGCAATGCGGAGGTACGATGGTATCTATGTACAGAGTACAGAACTAACAGCGCGGTAAGCGTGAGTCCCAAACTACAACAAAACTTAAACATTTTCTTGTCAAGGAGTCTGTAGTTTGGGAGGGAACCTTGGGCACATTGGTATGGGAAAACTGATACAGGTGATGGCACTGATGTTTTTGAACACCATATGCCTGAAACTCTATTGTGGACAACTTTGTAAATTTGCTCACAATAGAGATAGAATGGTATCTCTCTACACAACTAAAATTTAAAATTAAAAATAAAATTGGGATGGGGGGCACACAATGCAATGTTCAAGAATTCCTCCTGTCTCCGCACTCAGGAATTAATGCTGGCAGTGCTTTGGATCAAACCTGAGTCAGTCATATGTCCTGGCCCTAAAACAAAACTTAAAAAGTAAAATAAATAAAATTTAAAAATAAACAGGAAAATAAAATTTATATTGTTCTGAAAAGAAAAATTATACCAAATAAAAATGAATGATTTTAGATAACATAATGTGCCATGCAAAAATATTGACAAATGTAATAAAATATCACTTAGATAATGGAAAACTATGATGTTTTTGGTGGAAAGGAATGTTAGGTTGAAAATACCTGAGCAAATGGTGCTGCAGCTTACACTTAACTGCTCATCCAAGCAGCTATAAAGGAGGAAGGAGGAAGTATGGAGGTAGATGTGTTCTACCTAGAAAAAAATTAAAGAATTTACTGGGCATTCCTGTATCACTGTATCATTGTCATCCCATTGCTCATTGATTTGCTCGATCGGGCACCAGTAACATATCCATTGTGAGAATCATTGTTAACTGTTTTTGACATATAGAATATGCCCTGATAGCTTGCCAGGCTCTGCCGTGTGGGTGAGATACTCTCGATAGCTTGCTGGGCTCTCCAAGAGGGACAGAGGAATGGAACCCGGGTTGGCCACTTGCAAGACAAATGCCCTATCCACTGTGCTATCACTCCAGTCCTTCTGGACATTCCAAGGACAAATAAAAGTCTGATGTAACTGGGTGCCTAGAGACTAGACCTCATAACAGAGATAACTTTAAAGAATAAAGTAGTCACAAGTCATACAGACATCTTTTAGAGTGTGCTAAAGTTTGGAGTTTGAATTTCATTCGAATTGGAGCAGGTTATCAACAGTATTTCTACATTAAATAATACTATGTTTTATTTTTCTTGGTAAACAATTGCAACTCTAGGTGAAAGAAAGCTAGTAGGACAACAGTAGAAGTTGGTAAACTGTAGACCAGTTAGGAATGCATTACTCTAGTTCAGAAAATAATTATGAACTTGATAAAACAAAAAATCTTAATAGTATAAACATTAAAAAGTAAACATATTTGCATGTTTGGTTAGAACAAATGGATAATGGCATATGAAAATAAACAGTGAATATAGTATGGTATATATATAATCTAATATACAGAGCATATGAGAATAAAGGGCATATGAGAATTAAGAATGATTATAATACTAAGACATATAATTTTAATACTAAAAGCATCTTAAGAGAATCTTCAACACAATGGCCACTCAACACCTTTATTGCAAACCACAACACCTAATCAGAGAGAGAGAACAAAAGGGAATATCCTGCCATAGTGGCACTGTGGGGTGGGGGGGAGACGGACTGGGGAGGGTGGGAGAGATGCTGGGTTTACTGGTGGTAGATGATGGGCACTGGTGAAGGGATGGGTTCTCGAACCTTGTATGGGGGAAAAATGAGCACAATAATGTATAATTCATTTCAATTCTTAATGTAATTTTATTAGATCAATAAAGTCCAGATTAAAAAAAAGAAAATATATTTTAAAAACCAGAATAATCAAATAAAAAATTTAATTTTTTCTATATTTGTAAATAACTGTACAAAAAGGGCTAAACATTATAAAATTTTTACCAGAATAAAAAAAAAGAGAGAATCTTCATATAAAGACACAATTTCTGCAATGGTTAAGTGGTCACTGAAACAAATGTTATTTTCTCACAAACTATCAAAGGATGAGGTAAGCATTCAAACATTTTTTTTAGTTTTATAAAGTTACTTTTATTTTAAATGTAATATATATATATATATATTTACCATGATTTACCATAGTGTTAATAATAGGATTTCATGGACACAGTGCTCTAGTATCACAGTGTCCACTGCTGTACCTCCTCCCAAATACACCATACTCATGGCCCCTCACCATGATAAAATCAGTGAAGCAATGTATTAATGTCAGGGTCAGGGACATCCAACTTAATCTGTAAATGTTGATTAGACTTCTCGGGAAATTTGTTTTTAGGAGTGTGTGTGTGTGTGTGTGTGTGTGTGTGTGTGTGTGTAACAAAATAAAATATTTTGCTGCGATATTTTCTTAGCCATGAAATCTACGTTGTGCTAATTAGTGTCTGATTGATTCTATTAATTGATTCTATTAAACCTTCTGTTTTAATTACTGTATTTGAATTTAGAAATTGAACCTACAATTTTTAAATCAAAATAAAATTATTGAATATAAAAAAGACCATCATGTTTTCCTTTTATAAAGTTTTTCACATTCCCTAGTTTTTCTTTAAATAACATCATGTATGTATTTTGAAATGCCAAGTTGTCAAGTATACTCCTGAAAACAAGCTGCAAAGTTGTTCCTTTTCCTCTGACACTTTCTGTGCTATATCATTTTAACTCCAGCAATTCATTGGATTAGATTAGATTAACTAAAGAGAAAAATGAAATAAAAATTAGAGAATAAGAAATATGATAATAATGTTTATTTTGGGAAAGAAAGAAAATAGCTCTGAGAAATTATGACAAAAGTATTACTTGCCAATGTATAATATTTATGTCTTATATTTATATCTTGTGTCTCCTACTTATTGAAAACTAGATACTTATGGAGAGTTGTAGCACATGGTGAAATATACAAATATAAAGAAAGAAAAATAATGTCCGAAATCTCAGCTTCAGGATTATATCCTTTCACAGAAAATTATAGTGGTCCTATGCACATATCATCTTTATTTCAAAAAAGTTCAAAGCACTTGGAAAATTTTCTCTGGAATAATAATAAAATTTACTTACATTTGCCTAGCTCCAGCCTTCCCTCTACCTTTCTATCTACATTCATATCACATAATTTATTTTCTCATTACCAAACTGAAGCAAATGTTAATCTTGGATTTTTGGACAGAGAATCTGATATCTTAAAAGTTTACACACACAGCTATATAATTTTCTTTGACTGTCCTTCACCTTAAATTTCCAGTTCCCAACAGTATCTTGAAACTCCGTCTAGTCCCTCTGAGGCATGGAGTTTTGCATAAATACCACAGGAATGACTGATACTGCTTCTTAACTACGTATTTCATTGTGTCAACATCCAGAAACACTTAATGTAGTCTAATGTGAGGTGTTTCATAATGAAGAATGGATGGAAAGAACCACATCAAAACAAGACTTGAGCTTTTGTTTTGTACATTGTAACCCCACCATGTGCTAACAATTTTGTTTTAGTTTGGGTTCCACACCCAGGGGCTTTAGGGCTCCTATCTCTGAGGTCAGGGGCCTGAAAGGCTTGGAGCTCAAGTTCAGTTCAGGTGCCAGAAATCAAACCCTGGTTGGCCACATGCAAGGCTAGGGACCTATGCACTGTACTATTGTATCAGCCCACCATTTGATAGTTATTACATAAAGTCTCTCAACTTTAATTATGGATACCTTTGTAAAGGTCTATCTCACATTGACTCAATAACAAAATCTTAAAAAAAAATCAGGACTGTTATGAAAGTTAATTTATGCTGTTTCCATTTACACAATTCATATTATGATTGGCATTCATTTCATTATAATTCATAAGTTTTAATCAATGTGTCTTTCATCTCATTTGCTATTTCACAGAAATATATTTTTGCCTTCTTAGTAACAATAAAATTAAGCAGAATATGCGAGATATCATAAGAAAATGACGAGTTCCTTGATTTGAGATTGTTGTTTAACCCATATGTTTGCACATTTTCTAATAAATGTAGTCAAGCTATGTATTTCACTGCAGATAGAGTTTTAGTTCTGAATATTTTTTATAACCATAGATCCAATATGTAGGTGGATAATTATTTATTTATTTATGTATTTTTTCCTTTTTGGGTCACACCCAGCATTGCACAGGGGTTACTCCTGGCTCATGCAGTCAGGAATTACTCCTGGCGGTGCTCAGGGGACCATATGGGATTCTGGGAATCGAACCCGGGTCGGTCGCATGCAAGGCAAACGCCCTACCCGCTGTGCTACTGCTGCAGCCCCCTTTTTTATTTTTGGAAGGTGGATAATTCTTTAGAATCCATGCCACATGCAGGATATGTTTTTAAAAATATTCTAAGCATGCTGGAAAAGAATGGGTATTCTCCACTTAATTTACATGACTGCTTTATAATTTAAACTCACCATATGATTCCCTTTTATTTATTTATTTGTTTGTTTGTTTATTTATTTATTTACTTATTTTCTTTTTGGGTCACACACACCTGGCGATGCACAGGGGTTATTCTTGACTCTGCACTCAGGAATTACTCCTGGTGGTGCTCAGGGGACCATATGGGATTCTGGGAATCAAACCCAGGTTGGCTGCGTGCAAGGCAAATGCCCTACCCTCTGTGCTATCACTTCAGCCCCCCCTTTTGTTTTTTAAGGGATATGTATATGCATGTGTGTATACATATATATATATACATATATCTTTACATATATACGCATATATATTTGCATTAAAAGTTTAGAAATTTAGTTGAAATATTCTGGAGAGATGGAGAGGTCATTATATGATAAAGTATAGAAAAGCAGGGCAAATATCTTCTCACCTACTCCACTGGTGTAAAGAAAGAGGACACAGAGTTAATAAAGAGGTTAAGGTACTTGCCTTGTACACAACAACCCTGACTAAGTATTCTTACAGGGTCCCCTTAACACCATCAGGAATAATCTCTGAGTATAGGGCTAGGTATATTCCTTCAGCAACACTTGGTATGAACAAAGAAAATTTTTAAAACATCGAAAAAGGGAAGGCATAAGATACTAATTTGGTGTATGTTACACGAATAGCCTTACTTATGTCGAGTCTTAATCACTATTTAAAAAAAAGTCCCATTACCTTCTTCATTTTAAAGATGAAGAAACTGACATTTTGAAAAGGTAAACTAGTCAACCTAAATTCAGTTTGAATCCAAAATCTTCATGCTTTCTCTATGTAGGAAAATTGTTATGTTAAAAAAGTGTAGAGTTTGTTTTGTTCTTTCTCTGCCAGATCTTCCTGTTAATTTCTTCAATCTTATAACCTACCAGGAAAAAAGGGCAGGTGTTGTCCTCCTTACTTTATTCAGAGGCAAAAATGCCCCCATACTTCCTTTCCTAGTTCCCTCACTTGTCCTATCATTTCCACTCATGGCTATAATCCTGACAGATGATAGAGCAAACCAGTTACTGAAACCAGCAGAGGACAAGGATACCATATGGACTCAAATATGGAGCATGTGCCTCCCTGGTTTGAGTATTTCCACAGGAGCAGCTGGTACTTGATAAATGATTAGAGGTCACTTTGTAAATGGCAGGTACCCAGCCTTTGAGCAAGAGGCCTCGTACCATACCTGATATTTTATATATATATACACACAAAACATTTTATTTGAGCGAGAGTTGAAACTACAAATTTTTGGCTAGCATAATCAGGAAAAACTCAGACTTAAAATAAAGCAAGGTGTAGGGGAGAGCTATTAATGGATGAAAACAGTAGTATTGATTTTTACTACAGAAATATACATTAGTATGTTTGTGAAAATATGTAATTATGAAAATTATATAAACAGTCGTGGCCGACCTGGGTTTGATTCCTCCATCTCTCTTGGAGAGCCAGGCAAGCTACCGAGAATATCCCTCCCGCACAGCAGAGCCTGGCAATCTCCCCGTGGCATATTAGATATGCCAAAAACAGTAACAACAAGTCTCACAATGGAGACGTTACTGGTGCCCGCTCTAGCAAATTGATGAGCAATAGGATGACGGTGCAGACAGTGCTATATAAAATGTCACATATTTCCATCATTTATTATGTAAACTGCCTGGTTAAACAACTTGAATTCACCATTTTGCTTTACATCTATATCTAGCTTGAGATATAAACTTTATATTTGTTTCTTTGTTTTGGGGGGTCACACCCAGTGGTCCTCAAGGGCTTACTCTTCTCACTACACTTAGGATCACTTGATTAATGGTGCTCATGACCAAAGCATACAATTTTTACTGTAGTGTCTGATAAATGAAATTAATGTCCAATCAATTATGACCATGCCAATTAAGAGTATGGGACATCTGTGGGAAGGAAGTTCCTATTTTTCTTTCCATAACCATTTTCAATGTTGAGCCCTCTACAATACCCCTGACCATATGAGTAGACACTCAAAGTTTTGCTCATTTGATTCCTAGATCAATGAGTCTTTTTGAAATACTTAGAGTACTTAGTAACATTTAGATAGCAGATTCAGTTAAAAATTCTAGGCTGAATTTTTTTTTTTTTGCTTTTTTTTGGGGGGTCACACCTGGCGATGCACAGGGGTTACTCCTGGCTCTGCACTCAGGAATTACCCCTGGCCATGCTCACGGGACTATATGGGATGCTGGGATTTGAACCCGGGTCGTCCGCGTGCAAGGCAAATGCCCTACCCGCTGTGCTATCTCTCCAGCCCCTCTAGGCTGAATTATTAAATGCTGTATAAAATCAATCTGGATTTCTTTCTTGAGCAAGAATATCGTACAACATTCCTCAGGATAACTTTCTGTTTTCTGTATAAGACCTTCCCAGCACTCTAGATCTGATGTGAGCTTGTACTCTCCTGACATTATGTTATTTTATATTCTTCCTTTTGCATACAGATTCCTACAGAGTATATTATTGATTTCATGTTTTCATAGTGCCCAGCATGAAGAGAGCATTTATATTTGTTGAATGACTGAATGAACATATAAACTGTATTTGATGACTTCACTAGAAGATATAGTGTGCTAACCTTGCATATTGAACTGCATTTCTTATGGCAGTGATAGATTGTGTTGTGAAATCTTTTTCTCTCACCTGCTATGGTAACCAAATATCTGCATTCGCTTGTGTTAGAGCTGTTCAGAATTTCCTAGAATCTTTTCCATTGCATAAAGAACATCGGTCACTAAGGAATGAAAACCCAGGGATTTTGATAATTGCAATAAAATTTCCTTTTAAATGGGGTTTGAACATTATTTGAAACCCAGAACCATACTCTTCACATTGAAAGTGACCTTGGCAAGTGTGTAACTCAGTTCCTACTAATTGGAGGTATTCACTCTTCTATAGCATCCAAGCTGAGAAGACCAGGCAATTTGCAGCATTTGTGATGTTAAATTATCAATTAACCTCTTATATTATTGAATTTCATTTTTGTTTTGTTTTGGGTTCATACCTGGTAATGCACCAGGTCAGCTGCTAACTCTGTGCACAGTGATCACTCCTGAAGGTTCTCAGGGAACCATATGCAGTGCTGAGGATCAGATCCATATTACTGACATGCAAGGAGTGCACTTCCCTGATATACTTTTCATCTATGGTATTAAACAGCATAGCACTGTAGCACTGTCATCCCATTGTTCATCGATTTGCTCAAGCGAGCACCAGTAATATCTCCATTGTGAGACTTGTTGTTACTGTTTTTGGCATACCAACTACACCATGGGTAGCTTGCCAGGCTCTGCCGTGTGGGCAGGATACTCTTGGTAGCTTGCCAGGAAGAGGAATGAAGGAATTGAACCAGAGTCAGATGTGTGCAAGACAAAAGCCCTAGCCGCTATTGAACAGCATAGTCACTTAAAACAGTATTTTACTTAAAATAGTTTAAAGCTATGCAAAATACCTAGAATAGTAATTAAAATGTGTTTTATTTAGATCATCATCATGATGTACAATACTATTACTGTTAGGGTTTCATGGGTGCACTATTTCTAATACCACACCCTCCACCAAAGTGTCCATTTCTCTTCACCATCATTGTCCTTCCTCCTCATCATCTTATGTTCTGTGTCCTTCTCATCCCCTCACTGCTCAGTTCTTTAGAGGAGTTCTCAGGTTGTATTGTCTTTGGACATTTGTTATTTCTTTACCATATCCCTTTCTATACCACACATAGGAGAGAGATCATTCTGTATATCTGTCTCTCTCTTTCTGGGTAACTTTATTCAATCTGATAGTTTCCAATTTGGATGGTCATATTGATCTCCTTTCCAACATCTCCCCTCCCCTATTCAGTATTTGTTTTAAATACGGTGTTTCTAGGGCTTGAGTGATAGCACAGCAGGTAGCGCGTTTGCCTTGCACGCGGCCGACCTAGGTTTGATTCCTCTGTCTGTCTCTGAGAGCCCAGCAAGCTACCGAGAGTATCTCTCCCACACAACAGAGCCTGGAAAGCTACCCGTAGCGTATTCAATATGTCAAAAACAGTAACAACAAGTCTCACAATGGAGACATTACTGGTGCCCATTCGAGCAAATCGATGAGCAATGGGATGACAATGACAGTAATACAGTGATGCAGTGTTTCTCATGTGATCATGTACAAATGTCTTCTGAGCCTTGAATTCTCCTTAGAAAATTCTCTGTGGAAACTTATATAAAAATATGCCAGTTTCCTCCACACAATCTATGTTTTATCCCATGAATAGAGTTGAACTAGAATATCATTTTCCCCCTGAATATAGCACAGCCAAGTGTCAGCAATTTACTTAGGCTACAGTTTTTCACTACTTTTAACCAGTCAGTTCTAGATAGCTTCTTTTTTTTTGTTGTTTTAAGTATTAGAATCTGTACTCTGAAATTGAAACAAATACAGTGGATGTCATTTTTATGGATTTGTCAGTTATTTTCCTATGTTAGACAGTGTATCCTAACAAGCCAAAGTCTGGGAACAAATATACTGTAAGTCACAAAATCCAAAGACATAAGAGTGAAGAAAATAGCACAAAAGGATTGTGAGGTTGGAGATATAACACAAGAGTGAAGGTGCTGATCTTGCAGGCATCTCACCTGACTTTCATCTCTGGCACTGTTTATTTCCCGTGAAAACTTGATGGATTATGGTGTGGGTAAAGTAGCTCCGGGGGAGGGATCTTGCTTTAGTGTCGTAGTTGCAACCATTATGGCAGCAGTCAGGTCCCTGAGAGCATTGATGAGACCAGCCCAGAACAAGAGCACAGCTCAGTGGGGATATTTGAATCCCATAAGGGATTGCTTTATGGAATTGCTTCCTTCTGTGGCTAGCAAGTGCTTGGATTTTAAGCATGAGGAACTAGTCTGAGCTCAAACATTATTTCCCTGGGAAAGCATTCTCTGAGAATTCATTATAAGCTCCCTAGCATTCATATGCTCCTATTTGTTACTCTTTGTAAACATATTTTCATTTAGGTATTAATATCTGGACTATTCTGGAGTGAATTTCATTTTTCTAGCTCAAAGTTGCTTTTATTTTTTTTCTCTCAATTAATTCCAATGCCTCACAGAATTTTAGACTCAGATAAATACACAGGTCTCATTTATTTACAATCCAAAATGTCTGAACTATGTGAACATAAACCAAGAGAGTAAAGAAACCCCAAGTGTTCCCCCACACCTACTTTTCGGAAAATACTTAGTCATTAGAATGGTGATTCTGGGTGTCTCTTTAGAGATCTATGCATAAAAGCAGCATACAGAACCCTAGATACTGTGGGATTACATATAGTTTTATTTTATTTATGTATTTATTATTATTAGTAGTAGTAGTATTGATTGCATTTTGGGTCATACCCGGCGATGCACAGCAGTCACTCCTGGATCTGTACTCAGGATTACCCCTAGTGGTGCTCAGGGGACCATATGGAATGCTGGAAATCGAACCCGGGCCGGTAGTGTGCAAGGCAAATGCCCTACCCATTGTGCTATCGCTCCAGCCCCACATATATTTTTAAAATTTACAGTGCATATTTGATTTAGGCTGTAATGTCAGACTCCAGCTAGTTCTGCTCCACTCTGGCTACATATCTGCTGGTTTTTCCTGACACTCTGTCCACCTATTCTCATGCTCCCAGTGCCAGTTGCTCTTTATTCCTTCCATTTCCCTTTATTCTTCATCAGTGCTTGCCTGCGTGGAAGAATGTCTGCCTTCCCTGCCCTTTGCCTGCGAACAGGGGTAGAATTGAGGAAGTTGCCAGTCCTGTGCCTGCTTTCATGTATTAGTTATTCCCATCCTGAGATATTCCTTCTGCCTGGCTGATTTTCTCCCATGTGAATTTACAAGAATTTATAGGAATAATTTTACTATCTGTCCATCATGCCTTTCTCAACAGAGTGCCTGCTAGTTAAAAGACCTCAACAGATCCGAAACACTTTGTCCTTTTTGGGGGGTTGTTTTAACCCACTTTAGAAGGAGGAGAGAAATGGCTCTTTCTAAGCCAACTTCTGTCTAAAGGATATGGAGGTTAAGGTCAGAGAGGTAGCATACTGGGTAAGCCATTGGCTTTTCGTGAGACTGACCTGGGTTTGATTCCCAGTACAACACATGGTTCCCTGATCTCAACAGGATTGATCCCTGAGTACAGAGCCAGAAATCGAAGCAAAATTCACCAGGGTTGGCCTCCAAACAAATAAACAAACCTATCTGAGTAGGCTATTACTGTCAAAGGGGTAGGACTGAACTGGATCAAGGTGTGCTGGAGGAAAAATAGTTTTTAAAGATGATCTCCGTGTGACAACTTCTCTCAGCTTAATATTAAGTCTAAACTTGCTAAGTAAAGATGTTTTTCATGTCAGGGCATGAGAAATGGGAAGGGGAAATACCAATTTTATATGCTATGGCCAGCCCCAGCTCTGCAGGGAGGGCTGGTATCACCTACTGTATTTAAAAGCAGCCTGTCTTACATAAGTGTCTTGCTGACTCTGACATGTGAATATAGATATTCAAGCCCATTTCCTTTACAGTTTCCATCCGAGAAGGGTAGGGCTGGACCCACTCATGGATTTGTAAGAAAGTCAAATGCAAGATTAGCAAATTAAGGAAAATAGAGTAGAAATCAAAACAAAACTAAAACTTTCTATTGTCCTATAGTGTTTACACTTTGATAAAAAATGTGAAGAGGAAACTTGAAAATCTAATAAAATCCTTTAAAATATATTGCTAGAATTTAGGAGAAAAAAAGTGTCTATTGAAAGTTTCAGTATAGTCAACCACTCTCCTTTCCAAAGCCTACTGAAAAGTAAAAGTTTCTGAGACTTTTTAAATGTTGATGATTATGCACAAATAGTACTAAAATAAAATTCAGTTTTCTTTTTAAAAACAAAATGTTTTTACGTAGTCATGGCTCATTAGCAGCATAGTTTGCCCTTCTTGTTTTCTATAACTTTTAGTTTTCTGGTTTTAGAGGCCACATCTAATAGTATTCAGGGCTTGCTCCTGTTTCTGTGCTTGGGGATCACTCCTAGCAGGTGTGGGGTACTATAATGCGTGCTGGATATCAGACCTCTGGTCAGTTGAGTTGAAGACAAATGATTTCTTCACTGTATTATTGCTTTGGCCCCCTCTATATATATGTTCTGCTTTCTTGTTTTTCACACCAGCACTAGTTTTGCCTTTGAGAGGAAAAAACACAAATCTATTTAGCAAATATATTAATTAGTAAAATAATGATGGACTGGAACAATAGCACAGCAGGTAGGGTATTTGCCTTGCATGTGGACGACCCGGGTTCAATTCCTCCATTCCTCTAGGAGAGCCCAGCAAGCTACCAAAAGTATCCCACCCACACAGCAGAGCCTGGCAAGCTTCCTGTGGCGTATTCAATATGCCAAAACCAGTAACAACAAGTCTTTCAGTGGAGATGTTACGGGTGTCCGCTTAAGCAAATCCATGAACAACAGGGCAACAGTGTTCAAGTGTCACATTAAAATAATGATTCGTGAATTAATTGGTTTTTAAAATTAATTTTTATTTATTTATTTTTTAGAACAAGAAACTCATTATGTTTCAAAGATAACAAAGATACAGACACATTGCAATAAAGGATTTGTATACCCTTAGCCTTTTGGCTTCTTTTTGTTTGTTTGTTTTTAGTAATCTAAACAATGGCAACAATATTGGTGGTCCAGTGCAGAAAATCATCCCTCTCTCTTCTAAATTAAAAATCAGAGGATAAGTTCCCCAAACACACAGCAAGAGAAATGATTGTTGATTTGTTCTCTTTCTTTATTTACCAGCCCGGTATCAACCCTTTCCACCAACTCCAGTAAATCTAATAAGGTTGATTCTTACATTCTTGACTCCTTTTCCCTTTATTTTTACTGTTGTTATTGTTGATATGCTGCTATTTTGTGTGGCTTCCATTTATCAAAATCCTGTGACTAATTTCTTACTTGTTTTCTATTGTTTGTTCTTTGTTTCCTAAAACAAAATTGATCATTACAGTTAGAGATCTAATTGCCTTTATTCAATAAATCTGGCAAGATTGTGATGAATCTGGCAAGGTCCCATTTTGCAAGTAGAAGGGTGCTAAAAGAGATAGCACATTGGGTAAAGCTCTTGGCCTGCATTTGGCTGACCTGGGTTTGATCCCAGCTCTCCATATGGTCCTTAAACTCCACCAGGAGTGATCTTTGACAGAGCCAGGAGTCAGCCAGATCACTGTTGGGTGTGGTTCAAAAATCAAAACAAACAAACAAAAAGGTGGTAAGAGAAATTGTAAAAAATCGAATGCTTTGTAGTCAGAAAGAAGTAAAAGAGGAAGCTTCAGGTTACTCTTACCAGCTGCTGTTAGCAGTCCCACTTTTGGCTAGCCTACTCTACATTTTTGGCTCCCTGCAAATTCCTGGGCTTTTACTGATTAGCAGGGAGTTAGCAATTGTTTGTCATAAAATTCTGCCCCAGAGCTTATGCTCACAGGAAAACTAAGATAATGGACAATAACTAAGGCAGATGGTCCGAAAGACTCAAACCAGCCTGACCACCTTGTAGATTCCCTGAATTCGCTGCAATGTGTGTGTGTGTGTGTGTGTGTGTGTGTGTGTGTGTGTGTTATTCATGCACCTCACCTTTTCTTTAATAGTGCTGACTAGAAATTTCAGATGCAGAGGTTTCAAAGTCTGTTGTACAAGAGAAAAACTGTAGTTAGATCAAGTGTTTAGTCTTGGTAGAGTTTAGCACACAAAATTAAATTTTCGCATTACTATTAGCTAACAAGTAACTCACCTAGACAACTGATTTCTGAGCACTTAAATCCATTAAATCCATTTATTAATCCGGTCATATGCACTAATATCATAATGATCCTGATTGATCAAATTGCTATGCACACTGATATTTTAATGAACTAATGAGAATGAGCTCATGAAAGAAGAGAGTCATTGAAAATTGTGTGTCTGTGGTAACCTGCTCCTATAAATGTAGGGCAATAGAGAAGATGACTAAAATTATTAATAAAAGTAATAATTATATCATCACATTTGGTTCCACTGCAGCTCCTGAGCTAAAGGAGAGAGTGAAGGATGAGAAAGGCCTATATAAAGTACAATCTCCCGTGTTGGAAGATGACAGACTTATGTCCTCAAAGCAAACTGAGGTTCACAGTCACAGGCCTTTTTTTTGTTTTGTATTTTAATAAGGAAAACTAATAGGTATGCATGCTGTAGGAAGAGTGGATTCCAGACCAGTGGGCTCTCAAATAAGCTATAAAATCCACTCATGAGCTGGTACCCTGGGGCACACTGTCATCAGCAAGTCTAAATGAAGTGAGGGTTAGGTTTTGTGGCATAGGGAAAACTCAGGAAGACCTGTCCTTATCTTTAGGCTTTGGGGCAAGAGCAGTTGTCATTGTCTAATATTTACCTTCAGTCTGATTTCAATGATAAAGGGAAAAACAAATGAAGACTCTGTGGATATCATGCAACAGTAGAGCTCATATTTCATATACATAAGGCTCTAAATTTGATTCCAGGCACCTTTAATCCCTGATACCACAAATCATCATCAGCTTTACTGTCATTATCATCATTATGTTAACAACTCAGGAAAAGTAAAGTGTGCAAAAGTCCTTACCTAATTTAAAATTTGCAGCTTATCCTGATAGCATAATTCTGAATTATGAAATATATTTGGGCAGCACTTTGAGCCAGATTTGAGCTGTATTCTATACATTTTCTGTGATCCTGAGGTTTCCTCCAATTAGAGTAATTTTACGTACTCTCAATAAGGAAAAAAATATATATGCCAATCTGTGAATACACAGCTGTGAAAAAACTCTCTATCTCTCCACTTTGGTTTGTCAACTACTCTGGATTCTGAACCTTCTATCCTAAATGATTCTTACTTTCCCCCCCGATTTTTACTGCTAGTTGATTATATACTTGTCTAGTTGCATCAGGGACTCCCCCAATTAAATTACTTTATAATAAAGACGATTTGAGTTGGGAAGTTGAATCTGATCTTATATTTGCATCTATTCTCACAATGCAGAATTATTATTTTGGGTTATGATATTTTCTTCAGAAAAGATAGAGTAATCCAATACCCTGCTCACTCCGTGGCCACACATACTGCCATCTAGCAGCTCATATTAAGAGCCACAGGAATCATCTTAGTTTAAGGTAGTCCCATTTATTTATCTCTGTCTTCACTTGCTTGGCCATGGTGTGTCAGCTTTGAAGGTACCATTGGCTACAATGTCGTGGGGGGTTTTGCCGACCTTGTCTTCAATGTACCTTAGGAATTCTGGTCTGATGTTGAGGTCTTTAATCCATTTTAATCTGACTTTTGTACATGACGATAGGTGGAGAACTAAGTCCATTTTTTTGCATATAGCTGTCCAGTTTTGCCAGCACAATTTGTTAAACATGCTTTCCTTGCTCCACTTCACATTTCTTGCTCCCTTGTCAAAGATTAGATGATCATATATTTGGGGTAGTGTGTCAGAATATTCAACCCTGTGCACCTCAAAAGATACAGTGACCAAAGTACAGAGACAGCCTACAGAATGGGAAAGGATATTTACCCTATACTCATCCAATAAGGGGTTGATATCACGGATATACAAGGCACTGGTTGAACTCCACAAGAAGAAAACTGCCGACCCGATCAAAAAATGGGGTGATGAAATGAATAGAAACCTCCCCAAAGAAGAAATCCAAATGGCTGAGATGCACATGAGAAAATGCTTGACATCACTAATCATCAGTGCCCAAAAACAGATGACTGGTTAAAGAAATTTTGGTACATCTACAAAATGGAATACTATGCAGCTGTTAGAAAGCATGAAGTCATAAAATTTGCATATAAGTGGATCAACATGGAAAGTATCATGCTGAGTGAAAATAGTCAGAAAGAAAGAGAAAGACATAGAAAGATTGCACTCATATGCAGCAGAGAGGTATGAACTAGCAATTATGCAACTTCTGGCAGAAATTTCTCTAGACTTAGTTACTAATATACTTATATAGAGAAATCCAAAACCTTGCGGGCGCAGTTGTGGCCACATAACCTCATATCTCTTCATTCTCAGCAATGGAAAACAAATTATCAAATGCTTCCTTTCCAGCAGGTCTGATTTTCGGGGAAACTCCAAACAATAATAGTGAGTTTTTTGTTGAAATATTGAATGTAATCAAAGTAAAGAGAAAGTAAAGTGAAATTTATCAGCTACACAGGCAGGGTGAGGGGTGGGGGGGTTACTGTGATTCTTGGTAGTGGAATATGTACACTGGTGAAGGGATGGGTCTTTGAACATTGTGTAACTGAGACTTAAGACTGAAAGCTTTGTAACTTTCCACATGGTGATTCAATAAAATAAATATTTTTTTTTAAAAAAGAGCCACAGGAATCAAAGACAATCAGAGGTAGAGATAATGAAAGATTTAGAAGGAGAATAAACTTGGAGTACTTGTTTGAACAGATTAAGGATCTGTGAAAGTCTTTCTTTCCTAGTAATTATGACAAGAAATAACAATATGAGGGGGCCCATGCTTTCAACTATTCTCATAGAAAATACACATTGCATGATTAAAGATATGCCAGGGAGGTTAAGATTCATACTTTCCATGAGAATGACACTGGTCTGTCTGGGCACTAAATAGTCACCTGAGAATTTCAGGTGAACAGATTTCGAGGCCTTGACTATCGATGTGCACAGACCTAGAGACCCCAAGAATAAAACCAAACACTTGGCCCTTGCATTAAACCACTGACTAGGTTATCCATGATCTCCAATAAATTATAGAAAATAAATATTCAACTTTTTAATTAATTATGATAGGGAAATAAATTATTTTATCATGAATTTAAAGGGAAATTATTTGGTCAGTATATAGAAACACATTGATGAAAAAATATGCTGAGTAAAAATTTTAACCGAGATGCATAGTGTGACAAATACGTACCTTAACAATGCTTTACACCGGTTCAGAAAATCATTTGAAACCTTTATGACATAGAACAGACCAATGAAATTCTGAGACCTGAGAGATAAATCAAAGCTTTAGATGGATGCCTGGCATTAAGAAGAACCCCGGTTCCAGCCCTACCATTGCATGTGCTGCCACTCAGCACTGCCAAGAATGATCCTAAGCAATATGTCCTCAACATAATTGAATGTGGCCCAATGTTCTCCTCCTCTTGGCAAAAAAATAAAAATAAGAGCTTGTCTGTGTAAAGATATTTTTGCAAAGGAGATAACAGGAATTTATTATCTTTTTAACAGGAATTTGTGCTAGATATTAGTTCAGAGATTTGTGGATTCTCATAATGTTCAGCGCAAATGTTAAATTTTGAAGCAAAATAGTAAAGCTTTAAATCCTGATCTATAAGTCATCAGAAAAAGGTGTTGGCAAAGTTCTTTGAATCTTTTGGGTTTTATGTCTTTTTATATTTGAGTCCAAAATGAAATCTGCTTCCTGTGGACTATTTTGGGGAATTAAAATAACAAATACCAAGTGTGTTGAAATATCTGTTACATAATAAGGGGGCTGGAGCGATAGCACAGCGGGTAGGGTGTTTGCCTTGCATGCGGCTGACCCGGGTTCGATTCTCAACATCCCACATGGTCCCCTGAGCACCGCCAGGAGTTTTTCCTGAGTGCAGAGCCAGGAGTTAACCTATGTGCATAGCTGGGTGTGACCAAAAAGAAAAAAAAAAAAAGAAATATCTGTTACATAATAAACCCAATAATAATTGTTGAGAAGAATACATAGTAATGAGATATATAAATAAGACAGTTTCAATTTTAAGCTATTAACATATTTAGATATATCAGTAAAATAAAATTTTAAACTGATTGAAGACACAATATGGTCACAAAATAGATATAGTTGATAAAGTCATTTTGTTGAGTACAATTCAGTGAACTGTTTACATTAAATTTTAACTGGTGTATCTAATTCTTGGACTTGACATAGGAGAAAGCAACCTCCTTAATTCATTGCACCCTAAATTGTTTCACATGCTAGTTGTTCCGAAATCTACCTTAGTAGTTTTCTTTAAAATATCTGAGTCTTTTGTGTAGGAAACACAAACAACAACCAAAAATGATGGCTATCTTGTTAAGCAAGAGCATTTTCTATTCTTACCAACTACTAACAAACAGAAAGACAAGACCAAGCATGGGGAGTGATAGTTAAAAACAGTCAAGGAGCAAGTTATCAACTGTTGCTCAAGATAAGAGAGGAGATAAATCTAAAGGAAGGATATGGAGCAAAGTGACTTCTCTCATCTCTGTTTTGTGCACAGATAATTTAAATCAGGGCATAAAGATATTTATCTTGGGAACCTTTTAAAGAGCCAATTAGCATTTTATTATAAACCAAGATTGCATACTTTAGAAGAAATGTTAGCAAGAGTAAAGAACTATAAAAGATGACAAAGAAAAGGTCAAATAATCTAAACAGGATAACATGGTATACACTCAACAATTATCCCTGTAATAAAAAGGAATGGCTTTTATTACCTTTAGGAAGAAAACAGTTAAAAAATGATAATCCTTTAAGCCAGTTGCCTTTGTAAGTCTTTAGGAATAAGTTAGTTAAATTAAATCTCTAATAGCTCAGTAAGTAAGTTCACAAAAACAAAATCTTTTTAATGGAGACAGAACATTAATGTATTTTCATAGTCACATTGGAAATTAAGACTGAGATTATATCATAAAGAAGTAAAGCCGGGGACTGGAGTGATAGCATAGAGGGTAGGGGGTTTGCCTTGCATGTGGCCGACCCGGATTCAAATCCCAGCATCCCATATGGTCCCCTGAGCACCACCAGGGGTGATTCCTGAGTGCAGAACCAGGAGTAACCCCTGTGCATCGCCGGGTGTGACCCAAAAAGAAAAACAAAATAAATAAAGAAGTAAAGCCATAATGAAGTGCACTGTAGCACTGTAGCACTGTGTCCTATTGTTCATCCATTTGCTCGAGTGGACACCGGTAACGTCTCCATTGTGAGACTTGTTGTTACTGTTTTTCTGTTCTTTATCAAAATAAGAAATGGGATAAAAGACTGAAGACAGAAAGAACTGAGGGAAAGAAAGAGGAGAGATGTAGGGAGGGGAGGAGAAAGGGAGGAGGCAGGAAAGGAGTCCACAAACTGAAAATTTACTTTGATCAATTTGGTTTGATGATTGAAAAAAACAGAACAATCATCAACTCAGTAGAGGACATCCCAAGTCTGGTAACAGGCGTCTTAAGGGTGGCTTTTTTGGAAAATTGTGGGTCTTGGCTTTCTTGGATCTTTCCCTTCTTGGTCCCTTGGTGGGCCTCTCCTATTACTATTCACATATGGCCTGGACTTATAAATTACTTGTCAGATTTGTTTCCTCTAGACTTGAGGTCATCGAAGCTACAGATGGTGACTAATGTGAACCCCTCTATGGAGGAGAATGAAGCAGGTTATCTCAGACTGTTGGACAGCTCTTATCTCTTTCTAAGACTCCTTGACTGCACTGGACCTCTACTTGATGTCCCAAAGTCAGCAACAAGTAACCTGATAGATTTGATATTACATGTCCTGACTGCTGTTAGGGTTTCATCTTTGAGAATTGGGAATGAAAGAGGAAACCTCAGTTTCCCTTGCCAGCTGCTCTTAGTATCATATACTTACTACTTTCATACAGATCCCTGGGCCTTTTATCTGAAGAGAAGAAGTTAACAGTTCCCCAAATCATTCATTTCTGCCCCGGATATTAGGTTCACTACAGACTAAGGGATAATGGGCACTAGCTGAGACAAATGGCCACACAGGTAATCCAAAAGGCCCTAAACTAGCCACACTGCTCTGGCAATTCTTGCATTCTCTATGACATTCTTGTCACAAGTAACACAAAAATCCAAATTTCCTGTGCACACTACACACACATGCATGCACACACACACACACACACACACACACACACACACGAGTCATACTTAGTCCTAAATAAAGTTCCTTCCCACATGGGAGTTTCCTTCTCTTCTTTTTTCCAATAACATTTTCCCGTTTTCTAACCCTGAACCTGAGCATATTTTTCACTCAATATTTTCGCTCTTGAAAATATTGAAGAA
This sequence comes from Sorex araneus, assembly GCF_027595985.1. Taxonomy (NCBI): domain Eukaryota; kingdom Metazoa; phylum Chordata; class Mammalia; order Eulipotyphla; family Soricidae; genus Sorex; species Sorex araneus. The sequence continues at coordinate 185,995,147 of NC_073313.1, forward strand.
CCTGGGAGCCGTGGAAAAACACTGAGACCTGCCGTCACCTCCCTTGCATCAATATGGTAAATATACATCTTTTATAAAGTCATATCTGGGAAAGGATCCTAGCAGGGCCCCTTCCACTACCCGGGATGATATTGCCTAAAATAGCTCCTGGAAAGCAGACATTTAACACGCACTTCACTCCTTAGCCTTTTTTCTTTCTTTTTTTAATACAATTCCTTTTGATATTCCTTTCAGTTCCCGAAGAACAGGTGTGCTGGTCTCTAAAAAAAAAAAAATGTGTAACATGAACTTTGTGAAAAGAAATTAGTTCCATCTTCTCCTCTATCGGGCCTTTGTTCTACCATACAATTGCTAAAGATTCCCCAAAACACACCAGCTAAAGTGTTAAGCATCTTTCTGCTGTGCTCTTTTTCCATCTTTTTAAGCTGGTGTCAATCTCCTTGTTTTAACCTTACTGTGTATCTTATCAGAGCATCATATCAGCAAAAGAGGCTAGGATTGATGTATTGATGACAGTCCCTATTCTACACAGCAATCACTTGGAGGACCTCTATCCTAATTCATTTCATGTCACTGCTACCTGGCACAGGCAGAAAGTGGGAAAGCATGAAATTTTCATTCTTCATTTCACTGATTGTTTCTGATGCACCCTGAAAAGTGTTGTGGGATCTTCAGTTGCATGGTGCAATTTGAAACTGCTGGACTTTGAAAGAAGACATCTTAGAAATCACTCCCAGCCATTATTTCATTAGTAATGAAGGTTATTTATATTATCTTTCAGAATCTCCCTTATCATCTTCTTGAGGGAGATACTAAGACATGTGAAAGGGAACATATATTCTTGTTTCTGTGATCCAAAATAGCAACTCTTAGAACTTAGATTGATTAGTCCTTTTCCAATAGTTTGCAACAGTGGCTTTTACTACCGACATTAATCATCCTTCCAAGTGCTCTATGCATATGTACTAGGAAAGTTTCCATGCTTCCTACTGAATACAGAGAATTAAGCCTAGATCAATGTGTTTGTGGGTGACCACATCAAAGAACGCTCAGACCCTGGCTATGCTTTGCTTGACTTCCAAATTGAAATAGTGATTTTCAGACAATCCACTTGATAAACCTGTATTTGGTCGAATTCAATTGTTTTCTGAATTTAAAACAAGTAAGCATTTAGAGTTCTTTGGCTCTTTTTCACTGCATTCTAAACTGGTCTCAACCTGTTTTGAGAAACTCATAATGTCTTATTTGCACTGTAAACACCAAAACACTAGACTAGTGCTGTCATTGGTCACAAAAATTGCAGCAAGCATGTTTCAATTCCTTTGTGCGATGCCATTGGTATCTTTTAGTATGGAGATAGAGGAATTAACTTTGGAATGCTTGCTCTTCCACTTAGTGGATGTTAGAACTTGGGCAAATATTCCAATTTCCTTCTCTAGTAGTTGTTCCATTCTAGAAGGAGGAAAGGAGTAACTAAATACACAGTTTATTTAAAGGGTACATGTATGCCACATAAGTGGATCTGATAGATTTCTGCAACTGCCAGGGATAATAAAATCAAATGAGGGCCAGAATGACTTATCTAGAGAATTTTTGAGAGAGAGAGAAAGTGAGGAAGCAACTCTGAGTATGTGATGGTGAGTATACAGGTGAGGAATACCTATGCGTATATCTGTTAATCTGTGTACGAGTCATATTTCTTTGTAGAATTATTCCAAATCTTCTTAACCTAAATATTGCATGAAATTGGTAGTTCAGGCATACTGCATGATTTAAATTAGTGTTATTATTCTTAGTTCTTCTTACTCAATCAATTATTTGTCAAGACTAAGATATTGACTTGTTTATTTAGCAAATACTAAATCATCAGGAGAAGAATGACTAGAACTGACATTTATTGAGTTTTATTTATAAATTAAGTTTTATGCTTTTCTTACATCAGTACATGTCATGTTCTCTTGTGGCAGATTGTATTGATGGGCTATTTCTCAGTATTTGGGAAGTGAGGAACTGAGACCTAAGAGTTCCATAAATTTCCTGGTGGACACGGTGTGTGAACTTAGGTCCATCTATCTGTTCAGACATCTATTCTCTCTTTTCAACACTTGCTTCTTGGGAGTCATTATTTCCCTACCATTGATCTACCATTGTAAATTATTTCTTATTTAATCATGCATTGACATTTTCTATTTTTGTATTATATCTCTAAATATGCACAACATTATAGTGACTATAAAGGAATAAACTTTTTTGTAGCAGGACTATACATGTATATATTTTTATCTGATAACTGTGTGTACCTAAATATACACATCATATGAACTTATATATCCATCTGATAATTTTTATACTTTCATAACTGCACATTTACCTGACATCGATTAAAATGTCCTTAAAGTTTGACCAACACAGCACAGACCCAACATTTCTATTGCCTTGTATACCCATTTCCTTGTTTCAACAAAAACTATTTTTGCTGTCTCTAACATTCTCCCATTTAAAAATAATAAATTCCTTTTCCTTTTTTTGCTTTTTGGGCCACACCTAACAGTGCTTGGATAGTATAATGAAATGTGTGTCGGGAATCACTCCTGATGGCTCTACAGGATACCATGTAGCTCTGTGCATAATACCCAGGCCTCAAAATGCATACAGGAGTCCAGACCACTGAGTTAACTCTCTGATTCTTTAATTCAAGGGTCACTCCCAGTGACTTCCAGGGGACTAAGCTGTGCACAGGATTGAACTTCAATATCCTTCATGCAAAAAAGCCCTTTAAGCTATTTCTCTACTCTCTGATCCTAATTTTTTTTTTTTTTTTGCTTTTTGAGTCACACCTAACGATGCACAGGGGTTACTCCTGGCTCTGCACTCAGGAATTACTCCTGGCGGTTCTGGGGGACCATATGGGATGCTGGGAATCAAACCTGGGTCGGCCACGTGCAAAGCAAACGCCCTACCCGCTGTGCTATCACTCCAGCCCCCCTAAAATGAATTTAAATGTTGAAGTTCCTTTTTGTTCCAACATTTATCCATGGATATTTTAAGAAATATTTTTATTTTGACAAATATTTTAGTAAATGTTTTTCTCAATTAAAAAATGTAAATATAGGAATCATATTCCTCCTATTTCTAAGGCATGAGTTTGTGACAATTATATTAAATGTTAAAATCAAATTTGAGATTGGCTGAATTCTTTTGGGGTGCAATTAGTGTGTTTAAATCCCAAAAGAGACGAGTACTGGGAAGGATGACCAAAACACAACACATCAAACTGCAGTCTCATCTCTATCAAATGGATTCTGGAAATGGAACTTAAGTTATTCTATCTCTATGCTTTTGCTTTTTCCCTCTATAAAATGGGGGTAATGTTAGTGTCATATCAGGGGGCTTCTTCATGGATGAAAAGTAACTGCCTGTAAAATATTTAGTGAGCCCTGGGCATAACTAATGCTCATTAAATGTTAATTTTTCAATTTCTGCTTCTGGCTGTTAGTAGATTATTTGTCAGAATAGAGTTGGGATGGACCCATATTGTGCTTGGGGATCCAAGACACCCTACTATGACCTGTTTTTATGGGGCTACTCTAGTGATATATTATTTCATTATCTCTTTTTCAATGTGCTTTATTCTGTTTATTAATGGACAGAGAAAGCACATCATGGCAATACAATTGATTTTTAGAAATATTTAAAACTTTACTGAAATCTCATATAGATGACTCTAATTTGATCTGATCATTTGTAAAATCCTTGGAGGCTAGAAGTCCTGGCAAGTCACTCGCTTAAATGAGACTATATTTTATCATTCAGTAATAAAGGAGGAAATTGCATATTTAGTTCGCAGGAAACAAAACACAGACTTCCAGTAGGCCCTCTGGTTTGGCTAAAAAGCCTGTTTGACTGGATTGATACCCTGGACACTACCATGTGGAGTGGCCTGTCTAGAAGGAACCTGAGACTATTGTAGAGATGAAGCCGGGACACTGTCTCCTTGTAACTTTTGCTTTACCCCCTGACTTTTGCTAGGACTCTAGAGGGAACAGGGAGAAGTCAGAGCTGACTGTCTTTGGAACTTAGGTTTGACCAAAGGTGCTTCCAGGTTAGTGACCCGAGACCCTGCAACAGAATACTGGGCTAGGGGAAAATGAGACAGATTCCTAACAGAGAAGTTGGCCATCTAGAGCTGAACTGCACTTAGGTCTAGAATCTAAACAGTGTGAGTGGAAAAACCTAAATGTGAGCAACCTGGAAGAGTAGATTCTGATGCAGGAAAAACTATATATATCTCGCTGGTTCTATCTGAAATAGGAGTAACAGTTGATGTATTTGAAAAAAGTTAATTGCTTCTTCAAGTTTCATTAATGTTTTAAAGGCAGACCAGTCATAAAAATTGGCTGCTTGGATGATGTAATCTGGGATTTAAGGGAAAGTGGAGTATCCGAAGACCAGTGCTCTGCAGAAGTCTTTACATGGAAGGCTTACCTGTTGCTACTTCGTAAGAGTAAACAGGCAAGGATTCAAATCCAGCTAAAACTATGTTCACATGACTACATTTTCCCATTTCTGGGCTCAGATTAAATAATTTAAAGAAAAATAACAACCCGTTAGCTAATACTTGCAATTTGGTTACAAACAAGCCTAAGAAACCAGAACATTTTGTAAGAAAATCCTAGCATAGCATCTGTTTACACTAATCTCAATTGTCTGCACATCTTTAAATATAAGAAGAAAAAAAATAAATATAAGAAGAAATAAGTAGTCTCAAAAGTGTTAGTAAAGGATCAGAAAGACAGTACAGGTCTTAAAGTGCTTGCTTGCATGCATCAGTGGCACTGCACATGCTACTCTCTGTGTTTAGTGATCTCTGAACACAGATGCAAGAGGAGCCATGAAGCACTGCTGGGCATGACCTACAAACAAACACGCAATAAAGCAAGTGTTAATGTTTAAGTGTTTCTTCCTAATTTCTAATCAGAAACTCACATTGCCACACCAAATTGGGATAAAATAGAAAGAATTATATAAGGTATTGGATGCAATTAATGGTTATCTTATATTTTAGAGGGGTCCTTTACACTAAGGCAATTATAGATAAGCAATGCCCCAATTAAAAGATGCTGAATAGAACGTAAGTACTCAGAGACAGACCTATTGCATTCTTTAAAATGATGTGACTGATTGCACTTGAGTTTTAACTGGAAATCTTGTTTTCCTTCCATGTGGTAATAGTATTTGGCTTAAATACAAGCTCATGTCTACCATGCTTTTTGTTTGTTTGTTTGTTTGTTTGTTTTGTTTTTGTTTTATTTTTAAGTTTTCTACCTTTGCAATTTAGGTAACAGTGGGTCTTTAATAAAATTGGCATTTATTAGATGAACATAGAGAGTATCATGCTGAGTCAAATAAGTCAGAAAGAGAGGGTCAGATAAAGAATGACTGCTTTCATTTGTGAGATATAAAAAAAAATAGTATAAGACTAATATCCAAGGGCAGGAGAAGAAGGGAAGGGATGGAAAGGATTGGATAGTGGTTGGAAGCTTGACGCAATGTGTATGAGGTAGAAGACAGTTAGGATAGGGAAGTTGCAAATGACCACTATGGACAAGAGCTGAATGCTCAATGGAATATCTGTATTGCAAACCATAATGGAGAGAGAGAGAGAGAGAGAGAGAGAGAGAGAGAGAGAAAGAGAGAGAGACAGAGAGAGAGAGAGAGAGAGAGAGAGAGAGAGAGAGAGAGAGAGAGAGAGAGAGAGAGAGAGGTGTCTACCATAGAGGCAGGCAGTGGGGTCAGGGATAGAGGGGAGGGGTTAAGAGAACATTGGTGATTGGTGGTGGGATATGTACTCTGAGGAAGGGACATGTGTTGGAAAATTGTATAACTGATACTCAGTCATGAGCAACTTTCATGATTATTTCAACTGTCAATGAACAATCCCAGTGTATCTCACTTGGACTCAATTAAAAAAAAAAGTGACATTTGTTTTGCATAGGCACACTAAGAACTGGGATAGTAAAGTTAGATTTAGTTAAATTTGAGCAAAGCAAAAATTTGAGCAAAAAAAATAATTTTGACTTTTACCAGGAAATATTTGGTCATAGTTCTCAATAGCAGTCCTCAGGCCAGTCTGCTTTAGTTACCTAATGTCTGAATATCCTTCTAGGTCTTGGAGGAGACAGAAACCATTTTTCTGGTGAAAGCTTGCCTCTTTAAGATATTGTCCTTATACCAATGTATTTTCTGAGCCCTTGGGGCTGGGGTAGCATTATTCCAGCCTAGGCCCATCTGATACTTTAGATGGTATTCGCATTTTGGGGTGTGAATTCACACAAATAAGTATGAATAAATGTGACCTAGGGCCAATTTTAGGCCAACTAACCTTATATTAAGCCAATATGACAGATCCCAAAGGCTCCATAAGGTCCATAAGATCCATATTTGAGTTCCGGGAGTTTTTAAAGTACCCAAGTTGTGACTTTGCTTCCTGTGAGTAGACTGGAACATTCTACAGTAGCATACCCCATTTTTCCTGGATCTATGCAAGCAGAGACATTTCCAGGAAGTATTAAGTATGTTAAAGGTGACTTAAAGGTAAAAAGACTGAAAAGCAAACACTTCATTCTTACTATATGATGTAGTTTACCCATTTGCTATATAGGAACAGGTTGAAGAAAGTGCTGTTAAAACCTACAGAGAGGTAGAACATGAAGTTTCAACAAGAATATCATGTATGTTTTGTTCTTTTAGTTCTCTATATGGAGAATCTTGATTTTCTCTAAGTTTTAATTGCCAAATTTCTAAGAGCAGTATAAATATTTCTTTACCTTTATGACAAAGTCTAAAGCATTTGTCTAATACCCTTTTACCATAGACTTCTCCAAACAAAAGTATTATATCAATTCTGCAGATACTATTTAAAGATTTTTTTTAATATGCAGCTGGGGAATAAGTCTATTGAATAGTAACATAAAATTCTTGACATCCAGAATTAACCAGAAAATATGAGTTCTTAAGGCTTCTAATTAGTTTTAGAACACCCACATTATTATTCAAAAAAGATTGGCTATGTTTTCAATATGATGATGCCTAGATAAAGTTGAAATATACTTAAAAGTCATTTTATACTCTTTAAAGACATATTCCATAAGCTTAACCCTCTTACTTTAAAAATATTCAATGTGATCCCTTTACGAAACTTTGTACAACTCAATTTCTTAAGAGCATTGGAAAACAGTTGATAATTTTAGTCGTTTTGTTTTTGTTTTCTGCTTTTTGAGTCACACTCAGTGATGCACAGGGGTTACTCCTGGCTCTGCACTCAGGAATTACTCCTGGCAGTGCTCAGGGGACCATATGGGATGCTGGGACTCGAATCTGGGTTGGCTGTATGCAAGGCAAATGCCCTATCCGATGTGCTATTGCTCCAGCTCAAACAGTTGATAATATTTTACCCCTCATTTTAAACATAGTCCACTGCTTGTATTTTAGAGTGATCTCTTTTTCTTTTTTTTTTCCCCCTTCATTTCAGATAAATTCATTAGCAAGCATAAGACCAGAAGACCTGAAATCTTCTAAAATTTTTACCCTGGTTAAAAGCTGTGGCCTTAGGCTATCAGAATGAAGTCTCAAATAACTCTTTATTTATTTTTCACTGTGTAGCATTGTAGCACTGTCCTCCCATTGTTCAAGATTTGCTCAAGCAGGCACCAGTAATGTCTCCATTGTGAGAATTGTTGTTACTGTTTTTGGCATATTGAATATGCCATGGGTAGCTTATCAGGCTCTGCTGTGCTGGCAAGATACTCTCTGTACCTTTCTGGGCTCCCTAAGAAGGTCAGAGGAATTAAACCCAGGTCAGCAGCATGCAAAGCAAACGCCCCACCCTCTATGCCTTTGCTCCAGTACAGGGGAGACACCATGATCACGATGGTGGATGGTGGCTTTCCCAGGGCAAGGCTTATCTATTGCACTCCTTTCGCTAAGTAGCTCTAGAAATCTAAGCTACCAAAGGTCCAAGAGGTCAAATACTCCTAGATATGTTAATTTTTTCTTTACTCCATTGGCTTTCAACCAAGTTAACCTGACTTGGAAAATATTAATACAAATGACTTTTTTTTTTCATATTCTTTGTACAAGTCAAAATCTTGAAAGATCAAATAACTTTTTTTCCCCCGCTAGATCCCCAGCATTCCATAAGTTCCCCACAACCCTTCCAGGAGTGATCCCTGATCATAGAGTCAGGAGTTAACCCTCAGCAACTACCAGGTGTGGCCCCAAGACAAAAACAAAAAATAAAAAAAGAGCTAACTCTGATCCTAACCACTGATGGGATAAAAATTTTGTATCCAATTCTATAGCTCTAAAAATATCTTTTAAATTAAATTATTACTCTTGGAACCAGTTTTTGTTTACTACAATCATTTCAAGTCCCATACTTTCCTAAGCCAGATCTTCTAATAATCCAACATTGAAACAAAACAAACATACGCATTTGAATATTGAAAGAAGCCTTTGATTTTTGTTAAAGGACCAGCATGGTTTCAGCCACTTGGTCCCATGCAGAGCTAGACACTGCTTGGTTCCTGGGGCGCCCAGATAGATCTGCAAAGGAGAGCTGCCAGGAGCAGTTGTCAGAATTCACTACTTTTTATCACCATCCAGATAATACTTAGGCAAAGCTTTGGTGCAGAAGAAAATTAGTGCATTTCATGGGTGACAGGATAAAACGCATGCCACTTATTCCAGTGGTGTCATTCCTCATTTGTAAAAATGAGTTATCTGAATGTCCGTATGGGTTTCTAGTCTCTACCAATTCTCGAATGGGAATCTTTTGTCTTCCATATCGGTTCAACACTGCAGCGAGGGCTAGAAAGGCCTTCTGGGACTTAGCTTCTCCTTACAAATGAGGCCTGCTCCCTGTGACATGGCAGAGCCCCAGTTAGTATGAGGAAACCCAGAGACAAAAAATGCCCTGTTGTAATAACCACTGGGCTTCACCCAGATTGGGATCCACACTTAGAGAAGAACCACTGCCCTCAGAGGCAGAGGAAGAACCCCATCTAGGGGCTCAGTAGCCTATTCTAGTCGGGCAAAGGAGCCCTGGGTGTCCAAATGATCAACTCTGAGAGTTGAACGTATCGCTCTGTTCCCAGGGGAAATAACATAGCTTTAGGCCAAGTATGTAGATTGAGGTCAGGGAGCTTCAGCTAAACCCAAAAGTCTAATCACCAAAACAAAAAACATCTGTGATCAATCCCAGAAGGAGAAAGGAGAGTAAAGTGCATGGTTAAAACAAACAAACAAACAAACAAACAAAGACTCAGAAGGGTGAATGAGTGGGATGTTGGGTCTCAATTTAAACCGTCCCTGGACCAAGGTTGGCCTGACCTTACAGAGTGTTCAAGGGGCCCTCAGGGTGAGCACAGGCTGCAGAGCATCAGCAGCATCTGGGAAACAAAAGCTTTCCAGGAAGAAGCAATCTCAATCTCAGGTGGTGGCCAGCAGGCAGAGGTTTAAGAGTCAGAGCTGCACATCCCATCCCAGGTTGCTTGTGGTGGAGGGCTGGGCAAGACCAGACAGCAAGTGTAGCCTGAGCAGGTCAGAAGAGAAGGAGAGAGTCAGTGAGGAGTGTCCTGGCTGGTGACTGAAAGAAGACTGTGAGAAAAGGTGCACGTGCTGGTAGGCTGTCTAGGAGCTGCTGATCCGAGGTTGGGTCCTTTACCTGCCACTTAATCTGCACTTCGAATTTGTGCTCCACTCAGGCCACTGGGGTAGAAGGAAGAGCAGAGGGGCCACTCTTTTGGGGTTGCAAGAGAAGAACCTGGGTTTCTCAACTGCACCATTCCTCTCTAGAAGGAAAAATGGGGCTTAACAGAGAAAGTGGAGTTTTCATAGGAAAACTGGACATTTGTGCTATTTCTCAACTGACAAGAATGTAACAGAATTTAAGGACTTCACAGAGATGTATGACTAGTTTTAGGGTCTTCGGATTTATCTACTTGGTCATTTGCCTTAAGTATTGCTCAGTAGCATGTGGTAGTCAGTGATCTTAAGGTCTGGCACTGAATCTATGATCTTGGGGTATTATTAATTTCCCATTCATCAGCAGAAACCACAATTCTGCAGGAATGTGGAAAGTATAGAATGGGCCAACTAAAGTGGAGCTGATCACAGTAGCTGCCCAAAGGGAAACTGAGGCTTCCTCTTTCTATATCATCCCTAAATTTTATATGTTAATTTGACTTCTTTTTTTTTTATGGTATATGTGGGGGCTGGGAGGGGGTGGACAACCTCAACTTAGATATTTGTTTTTGATTGTAAAGTTAATATATATCTTTTCAGATTGATCAGATGGGAGAAAATGTGGAGGAAAAAAACTGTTATATGAAGGTCATAGTCACGGTCCAGGAAAAAATAAACGTCGTGGTAGAGAGGGAAGAAAATCTTAGTCCTGATAGTTTTTCACTCACTTAGAATCAGACTCATAGGTTGTGCAGCAAATATTCAGATATTTTTGTCGAATTTGATTAGCTGTGTTAGCATTAGAAATGAATAATCTTAGCACTAAATATATTTTCTTTCCCCTTTTTCTCCCTTCCTTCTAGCTTCCTGCTCACTTAGTGCTCTTTCTTTCTTGAATCTTTATGGTTTAATTTTACCTTTTCCCCAGGAAGAGACTTTGCTTGAACTAGCAGTTTAACAGGAAAAAAAAAAAGTTGAAAGTTAGGTAAGATCTGAAATTGAACAAAGGAGCGAGAAGTGACAGAAATCATGATAAACTTCATCTATTTTACGGTTTTTCCAAAGGCTGACACTGAGCTTACATCTTTTCTGCAGTGTTAAGAGATCGAAATCTTAGGAAAATGAATGAAAGAAAAACCATATGGCATCTGCTTTTGTATTCTTATTTCCAGTGAGAACCTGTAATCTCCTCAAAGGATCTCACTGAGAGAACTTAAATTACCTTATTAAAAAAAAAATCAACTACATACAAGTGAATAGGGACTTAACCACTAATGTAGATACTGATGTTTAGAAATTAGCCTCTAAAACTTGGAGAAGGAAATAATAATAAAAACATTATGGGAATGATTTATGTTCAAGGTTCACTGTTCTCTGAACAATTATCTGAGAAGGATGGTAGGAATGAGAGTCACAGTCTATAGACTGCCAGGGATCTAACCAGGCCAGCAAAGTGCAAGAAAAGTGCCGAACCTGCTGTACTATCGATGCAGCTGAGGCAGAAATGGCAGCGGTGGGTCTCTGTGTTGGTTTGCAATTCCCATCTTTATTATTCTTGAAAATATTGAATAATAAAGATGCTCAGACTCAGAGTTGGAAACTAGAAAAGTTTATTGGAAAGTAGAGGAGAAAAGTAAGGAAGCTCCCCAAGTGGGAAGGAGCATAGTAGAGGACTAAGTTAAAAGGGGATTTTTTTTAATAATAATTTTTTATTTTATTGAGTCGCCGTGACAAAAATTACAAAGTTTTCAGGTTTAAGTCTCAGTCATATAATGATCAAACCCCTATTCCTTCACCAGTGCATATGTTCCACCATCAAGAACCCCATTATAACCCCCACGTACACCCATCCCTCGAGCTGAGTGGCTAATGATCTTCACTTTATTCTCTCTATACTTTGAATACATTAAATATTTCAACAGAGAACTCACTATTATTATTTAGAATTTTCCTCCAATAATCAAACCCGATGAAAAGGCATCATTTGATAATTTGTTTTCCATTGCTGAGAATAAAGATTATATGAGCTCGCGCAGCTGTGATTTCTGTTATTTTAGCTCAGTTCACAGTCTAGATGCACTCCTATCAGAAGCCATGGGGTGCCAAAATGGGTTAGTAGACCTCCTGGATCATAGTCTTTAAGGAGCAGAGGGGCCATGCGTGAGCGGCTACTCTGGATCTCATCTGGGCAGAGAGCATGCCGGTAACACCCCCATCCCATGATCTTTTGCACGCCATGTCACTGCAAGTTCATACCTCTGGGTTGTGAGTTCTAGAAAATGGCAGATGCCATGTGGGCATTGCTGCTGCTGTTGCTTCTGCTGCTATCTCACCGTTAGAAAGAAAGTGTTGAGAGAAAATCTAAAAGGGGATTTTGTGTGCTTCCTTTTTAAAGGCATATTACTTTCCTCATTGGTTGACAAAGATTTACAAAAGATGTCAGAAAATTGCAAGGATGTCTAGCCGGTCTAAATTTCTCTGGGCATTTTTTGCCCTTTATCTTAGTCTCCTGTCTGTCTAGGCTCCAGGATAGAGCTTTATGGTCCTAGAAATCTGACTACTGGGACAGGGATTTGGGGATGAAATGCATCAGGTCAATGGGGGAAGGGTGACAAGGAGAAACTTTGGTTTCCTTCTTCACTGGCAAGGGGAACAAATCTTCCACGCCTAACTGCCAGTGATGCAGTTTCCCCATCAGCCTAGATTCCAGGATTGCCTGTTATCTTAGTTTCCCTCAGTCTAGAGTACCCAAAAAGAGTTTTAACTTCTTGGGATGCACGGAGAATGCTGAAACGGAACTTTGGGGGTGGAATGTGTCAGGTTAATGTGGAAGAGATGGAACATCTGGATAGAGAAAACTAGCTACCTCTCTCACTGGCAAGGAGAAACTGAGGCTTCCTCTTTCACCAGCAATCCAGCCCCTGAAACAAAATATTTATTTTTTCAAAAATATCATTTCATAAAAATATGTGATCTGGGAGCAAAGGGTATAGTACAGAAGGTAAGATGCTTGCTTGCCTTACAAGTAGCCCATCCAGGTTTAATTCTGGCACTGCATATGGTTCACCAAGCTCCTCCAAAAGTGATATCTTAGCACAGATTCAGGACTAAGCCTTGGCCACAAATCAGGTGTGCACCCCACCTCCCCTGAAAAGAAAATTAGTGATCTGTATCATTCAAGTCATGAAAAATATGCTACATTTCCATTTAGATGTGCATGGTTTATATATTTTTAGTTGACAATGTTTTATTTTTAGTAAAAAAGACCTACACACATTCAATATAAAGGGAAAGCTAATATTCTAATTGTGTAGTTAAGGTTCTTATTAGTCTAGGAAGAAATTTGAGCAAATTCAAAATCTTCCTTTTAATTAATGACTATTAACTATTAAAACTATGAACTGAGAGGGACCAGCAGTGATTTGACAATCTTTAGACATCATTAAAATATAAAACTTGGAAACCAGTGTCTTTTACTGGTGAACATACCTGTTGTTTTGGGGCCACAGGTAGTAGTGCTAGGGGTTTTTACTACCTCTAGCCTCAGAGATTACTCCCTTAGGTGCTCAGAGGATCATATGTGGTGTGAGGAATTGAATCCAAGTTTGTTTTGTGCAAGGCAAGCACCCTATACACTGTCTCTTCCACCCAAAGCTTTGTTTAACATTTCACTTTTATAAAATTTACCATTTAGAATCTGTCAGTCAACAGCGGCCAGTGTCTAACATTTCCCTCTCTCACTTATATAAATTTCTGTTAGAAATCCATTTGGGCGTATACCTAAATAGTAGTTTAGAAACTAAAGTCTGAGTGGTCTGATTGATTTTTGTTTCAATTCTGTGGTCTTCAAGTTATTGCACTTAAATATCTCTTAAATTTTTAAAAAATGTATTTCTGGTTAGTTCTGGGCTGCTAATTCTTTTTTGTTTGTTTGTTTTGTTTTGTTTTGTTTTGTTTTTTTTGGCCTCACCCAGCTATGCTCAGGGGTTACTCATGGCTTTGCACTCAGGAATGATTCCTGGTGGTGCTCATGTGACCAACATATGGGATGCTGGGAACTGAACCCGGGTTGGCCGAGTGCAAGGCAAATGCCCTACCAGATGTGCTATTGCTCCAGCCCCTGGGATGCTAATTCTTTCTTAAATTTTGTTTGTAGTTTGTTAGGGAAGCACTTTGAAAATAAGTTAGAATATTTAAATGTTATCAACAAATGCCTTCTTGGGAGTAAAAGGTATTAAAAAGCTTCTTCACCAGAATAGTCACTGTCACTGTCATACCATTGCTCATCGATTTGCTTGAGGGGGCACCAGTAACGTCTCCATTGTGAGACTTCTGTTACTTTTTTTGCCATATCGAATATGCCATGGGTAGCTTGCCAGTCTCTGCTGTTCAGGCAAGATACTCTCGGTAGCTTGCTGGGCTCTCCGAGGGGGACAGAAGAATCGAACCCAGGTCAGCCACATGGAAGGCAAATACCCTACTCACTGTGCTATTGCTCCAGCCTGTTAACTAGAATAATATTTAACAAAATATATATTTTACATAAAAAATGATTATTGGAATTTTCTTCAAAATATTACATGTAATGGGGATTTTTTTTGTTTGTTTATGATCCACATTTTATTTTTGAATCACCATAAGGTACACCATTACAAAGTTGTTCATAATTCAGGTTCAGTCATATAATTTTCCAACAGCTATTCCTCCACTAGTATACAGTTTCAGCTCCCAGTGCCCCGATGCCCAAGCTCTATGCAGACTTTTTTCCCACCTCTATGCCTCTATCCAGACATCTGCCTGCCTCTATGCAGACATTTTCCCTCTCTGTCTCTGTCTCTTTGTCTCTCTCTCACTCTCTCTTTCCTTCTAGGTATTGTGTTTTGCAGTGAAATTGAATGGGTATCATGCATATTACTTTACCTTTGTTAGTACCCAGTTCTTGTCAGAGTGATCATTTCCAACTTTCAATGTCATAGTGGTCCCTTCACACCCCACCCACTTTGTGGCAAGTGTCCTACCATGGGCGAGTCCTCTCAGCCCTTATTGCTATTGTCTTGGGTATTATACTCATACTATGATTTTTAAAACTGTTATTTTATATCCTGTAAATGAGTGCTATCTCTGTCACTCTACTTCTGACTCCTTTCACTGAGCATGATACTCTTCATGTCCATACATATATACGCAAAAGTTTATGATTTCATTTTTTTAATGAATGCATAGTATCCCATTGTGTAGATGTAACATTGTTCCTTTATCCAGTCAGCTGTTCTAGGGCACCTGGGTTTTTGCCCAATTCTAGCTATTGTGAACAGTGTTGCAATGAACATAGTGTTGATCACTTCTCTGTGTTTGGTTTTGGTTCGTAGCATAAATTCCCAGGAGTGGTATTATTGGGTCCTATGGAAGCTGAATTTCTAAATTTTTGAGGAGTGTCCATATTATTTTCCAAAAGCCTGAACATAGAGATAAATTTCTACTATGAACAATGACAGTTCTGTATGATACATAATGTAAGATTCACAACTTGCCTTGGAGGTTTTATTTTAACCACTTTTTCTACTGAAAAAAGCCAAGATTCAGAAATCTTTCTTTCTTCATTCACTGAATCATTCAGTAACTTATTTATAACAGTGTGAGCAACATTAAACTGCTGTTTGTAATTCACAGAATTTGAAGTATCTAAACAGATTTCATATAAGCTAATGAATGCCATATAAACATCCTTTTATGAAATGCTGTGTCCCACGAACTTAGCTACATGTTCCAGCTTATAAGAAGATGGGTCCTTAACTTACACATTTCCCCCGGTAATTAAAATCTGAGTACTGTGTTCAGAGTGAATTTGCTGAGTGTTCAGGATTAGCACACAACTCATCTCCTTTCTTTCCCAAGCTACTGCTTTTAAAACAGGCCAGTGGTATGTTTGGCTGTGCACAAGACCTAATGGTTAGAATTCTCTATGAGAACTCCTAATATTCTCTGTCAAGATTACTGAGATGAAATTTGGTTGTTGTACCAGTTATTTCCTGACCAGACTTCAGTGAGACAAATTTATAGCACCTTCCCTGTGGCACCTAGTGTTTGGAGTCCCTTGTCTCTGAGTCATACTTGTGAATTGGCTCAATACAGTGTATTTGTTGAATCAAAATGGTCGTCTTTGATGACAGCTAACTCAGACCTGTCCATTCTCCATTTATTAATACCAGTGATGATCCCTTTTGAAATCTGATAGTTTATGTCCATTTTGCTGGCTGTTTAATTAAGTGGAGGGAGAGCATATGCATCTTGATTTTGGCCACTTCTTTCTTCTTTCTTTTTTTTGTTTTCTGCTCATAAAGCAAAGTATCCTTGAATGTCAAGAAACATGTGCCAAAGGAAAAGGAGGTACACACTGATTCTGACAACTCTTTTTTTTTCCCTTGTGCTAAGTGGTGTATGTTCTTGCTTTGAGCCCCTTATATGATTTTGCTTCATTTTTTAACCACATTGTAGCTTAATTTCTCTTATCTTCAAGTTTATTTAACTGTAAGAGAAGAAATGGAGGTCACTATTTTTTTTCATCATACTTATGCATAAGGATATGATCAATGAATAGGTTTGCCAAGAATCATATGCAAAAAATATTTAAAGCAACACCAATAATAACTATACCTCATTACAGTTGTGTAATACCTGTCCATATAGTGCAATGTAATACAGCACATATTATAGTGCAATGCTGAGCATAAGAAATACTGCTTGAGGTGAGGAAGGTAAAAGCAAATTTCTGAAGAGAAGACTATATAATGTTAATATTTAAAGTTAAATGTATGTGTACAGGTGATGTTTACTGCTTTGATGAGAAAGTTAATAAAAAGCTTCCATTGATAAATAACATAAAGCGAAATAAAACATGCAGAGTGCCTAGCAATTATGTGTGTGGATGTCATCAAATACAGCAGTTGTTATTCTACCACAGAAATAACTTGGTTGCAGACACTTGACATATGGTAGTGAAATAAAAGGGTCATGGCACTTTAATCAACATCTCTTAATCAAGTCCCAATTTGATGCTTTCTTGATTGATAAATGATGACCTAATTTAGGCACGTCAAAAATAAATTTTTTATATCTTAAACTTATTACAGACTCACTCACAAAGATATTATGAGCAAATAGATATATGACCTTCTAGTCATTTTCTGTCATCCATAATCAATAGGAGTTCTGATTTGACTTCTATAATGAGAGTTTGGTCCTATGTCTTCTAAAATTTTACTTTAATAAAAATTATTAAGTATGTACTTTATTATTCAGTGTGCATAGGATTAATTTGATAAGATACTGTGTCTTTCCTCTTATGTAAAAGATAGGTACATAAATTGTCTTCTAAGACCTTATTTGTCTATGTTCTACAATTTTTTATAGTTACTTCTCACATCTATTATAATTTATTTAACCTATTAATAAATTTATTGATTTACCTGCAGATATTCCAGGACTTAATAAATAATTATTGTTCATTCTTAATTTAATTGTGGCCAAAAAGAAATTATAGTTCCAATGCAACTTATTCTATCACTTAGTTTATGATCTAGGTGAATAGTTTATGTATACAAGGAAACAATGTTTAATCTGCATGTGTCCATTGGATTGATCAATGGTCATTAATTAGGCCAGTTTTATTTGTGGTACTGTTTAAATTCTTTATACGATTACTGTTATTTTCTCATTTATTCAATCAATTACTAAGTGCAGATATCAAAAATCAATTATAAGTAAGGATTTGTTCCTTTTTCTACACTTGTTTCTGTCAAAAACTTTTGACACAAAGGTTTTCAATTCAAAAGCTTTTGTTTTGAAACTTAATTGTATATTAAGTTTACACATACATTTAGTTTTTAATATATTTATTATTTTATTCTTTATTTTTTATTTTAGCTAGTATATTTTAATTCATCTGAATTTTGTGATATTCATTTTAGAACCCTGGATTTATTATTATAATTAATTTTATGTAATGTATTTTAAATATTTTTTTCTTTTAACCTGTTAGTGTATTAATTTTTTAACAGTTTGTAAAAGTACAGTGATGGATCTTGTTTCATTTATCTATCCTAACAATTTTTGACATTTAATTGGAATTTCTGCTCAAATTCCTTTTTTCACAGCTAAGTACATCTACTATCTGGTATGTTTGTCAATTGTTATTCTCCTTTACCATTATTCTTCTATTTCTCATTTACTGTCATACTCTGTGTTAACTCAGTATTTCTGTTGCTATTTTCTGTTATTGCTGTCATTATTTTTATACTATTCTCTCCACATTCTTTCTTATGGAATTAGTGGCTCTACCTCTTTGGGTTATTTTTAGACATTCCTAAATCATTATGGTTGCCTCAAATTTATATGTAACTTTGCATGTAGTGTTAGGACTTTAAATGTATATAATTCCATGTAAGAAAAATTCAGAGTACATAGTTGAGAGCTCCCCAGTTATGTTGTAGAAAAACAAACAAGCAAATAGACAAACAGGGATTGCCTTCTTTTCTCCCCAAACAATTAAAATGCCAGAATCCTCTTTTCCATACTCATGTCTATACATTAGTCAAAGAAATGGATTTTTGTTGTTTTAAATGTACAGTTATATTTTTAACGTTTACATTTAAAATTTTAAGTGCACAGTTTTTAAAAAGTCATGGAACAGTACTTTCTATAAGCAAGGGATTGAGAAAGTTTTATGTTTGTGTCAGTCTCTAGCATTAAAAATAGAAACTCTGTAAAACAAGTCTGTCAAGAGAAGTTCTATTTTTTGAATGAATGGAAAATGTTCAAACTGTTGACAAATCTGTGAAATAGAGTGTTAGATTTGAATTATGAAGAATTCCTTTCCATTAAGTCATTCTCTAATTTGTGAGTTATGCTTCAGGTGTAGCTGCAAAGTAGGAAGTGGTTTCTCATAAGACACTCATGAAATATATGAGTGTTAAATCAGGCGTCTAATGTCAGAGGGAGGGGGTGAATATTTTTTGTGCAGCATAAATGTGAGATTGTTCAAGTCACCTTAGACTCACATATATTGTAATGATAACTCAAGGTTGACATGTGGTTCTTTGAAAATAGATTCCATTCAATTGATAGAATATTTCACTTGGAGCTGACTGGCCATTTAAATCAATGGATTTTCTTTTTTTTCTTATTGGATGGTATTGATAGGACTTAATCAACAGGCATTCACTATGAAAACTTCAGATAGAAACTATGACAGATGATGATTCACTAAGAAACCAGGAAATCATTACACTGACATTCTAGCTTAAAAATTAGGTATAATTGTAGTTATGGAAAGTTCTAAGAAAGAATAGTGATAGTGGCAGTATAGCAATATGAATATATTTATTACCCCTGAGCTTTGTACTATAAATTGGCTAAAATTATAGATTTTATGTCCTATATATTTTATCAAAATTTGGGGGATTAAGTACAAAAATTTGGGCTCCATCTGCAGAAAATTTTCCACTTCTGAAATCACTCATCCAAATAATGACTAGGAAGCATAATTTTAGTGTGTCAAATAGCTCCTTTTCTGTGTGTTTCTTTGCCCAAGTTTCACTAGGAATGTTAAAGTGAATTGTAAGTGCATTATAAGTGAGGCATAATTTTAGTTTGTCAAATGGCTCCCATCCTGTGTGTTCCTTTGCCTAAGCTTCACTAGGAAATGTGAAGCTGACTTATATAAAGGCTGAAGCTTCCTATTCTTCCTTCTGTAACAATTAACAATAGAACAGTTGAAGAATATGAAACTGTGGAAATAGAAAAACCAGAATTGAATCTCAGGTCAATTACTAAGATATTAGGTGATTTAAGAACTTTTTCTTTCCACTTTCTCCTTCTAAACTTCAATTTTTTATCTGTAAAACAATAGTAATGATGATGGAAAGTGCTTAGCATAGTGGCTGACCTCAATTAATGGCAACAAGTGCTTCAGTAAAAGTCACTCCTTCTAAGAGGAGATTTTCGGTTATCTACTAAACCACAGATTATGAATATTAGGAATCCTGTTATATTATTTGCATTATAAGCCTTTCAGGTGACAGGTCTTATGATTTACTAAGATTGACATATTTATAAAGTGGGAGGGGGATTCTTGCAGAAGAACTGGCAATAATTCTTATTAAGAACATCCAATGTAGAATTTTTCTCATACTAAATTTTATTGGAAGGAACAATAAAAACTTGAGGATTTTCTCTGAAAGACTGTAAAGTATTCCTTGAGCTCTGATACATGAAGAAACTAACTACTATGGGATGAGAAACCTTAATAGACCTCGTCTTCTCCCTGCAGACCTTTGCTGGGAACATGAATGCAGATAGCGTGATGCACCACAAGCTGGCACACTCGGTGAGAGCCCGCTTTGTTCGCTTTGTACCCCTGGACTGGAATCCAAACGGAAAGATTGGCATGAGGGTAGAAGTCTACGGGTGCTCCTATAGTAAGTACACACATAAACTGTCAACTGCTTGTTGTTTGTAAATGGTGCTTTTTGTACTATACTCATTTATCTATATTAAGAATGGCAATCTCAGTCATTTTAAAGTTATTTTTAGATTTGAATAGTTCAGCATAGTTAAATATATGACAGTCAATGCAGATAAATGAAAAAATTCTTTTTAGGAGGTGATGTAAGATGATTTTATCACTTGTATCACTTGTCATCCCATTGCTCATCGATTTGCTCAAGCGGGTGCCAGTAACATCTCCATTCGTCCCTGTCATGTGCTAGTGTAGTCCAATGGCATCTGCTCACTCCAGGAACATGAAGAGCCTCAAACCGTTCATTCAGGGTCTTTTTTTAATTTCAATTTATTATTTATTATTTTTTAATTGAATCACCATGTGGAAAATTACAATGCTTTCAGGCTTAAGTCTCAGTTATATAATGCTGAAACAACCATCCCTTCACCAGAGCCCATATTCCACCACCAAACCAAACCAAACAAAACAAAACAAACAAAACAAAACAAACAGTATACCTCCCATCCCTCCCCTGCCCCCGCCTGGGTAACTAATAAATTTCACTTTACTTTCTCTTTAATTTGGTTACATTCAACATTTCAACAAAAACTCACTATTATTGTTAGGAGTTCCCCATTAATGTCAGACCTGCGGTGAAGAGATATGAGGCCCATTTTTGTTACTGAAGATGACTGCTGGCCTAGAGCTGTTACTGACTAGATTCCATGGCTGTGATAGCAGCCACGAGATTTTGGATTTCTGTAATTTAGTAACTAAGTCCAGGGAAATTTCTTCCAAAAATTGGATCATTGCAAGCTTGTACCTCTCATCTGTGGTCCTCATAATATGGCGGTTGCCATAACCTTCCCCCCATTCCCCTCCCCCCCGCAAGGAAAAGGCTAGAGAGAAAAACCTTTCCCCTCCTGGGCAGGCATAGGGCCATGGCTTAATTCTCAGTCTGGAGACACTTCTGCAAGGAGCTGCTGGTACGAAAAGTAGTTTAGCTGGCCTCTGGAATCATGCTCGTGCAGCTGCGGTGAGGCCACACACGTGTGGCCCCCGGGATCACATCATGGCAGTGAGTGGGGCCAGTGCCGCCCACCTTCCCGAGAGCCTCATTCAGGGTCTGGACGAAGAAGTCTGACCATCTCCTAGGTGGGTGGCCAGGCGTCCTTTTTAGATCTCATGGAATCCAGTCGGTAATAGCTCTAGTCCAGTGGTCGTCTTCAGTAACAAAAATGGGCCTCATTCCCCTGACCCTGGAAGTGCACCCAATATGGCAGCATTGAGAAGGTCGAGCAAGGATATAATTAACAAATTTTTTTATAATTTGTTTAATTAATTTATTTTAATTGAATTACAATGAGTTACACAGTTATAAAGTTTTTCATGTGGGTTTCAGTCATACAATGCTTCAACATCTAGTCCTTTACCAGTGTACATTCACCAGTGTGTATTTTCTACCAACACTGTCCCAGTTTCTCTCCCCAGCCCCCATGGCAAGCACTTTTCTTCTCTCTCTCTCTCTCTCTCTCTCTCTCTCTCTCTCTCTCTCTCTCTCTCTTCTATCTCTGTCTCTCTCTCTTCCCTTTGTCTCTGTCTCTGTCTCTGTCTCTGTATCTCTCTCTCTCTCTCTCTCTCTCTCTCTCTCTCTCTTTCCTTTTGAGCATTATGGTTTGCAACACAGATACTGAAAGGTTATCAGGCATATAAATTAAAAACTTAGAAAAACAAAAGATTTTCAAAATTTAGAACATCTCAAGTGTGAGCCACTCTTTGTCCTTGCAATAAATGACTAACTGAAGATGATTTTAAAAAGAAAGAAAAACAGAGGGTATTGAGTTTTATAAAGTTTTTCCATCCCTTGAGTTATCAAAGGGAACTTTCCCCCCTACCCTACCCACACACATGCCCTCACTTATTATTCTATAATATGAGAGGAAAAACAGCCTTTTAACTTGAGGTAACTCATGGGATGCTTCTTCCAGAATTAAACTAGCTATTACTTTATGAGTTTCTACTGAATTTAAAAGTAAAAATCTAAGTGGCATATCAGGTGATATAAATAAAGATCACTCTCAGTTTAAAATTATGCAGGAAATTTTCACAACCTATAATTTTCCCCTACAGGTTTTGTTTTTAAATATGTAACATTTAGCTTAATAGAAGGTTGATCTGTCTTACTTAACTCTGATATCTGCTTATATGTTAAAAAACAGGAACTGGAAATTGCTCAAAGAACTGGAACACATGCCTTTCATTATTTTTGACACAGTATGACATCATGGGTAACTAGGTGTTTCACTGGAGGTTCAGGAAAGTTGCCAGGTGTAGCATTAGGTGTCACCTGTTGTAGTCTTGGTAGACTGAGCACCAGGAGGGTGTCCTGGTGATCCCCAACACTGCTCAGCTCAAACAGGACTGGGTCCCAGCATAGTACCACCCAGTCCAGTTAAACAAGTACCCAGTGAATGTCTTCCTGAACCTCAGAACCTATCTTGGGAGCCCCAGTCCCTACAAAATGCATTGAATTTATGAATAGGTATTTGATATTTATAAATTTGATGTAACTCTTATAAATTGATTCAGTAGATTTCAGAACTCGAGAAAAATAATTCCACTGAGTTACATTAGACATTATATTTTTTTCCCAGTTGGATCAACTGGGTACCTGGCTATTCTTTTTGTTTGTTTGTTTGCGTTTGATTTGGGGACTACATCCAGCAATCCTCAGGGTTTACTCTGGCTCTGCACTCAGAGATCATTAGGAGCATGGTCTGGGATTCATCTGGGGCTCTGTGGATTGAACCTGGATAGGCTACATGTGAATCAAACTCTGTACTATTTTGTTTTCAACCTAGAATTAGACTTGCTTATAAAAAGGCATATCGCTGGAATATTATCTTCCAGTATCAATATTGAAAACCACAATGCCCAAAAGGAGAGAGACAGACAGACATACAGAGAGGGAGATAGAGAGAAGGAGACAGACAGAGACAGAGACAGACAGAGACAGAGACAGAGACAGAGACAGAAGAAAAGAAAAGTGCCTGCCACAGAGGCAGGCAGGCAGGGGGCCGGGGGTGATGGGAGGGAACCTGAGGACACCGGTGCTGGGAAATGTACACTAGTGGAGGGATGGGTGTTGGGATACTGTATGACTAAATATAATCATGAACATCTTTGTGATCGTCTATCTTGTCGTGATTCAATAAAAAATTAAACAAAATAAAAAGGCATATCCTTGGGAACTGGAGGGATAATCAATGGAGGGAGCACTTGTCTCAATTGTGTGGCCTCTTGCTTTGATTCCCAACCCTGCATCCATTCCCCCAGCCTCACTTAGGAGTGATCCCTTTGTACAGAGCCAGGAATAAGCCTTGAGCACAGGCGGTTGTGACATAAAGAAAAACAACAACATGGCATACCCCTGGCCCAGTTCCCTGCATGCTGAATTATAATTTTTAGGAATAAGGACCCAGAAAACTAAGTGTTAACAGCTTCCTCAGGAAAGCAATGTATATAGTGAATCTACTGAAAATAAAGTTCTACAAAGGGGATATACTTGTGAAATGACTGTGGTTATCTTAAGCAAACATTTGCTTTCTAGTATGCTTTAGAACAGAAGTATTGGCAAGCCATTTAAGCCACTTTTATTCTCACCCTTACATCACAAAACACAGAACATTTCATGGGTATGTGCTTCTAATTTCAGGATCTCTGGGACATTCATTTTCTCTTGTTAGATCTTTTCTTGATAGTAGTGTCACTTCAAAGAGGTTTATTTTAAAGAAAAAAAATGAAACATTTCTACTGAAATAACACATTTAAGTTTAGGTTTATTTCATCTGCTCTTTATAGTGTTTACTTCTATACCTATTACTGAATATTTCTGTCATAAAATTATGCTGAATCTTTTCAAATGCTTTCTCTGTGCCTATTGAGTTGAATGTATGATTGTCTCCTTTTTATTGATGCAGTATATCATGTATATTGACCTGCATATGT
This sequence comes from Sorex araneus, assembly GCF_027595985.1. Taxonomy (NCBI): domain Eukaryota; kingdom Metazoa; phylum Chordata; class Mammalia; order Eulipotyphla; family Soricidae; genus Sorex; species Sorex araneus. The sequence goes on from NC_073313.1 coordinate 186,019,397, forward strand.
TTGACCATCTTTGCTTCCCTGTAATAAATCCCAAAAGTATATGATTCATTTAATATACTGTTGAATTTAGTTTTCTAGTATTTTATTGAGGATATTTAAGTTGATTTTTCATTAGAAGTATTGGTCTATATTTTTGTTTTTGCATGATATGCTTTTATGGACTTAAACTTTACCACGAAATTGGAGTTGACCTTATGATAGAATGTGTGGATGTTTTTTCTTATATTCAAACTCTTTGAAGAGGTTGAGAAAGATGGGTTTCATACTTCTCTGAAACTTTGACAGAATGTTTTTTTTTTCTCAAGTTTGTAGTTTGCTTCCCTAAGATCTTGCACCACAATGTAAATGCTACACGCTCTCAGGAACCTTGTCTATTAAGTGCCAATACCAAATTGACACAAATAGATTTTCAATAAATTTTTGTGCAGTGGATGAATATGTTACCAGCCTAGTTTTATTGTCTCTTCAAAAGTGTCAAGCTTGATTCAGAATTATTTTATGCAAGTATTCCCACTATATGGACTATATCCTTAAATTATTTTTCTCAAAATACTACTTGCCTACCTGGTAATGGTTGGTAAATTTCTATAGTCCTATAATTTAAAGCTAACATATGATTTTGAAAATAGTTGCATATTTATGCCTTCATTAACTCATTTATTCATTCAGATGACAACATTATTTAGTATTTAACATTTAACAAACATCATGCAAAGCCCTAGAGATATCTGGCAAATTAAGATTTTTTTTACAGAACTATAGTTCTGTATTTTTAAGCATTTGTTTATGATACTATTTTGCTTTAAATTACTAGATCGGTGGGGGATGGGGGGAGGGAGGGGCACATGGGATGCCAGGGATCAAACCCAAAACCCAGGTCGTGTATGCAAGGCAAACACCATCCCCGCTGTGCTGTCACTCAAGCTGTTAAGGTTCTGATCTCTGAAAACTTCAGTTCAGTTTTGTATATAGTATGATGGAGGGGTTCAACTTAATCATTCACAGTTATTTCAACTACTTGCTGACATGTACTTAGTCTTACTGTCAATTAGAAGTTGTCCCTCAGTTCCTTGAACAGCTGAAGAAATCATTCTTACTTTACAAATGGAGAAAAGGGTCTTGATTGAGTGTGGCATGATCAGTTGTAGCCATACACTTGTGGCTGAGATTCTTCATCCAGGACAGAACTTGTATGCTTTTGTACTGTTTTGGGGCCACACCCTCGGGATCTCAGGGGACCTATGGGTGCTGGGGAACAAACCCAGACTGTCACGTGCAAGGCAAATGCCTTAACTGCTTTGCTATCACTTCGGGTTGGTGTTTGAGGTAGACTTTGGGGGGTAGATTTTTAATTTCACTTTTTGGAAGTGAAAATAAAGCTAAAGCTTAATTTCCCCCCCTTTTTCCCCGTGTTTTGGGCCACACCTCAAAAACTCTTGAGGGAGCGCCACAAGTTCTGTGCCCGGGAGTCACCCTGGTGCCTGGGACGGAATCCGCCCTTCCGTCTGCTTTGCCTGTGCTCAGTCATGTGCTCCCTCTCCAGCCCTAATGTCTATTTCTAGGGGGACCATGCCGAGCAGTGCTCAGGGGATCATCCTGCTCTGACTCCCGGTGATGCTTGGGAATATAGGTAGGACCAGGGGTGCATTGAAGCAACCACGTGCAAGGCCAGTGTGTGACTCCTGCGCTCTTGTCAGCTGTAAAGTTTTTTTCATTTTAAGTTTTAGTTTTTAATTTTATTTTTGTTAGTCATCATGAAGGACTGGAGTGATAGAACAGCAGGTAGTGTGTTTGCAGACCTGGGTTCAATTCCTCTGTCCCTCTCAGAGAGTTTGGTAAGCTATTGATAGTATCCCTCCCTCATGGCAGAGCCTGGCAAGCTACCCGTGGCTTATTTGATATAACAAAACCAGTAACAACAAATCTCACAATGGAGACTGTTACTGGTGCCCACTCGAGCAAATCGATGAACCACTGGGACAACAGTGCTACAGTGCTACTATTATATAATTAATTAATTTTGTGATTTTTTTTCTCACCTCATCTGTAGAATGACATCACTTTGTCCTTTCCCTCCTTAAGTAGCTTGGCCCAGTTTTACCCAGAGTTTAGGCTTACCCCAGTCACACCCATCAAGGTGTTCCCGAATCTCTCCCATCCCTTTGTTTAGCTATAATCACTTCTCCATGCTCTCTTCCCCAAAAGAGTTAATCCTCCGCTTTCCCTTAATCTGACTCTGCTAATTTGCAAGGTCAGACCTTCCTAGGATACTGAATTTATATTATATAAGTTAATATTGCCTTTCTCCTCTTCTTGTGCCTTTTGAATAATTTACTTTAAAGCTATGACTGTTTTGTATAGACACAAGAAGACAATATTATGCTTTTATAACTTGGGAATTAATTGGCCTCGAATATTATTCCCTCCCAGGCATCTGCTTTCTCCACTTAAGCCTCAGTTGCCCTCAGTTCCTAGCACCCCAAAGCAGGGTCCCTGACGTGGGACGGGAAGGATCCAGGGCAAGAGGTGAGTTATGTGCTACCCTGGCATCGAGATGGGCCTGGCCAAAGTGCCTAATTCTTAACTATAAGTTAAGAGCTTGATCATAGACAAATGCTGTCATGATCCAATAGTAATTATGAGACTAGGACCCTGCCAGGGATAGGAAAGACTGATCTGGCCTGAGCACTGTAGTCTGAGATTGAGATGGCCCCAGGAGAGCAATTCCATAAGCTTTAATGCATCTCTTATTGTGTCCATACAAAATAATCAATATTATGAATTATTATATGTTTGCTGGCTGAGGAGAAGAGAAACACATTCATTCATGGGACTCCGCCCTTGGGTGGATCCTCCTGCTGAAAGAGAATTAAGTCCTAGGAGAAGCGTCCCCTAATGGAAAGGAACCTTACCCTATTGATGGTGACCACACCTATGTGTATGCCCCAACCCCCTCATGCTGTGGAGATTTAACTAGGCTGTAAGAGTGGGTTGGGGGGCCAGATCCATCTTGATGCCATAGTAGCACATAACTCACCCCTTGCCCTGGATCCTTCCCGTCCCACGTCGGGAACCATGCTTTGGGGTGCTAGGAAATGAGGGCAACTGAGGCTTAAGTGGAGAAAGCAGATGCCCGGGAGGGAATAATATTCGAGGCCAATTAATTCCCAAGTTATAAAAACATAATATTGTCTTCTTGTGTCTATACAAAACAGACATAGCTTTAAAGTAAATTATTCAAAAGGCACAAGAAGAGGAGAAAGGCAATATTAACTTATATAATATAAATTCAGTATCCTAGGAAGTACTGACCTTACAAATTAGCAGAGTCAGATTAAGGGAAAGCCGCAGATTAACGCTTTTTGGGAAGAGAGCATGGAGAAGTGATTATAGCTAAACAAAGGGATGGGAGAGATTCGGGAACACCTTGATGGGTGAGACTGGGGTAAGCCTAAACTCCGGGGAAAATCGGGACAAGCTACTTGTGGCAAGCAGGGAGAGGACAAAGTAATGTCATCCTACACTCATCTAAATTTTAGGCTCTTGAAAATCAATATCTGTCTGTCTGTTATCCATATGTCCATCAGTGATGAATATACAGTGCACAATAGTATTAATTTATTGATTGGCATCACTGACAGTGACAATGGGGTAAGAAACAGGCAAATGCAAATATGAAATGAGCAGTTTGTGTACTTGTTATAAATCTGTAATGATGCCAGGTAGAGAATGGAAGAAATTGTTACTGCTGATGTCACATGGAGGGGATATCACCTGCCACAGGTGAGTCTCTAAAGTGGAACAGCCACATTTCAGATAGAATGTGGCTCCAGGCAGCAAGAGAGGACGGTGTAAAGGAAAGTTGGGAAAAGCTGCATGGTGTGGCTATACTTAGCACACAAAACAAGGACAGAGAAAGTGAAAAATGTTTGCCTCTTGTATTTCCTAGGCTATCTATGTTTTCTTTTAATAGTTTAAATAGAATTCATCTAGCAGAGAGGAGGACAGATATTCATATTCTGAAAAGCTCTTTTCAAACTTTTTTTCATGCTCTCTTAGACATATTTTATTTATTTTTTCCAAGTCTATCCAACCTGTCCAATTTGAAAAAAAATCTCCTTATTGCAGAAATAGAGAAGAAGAATTGGAGTTTCATTGTCCTTCAGTCATCTGTCAACTTTACAAAATGTGCCCCAAGTGGAGAATTTTGCTTTGTTCTGTGTTCCCTTTATTTTTTCTCCAATCTTGGAATGCAATTTCAATGCCTAAAATGTTTTTACTTTTATTTTTGTTTGCAAGCCTCAGTCATATATCCTATGTGTTCTACTCTCTATATCTTTCAGTTTATCACTGCATTCATTCATCTTTCCTTCAGAACGTGCTTTGATCACCTTCCATCTATGTCGTTTCTGAAATGAGTCTTTGAAATATTTTACATTTCTCTACTAGTTTTGCACCCTACCCAGCTTTTCTTTGCTGGATCTCCCATTATTAATATGTAGCAAGTGCACATGTTTATTTATTTTTGTTTTGTTTGGGGCTACACGTAAGGATGTTCAGTGATTAATTCTGGCTCTGCACGCAGGCAGGCTCAGGGGACCATATATGGATGTCAGGATTGAACCTAGGTCAGTCACTGCAAGGAAATAGCTCTAACCACTATACATCTCATTCTGGATCCATATTTCTTTCCTTGCAGTTATCATAAGTTTTCCCTCAATCATGTGGTTTCATATCTACTGTTGTCTCTTTTTATTTCCTGAGGTTCCCATATTCTCCTTCACCAGGATGTCTCCAATTGCTGTTCATCTCCCAGACCAAATATCACCTACTTTAAAGAAAATAAGTTTTAATTTCCAGAATGTGACACTGACCTCCTTTTAATATTTATACTTTGGGTGCTATAGAAATAGTACACATGGTTAAGGCATTTGCTTAGCACCTGTCCAAGTGGCTTCAATCCCAACTCTGTCCTCTGAAACAAACAAAACGACAATAAAAAGGTGCATATTTTAATTTTGGGTCTTACTTGGCTTTATTAAAATAACCTCATACTTTCTTGCCTAATCACCAGTTTTTTGTTTTTGTTTTTATATTGTGAGGTCCTGTCCTATCTCTCTGTTGTTTTGAGGAACATATAAATGTGTGATACCTTCTACAGATTTCATAGACATTAAGCTGTATTTACTTGTTCAAACTTACTACCCATTTTTTTTTATTTTTTCAATTAATATTTATTGTCCAGTGTTTAGTTAGTGCATAGACAACGAAGATAGAAACTGCAGGAAGTGAGCCACAACTATTTAAGCATAATTATCCAATTCGGGTTGTTAGGCATTAGAATGAATCAATGCTCATGGCCAAGTTTGTGTTGACAAGGACACCAATGCAACTGACGCCTCTGTTATCGCATGTTCCAAGGAACAATTCTTTTCCAGTGTTGAAAATGGCGTGATGTTATTGATGTCCTCTCGTTTCGGTCAGATCAATGATGTCGTACTTGATCTTCTGTGCTTGCACCATCAGGTCCTCAATGGATGCTTCTGATGCCAGCTCATGTGCATTGAAAGTGCAGATAATCATTTTTGTCTTTCTTTGTTTTGGCAGTCTAGTTTGTCCCTGAGATTTTTTTCAGCCTTTCCTTGCTCATCTTTCTTAACACTGCCATATTAGGGGCTCTTTCAGTGTCAGGTGAATGAGGCCAATTGTTATTACTGTTGTTGGCATATCGAATATGCCATGGGTAGCTTGCTAGGCTCTGCCGTGCGGGCGGGATACTCTCGGTAACTTGTTGGGCTCTCTGAGAGGGATGGAGGCTTTTAGGGCAGCCTCCATTTGTCCTGGGAGTCTCCCCGTGAACAGTTCCACAATGAAAAAATTGACCACATGATATTCAATAGAAGGTTTTGCCTGACCAATGTTGCTGTTGTCCCAAAATTCCAAATGGGATCGGACTATCTCCTTCGTGAAAAATACTACTTCACAGAGCGGGAAGAAAGGTCTGCAAAATTTAAGTCTAAGAAGACAACTCCCAGAATGACCACAAACTGGGAGCTCTTTGGCACTATTGCAGCAAAGAGGGAAGATGCCGTCCTTGAAAACATCGACAAGGAATACGATTGACTGGTTCAGCCCCTCTAAGACTGTACGAAGAATGCTGAGAGTGAGAAAGCCACAAACAGACGCCTTTCTTCGAAAACTCTCAGGCTCATTCATCAACGTGGTTTGGCGTGAGCCTCAGGCAACTACAAGCTAAAGTCCAAGCTCACAAAGCTGTTCAGAGATGCAATGAAGGAAGGCCTCAAAGAGAGAAGAGCAGCAGTGTTGGTCAGTGCAGTAGAAGCCAGGAAAAGTATATGCAATGCTCGCTTATCCTTCGCCAACTACAAGACCAGGATAAATGCCCTCTGACATCCTGATGGATCTATCACATCTTCCAGAAAGGCAATGGAGAGGATTATTCACGACTTCTACTCAGATCTCTTTGACAGCCATGTCCACCTGCCCACATACCAAATTCCACAGGATGGATATGTCATTCCCAACATCCTCCCTTCTGAAATCCGACACGCCATTTTGTTGGTAAAGACGCGTATAGCACCTGGTCCAGACAAGGTCAGACCCGAACACCTGAAGAATCTGCTGCCAGTACTCATCCATACACTGACTCGGCTGGCCCTTTACATGCTACCTGTCTGAATGCAAGGTTCTCAGTGGAAAACCAGTAGGACTGTTCTGTTGTACAAGAAGGGAAATATCCACGACATTGGCAACTATCACCCAATCTGCCTGCTCTCTGTCGTCTACAAGTTGTTCACTTGTGTCATCCTGAATAAAATAGTCAGAACACTACACGAAGGACAACCATATGAGCAAGCCAGGTTCCAAGGGGGATTCAGCATGATAGATCATATCTACACAGTGACCAAACTCATTGAAGTTTCGCGAGAGTTCAAGATGCCGCTTTGTCTGACATTCATTGACTTAAAGAAGGCCTTCGATTCTGCTGAGACTGAAAGTGGTCATCGATGCCCTAGACAAATAGACAAATGGGGCATTCAAACTCAGTATATTAAAATCCTCTTCGAGCTGTATTGTGGATTAACCACCAGGATCTCACCATTCTACAGGGAAGTGATCATTGATGTAAAAAGAGAGGTGTGGCAGGGTGATACCATTTGACTGAAACTCTTCAGTGCCATCCTCGAAAACATCATGCGATGACTGGGATGGGAAGGAATGGGAGTGAAGATAGACGGTCAGCAGGCAATTACACCACCTCCTCTTCACTGATGACATTGTTCTCATAGCACCAAACATTAGCCAAGTGGCACAAATGCTGGCCGACTTTGACCACAAGTGTGGAAAGGTAGGATTGCAGCTGAATCTCAACAAGACGATGCTCATGAAAAATGAACTAGTCCCTGAAGCTTCATTAGCTCTCAATGGAACAAACATCTCTGAGTGCAGCAGCTTTGTGTACCTGGGTCGAGAAATCAACATGAGGAACGACTTGGCACCAGAACTGCACAGGAGGAAGAGAGCAGCGTGGAATGCCTTCAAGAGTGTCAAAGAAGCAGTTACGAGAACAAAGAACCTCTGACTCCGGGCACATCTTTTCAATTCCACTGTTCTTCCTGCACTAACATATGCTTCAGAGACCTGGGCCCTACACAAACGGGATGAGAATGCTATTCAGATATCCCAAAGAGGAATCAAAAGAGCTAATCTAGGAGTATCATGTCTCATTCAAGTGAGAAAAGGAATCTGGAGTTCTGACTTTGGTCGATGGTCAAGAATCAGGGACGCTGTTTCATTTGCCAAGGCATCAAAAATCAGATGGGCCGGTCATGTAATGCGATTCAGATGACCGCTGACCTAGGACTCTTACCAACTGGATTCCATGGGTCTTTTGGACCTCATGGCCGCACACCAACTAGATGGTCAGATTTCTTTGTCAAATCCCTGAGTGAACAATTTGAGGCTCTTCCTGTTCCTGGAGTGAGCAGATATCATTGGGCTGCACTGGCGTTCTACAGGGACAAATGGAGACATTACTGGTGCCCACTTGAGCAAATCGTAGATCAACAAGTCAACAAGTGATACAAGTGATATATTGTATTCTTTAAATTAAAGAGTTTTTTTATATGTGCATACAAACTTCATATGTGATCAAAATTGTGGGCTTATTAGAATATTCATTATGCAAGTTGTTTGAAACATCTCATATATTTTATTGTTGAGTAATTGAGATTATTCATTACAGTTACCATAAGCTTTTCCTCAATTATGTGGTTTCATATTTGCTTTTATCTCTTTTTATTTCCTGAGATTACCCCATTCTCCTTCACCAGGATGTCTCCAACTGCTGTTCTTTTCTCAAATTTAGGCTATTCTGAAGCTCTTATGCCTACTATGGTTTTCTATGTTTTAAAAATATTTAAAAGTAGGATTTCATTTCTTCTAAAGTATCACTGCTTTAAGAAAAAACACATTACTTTCTTTATTCTGTTATAATTGCCATGATGACTGTTCCACTTTACTGGCATTCCTGTTGCTTTCATGTCACCCAGACCATCTTTTTGTGTCATTCACAATGAAATTCAGAGAACAAATTCCTTTTGTGTGCTCAGATATGAACAATTGAATAAATCATCTTCTTAAAAAGATGAACCTGCTAGCATACTTACATTCTTGGTTTCTCTTTTTTTTTTTCCAAGAAATGACAGTGGTAATGTCATTAAGGACCAATGGGTAGTATTAATGTTATTAATTATAAAGTACAGAATAGAATACATAAAATACTAGTGACAGTGAGCACTAATGAGAGATGTGTCCCTAGAAGAAAGCCCAGCCCACCCCCCTCTGCATGGCTTTTTTGGGATACATTAACCATTTCATCCATTAGGCAAACACCAAAGATCTCTTATTTTGATTATTACTGCCAAATCATTACATGGTAAGCAAAGAAAAGCAATTTTAAAGTACTTATAGACAGTATTTCTGAACAACCTACACTTTCTTCTTGCTAGTAAGTTGTCCATTTTGTCTATGATACAGTTTTCCTGTATGGCTAAAACAAGCAGAGCTTGTTCCATTACTTTCTCATTGGAATTATTGAATAGACTCTGCATTGTCATTTTACAAGGATGTGTCAACAAGGATGTATCAACAAGGATGATCTTTTTTTAGTGTTTAGGTTTTCATAGATTATTTTTAACTCTTAAGAGAGTCTTGATTGCTTACTTCCTGTCAAAGTAAGAGGAGGAGTTGAATAAACAAGAAAAATGATCTTGAGATATGATTAATAGCAGTCATTTCTAAGAGAACCAGAATTTTCTCTGTTGGGGGCAACTTTTACATTATTAATTTAACTATTGCTGTGAAGAATGACACACAAACCTCCTCCTCCTCCTCCCCCTTTTCCTTCTGCTCTTCCTCCCCCTCCTCCTCCTCCGCATCCTCCTCCTCCTCCTTCTTTCACTATCATTTAATATCCAAAATTTGTTGCAATATACACTCCAAATTCTGTAATAATTTCAAGGTAGAAATGACTGGTCACTTTTAAAGGTATTTGGGTCATACCTGGTGATGTTTAGGGATTACTCTTGGCTCAAGAATTACTCCTGGTGGTGCATGGGGGACTACCTGGGCTGCTGAGAATTGAATCTGGTGATGGGGCCATGAGAACCAAGCACCTTACCTGCTATACTATTTCTCTAGTTCTAAGAAATTACTTGTCTTATCTACTGAAAAAAGACAGAAGTTTGTAGAAGCTAAATGAATTTTGAAAAAGTTAAGTAATTTGTATCCTGAGCCAAATATTTTTTCAGAGTTCTAAAAATATATATTCATTTGCCTGATTGATATCTCATTTTGATTATGTCATAAATAACTCAAATCAAGCATATCCCGCTGGGCACACTTCATCATATTACACCATCCAAACACATTAAATATCTATTTTTTGTGGTTTGCTTCATTTCCCGTTGGATAAAACTGTACTGAGAGTCTTTCATTAAATTTATCCTCTCCTTATTTCCAGAAAATTTGTTATCAGGTTCTAGCAGTGTTAATTCCAAAAACTCATCACCTTTGAGTTCATTTTTTCATCTTCACAGTCACAACCCAGTTCTTGTTACATCTTTTATGTTCTGAATTTTTAGCTTGACACCTATATTTCTCTTTCCTTTTGGATCATCATCTCTACTTCACCAGCAAGGCCATCACAAAATGCAACTGAGGCACTCCCTGTTAACAATCTTTTGCTTCTTTTAAATCCTCACTTAAGATTCGTGTGTGTCCATGAATAACAGACCTTAGAAGATCTGGTTTTTGACACCTCACTGGTCCTGACAGCAATATCCTTTATATACAAAGGTTCAAATATACTTGACTACCCCTATTGTGCCACCTCATATTCTTGCACTTCTGCGTATGTTGTTAACTTACTCCTGCAATGCTTCTCCATCCTTCATTTTCTTATTTTCAAACTTAATCAGTCTCATTATTAATATTATTTTCTCAGAAATACAGAAATTTAGCAATAATATTACTCTTATCTTTTTATTTGTCTGGTTCTAAATTATTCTTTCCTAAAAACAAAACTAAAAAACATGAACCACTCTGTTTGTTCAGGATGCTTTAACAGAATATTTCAGGCTGAGTGACATAAACAAAACAAATTTCCCACAATTTTATAGGTTGAACAAAGATCAAGATACAGAAGCTTTGTGTCTGCTAAGAAACTGCTTCCTAGATCCTAGGCAGTTGTTTTCTCACTTTTTTCTCACCTGATCATGATGACAAGGAAATCATTATTCTCCTTTTTGAAGCATATATTGTTTTATGAGACTTTTTCTTCATGAGCTATTGACTTCCTTAAACTCCCACCTACAAATTACTTTGTGGGACCAGAGCTACATACATAACACAGTACACAGGGCACTTGCCTTACAGCCAGCGTGGATCTAATCCATAGCATCCCATATGGCACCCTGAGCACAAGAGAGATCCATGAACACAGAATAAGGAATAATCCTTGACTACTTCTGGGTGTGGCCCCCAAACCAAAATAAACATAAACCAAATAAGATATTGGAAAATGTTTTCACATATAAATGTGTGAGATATAATATCCAAAATAGCAGTCACTTATTTTATTTGATCTTAATAGAGATACATGTATACATACATATATAAGTATGTGTAGGTACATTTATACATAAATGAATTTATGTTAGAATAATAAGAAAATTCGTAATAAAATCTATTTACTTATGTATTTAATTGAGAATTATATATCTCACATCCCAGGTGATAAGCTATGTAAAGCTAAGGATCAGAGATACCTAAGTATTCAATTCTCAAAAACACAAAATGAAAGCCCAATTTCATATAGTAGCAGTTACATTTGTTAAATAACAAATATTCCAAAAGTGACATAACCATAGGCTTCTGAAGAAGGGTTGAACCTAGTATTTTTTTTTTATTGTTTTTGTGTCCTTGGATTTCTACTGTGCATCTGAGCATACTACACCATATGTAATAAGGAAATTCTTCTTGAGAAAAAAAAATCAATATTCAGTTATTCACATTGCTCTTTTGGTCAGACATCTAAACTAAAAAATTTCTGCCGTCTAAGGATATATTGATAAAAGAAATGTTCTAGGTACAAAGTTTAGTTATTGCCAGTTTGGGGACTCCAGACCAAATATGCTTCTTTTTCTATATTCTTTGCCTGCATTCTGAAACCTATACTATAATAATAAGCTAGCAATATATATATATATTTTTTTTAAAATCCATACTCTTCTTATTTTGAGCAACATTTTAGTGTGTGTACATGTATGTGTGTTTCTGTGTGTGTGTTAACATATATTTCATCATTTATTTACAAATTCCTTGTTATTTCCACTAGGGTTATTTCCAGATTTTTGACATTACAAATAAAGATAAAACCTTAGAGTTTGTAGCAATTTGGGTGGAAATGGAGAAATTCATAAGTTAAGTAACTCAGAAATAAAAGAGGATATTAAATGGTAACACTGATTACAAGGAAATAAAGCAAGAGGTCAGGCAATACTCAATGAAAAAAAATTGAGATATGGCCAAAATTTTTGTGATTCAATACACAAAAAGGGTGAATGGAGAGGAAGAGGCTTTATATAATGGTGAAAGATCTTGGTACTCTCACAGTTTGCATGATTATATAGTAATATCTGTTTATAAAAACATAATAGTAAATATTTTTCTCAAAATGTATAAAAACAGACACTGGCCTTGTGCCAAACAAATCATAATCTCTGACATTTGCAGTTATTTTTGTTTTTTTTTCTCCTAGGTAATTAATAGAGTCAGAATTTAAACCAATATTCTGAAATTCCTAATTTTGATTTTATTTCTTTCTTGGCCTATATTATTTTAATGTCTGCGGATGCAAATATTAAGTATTTTTCAATGGAAATTATACATTTTTAAAGAGATTGTTTACTATTTATTAAATTAACTTTGCACGGCAGAGCCTGGCAAGCTACCTGTGACATATTGGATATGCCAAAAACAGTAACAATAAGTCTCACATTGAGAGACGTTACTGGTGCCCACTGGAACAAATCGATGAAAAACGGGATGACAGTGACAGTGAAATTAATTTTGCACTCAAATAAGAAGAGAGAGAAACCAAACTTTATCCCCTCCTAATTTTGCTGTCATTGGTAATCTTGAGTCTGCTGAGGACTCAGTTTCCATTTCTATTAACAGAGGGGAAAAGGTAATAATGCTCACTTCACATAAACAAATTTATGAAATAATGCTGCTTGACACATTTGACATATGACAGAGTGCTAGCTATGATCATCACCATCTTTATCCTTTTCCTCTTTATTCAGGACTATATTCCTTCTGTAACTTAAAAAAAGAAAGTAAGCCTTTTTTTTTTTTTTAAATTTAAGCATGCCAGTTTCTGAAGGTTAAGGTTCTACACACCTACTTGGGGCCATCTGGATACTTGAAAGTTACATGGACTTCTCTTTGGGAGTTTGTGTTTGAAATCCTCTAGTTATAGGAAGATGATATTTAAAAGTATTAAGAATTCTGTTCTTATTATGTCAGGTTTTTTAACCTCTTTGAATATTGCAGTTATTGTTTTATACTTCAGTTTGCTTCCTTTTCACACACAAAAAGATGGCTCCTTTCTGGTTAATTATTGCCAGGTTGTGACATCCACAATTCATCAGCCTCAGTGCTGAAGTCATATTGTCTCTCCCAAAATAAATCTTTTTGTCATCCAAGCCTCATCTGCCTCTTTGTTGTTTTTCTCATCCTCTGGGGCCATTTATCACACATGATAGAGGCCACAAACTTGTAAATTTTATTATTGGCATGTGAAGGCCCATATGGTCTTATCTTTGTAATCCTCAGAGACCAAGTTTATAGCAATGCAAGGATGCAGAAATGAAGGGCTGTATGACAACATCAAATATTGGAGACTTGAAGACACTATCAGTTCCGAATCTCACTTTGATAATAATACCACTATATATCTATAAAGTCTCCAAGGTTGCTCATTGCAATTCTTTCATCCTATAGATCAAACCGTCTTATAAACCAAGGACTGTAATACCATATGGAGTCTTATGAAGTCATGTAGTAGAATGGGAGTGTCAGTCACAAAAATTTCATCTTTGAGTAAATTTCTTTATGATTTATTCTTGACAAATATTTTATTTGTATACCTCTCTTATTTCTATCTACCTGAAGTTGAATAAAATGTCTTAGGTGTAAAGAGAACTTGAGGGGAAAAATTTCAGAGAAGTTCTTAAAAAAAGGGCAGAAAAATGATGCAGGAGGTAAGGCTCTAGGTTTGCCTGCATATGGTCCTCGAAACAGTTCCAGGAGTAACCTCCTGAGTACAGTGGCAGGAATAAACCCTGAGCACAGGTATGTGTGACCTCAAACACTGAAAAAAAAAGTTCAGCAATAGCTGAAGAAATTGAGCCTAATGTTTTAAAATTAGATTGGTCAAAGAACATAATTTGCATAATCTTTCTCTTAATTCTTAGAACTGAAACATCTCTTCTATGAACAAATATGCATATATTTTCAGTGTGACTATATTACATAAAATACTGTAGCAATTTATTAAGTGGCATTTTTTCTGAACTATATTAAATACCTTTTGTATTGATCTTAAATCAATACATCTTAAATACATCTTAAATACCTTTTGTATTGATCTTAAATCAATTTGATCTTAAATCAAATTGAAGATCTTAAATTCTTCAATATATAGTAAATATTGTTCATTTTTCCTCATTAGTCCCTCTCTTATCTAGAGAAATAATATAATCCCTGTATTGTAGAACCCCAAGGGTTTCTATTTTTAAAAAATAAATTTATTTGGGGGCCAAACACAGCAGTACTCAAGGATGACTCCCAACTCTGTGATTAGGGAGCACTCCTGGAGATGCCTGGTGACAATATGCAATACTAGGAATCAGAACAAGGCCAGCTGACTGCAAGGCATGCATCTTACCACCTGTGCCATTTCTCCAGTCTGGAAACACAAGGACTTCTTAGTAGTCAGACAAATAAGTTATTTTTGTAGTTAAAAATCAGGAAAACCAAGTATTTTATAAACTTAACAAAGAAGGTAACAATAGCATTTTTCCTGATTAATGAATGTTATAGACTGGAGCGATAGCACAGCGGCTAGGGCGTTTGCCTTGCACTAGGCCAACCTGGGTTCGATACCTCGTCCCTCTCAGAGAGCCTGGCAAGCTACCAAGAGTATCCCACCTGCATGGCAGAGCCTGGAAAGCTACCCATGTCGTATTTGATATACCCCAAACAGTAACAACAGGTCTCACAATGGAGACATTACTGATGCCTGCTGGAGCAAATCGGTGAACAACAGGACTACAATGCAGTGCTACAGAGCTAATAAATGTTATGCTGATAGAGTATGATTTGACTATTTATATAGCTATTATTCCCATGACCCTATGCTAATGTTGGTGATTTTAAAGGAAAACTTAAGGGTCAAAATGACCTAGTAGATATTGCAACTGCTTTATGAAGCTGTGGGTTTGTGCACAAATGTCAAGGTCTTGCCTCCTACATTTCGCTTTACATTTACTTCCAACTGAATTAGTGACTGTAGTGAGTGATTTACTATTTTTCTAAGCTGGTTTCACCACATTAAATTATATAGATTGTACCCAGGAATAATCAATAACAATGGTACACATTTTTTCCTAGCTTTAAAAACACAATAAACAATTTGATAAAGTAATAAACATAAAATAGATTTTATTGTGGGTGGAGAGAAATTCTGCAATGTTGGCAGAATTCCTTAAAATAATGTCATAGTTGAAGACTAGTGAAGACTAGTGACATTATTGAAGATTGGTGACACTATTATGAAGCCAAAGAGATGTCGCTAATTGTGTAATGATACTTTCACAAGCTTTGGCTGCTTTTCTTATGACTCTTTGAGTTGCTTATGATTTCTGTGGATTTGTGAATAAAATTTGTGAAATAGAATCTTCTGTATAAACCGTGTTAATGTGTCTATTAGTGAAGTGTACTAGCCCTGCCAGCTCTATCAGCTCTATAATCAATTAAGCAATTTATTGAGGTACTATGAGTTATAACAATATTTCTGTCAGTGTTTAAGATTTACAATGTTACTTTTCCATACCTAGAGTCAAAGTCTCAATGACTGTCACTGTCATCCCATTGTTCATCGATTTGCTCGAACGGGCACCAGTAACATCTCCATTGTGAGACTTGTTACTGTTTTTGGCATATCGAATATCCTTTGACTATTTTCCCTCTTTTCATTCTCACTTGCAAGATTCTCCATCACCCCATCCTCAACATTGTTTTTTAGGCTCTATTCTTATTTTCAATGTATATTCTTACTTTGCTTCTTTATACTTAACATATGAGTGAGAGTATTCAATATTTGTTTTTCTTTAGAATCATTTCACTAACCATGGCACCCTCCAGTTCCATCCAAGTTGTAGCAAAATGCAAGATTTTATCTCTCTTTTATTGCTGTTGAATAGTACTCTATTGTATATATTTATAAAAGTTCTTTTTAGACTGACACCCAAGGACAGTAGAATTAAGGGCCAGTAAGACTGCTCCTCAATTCAGAGCCCACTTCATGAGCTGAGGGAGAAGGCTATTATAAGGGATTACTAAATCAATTATGGTTGGAAGGATCACTCAGGAGGGGAAATGTGTGGTGAAACTTGAGAAAGAACTAAACATGATAACATCTCACTATCTCTATTGCAAACCATAATGCACGAAGTAGAGAGAGTGTAGGGGGAAATTCTCTGTCTTAGAGGCAAGGGGAGGGATGGGATGGAGACAGGGATACTGGGGAAATTGATGGTTAAAACTGTACACTGGTGGTGGGGTGGGTATTCAGTCATTGTATGACTGAAACTCAAACATGTAAGTTTTGTTATGATATCTCACAATGATTCAATTAAAAATAATTAATTCATTAAAAAAATAAAAGGTAATCTATTGTCCCAAGCCGCAAACTGCCTGCATGGACCTCAAAATATTATGTAATAAAAATGTAAATCAAATAAGGGCAGTTCAAAGTAAAAAAAATGAAAAATAAAAGTTTTGTTAACTATTCATCTGATTTGGGGTGCTTAAGTTGTTTCCATGTCTTTAATTTTTTAAATAGAATAGTTGGGCATGCAGATGGGCATTTAACTTAAAAAATATATTGCATACTGTGCATCTGATAGGGCCACTATCTACAATATATAAAGCATTTACAAAACACAACAATGGCAACAAAGCAGATATATGAAGTACACATACACATTAAAACCTAAATAGTCTACAATAGTATAAGCATGTGACCTAAGTTAAAATAAGCAAATTTAAACAATGGGTTTGCTAAAGATACAGGATAAGAAAACGGGAACCTTATGTTATTGGAGGAGATATTTTTACACTGATGGTGGCTTTGAACTTTGAATACTCGGTGCTTGAAACGTATATATTAATTGTGTTGTAAGTCATGTGAATCCATTACAAAATAATTTAACTAAAAAAATAAAAACATATCAAAATTAGGAAAGGAGATGCACAGGTTAGGTCTTTAAAGAATACAGACCTAATATGTGGCCAATGACTAAGTGAAAACAATCACTGATTATCAGGGAAGTTTAAATGTAAACAATGATAATATAAACACATAGTGAGAATAGCCCATATCAAATAGTCTGCAAGCCATCACTGTTGCTAGGCATATTGTGCAAAAGGAACACGGATTTATTATTGATTTGGATTGTCTGATTAGTCTCATTGGAAAATAGCATGGCAAGTGAAAAAAAAAGATAAAAATGGAATTTCTATATGACTCAGCAATCCCATCCTGGCACAGGTCCCCAAAACTCTTTATCTTTTATTGGGGTTGACCATATGCCTCAGATAACTCTTGTTCATGTTGTCATAGTTAATTAACCTAACTATGTTTTTCCCCATAAGTCTTATTTGGGTAATAAATTATGAGAGCTATACTTGTGTACACCTTTATCACACTCACTCTATTGAACTGATTAAGGTGCTAGGTCAGTACTATTGCTTTGCTTTGCTGTCCCAAAATGTAAGAGTACATGTCAGTCATCTGTGCATATCACACTTTAGCATAATGACTCAAAGAGTACAGAATATCCGTAATATCAATAAGTAAAATTAAGAATAAAAATAATGTTGTTATAAAAGTACTTATGGTGAATAATACATTCATTTGATATATCTTTGAATTTTGAGAACAGTACAGTTGAACTGCAGACTCCAAGTATACTCCAGAAATGGGTGTATATCTGATAGTAATGAAATAAAATATCTTACTAAGAGAACTAAAAGGTCAATGTGCTGAAATTATGACTGAGATTCAGTTTTAATTTTTCTGTGACTGCTATGACTACAAGTGTGTTGTGTTGTGTTCTTTGTACCTATCTTTGCTTTTAATCTATCATAAATATAAATGTCTTTTTTTAAAAGAAAAGCTATTTGTAGTTGTAGTTAGCTTTTAAACTATACCTCTTTATAAAAATGAAGTTATCATGAGTTTCTGATAAAATGGGAAGTCACAAAATTTACAGAGGGTATGTGCAAATTTAAGGTCATTGTAAATGTTTATGATTAGTTTATAGCTGGACAGGAGCGATGGTACAGCAGTTGGGCGTTCACCTTTCACGCGGCCGACCCATGTTCGATTCCTCTGCCCCTCTCGGAGAGCCCGGCAAGCTACCGAGAGTATGGAGCCCACACGACAGAGCCTGGCAAGCTACCCATGCATATTGGATATGTCAAAAACAGTAACAATAAGTCTCTCAATGAGAGACGTTACTGGTGCCCACTCGAACAAATCGATGAGCAACAGGATGACAGTGACAGTGACAGTTTATAGCTAACTCAAGGGCATGAACTTTAAGTGTAAGAAGAAATTCAGACAATAATAATTATTATTTTCTGGAATTCAGTGACAGTACTGTAGCTAGATGCTTGATTTTCACGTAGTCAATCCTAGTTCAAATCCTTGCCCCGTGTATGATCTCCTGAACACATCCAGGAATAATCCCTGAGTAAAGAATTAGAAATGGTCCCTGAAAACTGTCGTATGTGACCCAACAATCACTTGTATCACTTGTCATCCCATTGCTCATTATTTATTCGAGTGGGTGCCAGTGACATTTCCATTCATCCCTGTCAAATGCTAGTGTAGCCCAATGGTGTCTGCTCACCCCAAGAACATGAAGAACCTCAAACCATTCATTCAGGGTCTTGACTTCTTCGTCAAGCCCCAACAATATCAAATAATAATTATTTTTTTTACATAAAATATCATTAGATGGAGAGGGGGCCTCGAGCATGGCTCTAGCTAGGTTCCAGTGGTCGTCGGTTGCCGGACGCTCTGCTCGGGGTGGGAAGGGAAGCTGGAGCCCATCCCCTCCAAGGGGCCCTGGGGAAGACGGCCGGGCATTCGGGCAAGAGACTCTCGGCCAACATCCAGAGAAAGACTTAAAAGCAAGCTCTCACAAGCGATATCTTGTAGCCTACTTCTTTCTCCCTCTGGGAGAAACTGGCAATCTTCTGAGAGTTTCCTGCCCACATGGGACAGCCTTGCAAGATTCCCACGGTGTATTCATATGCTAAATTCAGTAACAAGCTGGATCTCATTCCCCTGACCCTAAAAGAGCCCCCAGTGCAACATCCTTGGGAGGGCCAAGTGGAGATAGACTTCTAAGATCTCAGGGAAAGGAAGAAATGAGAGGTTACTGAGCCCGCCTGAGAAATCAGTGATTAACGGGATTTTGTGATTGTGATCATTAGGTAAGCATTAAATTATGACAATTGAAGTGGTGTTTTCTATAAATACCTCAAGAACTTGAATGGGCTGTTTTGGGGTAAGTTAATAATTTTTCCTATTAACTTTAAACTCTGACTTTCTAGTCTTTGAGAAAATAGTTTGTGTCATCACTCCATATATCTATACTTCTCAACTCACTTGGGGACTCAAGATTGCAATATTTTATTCAGAAGAATCTTTTGAAAAATTAGTGTGTTGTCAAGCTACCGATATTTATTTAATAAGCCAAAATATGTTTCCCAGAACTCTTTCTCAGAAAACAAACTCTGACAGCTAGGTCAGCAGTCACGGGCTCTGTGGAAAGTCAGCTAGTATTGGCATTTCTCACTCCTACAAAGATGGATGGGTGCATGTTGAATTTATGCTGACTGTAAAGGAGAGTTTTATTACCTCTAAGACTTACCTTTGTTCTAACTTGGGTTTGCAGTTGACCAAGTCTACTCATCGCAGAGAGATTTTCACAGGAAAACCATTCTTTTTTATTTTTATTTTTATTTATTTATTTATTTATTTATTGCTTTTTGGGTCACACCCGGTGATGTTCCGGGGTTACTCTGGCTCTGCACTCAGGAATCAATCCTGGCGGTGCTCAGGGTATCATGTGGGATGCTGGGAATTGAACCCAGGTCGGCCAAGTGCAAGGTAAACACCCTACCCGCTGTGCTATTGCTTCAGCACCAGGGCCATTCTTTTTTTAAATGCTTATCTCAAAGGTGTTGTGCATGGTTGCAGATGCTGTTGTGGGTAGAGTTGTTGGTAGTATCAGGTGCCACTCTCTGTGGTATGAATCTGTCAAATCTGATGTCAGGCCCAGTGGTAATTTAATGCAATGTCCTATATTGATAGAGATGTGCTCTGTCTCCTTGGCCCTCTACAATGGGATACATATTGTCCTAATGGGATACATATTGAATTAAATTTACTTCACAATAATGAGTTTCTAAAAGTCAGTTTTGAGAAAGTTAGAGAAATTGACAACCCCAAGAAATAATGCCTAAGTTGTGTTCTGACTGACATTGATGGGTAATGTCAAGATTAGGTACCACTCCTGGCAGGCTCATTCATGGGACCATTTGGGATCCCATGTATCAAACCTGGGTCACCTGCAAGGGAAGTGCCCTTACCTACAGTATGATCTTCCTCTGCCCCCACATGTTATTTTATTTTTAATACTACCCTTTATTTTAAAGCTCCTAACTCTGAACCTGTTCTTTTGATTTGGTACTCTCCAACATCCTATTTATAACCACAAAGGTTTTAAAACTCCAGCAAGCACCAAAGTCATGCAGAAGACTCATGGTTACACACGTGATTGGGTCTCGGGCTCCAAGTCTTTGATTCCATAGGTGATTAAGTCTAAATGCTGTGCTTCTGTTGAATACTTTAAGAATCTCACAACTGCTGAGAGAAGAGGACATGCGTAGAACCACTCAGCAAGTGTATAATCCAATAATTTTAATTATTGTTGATCAGAAATCTGATCCCATGATCTCCCCTCCATGTCTTGAACAAGCAAGTATTTTTTTTCTCTCTACATGCAAGACCCTTTCCCATCCCACTCCCTTCTAACTTCCACATTTCTCATATATATATTTATATATGTGTGTATAATGCATTTATGTGTATGTATACATATATGGACTGGAGTGATAGCACAGCGGCAGGGTATTTGCCTTGCAGGATAGCCTGGCAAGCTATCCGTGGTGTATTTGATATGCCAAAAACAGTAACAACACGTCTCAAAATGGAGACTTTACTGGTGCCCACTTGAGCAAACCGACAAGCAATGGAATAACAGTGACATGACAGTGACACTGACATATATATATGTGTGTGTGTATGTATATATATATGTATATATATAATATATATATGTATATATATAATATATTCAGGGACTCGAGATAGCATGTAGGGAAGAGTGCTTTCTTTACATATATCTGACCCAAGATTGATCCTTTATATCCCATATAGTCCCCTGAGTACTACAAGGAGTGATCTCTGAGTACAGAGCTAGTAATAAGTCCTGAGAAATAAAAGGTGTGGCCCCTATATCCACCCTCCAAAAAATGAAAATAAAAGAAAAGCATTAATGCTTTCGGGGACTCTCCTCTCTTGCTTCATCATGTAGTAAGCAAAACATGCCTTCTGTGGATTCAGCTATCTCAACGTGCTTGCCTCCTCCTCATGAATGTATAACTGTGTTGTTTTATCTCAGATGTAGCTCTTGAGAGCTAGAAATTCTATTGTTTTATTGTCAACTTACACAGTGTGGGGGCTCTATCCTGTTAATGGACCTTGATAATGACTCAGATACAGCAATGTTTGAATCAAGTGTGATCTCCAAATCAACTAAGATAGATTATTGGTGCATTAGTGTAGATAGGGAGGTGTGGAAGGGTGTAGTATGTTTACTCTAAAACAACCTTTAAAATACATACATAGTTGCCTTGTGCCTCCCATTAAGAATCACTAAATGAGAAAGGTCTGTAAATGAAGTGACAAGTGAAAAAGAGCAGAGATCACTTGAAATCCATGTCAATATGTAAAAAAATAACACACTTTTATTAATGTTTCAATTGGCAACTTCTTTATTATACATATACCCTTGTACACATAAAAATACTTTGAATCGTATGTCTCACAATCTCACTGTACAGCCATTTACACCTGGTGCAATCCTTATACCAACTCCCATCTTTTTTATGAGGAAACATTCATGGTTTCAGTGTCAAATAGTTCATTAGCTCGCGTAAGCTTTGGGCAAAGTACATAATCTTTCTGAGCTCTGGCTTCCTTATTTCACAAATGGTGAAAATATATTAACCTTGCAGGGCTGTTAAGAGCATTAAATTAAGTAATAGGTACTAATTTCCCTAGAGAGTGGACTACTGGATCCACTGTAAGACATTTCTGAGTAGAAAAGCTATGAGAAAAAAAGAACACAAAGGAAATATTCAATTTTATCAATTGTTATATTGATTTGTTTAAAACTGTATTCTGAAGTGACTACCATTTTACCTTTCATTAATAAGTATATCGCTCTACCCTCTCTATACTTCCCAATAACATTACTTTCCTTCTTTTTAAGAAATACTTTTGAAGTTGTTTTCACAGTTGCTTGTAAAACAGATTAATAGATTGATGTCTATAAGTAGATCTAATGCCGCAAATGATTGCCACAGAGAGAACCTGAAAAAAAAAGACATTACAGTGACATCCAATAAGCCTGGCATATTATTGCATTATTTATCTCAAAAGCAACTATCACTAATTGTTGTAAATAATGTTTTTTGAAGTGAAGTTGAGAATGCAGAGTACATCGCACAACTGTTGTATCTAGAGGCAGTATTAGCTTTTCCATCAGGAGAAACTCAAACCTTTCATTTTTCATCTTCCATTACTCTCTGTGTGAAAGGTTAGCTTAGATTGCAAAATATTTTCCTATTATAGGAGGAAATTTTTCAACACTTGGAAACTAATTTTGTGTTCTGTTAAGAGGCGTCTCAGTTCTGCACAAATGAACATGTGTGGTGGAATCACAGCTCTAACGGTTGAGTTTGAGCCATTGGAGAACTGATTCCTTTGAGAGGAATTGGACAGCCTGGGGTTCAAGAAAAGAAAATGTCACATACTGCAGCACCACCCTGACAGGTGCACCTCTGGCTCCACCTCTTTGAATGCACTATGTGATAGAATTGGACAATAAAGCAATCAGGCCCTGGGGAGGTAGTCCAGAGGGTAGGGTGCATGTGTGCTCCTGGTCTGGATTCATTTTCTATGACACGTCATGGTCTAAAAAACATTGATGGATGTGATACTAGAAGTCTCTGAACACTACGGGGTGATCTTGTGGTCCCGGGAACTCCAGGGACTAAAGAGTGCCATTGTCTAGACTGGCTGCCTGTACATTGCTAGGAGGGGCTAAAAAGCCTTCTGAGCACATTTTTGTGAGGCAAAAATTAGGAAATAACAAAACCTCAAAGTCTAATTGGGAAATGAATTCTGAAGAGAGTAGCAGGATATTAAGGGGAGGAACAAAGCTAAGAGTCACACGTGGAAGTGTGAATGGGCAGTATTGGGAAAACACCAAATCCACCCAGGTAAAAGGACTTCAGATGTGAGCAGGTTGAAAACCTGACTGTGTCAATGGCTAAATGTGTTACTTCACTACTTTGTGCCATAGTTTTCACATTAATATAATAAAATACAAACAGTAAGTTGCTCACAAAGTGAGTCACAGGTTTTCATTCACAAAAAAGAACAAAAACAGTGCTTTATAATGCATATGTTGTACATTTTAAAGTGTTAACCCTACCCAGAACATGAATATGCATGTTATCCATATGCATGCACTCATTTTCAAAGTAGATGATGAGGTGGATGAGGACAGAGCAAATTTTCAAGTACCTGGGGTCATAGACAAACTACTTTTAGTGTAAAAGGAGTTTATTAGACATAGAAAGATTGCACTCATTTGTGAAATATAAAGTAACAGAATGGGAGACTGACACCCAAGAACAGTAGAAATAATTACCAGGAGGATTACTCCACAGCTTAGAAACTGACCTCACATGCTGGGGGAAAAGGCAGCTCAGATAGAGAAGGGAACACCAAGTAAAGGGTGCTAGGAGGGCCCGTTAGGGATGGGAGATGCGGGTTGAAAGTAGACAATAGACTGAACATGAAGGCAATTTAATACCTCTACTGCAAACCACAACACCCAAAAGGAGAGAGAGAGCAAAAGGGGGGTGGGGTGGGGGGAGGGCAGGGTGGGGGTAGTGGGAGGGATGTTGGGAACATTGCTGTTGGAAAATGGGCACTGGTGGAGGGATGGGCACTCAACCATTGTCTGACTGAAACACAAGCACAAAAGTTTGTAAGTCTGTAACTGTACCTCATGGTGATTCACTAATAAAAAACTAAAGAAAAGAAAAGAAAAGAAAAGAAAAGAAAAGAAAAGAAAAGAAAAGAAAAGAAAAGAAAAGGAGTTTATTTAATGGCTTTAGCAAAGGTGATGTGAAATGAAAACAACACATCTGGGGTGTAAGAAACTATGCATGCTGAAGGGCATGTGCACTCGCAGGCTCTCCAGGCAGCTCTGTTTCACCACCCATGTTTGATGCTCTGGAACTGGGCAGAGCACGTGTATGGGCTAGATAGGGATGGCTGTTGGCCAAGGACAAACAAAGGAAAAATGAGGACCAAGCTGGTTGCTGATTAGTTACTGTTTATTCCATCTTCCATCTTTCTCATCTCCTGCACTCTAGCTCCGTCCTCTCTCTGCATCTACCACAGCCCCTCTCTTCTCTCTCTCATTTTCTCTCTCCCTTTTGCTCCTAGGCTACACACATCCAGGTCGCAAAATCAACATTAGAAAGCCCTTCCTGAGAGCCACCAGGTTCAAAAGGAACAAAACCTAGGGGTATTCCAAAGCCCTTCCTGACTGCCAGTAGGCAAAATTAAGATTTGTCTCCTTTCCTTAGTCCAAGAACTCATTCACATCTTAATACTAGTTACTTTTGTATGGACATAGCAAGAGATATATTGAGGCTTGCAAGGCAGCTCTCCTGGCAACATCTTGCCACAGTCTCAGACTACAGCACGCAGGCCAGATTAATCATTCCTAACCCTAGCAGGGTCCGAATCTAGTTATTACTTTTTGGATCATGACAGCATTTGTCCATGACCAAGCTCTTAACTTATAGTTAAGCATTAGGCAGTTTGGCCAGGCCCATCTCAATGCCAGAGTAGCACATAACTCACCACTTTCCCTGGGTCCGTCTTTTCCCTTATCAGGGCCCTGCTTTTGGGGGTGCTAGGAAGTAAGGGCAACTGAGGCTTAGGTCCAGAGAACAGATGCCCAGAAGGAAACTCTCATGTAGTTTTATGAGAGTCTCATGAGTTTGATGAGAAACTCTCATGTAGTTTGAGAGAATCTCATGACTCCCAGGTTACAAAAGCATAGCATTTGCTACAGTCTTCCTGTGCCCATACAAAAAGGACATGGCTCTGAATAAATTATGCAAAGGACTCAAGGAGAAGAAAAAAACAATATTTACAAGTCAACAGAACACAAAGAAAGAAGTTACAAATAAACACAGAGGAATGGGAGCACTGTGATGGGAGCAACCCAATAAACCTAAACTACCTGAGGCTGTGTTATCCTACACTGGGGGAGATGGTAAAAGTTGAATCTGATGAAATAGTTCTGGGGATGTTTCAAGAAATATAAATTCTTTAAATTTGTAATTTAGGTAGTGATGTGGACTTGAAGTCACATGGTTGATGCAAAGGATACTGAAGTCCAAACTCAAAGAGAATTTCTTCATACTAGATTCCTGACTCCATTTACACCATTCATCAAATATTCATCACACCAATAGTTTTTTGTATTATTGATGGAAGGAAGGAATGGATATGTTATTAAGTTATTATTCAGCTCGACATGAGTTTTATGTAATTATACTTTTAACTCTTGTAAAGAAGATTTCTTTATGTCCTATTATGTAGATAGAAGCACTGAAGTTCAGAGAAGTCAAGAAATTTGCTACAAATGCTCAGCTATAATGTCATAGAGTTAGAATTGAAACTCAGGTTTACTAGATGTTACATGTATATGTGTATATGTATTTAGGCAAATGCATGTATATTATATTTCTTTGATTGACCCAGTTTCTATAAATCTCATGGCAATATGGAAATACATTAAATGTATTATTTTGTCTAAGTCATTCATTAATAGACATCTGCGGGCTAAAATATAGATCAATGTTAGAATAATCTGGAAGAGATGAGGAACGAGAGTGAAGTTGAGTGGAGGCAGAAAGAGGCTGGGCATTGCAGGTTGAGAATACCAGTACAAGATGCCCAGTAAGCAGTGACAGATCCCATGTTTATCAACGTAAGCATCTGTTCCACCCCCACAGACAGATTAAGTGTCAGAACAGTGTGTGTCCAAAGCAATTTAAACACCTCCATATTTCAACTCATATTAGGTCATATTAAAGTCCCTGTGCACAAAAATACATGTATAATGTCCATACTTTCAAAACCCAGTCTCCTAAGGATCCATTTCCTAATACAAAGTCTGGTGCAATGGTGGGGATAGACAAGTAGGAAAAAAAAATAAACCTATTATGCACATTCTCTGCACACATAACAATTTTCAAAGTTTGATGGACTGAAATAAGACAAAACAGGAAGCATAAAGTCAATCTGGAAAATATATCTTAAAAATGAAGTTACAGCATCAACTTTTAGAGTGAACTGGTTGCAATCTCAAAGCCTTCTGTTGCTCAGTGGGTGCAAATACTCCAAAAACTTATTATTGATTTAACATAACTAAAGTACATGGCACCATCAAATCAGTCTGTAAGGATTAGATTTTATATGCTTGATTGTAATTAAGTCTCACCAAATTGTCTGAAGAATATACTTACATATTTTATGGATAAGAAAATAAAGTTTTAGAGTAACAGAGTAGTTCAAGGTAAATCAATGAATAAGTAACAGAGATAATAATGAAAGATCCATGATTTTATGTACACTGTTGTGTTCATTATTTCCAAATTGATTAGTCTGCTGTCTAATAGCCTGCATTTAAGTTTGAGTGGTGTCCAGTGATGATATGGTATATGTAGGATCTAAGAAGGCAAATATCTGTGGAAACTTCACTATTTGTGGTCTACTTTAGGGCCCAGAAAGTTATCATATACCTTTTGTTTGAAATCACTTTATTCTATGGAAGTTATGAAATTGCTTTTTAAAACTAGACATCATCTATTTCATTTTTTTGTTTTTATTTCAGACACTTGACTTTATAAAGCATAGTTCTAGATCCTCAGTTTTTTAAAAAAACAACTAAATTTATCACTGTGCATATTCAAAATGAATATTTTAATTAATTGGTGAATAATGAAAAATTGAGTTTTTCTAAGTACTTGATTTCTAATAAGACTAATTTCACCCCCTCTATAGACCCATTTACCACTCTCCCACCCACATAAGATGACACATAATTAATCTGTTTCAAGTTATGATTAATTGGCCTTAATCTTTTCCAATTACAAAAGTAACAATGTTCATTGCATATTTTAAAATATAGTGGAAAATGTAAAATTAATTTATAGTAAAATATTTCCAGATAGTATTTCTTGATTTAACTTTTAAATTTTAGCTCAAATTACTTTTTGTAAACTTCAAAAGCAGCTTTAGATAAAAAGAAAAATGAATAGGAAGGAGTAGAGATTTCTTACATATCTTCTGCCTCTACACATTTATAAACTGTTCTGTACCTATATATTTCACCACTTATTACAACTGATGAACCCACATTGACACAAAATCAACCAAAATATTATGAAGGGTTTTTTGGTTTTGAATACAGCTTAATGTAATCATATTCATAGATATCTGAAATTAGATTTTCCACATATGAGATCATGGATTACAAATAAGATGTAAAAAATGATCAGCCACAAGAATGTGCATTAATTGTTCTTCCTGTCTTTTGTGTGTGTGTGTGTTCATTGTCTAGAATCAGATGTTGCTGACTTTGATGGACGGAGCTCCCTCCTGTACAGGTTCAATCAGAAGCTGATGAGCACTCTCAAAGACGTCATCTCTCTGAAGTTCAAGAGTATGCAAGGAGATGGCGTCCTGTTCCATGGAGAAGGCCAACGTGGAGACCAGATCACCCTGGAGCTCCAAAAGGGAAAACTCATCTTGCACCTAAATTTGGGTAGGAAGAAAGCTCTGCCCCTTGCTTTATTTTAAGTTCTCAGGGAACTTCTTTTGTAGGAAGTTACATTTACCTGTCCTCGTATTGGTTTATGTTGAAGTGACTAGAGCTGTGTAATTTTTTTTAAGCAAGCTAGCTAAATCTCCATCATCTGTCTATTATCTATGTGTACCCATTCATCCATTTTCTGATCTACTTATTTTTTTTTTGCTTTTTGGGTCACACCTGGCGATGCACAGGGGTTACTCCTGGCTCTGCACTCAGGAATTACCCCTGGCTGTGCTCAGGGGACCATATAGGATGCTGGGATTTGAACCCGGGTCGGCCGCGTGCAAGGCAAATGCCCTACCCACTGTGCTATCTCTCCAGCCCCAGATCTACTTATTTCTTTAGTTACAAACAACAACTTTATCTTGGACAAATTTAAGCCCACAATAGAACAATCTATCATTTATGGCACATTTGTGCACATAAATTCAGTGGGAAATTAAAAAGAAACCTTTCAATTTCTTAGAGCTTTGAAGGGCTGGAGTGGGAAAGGATTCCTGTGTGTCAAAGAAAAATCTAAATTTCTAAGTTCTCTCTCAGATATCATGTCTTGATATTGAAGAAATTAGGAACCTGGTTGATTTTTAGGCTTACCAAATTGGGAATTCACCTGATTCAGAATGTTCTTCCTCTTTTTTTCTTTTTTCATCGAGAACATGAGATTTCTGTTATGGGCTGGCATTTATCATGGCCTGTGTCACCATATGACAAGTCTTCATCTTATTGTAACCAATTTCTTATCCCAGAAAAAGAGACTAGTCCTGGACTAGGGATGAAGGGCCAGAGGAAGGAAGGTTAAGAAGACAGAAGGTAAGGGTCAGAGTATTAAAGAAGCAGAAACAAGCAAAAAAATAATAGTTATCCTATCACTGATCACTGTCAATCCATTGTTCATTGATTTGCTCGAGCGGGCACCAGTAAAGTTCCCATTTGTCCCTGTCCTGTGCTAGTGTAGCCCGATGGCATATTGGGGGCTCTTTCAGGGTCAGGGGAATGAGAACCATCATTTTTATTGTTTTTGGCATATCGAGTACTCCACGGGTAGAATGCCAGGCTCTGCCATGTGGGAGTTATTCTATAGAAAAAAGAAAAAATAAATCAACCAAATAGCCAAAATTAAGAAAAAGAAAGTGACTGTCTTCTAACAAAAACTGCTTCCCACTGATATTAAGAAAAGAGGTGAATAAATAATTTTTGAAGATAATCATGACAACATACTTTCAAGTAGTAAAGCTAAGGTATAGAATAATGTACTGTAAAGTTAAACTAGAGATTAGAGATATGATCTACAAATAGATTTTTTCCATTAGCAGGATGAAGAGTGACGTGGATTCATCCTAAAACCAAACTCTTGCATATTTGGGATTTTCTGTCTATGTTCTTAAATTCCATGTCAATTTTGTAAAACTTAACAAGGAGAACATGAAAATCACGAGTTTAACTCATAATACTGACATCTAATGCTTAACATTAAATACAAACACCCATAACATCTTTAGGGACAGACTCTACCCCAGGAGTAGAAGTGAGTAATTTTTAGTAAAATAACTTATTATATGAGCATACCTGAAGAAGCAATTTATCAATATGCTAGATGAATATTGGTAGTACAAATATCTAATATACATCTTAATTTTTGGCCCTCAGTTTCCAGGAAGAAATAGCTGATGTATGAGGCATCCAAATACAAGTGGCTCAAAAAGTATTGTGGGCTGTAATTAAAGTTAGTAGTTATTGCTATCTAAGAAACTATCCTTGACTTTTATAATTGAACCTGCTCATCACTGCCACTTATATCACCAATATAGATATGTTATACCTCTCCAAAACTCTACTTCAACATGCCTAATTCAATATCATACACACACATACATATAAAATCATGGAAATGTATAGATATGGTTGTGTAACAAATTTTAATTTCTTTTCACATATGTAATATTTTATGGGTAAACTTTCAATGTTCCCTAATGTACTTGTTTATAATCTTTTAAATGATGAATAATTTCATCTGTGTTTAAGCTACTAGTAACTATCTTGAGTAGATATTAAAATAAAAATATTATAGACAATTTGGTCTGGAGCGATAGCACAGTGGTAGGGCACTTGCCTTTCACGCAGCCGACCCGTGTTCGATTCCTCCACCCCTCTTGGAGAGCCCGGCAAGTTACCTAGAGTATCGCGCCTGCAAGGCAGAGCCTGGCAAGCTACCCGTGGCATAATTGGATGTACCAAAAACAGTAACAAATAAGTCTCACAATCGAGAGATGTTACTGGTGCCCACTCAAACAAATCGATGAGCAACAGGATGACATTGACAATGATAGATAAATGAATTTTCTATGCAAGTCAGTAATCACTGACACAACCAATGTGGTAGAAACTTTTAATATTACTAACTTATTCAACAAATAATATCTGAGTTCCTAACACTCTATGCTGAAACCTGTTTTCTTGAATGAAATGTTTAGATACATTGAGATGTATCATATCTGCTACTTGTTTTGATACACAGTAGGTAAATAAATCTTTTATTTATTTCACCCTTTTTTCCATCTGCTCCATATTTCTATTCACTGAGTGAGAAGTAAAGACTCCATTTGTTAATGATTCTTAAGTGAAAATATATTTTGTCTCTATTTAGTAAAATTTAGATTTTTTAAAAATCTTTTTTTGCTGTTCTTGACTTGTGGCAAACACTTCTATCAGTTAGCCATGATTATTCTTGGACTTTCTTGATGTTTGCAGTTACCTAATATATTTTTTCAGTAGCATAGATTTCCAGGCACCTTCTCTAGCAAAGGATCCAGTATCAGAATTTAAAATCTTAATAGCTCAGTTGCCACAAGCTAATCTTTAGAAGTCCTAAGTTAATGGGTAAGAGGATGTTAGTAGCTTTGATTTAGCCATAATGGAAACTTTACAATGTAGGTTCCAAAAGAGCAAGATGACCCTTTGTATATTGTTACAATACTAGAAAGAGAAAGCATCTGCCAGATGTTGGTGCTTGAAGCAAACTAGACATGTTGTAATTATATTTTCATTCTGAGTTATTGGTGACTGACATATATATATATGTATGTGTGTGTGTTTATGTATATACACATATATACACATGTATATATGTATATGATTCTTACTGGTCCCGCTCATTCCCCAAGTCTGTGCTCCTGTGTCTTCATACATTACTCTCTGTCCTTCAGTGGGCCAATATCTCAAGTTATAACCACAGTATCTCACTATCCTCTCCAGACCGTAAAGCAATAATATTATATATTTTGTAATTTTTATTTATTTGTTTTGTTTTATGGTCAAACTCAGAAATTCTCAGGGATGGTTCGTGGGATTGTTCCTGGCTTCATGCTAAGAAATCACTCACTTCTGGAGATGTGCAGGGGCCCAGGTAGATGCCAGGAATCAAACTCAGGTCATGTGATTGCAAGCCAGGTGCCTTATCTACTTTACCATTTCTTTTTTTTAAAATCTTTTTGTTTTATAAAATAGTTCACAATACTTGACTGTATTTAATATAAAACACCAATCCCATCATCTCATCCAACCACCATTACTCCTTCCCACCACCATATTTTGGTTGATTCCATCCTGAACCCCAATCCGTGCCCCGAAGAAGAACCAAAATAATATATTTTGTATTGTTTATTATGAAAAAACTCTGAAAATTCTAAAAAAAGGTTTCCTTAGAGGAAAGAGTGTGAAGATTGTTTTATTTCATCCAGGGACCATTAAGCCCTTCTATAAGAGATCACTAACACTTTGTTAAAGGTTAAGCTTTGTGTGCTTTTATTAAATGCATCTGTAATGAAAAAAAGCATATATTTTACTTCTAAGATTGTTTGCTTCCTACTTTGAACACTATCAATTTTGTTGTCATAATCTTGGAGGATGGATAGAGTGTGTGGTTTGAAGTATCATGTGGCCACATTTGTGGCTGCACAGTCCAGGAATAGATTCACTCATGGGTGATGCTCTGCCCGAGCATGTGGAGAGCGACTGTGAACGTGGTGATGTTTGGGTTTTGGAGGTTTTCACCTTCCGGGCTGGGTGTAGAGGTGTGGAGGGGTCTCAAAAGCCCCCTTCTGCGGTTCCCCAACTGAAACAGCATGGTGTGGGGTCTGGTGGCATCTGCTCTACCACTTCTTAGGCCCCTCAGCAATATTATTTAAATACACATTATCCCCAGTTCACCCACCTGTAATATTGGATTCAGAGAATATATGTTATTTATTTGATTTTCACAGATAGATTTCAGATACAGACACTATAAATATCTAACCACTTTTTAAAAATATTAGTTTCAGATTACAAAAAAACATATCAATTCTAGAAAAAGTGGAGAAAAAAAGCCAGAAACAACTAGTAAATAGGGAAGAAAAAACACTTGAAAATCTATAACCCAACATCAATCCTTTTATCTTTTTAATAAATTTCAAGGATGGTATCGGTTTATTAAAAACAATTTTTAAATAATCAAGTTTTAATGAAATCACCATGAGATCCACAATTGCAAAGTTATTCATGATTTTTTAAGTCACACTAAGTTCTAATACCTGTCACTTCACCAGTGTGCATTTTCCAACACTAATGTCCCCAGTTTCCATCTGGCCCTCCCCCAACTCCTGACCCTATAGCCTGCCTTTATGGTATGTATCTTTCTTCTCTCTGTCTTTCCTTTTCTACTTTTAGACACTGTGGTTTGGTATACTGTTATTAAAAGAATACGAGGCATATCACTTTACCTCCTTTCAGCATCCAGTTCTTATCTAGACTGATCATTTACAACTATCATTGTCATGATTGTCCCTTCTTTGTTGTAATTACATTCCCCCACTCCTCCATGCAACAAGCTTCCTAACATGGACCAGTCCTCCAGAACTTCATTTTTATTGTCTTTGTGCAATTTTATCATACTGATAACAAAACTTTTGTATGCTATCTAGAACTCATGTTCTTTTCATGATTCCACATAGACTCTAAATTGGAAAGAGTTTAAAAATTCATTAGTTTTTTTGTTCTTTAATGAAATAAATTAATAATGAAAGAATGCACAGAAAAGTGGAGGTAGGAAGGCAAGAAGAATCTAAGTTAATGGACTAAAGAGCCGAAGTTGCCTGGTGAACAAAGTTTGTCCCCTCCCAGTGGATAGAGTCACTTTTCAGCCTATTACAGCTTGTTCTCCACTGTTGATTCACTATCTAACTTGTCCCTTAGTTCACAAATTCAGATTGAGATCAGTGATATGGCTGATTTCTGAGGAGAGTTCAATACTTATAGTGTATTGAGGATTTTTTCACATGATGCCTCTACTCACTGTTCCTCACATTACCTACTTATTCTACTATGACTGGTACGGACACACTACTTTCATGGTGAAACTAGATAATGTTGAATTATATTTACTTATGATAGCACAGCATGTAGGGCATTTGCCTTGCATGCGGCTGACCCGGGTTCAATTCCTCTGTCCCTCTCAGAGAGCCCAGCAAGATACGGAGAGTATCCTGCCCACACAACATAGTCTGGCAAGCTACCAGTGGTATACTCGATATGCCAAAAACAGTAACAACACGTCTCACAATGGAGATGTTACTGGTGCCTGCTCGAGCAAATCGATGAGCAATGGGAGGACACTGCTACAGTGCTATAATGGAAAAGAGATCTGTATAAACTATTAATAAGTTATGAATTATTCTCTCAGCTCATCAGAGTAGTACAGAAATTCCTCTTCACACATTTTTGCACATCTCTTTTAGATAATCTGTGGCAGTTTGCCCTCTGTAGAATTGTAGCAATACAAACCTACACATGCTGGTAAAGAATCAAAGAGTAGAACTATTACGTGACTGGGGGACTGTTGTAAGAACTAAACAAGACATCAATAGTACATGCAGGTCACTCATCCTTACAAGGGTTCAGTACCTTTGAAATGAAGCAGGATGTTTATAAAATAAGAACAGTAGCAGGCAAGTAAGGATCCTGGAACACCATAAATATGTGCAGAACATATTGTCTTTAGGGAGCCAACTAGGATGTCAGAGTTAAACTGCTTCATCACACATTCCACTCCTTGAGATATCTTGAGATACCAGTTAAAGTCATGAATATTCCACAAAGAGTCAAATGGACATTTACTTTAGTTTTTCTTCAATTTAGCATTGAAATAATGTGTTCTATATGCATTCAGATATTACATATCAGGTTTATGGACTTGTAACAAATACTATGGAAAAATTTATTTGCTGGCCTTTGGGGCAGGAGCAAGAGGATTGTGCCGACCAAGATTTGATCACCAACACCATGTATGGTTTCCCCTGAGCTCAGCCAGGAGTGAGCACTCTTGGTCACTGAGCCTAGGAGTAAGCCCAGAGCACTGCTGGGTGTGGCCAAAATGCTGCCCTCACTAAAATAAAGAGGTTTTGAATTCCCCACATTGAAAGCAAGGATAGCTTGCTGTGTAACATAGCAGATGCTCAATAGCTGTATTTTGATGAAAGGATGATGATGATGGCCAACTAAAAAATATACAATGTTACATAAGTGTGAAAGTCAATGCAAGGTTTCATCAGGGTTATGAACCTGATGCTTTGAACATGGATTTGAGAAGTTCGGATTGGGAATGATCCCAAGCAGGACTGGCAAACATAAAACACATCACACTCTTCCTTCTAAAATCCTTGTTATTTCTGCTTACAGAGCATAGTAACTTCTTCTGTCCAATCTGGACATTTACCTAACATCACTAGAGTTCACACAGATGACAAGAATGCAGAAGACTCACACTAATGTATCCAAATGTCATTCTAACAATCCAGTCAATTGTTTGCTATATAATCACTTTACAGCTATTGCCGAGCATCCTAATGTGAATTCCCGAAATCTAGGTTTACTTTCTTGACTTACAGTTCCTCTCATATTTTGCATAAGTATCAGGAACTCCTATCTTAGAAATAAGAGGGATACTGGTGCCAAAATAATAGAAAAGTATGTAGGGCACTTGCTTTACACCTGGCTTGATCCCATGTATTGCCACTTGTTTGATCCCAGACATCCCAGGTGGACCCAAAGCACAGCCTGGAATGATTCCTGAGTGCCAAGATTCCTGAATGCCAAGTCAGGAATCAGCCTTAAGCATCACTGGATATGCCCCAAAACAAAACAAAAGAAAACAAAGCAGCTGACATTTATTTTACAACTTACACTTAAGAATTCATATAATATATACTATGTTATATAAGAATGCATACCACATATTCAGCCCATTGGGCTATCTTTTTGGCCTTCCAAGAATGTCAGTTTTGCAAAAAACTAAAACAGGAGATTTTGAAAAGATCAGAAGACCTGAAGAGAAATTCCTGTTATTTAAACTGTAGAAGTTTGAGAGTTTTCCATTCCTTAAGTTGTCTGAAACTAACAGATTGTGAAAGTTAGAGTGAAATTCACATTTGAATTACTAAGCAAGATGATTAAACCTAAGACTTTTGGATGAAACATTGTGATGTCATGCCATTAGCTAGAAATACTAGGTCAAAGGGTAAAGAAACTGGCATGTTGATTCACAGTCTTTGCAGGGGAGGAAGTTAGAATATTTTTAATATTGTTAGAAAAATTTTACAATAATTTCAACATAACATAAAAATGGTTACACTCTCTAGAGTTTTGAATTTATTTCATAATAATTATATCTCAAGCCACATAGGTTATGTAATTACAAAAAAGGTTTGATAAATTACTAACATATTTCTGATTTATATTATAGCTTCTGTATATTTGTGTCACCTTTTTCCTCTATAACTTCCATGGGAATAGTTATCTTGTCTTAAAAATTAAAATCTAGTCAAAACTATTAGTTGAACTTCAGTTGCCACTGAGATAAAACTTGACATTTATGCTTCATTATAAAAAGTGTGATAATTAGTACAGAGTTATGATTTATTTATACTTTATAATCGGAAAATATATAGATAAGATAAAATGTTTCTTGGCAATAACATTTTTCTTTATTCATCATTTTAGTTAGAGTAGATGCATTTTAAATATCATGTTTGATTAATAGCAGAAATATTCTGCTTCCACAAATGTTCAAATAAAATCTCAATTTGTTTTAATACAAGATTTCTGACTATTTGCATAACGTAATTGATTAGATGGATAGGTAAAATTTCTTTATGTTTGCACTTTTTGTCGATTAAAATGAGCTTATAATGAAGGATTTATTAAACATTTATACATCACTCATAATAATTTTCAATGTTCCATTTATAAAGGGGAAAAACTATGTTTGTTAAGAAATCTATTCATTTTCCCCTAACAAAGATAATAGTCTTTAAATAACAAAAGATAATGCAAAATCAAAATTTCTATTAATATTTTAGTAAAGGTATTCTGGGCTATTATTTATATTTCATGTTGATGCCTATTTTTATAGTTGTTACCTAGTATTTATTTATTTTTATGATTTTAATTTTAATTATTTTAATTATTAAGCTAAATTATTCAATTATGTTGTTGTTGAATATCAGTAGTAGTTAATCATTACTGAGTATATTTCTGAAATGATGTATTTCATAAATATAACATAGATATCTGTTTAATGTTCTACATGATGATTCTACCTGGGTGTACTCAGTTTTATTCTGTTTATAGGATTGAACATGACTTTTAATTTTGGGTTTAGAGGCAGCCACACTTGTTGGCATTCAGGCTTTCCACCTGGCTCTGTGCTCAGGGATCACTCCTGGCCGTGCCCAGGGAACATACATAGGGTGTCATGTATCAAACTCAGTTGGTAAATTGTAATACAAATGTCCTATCTGCTTTACTATTACTTTAGCACCTTAAGTAAATTAACTTACAGTTTGATTTCTTAGAATAGGATGTTAGTAAATAGGCTGCTAGGTTAAAAGTTAAAACCGTACCTTAAATTCTTGCTCGTAAAGAATGCTTTCCAAAAAGTTGGTGGGAGCAATCTTTCTATGTCTGTCCCTCTCTTTCTAGCTCATTTCACTTAACATGATACTTTCCATGTTGATCCACTTAATATGCAAAGTTCATGACTTCATCTTTTCTAACAGCTGCATAGTATTCCATTTTATAGATGTACCAAAGTTTCTTTAACCAGTCATCTGTTCTCGGCACTAGATTTTTCTTCCAGATTCTATCTATTGTAAACAGTGCCACAATGAACATATAAGTGCAGATGTCATTTCGACTGTACTTTTTTGCTTTTCTGGGATATATTCCCAGAAGTGGTATTGCTGGATCCAATGGAAGCTCAATTTCTAATTTTTTGAGAAGCGTCCATATTGTTTTCAAAAGGGGCTGGACCAGTTGGTATTTCCACCAGCAGTGTAGAAGGGTCCCTTTCTCCCCACATCCTCTCCAACAGCGGTTGCTTTTGTTGTTTTGGATATGTGCCAGTCTCTGTTGTGTGAGGTGGTATCTCATGGTTGTTTTGATCTGCATTTCCCTGATGATTAGTGATGCAGAGCATTTTTTCATGTGCCTTATGGCCATTCATATCTCTTCCTTGGAAAAGTTTCTGTTCATTTCTTTGCCCCATTTTCTGATGGGGTTGGAAGTTCTCTTCTTTTAGAGTTCAACCAGTGCTTTATATGTCCTTGATATCAACCCTTTATCAGATGGGTATTGGGTGAATATCCTTTCCCATTCACTCATCTGTGGAATATAAAATAACAAAGTAGGAGACTAACACCCAAGGAGAGTAGTATATATTACCAGGAGGTTGGCTCTATAGCTCGGAAGCTGGCCTCACATGCTTGGGGAAAGGCATCCCAGATAGAGAAGGGAACACCAAGTAAAATGTGATTGGAGATCCCATACTGAACATGATGGCCACTCAATACCCCTATTGCAAACCACAACACCCAAAAGGAGAGAGAGAGAACAAATTGGAATGCCCTGCCACAGAGGCGGGGTGGTGTGGGGGGTATGGGATTGGGGGGTGGGAGGGATACTGCGTTCATTGGTGGTGGAGAATGGACACTGGTGGAGGGATGGGCTCTCGAACACTGTATTAGGGAAACACAAGCACGGAAATGTGTAAATCTGTAACTGTACCCTCACGGTGACTCACTAATTAAAAAATAAATACATTTTTTAAAAAGTTGGTGGGATTTTTTTAGTATTATTTTGTGACAATACTAAAATATGCATATGATCTATGTACAAAGCACAATATTAATCTATAAAATGATCAATACATTTATTTCAGTATTTATAATGCCAAGTTATTTTGCATGAAAATGTGTGTGATAATTTGGCTTATGGTTTTATTAAGTACAGAGGAGTGACAAAAATATTACTTTCAGATTATGTACATTTATTTTTTTATTGGTACTGCTAAAGGTAGGGGTATTGCTATTTATTCAGCCATTGATTAAGCTGATTGAATTGGGCATGAACTCCACGTTACTTTTTAAAATTTAGAACGTTAATTTTATTTTATTATTTTATTACTATCTTTTTTTTTTCTTTTTGGGTCACACCCAGCGATGCTCAGGGGTTAATCCTGGCTTTGCACTCAGGAATTACTCCTGGCAGTGCTTGGGGGACCATATGGGATGCCGGGGATCGAACCCGGGTCGGCCGTGTGCAAGGCAAACGCCCTACCCGCTGTGCTATCGCTCCGGCCCCACTATCATTTTTAATCATCGTGATTATGTACATTTTTCTTCCTCTGAAGTCCTAAAATTAGGAATGTAATTTTGGGATTGAGTGATCATAGTAACCCTTTTGACATGACAGAGGAAGAACTGACTTTACACCTTGATGAGAGTAATGATGGGATTACCACTGATGGTTCTATTTCCCGATTTCTTCCTTTCCCATTCATTACCATGGTGGTGTTGATGGTGACTGTGTATAAAAGAAGAATATGGTTACAGCACACAATTTGGGAAACTTACTACTCAAAATTCTGTAATTAAAAATTTCAGTATATACAGAATAATACATATATAGAGATAGATAATATATATAGATACTATATATAAAATGTGTGTTATTATTCTATGTATACTTGTATATATTTCTTGCATATATATGTGTGTATTATTCTGTATATATTTGTTTATATTTCTTGCATTGAGTGTATATACGTATATACACTCATATATTTCTTCTATATGTATACATTCAGTGCAAAAATCAAGTTATTTTATTTATTAGTATTTCTTAATATCTAGAAAAGTTGCATACCTAATTCACTGAAAAATAATCTTTAGAAAAGACCCTTTTAAAATAGTGGACTTAGGGGAACAATTATAAGTGGACTTTTACACTTAAAAGTAAAATAAATATTAGAATAAGCTTCTGGTATCATTAATGGATAAAAAAATCAAATATCAGTAGGTAACAAGATAAAAAAATAATTTCACTATAGATCTTATTCAGTAGAATATTTTACTGAATGTGGAAAGAATGAGAAATATAAAAGGATGAGAAAAGGTTATACATAAATAAAATTATTATTTTATTTTATTAAAATAAAATTTTAATTTTATTAATTTAATTTATTATTTTATTAAAATAATTAAAATAAAATTATTGTTTTTATTTTATAAATAAAAGGTTATACATAATCTCTAAAGATTAAATAACAAAATTATATAAAGGTTATTACATACAATTGTATTTAATCTTTAAAGATTAAATAAAAACAAAATATATAGAAATATATATATATTTTATTTCACCATTAAATTAAATCATGGGAAATTATAAAAATATTTTTTCTGCTTTGGATGTTATAGGAAATTTTCAACATTTTAAAAGTAGAAAAAAGACAGTAGCAGTGAATATTAGTAGGAGGTATTGAGATAAGCAAACACAAACAAAGAAGATTGGTAATGCATAAAAATATTTTAAACCATATTGCACTAATCATAAATCAATTTGTCTTTTGCAGCATGATTCATTGTTTTATTAGCTATCGTTTGTTATATTATTGTCACATTTATGAAAGAACTCTATATAAATGGAATGTTACCAAATTAGGTACATGAAATAAATCAGTGGGGAAAGGGCATGGATTCTTCACCTCATTTAAAGTGACTTCAAATTAAAAGTATATATTACTTTGGACTTAGTACTGGAAATTATTGTCAAATTCCCTATCTCGTTATAAGAAAAATATGACGTACACACATCAAATTCAAAATGTAAACTCTCATATTGAGTCATTTGAATTATAACCTATATAGTGACAGTTTATAAGATAAGACTTCCTTAACCATTTATTATTGGCTGAACACGTTTTATTTAGTAGATATAAAGAAGTCTGAGTGTGTGTGTACGTGAGTGTGAGTGCTCCTGTGTGTGTGTGAGAGACAGACAGACAGACAGACAGAGACAGAGACAAGAGATTTCCTGTGCTATCTCATTTCAGAATATAGCTTTTGACCCACCTGCTAAAGAATAAAAGAATAAGACATAGATGTCATTCTTAGGTGAATCTTGCTTTTATTACCTTCATTTCCAATATCCAAGTGACATGTGAGGTCACCATATATAAATAACTTATCATTGCTTGGAAGTGTA
The DNA here is from genome assembly GCF_027595985.1 of Sorex araneus. Classification (NCBI taxonomy): domain Eukaryota; kingdom Metazoa; phylum Chordata; class Mammalia; order Eulipotyphla; family Soricidae; genus Sorex; species Sorex araneus. Next base: position 186,060,178 of record NC_073313.1, read on the forward strand.
TCCTTCTTGTGTTCCATCGTGCTACACTCTGCTTTACTAAAAAACATATCTTCAGTTTTATTTTCTTACCAAAGTATGAAATTGCCAAAATAAAGTGTCTTAAATGTTAATCTGCATGTGTAATCTGATATGCACTATTTTATCAATGGCTCCAATTATTTCAAAGTAAAGTTATTACCTACAACTTAGCACATTAAATCTGGATAAAAAGAACAAGGCAGGCAATGTCATAGCACTCTGCTAGGTGGAATCTCTCTTCCACTTCTTCTAACTTTCTCCTGGCTGTGTGATAACACTACTTATTCTGACCCAATACCAGACCTCTTACTGCCCTGCAAAGAGATTTCATAGCTTTCTGCATGCCTTTTCTGACTCCACGAACACTTTATCAATTTCATTTTTCAAAGTTTTCACATTAAGTTCTTCTGAAAGGGGAGGTGTATATTTCTAGTCTTCACCTTTCTCTGTAGCATATCAGTATGTTTATATGAGAAATTGAAAAGAAGAAAAAACTAAAGAGTTGAAAGAAAGAAAAATAAGCATTTCAATTATTTAGTGCAACAGATTTTAAGAATGCAAAATATGGGGAGCAAATGAACAATGAATAAGTCAATGTAGTAATGTCATCTATGAGTTTACCAGCTCTCATATTCAACTGCAATACATTGAATTGGACATTGATGTCCCTGCCCTCACCCCATATGAAGCAACAAATTGTTATTCAGTGAAGGAAGCTTCAATATAGAACCATAATGAAGGTGGGAGTAGGCAGTCTGCAAGGGAAATGGCAGAGCCTGCCCACTTAATGCCATATTGTTGAAAGGTTGTTGCAGCTGTTGTGGCAAAACACATCTTAGGAGAGAGAAGAGAGACATTTAGCTTTCAGTTACTAAGGGGACATAATAAATCAAGTATTTCTTAAAATTAAACATTTACATGTAGCACTGCAGCACTGTCCTCCGTTGTTCATCGATTTGCTAGAGCGGGCACCAGTAACATCTCCATTGTGAGACTTGTTACTATTTTTGGCATATTGAATATGCCACTGATAGCTTGCAAGAATCTGCCGTGTGGACTGGATACTCTCAGTAGCTTGCTGGGCTCTCCGAGAGGAATGGAGGAATCGAACCCTGGTCGGCTGTGTGCAAGGCAAATGCACTACCCACTGTGCTATCATGTTAGTAATAATTAATTGCTCATTTTGCTAAATCTTCACCATTCTGCAGGAAAAATAATATTACAGTAGCTTTTGACAAGAGTCCATATACATTTGAAGTTTTACAAAATTTGAGAGACAGAAACTTAGGCCAAGTAGGCAGACTTTATTGGAAAATATAACTTTCCACCTAAACTTCACATCCCCTCAATGGGTGTCTTCCAAGTTGGGCTGAATCAAAATACATGTTCTATGATAAAAAGTTATCAGTTTAAAATGATCAAAAGTGTATTTACTGTAAAGCAGGACTCATCATTGGGTTGAGAAACCAACCATTAGACCTAAGGTCAAGGCACAGGGTCAACACACAGTTTTAAAGGATCAGGCAGGGGAGTTATTTTTGGTTAGGATATTTTGGGTGAGTTTTTAAAAAAATGGTTAACTTCGATCTTCAGTGCATCATGGTCTGAAAAGAAGAGTTGATACAATTTCTATCCTTCTGATTCTATTGAGGTATGTTTGGTGGCCCAGCACTTGGTCGATCTTGGAGAATGTTGTATGTGCACTGGAGAAGAAAATGTATTCAGTTTTGGGGGGAAGAAAGGCTTCTGTATACATCTATTAGCCCTCTCACTTTCATTTCTTCTTTCAGTGCCAGAATTTCCTTGCTGAGTTTTAGTCTAGCTGATCTATCATCTATTTTTTTTTTTGGCTTTTTGGGTCACACCTGGCGATGCACAGGGGTTACTCCTGGCTCTGCACTCAGGAATTACCCCTGGCTGTGCTCAGGGGACCATATGGGATGCTGGGATTTGAACCCGGGTCGGCCGCGTGCAAGGCAAACGCCCTACCCGCTGTGCTATCTCTCCAGCCCCTGATCTATCATCTATTGAATCCTTTATTTGTGACAATTCTGTTTGTTGCTGTCTTATTTCTGCTCTCATTTCTTCCTGTATTTTCTTGGGTGTCTGTTCCACTGTTTCTTTCATGCCATCCTTTAATCTATTGGATATCTGTTCCACCGTTTCTTTGAGCTTGTTGAACATCTTCAACATTTCATCTCTGAATTCTTTGTCTGAGAGTTTATATTTGTAGGAATATAATTCCTGATGAGGCTTCAGGGCTCTTTTCTTCGTCCACTTCTCGTGGCGGGGAGGGGCATCTGCATTGTTTCTTCATGTTGCTGTGGTAGTATGGAGGTGGTTCCCTTCTGTTCATTATCAGTGACCACCTCTCTCTGCAAGAGAGGATTCTAGATGGACTCAGTCGATGGTAATCTCTTTTTTCTCCTTTAAGAATACTACCTCTTCAGTGCTCCTCTGTGACTTATGTGGGGACACTAGTGTAGCTTCAGGGGATATGTTCTTTTTCATTGGGATTGTTCAGTTCTTTGTGTTCACAGTTATTTTGGTCTTTTGGGGGGAGTTTTTGATTGGAATAGGCTAGTGCACTATTGGCCTAATGTGATTGGGATAGCCAGGATGTCCTCTTCAGAATTAGGTAATGGAGACTGAGTTGTGAGTCCAACTTGCTTGGAAAGGGAAAACTAAGAGGGCCATCACATTGGAGGCCACGTCCACCAGCTACTTTACCTGTGCAGGGGGTGGTGGGTCCTTCAGTGCCTGCATGGAATTTGGAGCTCACTTCTGGCACTCCTGGGGCTCACGGGGTTTCTCTAGCCAGGCGCTTCATAGGGGCCTTGGCTGGGAAACAAAAATTAGTTATTAAATCTATTTGCTCTGATTCTAGGAAAAAATATCTTTCAGGGTATGAGATGGATCACACCCATCAGAGCTACATTTCTCATCAGAGCTAACACATAGCTACTCATGGCTCTGTGCTCCGGAGTCACTCTTGTCAGTGCTCCTGGGGCTATAAGCAGTGCTGAGTGTCAAAGTTTGGTAGGAATTCAAGTAAGGCAAGCTGTAATATCTCTGTAATATTCTCTGTAGTATCTTTCCAATCCTACAGTGAGCAAAAGACTTCTGAAGGAACTCTGCCATATGAGGGCCTGTTGGCATGTCAGCAGAAGGTCTTTTGTTCTCTGATTGTCATTGAAAGACTGAATCAAGCTATTTAAATTTTGCATAAAAGTCTCAACATAGCATGTAGTTCCAAGATAGAAACTCATTTTAAAAGTTTCCATACTTGGTTAAATAGTGAAGGTTAGGTGGACTTTTATCAAAATCTCAGCTTTACCTCTGAATAATGCAGTTCTCCGAAAGCCCCAGGACCCCATTAGTCTGGCAAGGCAAGGCAAGGCAAGGGTCCAGGACTGTGATCCTTCTCTGATACCTGGAGGACTCCATAGCTGTACCCACTGATACTTGTGGACTATGTGGTACCTGAAATTGGACTCAGATCCATCCCGAACATGCCTAATAACTGTACTTTGTATAGGACTAAAGATACACATTTTTCTTTTCTTTTCTTTATAATTTATTTAATTTAAAGCTGTTCATGTTTGGACTTCAGTCATGAAGTATTCCAACACCCATCTCTCCACCAGTGTACATTTCCCAGCACTGGTGTCCCCAGGTTGCAATCCCCCACCGACCTACCTCTCTCTCTCTCCTTTGGGAACTGTGGTTTGCAATTTTTTTCATCTTATCATTAGGTTCCCAATTTGTGAGAGGAAATAATAACTTCCCCATGGAGGATTAGCAATAGAGGTTCTAGCTTTCCTGCATAAGTGTCATTTGTAGAGCAGGCACTTTAAAAGTCAAGCTAAAGTGAAATTTCCTCACATTTGCCTTTGCTCACAGACCAAATTCATTGTGTCCAGTAACTTCTCTTTACTCATCTTGAGCGCACTGTCTGACCGAAAATCAGTCTTCAACAAAAGTCTCAAACACTGAAACCTCTATCTCAGTATTATTAATTAGGCCACAGGAAAATAGGTTTGTTTTGCCATTTAACTGGTTAAGTTCTAAAAACATGGCATGCCATTTCTAGCACTGAGTATATACATGTTTTGGCTCAGGTTTAAACCTAGAATCTGTAGCCGATGCAAATCCAGCACAGTTTCAGATCGGCAGAGAGAGAAGAATCTTCCCTTTAAAGTTATGAGAATTAAATTAAGAATTAAAAATTCTTCTGGTTTTTGGAACACACAGGGATGGAAGGCTGCCCTTGGGAACAGATGCCATCCATTCTTTCTCTCCCCCTTGCAGATGACAGCAAACCTCGGCTCAGCAGCAGCCCATCCTCAGTCACCCTGGGCAGCCTCCTGGATGACCAGCACTGGCACTCCGTCCTCTTAGAGCGGGTTGGCAAACAGGTGAACTTCACTGTGGACAAGCACACTGTGCACTTCCGGACTAAAGGTGAAGCAGATGCCTTAGACATTGACTATGAGGTGAGTTCCCTCTCCCTGAGCCCCCTTGCTTAGAAACAGTCACAAATCAGTAAGGTTAGCAGTTGAGGGAAGATCCGGGACTTGACAAATCTTTTATATAGACATATATATGTGTGTGTGTATGTGTGTATAATTATTTATATATAATATATAAATCTATATGCATTATATATAAAAATCACTGTAAGATAGTTACAAAATATGCATATATAAATATATAATTATATAAAATATACAAAATATCACTGCATCACTGTCACTGTCATCCCATTGTTCATCAATTTACTTGAGCGGGCACCAGTAACGTCTCTATTACACTCAACCATAAGATTTTAGCAGCCTCTCCTTACTCATCTTTCCCAATGATTGGAGGCTCTTACAGGGTCAGGGGAATGAGACCTATTGTTATTGTTTTTGACATATCAAATATACCACGGGTAGCTTGCTAGGCTCTGTGATATGGGTGGGATACTCTTGGTAGCTTGCCAGGCTCCCCGAGATGTACATATGTATTTGTTACTGTATTTTAGATATGAATATGCAACGAGGATCTTGTTAGGCTCTCCAAGTGGGCAATAGACTCTAGGTAGCTAGTCAGGTTCTCCTATAGGGAGAACTAGGCTATTAGATACAAAATATATTGTACTTTATACATATTTATACATATACATATTATATTTTATAAATATACATTATACATATGTAACTGTATCATTAAGATACAGTTATAAAGCTTTTTGGTTATAAAATTATCAAACACCCATCCCTCCACCAGTGCACATTTTTCATCACCAATGTCTCCAGAATCCCTCCCTCTATCCCCACCCCATTCCACCCCTGCCTTTATGTCAGGCACCTTTCTTCTTGCTCTCTCTCTCTACTTTAGGGCATCATGGTTGCAATACAGTTACTGAGAGATTATCATGTTTGGGCCTTGACAAATATTACCCTGGTGCTTATCTTTCCATCTAAACCCAACAACCTCCAGCAGAGCAGTCTGTAGAGAGAATGCGCTCAGTACAACTGGATGAAATGCTTTGGAAGTCATGGTGTGTGGCCCATGAGGAACTAGCTCATTGCATGCATTTAAAACCAACAGGCATCCTTTTTTAAGTTTTTATTGTTTTCTGCTTGTAGCCTCCCCATGTCACCTACTCATGTGGTTATGCTAAGTTCTATTTTCAAATATAAACTTCTGGTAGCAGGCATAAGGGAAGATACATTAATTATAAGGATATGCTATTATGTCAGTTATATTTCAGTAAAATAAATTACAAACAAAGTCTGAAGCACTTGGAAATCTATACTATAGTCACTTGTCTTTAGCTTCATACCTGTGTAAATTGTGGAGTAACATATGGATAGCTGCTTCTTCCTTTTTTCTTATAGCAGAAGTTGAGTGAAAGACACAAATTATAAAGTTTGCACTGAATTCTATAAAATGGTAGTTATAAATTTTCTATGTTTACTAGTAGTTTATCTACAAAAACACATATTTTACCCTTTAGTAACACATGGGTCAGAGACATTGACCAGTATACAAAGTCCAATCTGTGAGTTACTATTGATTCTCCCTAAACCTAACTATCAGAAGCCTATTATTGATCAGGAGTTTTACCAGTGACAGAGTTGATTATAATATTATATCATATACATTATATCATGTCATATACATGCAGTATTTAGTATATTCTCAGGATTAAGTTAGAGAAGAAATATGTTGTTAAGAAAAATCAAAAGCAAGGGCCAGAGAAGTAGTGCAGAGAGCCTGAAAGATAGTACACTTGTGTTGCTCACATCCTACCCAGGTTTGATCCCCGGTACCACTTGTGGTTCCTTGAGCATTTCCAGGAGTGATTCTGGATAAATAGCCCAAAGTGAGTCATGAGTATAGCCAAAACAAAGAAAAAAATTATACAAAGGAAAAATATACTAAAACTAAAATATATATACTAGGAAAATATTTTTATTATTGAGAAAAATTTACTTATTATTAAACCTGAATCGTTCAAGACTGTGTTGTTCAAGGATCAATTACACTATGCCCTACTGTCTTATTTCTATTGCCTAGGCTCTGTTCTAGGCAATAGAAATACAGATAATAATCAAAAAAGTGCCCCTGAGTTGGAGAAGGAATAGAATTAACCACAGAGTCGGATCTGAAAGTAAATATCTGCAGAACAAAGAGGTAAGAAGATGAAAGCTACACTTAAGGGCACAGGATAATGAGGAAATATGAGGCAGTGGGTGCATGGCTCAATCTAAAAAGATGGTGAGAAGATTACAGCACGAAAAAATGCTGGGTTTTGAAAGACAGTTAGGCTCAGTCTATTAAGGTCAGAAGGTATACTAGGTCATGGCATGCAGCATAAAAAAATTTTAAAAATCAACTTGTGGATCTCCAGGCAATTTCTAACCTAACTGGAAAACAACTTAAAATTGTGTTAGATAAACATAATTTATTTAAATATCCCTAAAATGAAATACACATTTGATTCTTTATATAGACATTTATTTATTTAACTACATATGTATCCATCTGTTTATCCATAATTAAAAAATTCTGTTGCACCTGTATTTGGGACTGCTACTCTATTTGGGACTGCTACTATGTATCACTTCTGAATTCCATGTTCACTATGGTGACTTGAAATGAACCAAGATGTGAGTGTTTATACTCCAAGTATTGACAAATTCTACACATTAGGATTTGACTTATTGTTTTATTGATTGCCTGGATGAAGGATTGGAAAGTCTATTTTTCTGGCTCCAGTGTATTTAGATCACATTGTTCATTTGTGAAAAGTTATGGAAAATATATCAAACAGCCACCATGTATAATAATGAATACAATGATTCAGTTAAAAATCAGCGAAACTCTTCTAAGCATCAGAGGTATTTACTTTTGCATTAAAAATCATTTCATGTGACCAGAGAAACAGTACAGCAGATGAGGTGCTTCCCTTAGATACAGTCAACCTGGGTTTGATCTCCAGGATCTCATATGTTCCCCCAAGCACTGCCAGGAGTGACTCCTATGTGCAGACAGGAGTAACTCCTGAGCACCACTAAATGTGACCCCTCAAAAATAATAAAACTATTTTAGTTCTTATTACTTGTAAAACTGTGACTATGCATTATTACTATTAAATAATCTGTTTTTGTATATTTACATGTGCATGTATACATATGTATGTATATCTGACACCCTGAAGAGGTGAATTTTAAACTTTACCAATATATGGAGCCCAGCTTGCTCGCATGGTTGTCTTTCATCTAGTGTTCTGCCATGTGAGCAAATCAGGTTCCGAAAACGATTAAGCACAATCGACCATATCCACATGGTGACCAAGCTCATTCAGTTTTCGCGAGAGTTCAAGATACTGCTCTGTCTAACTTTCATTGATTTGAAGAAGGCCTTTGATTCTGTTGAGACTGAAGTGGTAATTGAAGCCCTAGCCAAACAGGGTGTTCAAACTCAGTACATCAGGATCCTCCACAAGCTGTGTTATGGATTCACCTTCAGGATCTCACCATTTTACAAGGAAGTGATCATCAATGTAAAGAGAAGGGTTTGGCAGAGTGGTTCCATTTCTATTTCACCAAAACTCTTCAGTGCCACACTCAAGAACATCATGTGAAGACTGGAATGGGAAGAAATGGGAGTGAAGATAGATGGTCGGCACCTACACCACCTCCACTTCACTGATAACATCATTCTAATAACACCAAACATTAGCCAAGTGGCATGAATACTGACCGACTTAGACCAACAGTGTGGAAAGGTCGGACTGCAGCTGAATCTCACAAAGACAATGTTCATGAGAAACAGACTAGTTCCTGACTTGCCATTTGCTCTCAAAGAAGCAAACATCTCCGAATGCAGCAGTTATGTGTACCTAGGTTGAGAACTCAACATGACAAACAACCTGGCTCCTGAGCTGTGCAGAAAGAAGAGAGTGGTGTGGAACACCTTCAAAAGCATTGAAGCAGTGGTTAAGAGGATGAAGAACCTCTGGCTCTGACCACATCTTTTCAACTCCACCATTTTTCCTGCACTAACATACGCCTCAGAGACCTTGGCCCTATGAAAACAGAATGGGAATGCTATTTGGGTATCCCAAAGAGGAATTGAAAGAACTATGCTTGGAGTATTACATTTAACTCAAGTGAGAGAAGGAATCTGGAGTTCTGATCTTTATCGATGATTGAGAATCAGGGATGCTGTCTCATTTGCCAAGGCATTGAAAATCAGATGGGCCAGACACGTAGAGCTGTTACCAACTGGATTGCAAGGATGTCAAAACAATGTGTGGCCGCTCACCTACAAGATGGTCAGATTTCTTCAAGACCTTGAAAGAATGATTTAAGGCTCTTCATGTTCCAGGAGTGTGCAGACACCATTGGGCTACACTAGCATGCAGCAGGGACAAATGGAGATGTTACTGGTTCCCGCTCGAGCAAATCAATGAGCAAAAGGATGACAAGTGATACAAGTGATACCAATATATGACTTGAGGCAGAGGTTAGTGAGAGTTAAAAAAAGTTTTTCTGGAAAGATTATTTTATACTCGTATTAAAATGTCAAATGAGTCATGTTAAGAAGCAAACTATTGGAAATAAGAAGCCACTAAAGGAAATTTTACAAAACAGTGACACTACCAACTTTATATATTAGACTCGAAATTTTGAATTAATGTCTCAGAGGTGAGTCCTGTTACCATCTTCTAAAAACTGATTTAAAATAAAAGTACTCAGGACCCACACTTATTTAAAATATGAGAAACTATGAGGAAAGTCTAAGACTCGTTTTTTGAGTTGTTTTTTAAGAACATTTCAGTCACTTTTTAAGAACATTCATATATAAAACCACTATTGCAGAACATCTACTCTGTAATATAGAATTGTGGGAGGTCTATGGAAGGGGCTACAGGACAGGTATTAGAAAACACAGTTAAATAATTCCATTGGCCAGAGAGATGAGTGGAAGGCACTTTCTTTGCACGTGACTGATCTAGATTTGATCCCTCGTAGGACAGGTCTTCTAAGCACTATTAAGAGTTATCCCTGAGCACAGAGCCCATAGTTTAAACCGAGTACGGCTGGGTGTGCCCTGAAAGCAAACAAATAAATAATAAATATATGTAATTGTCTGATTTAATTTCACCTAAAGGAGACACAGATGAGGTCTCAGAGTCTACTGTTACACACAAAAAATATAAATATAAACAGTTTGTATTATATGTTTATATACATAAATATGCACATATTATATATATATGTGTGTGTGTGTGTGTGTGTGCATGTGTGTGTGTCTGCGTGTGTAAATGCTTAAATTTTCTTTGGAGTTTAATTTCAGTTCAAATAAGTAAGCTCATAAGATTTTCTCCAAATGCTATGAGAATGATGGTAGCAGTTCACTTTACTTTCATCCCACAGCATTGGGATTTAGAGATATTTTTAGGATCTTGGTGAGATCTTATTTCTCTGTGTTTCTTGTAGTCCAGAAAGGTCTTCTCTTTTCATGTGCTCTTAGTCATGCAGCTTTACATTGCCATCTTGCAAGTACCAAGACCATTAAAAATATTTTGAATATATATGTAATTTGCATGTAATCATTTCATAAAAACCAAAGAAGCATTTTGTAATATAAAATATAATTTAGTAAAAATTTTTGCTCCCCAAGCCAGTGTGCTTCCTTGAAAATATAGCTTGTTTACTTGTCTCTGTTTCTATGCTTGTGTCATTTCCTACTCTGAGAAGTCGTTATTCTCTCTTGAATATACATTTCCTCTCCCTTTCTTCTCACAACATTTTTTTGTACATAAGACATTCCATTTTATTTCATTTATGTGTCTATCCTTCTCTTAATGTTAATTTTTTAATTTTATAAAGCAGTTCACAATATTTGACTACATTTAACATTCAAACACCAATCCAATCCCAACACCATTACACCTTCCCACCACCATGATTTGGGCATTTCCATCCCAAAACCCAATCCCTGCCCCAAAGCAGAACTGAAATAATATAATATTTCCCTCTAAGATTGGTTGCCTCCTACTTTGAATCCTATCAAATATGGTGCACTACTCTTGGACTATGGGTAGTGTGTGTCCTATGAGGTGTGATATGGCCACAAATGCGGCCATCTCGTCCAGAAAAAGGTTCATTTGTGAGTGAGGCTCCGCCCGAGCATGTGGAGAGAAGCTGTGAGCATGGCGATGGGTGAGCTTTGGAGGTTGTCAGCAGCTGGAGCTCGTTCTCTTGGGATGGGGAGAGGTTCTCATCCAACCCTCTCTGGGCACCCCAAATCCTCTCATAACTTTCTATGAGAGTTCCATTCAATAAAAATTTATCTTGTTTCACTAAAATATTAGTAAGTGTACTTAATCAAAAATGTAATTATATCAAAATTTTAAGCTTAAAAATATATATGCAAATACATTCACTCTATAGTATGTTTTTACAGAATATTTATGGAAATAAATGGCAGTATTTTTATTAAAAACGATTAAAGGTGCCTTTAGAAATATATTTGTTTCACAAAAGCAAAAATAGAAGAATGCAAACATTTTATTTATATAATTTAAAATATATAAAATAATTTCTACAAAACTGCAAATACCATGATATCAGATATAATAGCCCCATGACTTTCCAATAACTGAAAAGTACTTAAATACCATAATTTATATAATAACTAAAATATTTTCAAATAATATTTGAGAAGGTAACCATATAAAAACAGGCAAAGAACACACATTTAGTATATACATAGGGCCAGAAAGATAGCTCAAAGGGCTAAAGTACATATTTACATGGGCTCAATTTTCATGCATGAACGTTTACACAGATGAGCATGTATATGGATTTATAAGGATGAGGAAACAGTATGATCCTTTTTGTATAACAGGTACAATCATGAAGCACAACACCTGGAGTACCCCCAGAACACCATCCATGTCAAAGCAAAAATATAAGCAGTTTCCAAATGTATAGAAAAGATTCAAATTCACCAATAAAGCTGGATATAAATGCAAATTATCACTATAAAGAGATTTCAAATTTAGATTGTAAAGTATAAAAGAATATAGTGTGGGCAGTGTTATATATGTCAGGATTAGGTTCCAGCCAAACGTTTGAACCATAGCTGAGTAAAGCAGCTATCAGTTGCTTGTAAAAATTTGCTCAAAGGCCAGCCAGAAGTTAGGTATGTGGGAGACACACCCACTAACCACCTCCAGCTTAACTATATAAGCTTAAAACCTCCACCCCTCTCAGAGAGGCTGGCAAGCTACTGAGTATATCCCGCCTGTACAGCAGAGCTGGAAAACTACCCGTGACATGTTCAATATACCAAAAACTGTAACAACAATGTGTGCTTCATATTCTTGGAGCGAGCAGACACCATTGGGCTACACTAGCACCAACAGGGATGAATGGAGGGTAAGAAGAGGCTGCTAAAATCTCAGGGCTGGGACGAATGGAGACATTACTAGTGCCACTCAAGTAAATCGATGAACAAAGGGATCATAGTGATACAGTGATAAATATATATATATATATATATATATATTTATATGTGTACTTTTTTAAAATTTTTTTATTGAATCACCAAGTGGAGGGTTACATAGTTCTCAGGATTATGTCAGTTATATAATACTCAAACACCCTTCCCTTCACCAGTGCCCATCTTCCATCACCAACCCCCCCAGTATATCTGCCACCCCCTCCCACCTCCCCAGTCCCCACCCTTGTACGTGATAAGTTTCACTTCATTTACGCTTATCTCGATTACATTCCATGTTTCAACACACAACTCACTACCGTTGCTGGGGTTTCCCTCCAAAAAGAAAAAGACAGTCCTATTGCCAAGGAGGCATTTGATAGTTCTCCATTGCTAAGGATATAGAGATATTAAGTCCCGCTGTTTGTTACATAACTTTTCTTTTTCCCCCTTGCCCCGCGCCACCGAGTTCACGCCTGTTTAGTAATCGCCACGCTGTCTGACAAAGGGAAAAAAAAACGAAGAGGATGGTTATTTCCCGTCATCAGCCGGCGTGGGGCTCTGGCTTAGTTGATAGACTAGTAGAGTGTCTGCAAGCAGTTTCTGGAACCAAAGGTCTTGCGCTGATATCGGCTCCGGCTCGAGATTCCACCAGCGTCCCACTGTTCCATGTACATAACTTTTCCCCTTTTATCCCATTCCCACGCCACCAGGTCTGTTTGCTTAATGGACATCACACTATGTTTGACACCACACCACGTTTCTTCCCGAGAAAGAAGGATATTTCTTCTCAGCCGGCGTGGGGATATAGCTTAGTTCAGTCTAGAGAGATGGCTACCACTTTGATTGCCTTCAATATTTCAGCAACAGACTTACTATTCTTGTTAGGATCTCCCACAAAAGTCCAACCCATTAAGAAGGAACCATTACATATTGCTGATGCTAAGATGACATTAGGTCGAGAGGCCGCGACAGCGACCGCGCGGTTTTGGGTTTCTGTCTAAAGACCAGGGAAAATTCTGCCTGAAATTCTATCACTACAATCTTTTAGCCTTTTATGGTGCTCATAAGATGGGAAAACCTAGAGAAATACCGGGCCCCCGCACGGACGGAAGTGGGAAGCTCCCTTGTCCTCCTCCGTCATACTCGGGGTGCGGGTGCGGCGAAGTGGGGAAGCCCACGTGGCTGCACTCTCTTTAAGTGTCCGAGGTGGGCGGAGACCGGTACTTCCCCGCCCTCGATCTCCCGCCAGCCTCGCCGCGCATTTGGGTGCGTCTCTCCATTTTGTGCTCAGAGAAGTGGGGTGGAGGCCGTGCTGTGCTCAGAAGTTGAAGGAGAGAGAGAGAGAGAGAAAAAAAAGAGAGAGAAACGCCGGGCCCCCGCACGGGGGGCCTGGCGGAAACGCTCAAATCACATACTTCAGGTTGCTGGCGGGCTGCTGGTGTCCGAAGCAGCTCCGTCTTCTTCCTCCGTCATACTCGGGCTGCGGGCGCGGCGAAGTGGGGCTATATGTGTACATTTAAAAGAAAATAACAGATCTTAAAGTATGTAGATACACAGAAATTTCTGGTATCATACTTAAGAAATAGATGAGGTACATGATATTATAAAGAGATTTAAAGAAGATATACTTTTTCTTATATCCTCTTTTTAAATTGTTATTAAATTTGGAACCAAGGTTATAGCTAAAGTAATAGTAGGCATGTCGACAGTTTGAGAAGACTTGTGTCTGATCCTCTCTGAAACTCTATTGAATGTGGTCCCTTGTGATCCCTGAGGACCTCAAGCCCAAGCAATACTATGTTTCTGGGTCCAAGTGCCAAACTATTTGACTTGAATCCATCGAGTGGATCCCTATTAAAAGGCAACAGCAGCAGCAACAGCAACAACAAAAAATACAAAATTTTGAAGTCTGGGGACATTTCTGAATGGTTGAACATGTGAAATGCATATGTAAGGCCAGTGTTTTATCAATTGAATTCTAACAACAGTAAAATAAAAAAAAACAAAGTAAAGAGACATCTTTAAACTTTTAAATAATTCCAAAAGATATATTCTTTCTTTCTTTCTTTCTTTCTTTCTTTCTTTCTTTCTTTCTTTCTTTCTTTCTTTCTTTCTTTCTTTCTTTCTTTCTTTCTTTCTTTCTCTCTCTCTTTCTCTCTCTCTTTCTCTCTCTCTCTTTCTTTCTTTCTTTCTTTCTTTCTTTCTTTCTTTCTTTCTTTCTTTCTTTCTTTCTTTCTTTCTTTCTTTCTTTCTTTCTTTCTTTCTTTCTTTCTCTCTTTCTCTCTTAATGAATCATTTTGAGATGCAGTTATAGACATCCAGACTTTTGTGATTATGTTTCAGTCATACAATGATCAAGTATCCATTCCTCCCATCCCTCCACCACTGCCTATTCTCCACCACCAATGTTCCCAGTATACCTCCTGCAATCACCACCCCAATCCCCACCTCCCCATCTCTGTGGCAGACACATTACTTTTTACTCTCTCTCTGCCTTTGGATGTTATGGTTTGCAAACAGGTAGAAAGAGGCCATCATTTTTGGCCTATAGTCTACTTTTAGCATGCATCTCTCATCCCATGCAAGCCCTCCAAGCATCATTTACTTAGTGGTCCCTTCTCTATCCCAATCTGCCTTTTCCCCAGAATCTAAGTCTGGCTTCCAGAAGGATTCTAGGATTACTACAGGATCTATGGTTCTTGCTTTGCATGAGTCTGACTCCAGTCAAAACTCTGGTGACACATGTGGATCCATGAACTCTGCCAAGAATGGTCTCTAACCTCATAATTAGGGGTAAAGAAGAGTCCCTTTCTCCCCGCATCCACGCCAACACCGGTTGCTTTTGTTTTTTGGGATGTGGGCCAGTCTCTGTGGTGTGAGATGATATCTCATGGTTGTTTTGATCTGCATTTTCCTGATGATTAGTGATGTGGAACATTTTCTCATGTGCCTCTGAGCCTTTCAGATTTCTTCTTTAGGAAAGTTTCTGTTCATTTCATCACCCCATTTTTTTTTATCGGGTTGGCAGTTTTCTTCTTGTGGAGTTCAACCAGTGCATTGTATATCCTTGTTATCAACCCTTTATCGGATGGGTACTGCATAAATATCCTTTCCCATTCTGTAGGTTGTCTTTGTACTTTGGTCACTGTTTCTCTTGAGGTGCAGAAGCTTCTTAGTTTGAGATAGTCCCATTTATTTATCTCTGTTTTAACTTGCTCGGCCAGTGGCTCTTCTTCACTGCTGGTGGGAATGCCGACTGGTTCAGCCCTTTTGGAAAACAATATGGACGCTTCTCAAAAAATTAGAAATTGAGCTTCCATTTGACCCAGCAATACCACTCCTGGGAATATATCCCGGAGAGGCAAAAAGGTATAGTAGAGATGGCAACTGTATTTCTATGTTCATTGTAGCACTGTTTACAATAGCCAGAATCTGGAAAAAACCAGAGTGCCCCAAAACAGATGACTGGTTAAGGAAACTCTGGTACATCTACACAATGGAATACTATTTAGCCATCAGAGAACATGAAGTCATGAAATTTGCATATAAATGGATCAACATGGAAAGTATCATTTTGAGTGAAATGAGTCAGAAAGAAAGAGACAGACATAGAAAGATTGCACTCATATGTGGAATATAATGTAACTGAGAAGTACAAGTTGGCAATGATGCAACTTCTGGCAGATATCTCTCTGGACTTAGTTACTTAAATACTAAAATACAGAAACCCCAAAAAGAGAGGCCGCTAAGTGTGGTCACTCGACCTCATACCTCTTCATCCTCAGCAATGGAAAACAAATTATCTAACGCTTCCTTTTCAGCAGGTCTGACTTTAGGGAAGAGACTCTCCAAACAATAATAGTGAGTTTTGTTGAAATATTGTATGCAATCAAAGTGAAAGTAAAGTGAAATTTATTATTTACACAGGCGGGGGGGCGCTAAGGGTGGGGGGGCTAGGGGCGTGGGGGGGTTAGGGGTGTGGGGGTGCGGGGTGGAGCTATACTGGGATTCTTGGTGATGGAATATGTGCACTGGTGAAGGGATGGGTATTCGAGCATTGTATAACTGAGATTTAAACCTGAAAACTTTGTAACTTTCCACATGGTGACTCAGTAAAAAAAATAAAATTAAAAAAAAAAATAAATAATTAGGGGTAGTTCCTGACCATCACTCAGGTGTGTAATTCATAAACTGGGAGAAATATAAAATATGCACTATATAATAGATGTCTGTCATAATGGCTTCTAAGACTAATTACTCCAAATTAGTGTTGTGCAACTTTCTGACACCTATAGAGCCCTTGCATTCTAAATATTGGTCCATCAACCTCCAATTACAGACATGATATTAGATCTGTGTTTTTAAAACTTTTTCTAGCAATGGGTCAGTGGTTGAAGACTACTGATCTTAATTATAACATGCAATTAATCAAAATATCTTTTCATTTCATAATGTATTATTTGCTATTTATGTATCATAGGATTATAGTATTTTGTGTCTGTGTGTGTATAACTTCACATCTTAATGTTCCTGCTCTGACCATACAATTTGAATGGACATAAGATTTAAGATTTTCTTTTCTACGTTTGCTTCCTTCTATAGAAATGTGTCTGACCCATGATACATTTCAAAAATATTTGCTAAGTAAATAAAGGATGTTTCTTTCAGGTAATTTTAAAAGGAATCTACTTGTGCCCTACTTTTCTTTCCAGACAAAGGTCCTAATAGCTTTCTCATGCTTAGACACCACACATACTGCCACCCTTACTTTCTTATGAAAGTGCCTAATGGACACTTCTTTTGAAACTCAGATGTGATTAAAGGATTGTCCAGACACAATACAGCTATTTATTTGGTGTTCAGAATAACTACAGAGCACTAGGAAAGCTGTTTTCTAGATCTGGTAGCAGTGTAATTGTTATTGATTCCTGCCCCTCATTTGGAAACTTGGTTGCAGGGCTAACAGAGAAGCATGCACAAAAGAAAATAAAATAAGAAAAAGAAAAATGAAGAGATACAAACTAGATATAAGGAGAAAGAATTGAACAGAGCAACTTTGTGTAGCATTTTGTGATTTTGTTTAACCCCTGAAACTGCCTTGTGACGGAGGTTATTGTTCTGCATCAAAGCATAAAATCAAGACACAGTAAGCAGTTCCTCATTCCTATTTCTTGATAGCTACTAAAAATTGAAGTAGGATTTAAGGCCAGATTTCTGAGTCACTTAAGAGGAGATCCTTCTAGAACAGGCTTTCTCTTGGACAGAGTGTTGGCTCCTTGAATATAAGAGTGAACTGTGATCCTTTCCTGGATTCTGGGTACATAAAGACTGGAAAGCACATTGCTTATGGCTTATTCTTCTTTTACAAGTTCAACATTTTTAGAGAGTTATTTGTGGATGTGTTAAGTTGGTGGTTTCCATTAGTGGTTCCTCATATTGGGAGAGAATGCCATTTAAAAACTCCTCTAAAACATATTAAAAGTAGACTTATGTATAAAGAGACAAAACAGCGGGTAAAGCACTTGCCTTGCATGTGCCTGACCTGTGTTGGATCCCTGTCATCCCACATGGACCCCAACACTGCCAGGAGTAATTCCTGAGCACAGATCCAGATGTGCCCCCTGACATTCACAGGATATGACCCAAAACAAAACAGAAAAAAGTAAACTTAATACATTGAAAGTGATGGAGAAAATATTTTACTACTAGTGTACTATCCCCATCCAAATTGTTGATTTCAATAGCATGATCTTAAAACATGCAAATGATAAAATGCCTTCTTGGGTTTTTTTTTTTTCGCTGTTGTTAGCAAGGTGGTAATAGGTTTTAATTAGTCTGCCACTTTCAGTGGAAGTGGCTAATAATATATTTGACACTAGCAGAAATGGACTGAATTATTATAATGACTAATAAAAAACTTTGAAGTTAGTCAAGTTCTATTCTAGTAATTACAGGGCCTGAGCCAAGAGTGCAAACAGAGGACCATGTATTCCCAACTTAAATATTTAATAAGTTACATGTAGGATAATGAATAAAATTCAATCTTCCCCTTTGAAAAATGTGCTTTTATAACAAATTGTCAGTTGTTCAAAGCCAGCATGGTACATAACTGACTACTTCTTAGACCTAAGAGTTGGTGGCTCACCTTCTTCAGGAAAGAAGATATTGAGAAGAACTTAGGTTCTCCAAGCAGCTGGGGAACTGTTTAGGGCAGTGACTCTTAGCAGTGGTACAGGAAGGACATAGTTAGCTACCGCTAACTATAGCTGCTCACCATTTGTTCTTAAACACCTCACTTCATCCCTTGTCTCCTCTCTAAGGAAGATGAGTCAGATTAGAAGGGGACTAAAGAGGGTTTGAAAGTGCTTATCTGTTCCACAATGATCCCACCTATCATCTGAATGTATGGAGATACTGAAGTTAGAATTTACAACAAAAAAATGGCTTGGCTATTAAAACATTTGTTCCTAACCTTTGTCCACAAAATTCCTTATTTAAAACATCATAAACTCATTCAAAATTTGCCATCATGTTTTGAACCAAGTGGACTATGTCAGTATATGATACTCACTGAGAGTCAGTTTTTTTTTTTTTATTTTTTTAGAGAAAGCTAACAGGTAAGAAACTGATTAGAATTGAACTGGGAGGAATAATAATAAAGCCAGTATTGTTATTATTATTCAGGTTTTCCAAATATAGTCTTTGTAACAAAATCAATTAGAAGATTGAGAACAAAGTTTATTCTAGCAAGTACGATTAGGGAAGCTGATATTGAAGTTGAGAAAATATTGATGACTGTGCTGCTGTAGCTGTCTATTGCCTTTCCTTTTCTTTATAGTGGGGCTGCAGAAGATTTACCACGGTAGATACACGCAGGTTTCCTAGTGTTTGTGGGTCCTGAGAAGGTGATATTTTCCATTTTTTAAAATATATGTTTACAGGCAAACTGAAACACGTTGCCCAACTAGTTCTAGTGCCTGAGCCACTGAGAATGGTCCTCTACAGAACCAGAAATAAAAGGAGCTTTAGGGAGTCAATGTCTGTAGTGATTAAAAGGTGGGACTCTATGGAAGATAGAGCTATTATACAGTTGTCAGGGCACTTGACTTGAATGACCTGGGTTCAATCCCCAGCACCATGAGTGATCCCTCAGACCAGGGGTAATTCCTGATTACAGTCAGTCGTGGCTTCATCATCATCATCATCATCATCATCATCATCATCATCATCATCATCATCATGTTAATCATCGAATTTCTCCAGCAGTCTCAGTAACATCTCCATTTGTCCAAGCCCTGAAATTTTAGAAGCCTCTCTCTACTTGTCTTTCCAACGATGCCGTACCGGAGGCTCTTTCAGGGGTCAGAGGAATGAGACCCAGCTTGTTACTGGATTTGGCATATTAATAGACCATGGGGACCTTGCCAGGCTCTCCCATGTGGGCAGGAAACTCCTGGTAGTTTGCCATGTTCTCCCCGAGGGAGAAATAGGCTATAAGATATCACACGACTCTGACTCGCACTTCTGGGAGTTGGCTTTTAAGTCTCTGGATGCTGGCCGTTGACAGGATTACATGTTGCCTGGGGCAGTCCCTGGGTGTGACCGCCTAGCTACTGGGAGATGGGAAATCTGGGCGGAGGAGGCCCAGTCCAGATCAGAGCAGCCTTGGAGGTCTCAGCCCCGGACCCCAGACACCTGGGACACCTGGGTTCCTCTGCCAGTTCCTTCATGCGTGAGGCTCATCTGAACATGTGGAGAGGGGCCTTGAGCATGGCTGTGGCTAGGCTCCAGAGGTCTTCTGCCACCAGGAGCTCTGCTCGGGTAGGGAGGGAAGCTGAAGCCCATCCCCTCCAAGGAGGCCCCGGGGAAGACAGCCAGGCACGCAGCCAAGAGACTCTCAGCCATGGCTTAAAACCAAAAATAATAATAATAATAATAATTAGGACTGCGGGACAGTAAACAAAGTGCTTGCCTTGAAGACAGCTAACCCGCACTTGATCCTCAGACAACATATGGTCTTCTGAGACCTTTAGGGATGAGCTATAAAAGCAGAGCAAAGTGTAAGCCCTGAGCACTGCCACGTGAGGGCAAGTAAGGAAGAAAGGAACAAAAGAAGGAATGAAGAAAGAAATGAAGGGAAAAAGGAATCTCTATGTTGAAAGACTTGAAATTTTAGCAACTCCTGACTTTCAGACTCAGTCAAGATATCAACCCTTTCATGTTATCTTATTCATCTTTGAGGTGGAAAACGTAATAATAATAAGTATTAGAGAAAATAGCGAAATAAGACTCCAAGCATAAAATTAATCAATAATAATGATTATTGCTAACACTGCTATAATGGAGACATTACTGGTGCCCACTTGAGCAAATTGATGAGCAATGGGATGACAGTGATACAGTGAGTACTAAAATGAAACTTGCTATTACTATTGCTATTGTTATTACTAAAATGTTTAATAGAGAGTGTCTAGGCTTGAATTGGAGGAACAAAATCTAAGAAAGTACAAAGAGCCACAATGGATTTCAGTCGTGTCAAAACCGGCCTACAGGAGGTGTATGGCAGTTTGGAGCATTGGTAGGGGAGCATGAGTGAATAAAGCACTGTAGATGAAATGGAGGATTGTGAAAAACAGTCCATTTCTGTACACAATATAGAAGTGGATCTGCATCAGCTATAATTTCTTTATCCAGAATTTTTATTTAAATGGTACAATTCTCTGGCAGAAATAAGGATACATTGGAAGTTTGCCCGTTGAAGATGATAAGTTAAAGAAGATGCATTTCTATCCCAAGAGACCAAAAACTCTTTTCAGAAAAGACGTGAGCACTCCTTTGTGTGTTGCAGCAACTCACAATAGCCAAGATGTAGAAACAACCCAGGTTCCCCGAACAGATGACTGGAAGAAGAAAATACAGTATGTGTACAGAGTGGAATGCTCCTTAGCTGTAAGACAAAATATACATCTTTAAAAGCATTTGATGACCCTTTCACTAATGACTTGCTGAGCCGTCAAAAATCTTTAGAGTATTGGCATCACCTTTGGGTGAAGCTGCAGTGTTTAGTTGTTCAGTTTCAGTTGGTGGTGTAAGAAGGCAGGGGGCAGTGCTACTTATCATTATTATATTTTCCACCTCAAAGATGAATAAGATGACATAAAATATGTCCAGTAAAGAATAATTAGTTTATTGACCTGGCAGTAACATCAAAGATCTCAAAAGTGATAAGCTAATGGAAAGCAAAAAGAGGATTGAAATCAAAGGAAGAGAAAGTGGCAGAATCTGGGACTCAAACAATTAACTTCAAAGCATCCTTTCTCCCAGGATCCATTGAGTTGAGCCTGTGACATAAGAAAACTGTTCAGGTTAGCTTGAATATGTAGCCCGAGATACCAAAACTGTGACAAAATATTATAATCTAAAGCTTCATTTTGTGACTGCTGCAAGGTATTCTGCAGTTTGCTAAAAGCATACAAACAAGTATAAAAAGAAAGTAACAAAATTAGCTAGGAGGACACCTAGGCAAAGGTGGTTTCAGAAGAAAATTGCTAGTCTTGTTTGAGCTAATGCAACAAATGTTTGTTAGCTCTATTATAGTTGAATCATAACTCTTGTGCTAAATAATTTTTAAATAATAATATCACATATGGGCTGGAGTGATAGCACAGCGGTAGGGTGTTCGTCTTTCATGCGGCCGATCTGTGTTCAATTCCTCCACCCCTCTCAGAGAGCCCGGCAAGCTACCGAGAGTATCTAGCCCGCATGGCAGAGCCTGGCAAGCTACCCATGGCGTATTGGATATGTCAAAGACAGTAACAATAAGTCTCACAATGAGAGACGTTACTGGTGCCCGCTCGAACAAATCAATGAGCAACGGAATGACAGTTACGGTGACAATATCACATATTTGAGAATTTTTAAAGAAATGTTCCAAATTTTCAACAAATATTCAACGCTTGTAATATAGCAGACGTAATTTGAAGTGTTTGGCATGTGTTCTTGAAAAGAGCAGAGATACCTATCAGTTTGGGATGCTTGCAATTTATTTATTTATTTATTTATTTATTAATATTTATTTATTTATTTGATTTTTGGGTCACACCTGGCGATGCACAGGGGTTACTCCTGGCTCTGCACTCAGAAGTTACTCCTGGCGGTGCTCTGGGGACCATATGGGATGCTGGGAATCAAACCTGGGTTGGCCACGTGCAAGGCAAATGCCCTACCCACTGTGCTATTGCTCCAGCCCCTGGGATGTTTGCAATTTAACAGTGGGGAAAATATAAACAATAAATATAACAAGCTACAAGTAAGTAGGAATACAATAATTAATTTATCTCTTCTAAAAGTCCAGTGGTATTCCATTATGCATTTGTGGCAACAGATTTTCCAATCAATACTGTGAATAGAGCTACAATGAATACATATGTGCAGATTTCTTTTCTGAATAGAAGTTTTGAGCTGGAGTCAATAGAGGAATGCAATTGTTGGCTTATATGAAAGCTCAGTTTCTAGTTTTCTGAAAACTGTTAATATTGTTTTTACCAAAAGTTGCATCATTTGACATTCCCAGCTACATTGGAAGAGGATTCCTTTTTACCTACACCCATACCAATTCTGGTTGTTTTTGTTCTTTGTGATGTATGCTAGTATCTCTGTTAGTTAGCAAACAATATGTCCAGGATTTGTTCCAAGTGCTTTGAAGCAAAGAAATCCTTCTATTCTCATAGTAGCCTTGCCATGTTAATTTATTTGCAAATGATAAGTTTTATCATACCCCCTTTCTAACCAATAAAATACAATAAAATAGAGTAAGGCATCATAACTAATGTCTTATAGAAAAACAAATCACATCTGGGTTATTTTGTACTCAAGAAGTATCAGAGATGAGGTTTTTAACCACTTTGTTGTGAAAAGGTGGATGGTGGATGACGATATTATTCAAAACTTATAAAATATTATAATATATAGCCACATTATAGAATTTCTTAAGACCATTCCCAAGGTGGAAAAATATAGGCAGAGTGACTAATTTAAAATAAAGTTTATGTAATCAAAATTCAGAACAAGTTGGGCTTGACGACAAGCAAATCTCCTTAAGAAAAATCCAAGTATAAGAAAAATCTGTACTTTGAGAAACTAGATAATAATAGTGATTATCTCCTAAGTTAGCATTACAAACAATAGCAAGTAATGTAATGAAAGACATACTACAACCACAGTCAAAATTTAGAAACATAACTAAATCACATAATACTCTTGATAGTTTTAATTGCTAAAATACACTGAAAAGTCACTGAAATTCCCTCCAATGTAAAGGAGTTCCATTTTGTTTTAGTAAACACTACTTAGGGCCACAGAAATAACACAATGAGTAGGGCACCAGCCTTGTAAACAGTGGACCCACATTTATCCCCCTTCACCATACATAGTACCACAAGCCCCACCATGAGTGAATCCTGACTGCATAGCATGAGTAAGTTCTGAGCACCTTAAAAACAAATAATAATAAAATATAATAAGCAGATACCATGCATATGTGGGGTATTAAAAAAACTTAAGGCAGAAATAAACTTATTTTAATGTTGGAATTGGGAACAGTACACTAATTGAGATAAGAGAGTTAGAAAAAATAATGAGTTTAATTAAAAGCAAAATTAAGGTCAAAACATAAAGATAAGTATACAAAAAGTAACCATTCTGCTTCTGAAAATCATCTCTGCTAAACAGGTGTGCACAGCAAATAAAATAGCAATAATATAGCTAATAAAATACACTATCCCCATGTAATAGATGTTGCTAATATTTTCCTAATAGGAGTACCTACATGTGCAGACCCATATTCAGACTAAATGAAGCTACCCTTGGTTTTCCAGTTGTACTGACAGATTAATAGACTTAGTAGGCCGAGTTCAAGGAGAAAAGACAATACTGGCAACTTGAAAAGGATTCAATTTGATGCTGGCTGAACTAAGCAAGCGAGTAGCTGGAGAATGATCAATATTCAATTTTTGTGAATAATAGCAACAATATTTTCAGCATCCCAGGTCATGTACAACCATGAACCAAGTATGGATGACTTGATGGGGAAAAATAACATAGATTAGAAAAGTATTTTAATTTTTATCCTCAAAATTTTGATGAATTGGATAAAATTATAGAACAAATGATCTGAGTAATACTAATTATTAATGTAGAATTAAGAGGACTATATCACAAATGGCCCATGCACTTTAATGGAATGCATTTAGAAAACCCAACAGTATATGTATAGAAAAAAAAGTGAAGCAAATTTTTCCATTATGGCATGTATAATAAAATTCATCTCTAAAATAGTCAATTATAATCTTAAATGTTCAACTACTTGAAAGATTATAGAAATATAAAGCAGTTTAAAGTCAGATATCTAGAAATGTAACCTTGCTGCTTCTTTACGGCTCAATTTATCAAGTTCACTAGCTACTATTCTCCGAGATTGCAGAAAAATCTACTTTGGTGATAAATAATAGCTAGGAAATGACTTTCTTAAACTTAGGAGGTTGGGGCTGCTGGGAGAGCTCATTGGGTAAGGTGCCTGCCTTGCATGTGGCTGACCTCACTGTAGTTCCCAGCACCCCATAGGGTCTCAATCCCAGCTAGGAGTGATCCCTGAGCACAGATCTAGAAGTAAGCCTTGAGCATGCCAGATGTGACCCACAATAAAACGCTTGTGGGTCTATTTCAAAGAGTACACATCACATGCATACTTATGTGTCTGTTCAATTCTGGCATAGCATCCTCTGCCCTCCAGCACTTCTGCTGCGGTCCTGGTTACCCCTCCCTTGCTTTTGTACCTGCTGTCATCCTGACTCCCTAGCACTGCTTAGTAGTGACAATGGTTCACTCTGGAAGTAATGGTTTATAAGGGAGTTTTAATTTTCCCTTCCTTCTTACTGGGTGTATTACTGGCTGTTGGCAGAAAAAGAAGCGGGCTTTGTATGTTGTTCTGAATCTGGAGAAATGTATAAATAAAATATTTGGTTTTGCAGACTCCCTCCAGAGAACATGCTGGGATCTTAATTTGTGAGATTTGAACTCTCATGTCTCCAGATGTTACTACCAGACATTTATACATTTAATGTGGTCTGCAGCACAGGTTTTGGGCTTGAGTATTCTCAGAAGTCTGCTCAACACTGTGCTTGGATGGCCATAGGTGATGTTATGATTTATAGGAGGCATATATTTGGCAATTTAGATGGTTGAAATATATTTCTTATATATATGATTATACATTTGCTCTTAATTCACAATTCTTAATTTATAGTTCCCCAAACCCTTGGCATTTCCTAAGCGTTGAGTGTGATGAAGGCATTTTATGTCATCTGAATGAGGAAAATTTTAAAAGTGCCCAAGCATAAAGTTTGGTTTCCTAGAGAAGCAACTGTGTGATTAGAAGCTTTGAAATTAATATGAATCATCTGGTTTCCTTTGAAATGAAGGAATGATCCTGAAAATTTACAGTCCCCTGAGTTTTGTGAGGTACTCTTGTAAATTAATCAAACTTGGTGATTAATTGGGGGATAGTGGGGACCACTTGTAACTCATTAATCAGAAACATGGGAAATAATATGGGTGTGAAACTGTCATTTTTGCTCTGAGAAAGAAGTCTTAGTAGTTTGACCAAAAGCATGGTATAGGGGGTGCATTGCCACCAGCAGGTCAATCTGTTCCTGAGAGCATCAGCAACCCGATGGTGTCTTCAGGCTTCCTGATACCCCCAAATTTCTGCTCTTTCACTGAACAGACCGCAACAACATGGGGCTAAATTTCCTGAAAAATTAAATGGCCAAAAGTAAGGCATGTGGGAGCCACATCCATGAATCACCTTTGACTCAGCTATATAAGCTCATTTGTTGGCTTTACTTTCGAGACCCATAAATAAGACCCATCGGAAGAGATGAAAACTACAATAGACTGAACATACCAGGGTAAATCAGAACGGAGCAGATGAGCCTGTGGCTGCTCAGGCAGAGCCCCTAGCAGTCGCTTGCTTCCATAGTCCAAAATCACTGCCGTGCCCAGCTGAACTCCACTGTTTTAGGACAGACCTCACTGAGATATAATCTGCTGGAAATTTGGGTATTCAGGTTTTAGGACTGAAATCTCTAGACTTTATCATGATCAGGATCGGCTACCTTCCTTCACCCCCTTTTACTTCCGGAAGCTTCAGCAGTCATGTCCACATTCCAAAACTGCCACCTTGTTACAAAAGCTCCTCCAGCCTTACAGTCCTGATAAAAGTATTGAACACCCTGAACAGACACGATGATCTCTTAGTACCTGCATTGTAAACCATAATACACGAAAGGAAAGAGAAAGAAAAGTGCCTGCTGTAGAGGCTGGCTAGGGTGGGTAGGGGGCCAATGTTTGGGAGATGGTAGGAAGGAAACAGGGGGCATTGGTGGTGGGAAATGTATACTGGTGTAGGGATGGGTGTTGGGTCATTGTATGATTGTATGATTTTAATGGTCTATCTCATGGATAATTAATAAAAAACTTTAAAAATGCACAAATATAAGGGCAAGAGAGATAGCACAACAGTACAATAGCACTGTTGTCTCATTGCTCATCGATTTGCTCAAGTGGGCACCAGTAACACCTCTGTTGTGAGACTCCTTACTGTTTGTTTTATTTAAGTGAGCCATATAATTTTTTTTAATTCATATGATCTTAAATGCTTAAAACATTGATATGTAAAAGATGGAACTACATCACAGGAACTTTTGCTACAAGCATATTTTGAATCATAGGTCCCAGAGAATAATACAATTTATTTAATCTTACTAAAATCAACATTTAACTCTCTCTATACTCTTTGACAAATTATTAGATGTTCTTCATTTATAATACTCTATCTACTTTGTATTTATATTGCATACTCTATGAACTTTTTTTTGTTTGTTTATTTGATGCAGATAAAATCTTCTTAGACAAACATAAAGTATCTGGTAAATGTAAAGGTAATATTTTTACAGTACCAAACACTTTAATAGGTGTTTTTTCTAATAATTGTTATTATAATTCTGATGATTTTCATTATTCTCACCAGTTAACTAACTCTGTATAAAGTGGATGTATGTTCTAACTATATAATACAATAGTAGATACTTCTTATTGATTGTAAACTGCATGCCAAGTCCTGCAACAGAACCTTTGCATGCAAATTAACATTTTAGTTATTTCAATAACCAGGCAACAAAGGCATTCTATTCATCTGTTTTTCTGATGCTTAGAAAAGACATGTATTTTTTTCTTTTTTATTTATTTTTATTTTTTATTAATGAGTCACCGTGAGGGTGCAGTTACAGAGTTTCGTGCCTGTGTTACAGTTATACAATACTTGAGTATCCATCCCTCCACCAGTGCCCATTCTCCTCCACAGAAAAAATTGCACTCATTTGCGGAATATAAAACAGCAGAATGGGAGACTAACACCCAAGAATAGTAGCATTAAGTACCAGGAGGCCTGCTCCATGGCTTGGAAGCTGACCTCACATGCTGGGGGAGAGGGCAGCTCAGATAGAGAAGGGAACACCAACTAAAGTGAAGTGGAGATCCACTTAGGATGGGAGAGGTGGGTTGAAAGCAGACTATAGACTGAACACGATAGCCACGTAGTATCTCCATTCAAACCATAACACCCAAAAGGAGAGTGAGAACAATAAGGAATTCCCTGTCACGGAGGGGGGGCATGGGCGGGGGGGGGCGGGAGAGACAGCACGGGTGGGGGGAGGGACCCTGGGGCCATCAATGGAGAAGAATGGATTTATTACTGTTTTTGGCTCATCAAATACACCACGGGGAGTTTTCCAGGTTCTGACTTGTGTCTTGTGTGCGGGATTCTCTGGGTAGCTTGCCATACTCTCTGAGAGGGGCAGAGGAATTGAACCCAGTTTGGCCCCATACAAGGCAAACACCCTACCCGCTGTGCTATCACTCCAGCCCTTTATACAAAAAAAAAAAAAAAAAAAAAAAAAAAAAAAAAAAACAAAAACACCCAAAAAAACATCCTGAAACAGTTTCAACTTTCCAGTGAACAATAATTGGATGCTTCGGGATCTTGATGGACTGACAAAGGTTCAAATTTAGACAAGTTTAGAAATGTCTTCATATTGAATTCCTTCATCTCTGTGTCCTTTGAAAGGACTGGTTTCAATGACCACAGCAGCTGAAAATGCCTTCTCATTATGGACTCCAGGGCACAGCAGTAGGTGCAGATATATTGGCACACAGATTACCTGAATTTAATTCCTGGCACCACCAATGTTCCCCCAAGCCCTGCCAAGAGTGGTCCCTGAATGTATAGTCAAAATAAGCCTTCACCACTGTCAGGTGCAGACCCAGAACAAAATGAAACAAAACTAAATTTAAAAATAATTGCACACATATAGTTAGGGCTTGGGAGACTGCACCCTTGCCCTCTGGAATTTGATGCTATTTCTAGATATTAGTGGTGATTTTTAATAGAACTGAGATCAATTCTTGGACATTGAGTTCAGTGCATGTATGCAAGACTTGTTTGCAGATATTGGGAAACCTCCACATGCTCTTGATACATTGGATAAAGAAACCTTGTCTACCAAATCATGGTGAAGCAATCTAAGAACCTTCGATATTGCAATTTCCCACAGCACATATTAATCTGATTCCCTCCCAGCTGAATTTTGCTCTGATGTTAAGCTTACCTTAAAGCATGTATAGACAGACCCACAAACATATGAAGCAGGAGGGAAATAGCTACTGTCTCTGTCTCATACTCTGTAAGATTATTCCCAAACCTTATCTGGTTTCAAAGTACAGCATCCACTCTATTAAATATACCAGTCCATCTCAGAATTCTCTCAGATAGAAAGAAAACATTTTTCTCCTCTATCATATGACCATTTAAAATTTTGTAATATGCAGCATATCCCATAGTAAAACTTAAAACCCTTTTTACCCCAAAGCAATTCAAACTTCACTTTTTCACTTATTTAAAGGAAGATGAATTTTTCTCTCTTTTACAAATATTGCTTTGGATTAGCATCTTTTTGATTTAGAAATAGTACAGTTTAAAACATGCTTGAAAATCTATGAACATTACCAACATAACAGTGAAAAAAATAACTGTTTCAAATTTTGAGAATTATAAAGACGTATAATAAATTTTAAAACAAAAAAATCCTGCACAAGTTTATGGTTGCTTTTTTCATAGTTGACCAAAACTAGTAACAAAACATTTTCTTCTGTAGAGGAACTGATAAGTCAGATAAAATTAGACAACAAAATTTTATCTAGAACAAAAAAGGCATAAACTATCAAGTCATGAAAAACATGGTGAAACTCAAATCCATATTTCTATCTAGCCATATTTCTAAACTAATACATATTTGTTTCATACTTATTTTACAGTAACCCATATTTCTAAACCAATTTGTAAAGGTGGCATGTTTTATGATAGCAGCTGTTCGACACTCAGGAAAAGTCAAAACTAGAGAGTGAAATAATTGAGGGTTAGTGTTAAAGGGGGAAAATGAAATGAAAGAGAACAAAGGATATATTGAGCAATGAAGCTATTTTCTATGATTCTCTAATGCTAGAAACATGGCAATGTAGCTTTGTCTAAACCCATTCAATACAAAACATTATGGTAAACTCATGCCTGAGGCTCGGCCTGAGCATGTAGGGAGAGGCCTTGAGTGTGGTAGCGGTTGTGTGACACATCATAAGACACTCCCTATCCATTCTTTATAAGTAGCACACCGCATTTGATTGGGTTCAAATAGTAGACAAAATGTCATAGAAGGAAATGTACATATATATATATATACATTATACACAAATATGTATATATATGCATATATACATATCTTCAGATATATATGCAAAAGCTCACATCACTCAGCTTTTAACGCCATGTTATTGATATCCTAAAGAATTTCTTAATGGCTTCTGCCAAAATCGAACAATCTTCACACTGTTTCCTCTATGGATACTTTTATAGCATTTTCAGTGTTTTTTTTTTCATAACAGAGAATACACAACATATCATTTTGCTTGTGCTTTGGGACAAGTATTGGGGCTTGGAAGGGAAACATCCAAAATTTGGAGGTGGGAAGATGTAATTGTGGTAGGCTTGGTGTTTTAATATTAAATGTAATCAAATATTGTGAGCTACTTCATAAAATAAAAAAATTTAAAAGGTAAAAGAACATTATGGTAAACTATAGGAAAACTATGAATTTTAAATGATTATGCTATATCAATATAGGCAGTTTACCAATTATAACATCTGTAACATCATTGGTAGAAATGGATGTTGCGGGGCTGAAGCAATAGCACAGCAGGTAGGGCGTTTGCCTTGCTTGCGGCCGACCCGGGTTCGATTCCCAGCATCCCATATGGTCCCCTGAGCACTGCCAGGAGTAATTCCGGAGGTGCAGAGCCAGGAGTAATCCCTGTGCATTGCCAGTTGTGACCCAAAAAGCAAAAAAAAAAAAAAGAAATGGATGTTGCAGGAAGCTATGCATGTGTGAAATCAGAGTTTATGAGAAATTTCGCTACCATCATCTCGTTTTCCATGAGCCTAAAAAGCTCTGAGAAGTCGTTTTTAAATAAAAAATGTAACACATATTTTATTATTTGTTATGTAACAGATATTTATTAAATTAGGAATGATTCCTGCAACTTACAAAAAAATTATTTTGTAGAATATTAAGAAGGCATTTTTAAAATATGTGGATACTTTTATAAAATGAAAAGAAAAGATATCAAAATGTATTTAAAAATATCTGTAGAGCTAATTTAAAATGGCATGTTTATCAGGGTATTTCCTAAGGTTTATGAGTCATTTTAAATAGAGCCCAACTTTAAAATAAAACTGACAAAAATATTGTGCTATTCTTTTAACACAGAAAGGCAATCTAAGGTGAAGTGAACATCAGAATGAAAAATCCTTATGACATATTATGGAATGTAATAACACATTCAAAATAGTGTTTATATTAGTTAAAGACATGTGTAACTAGCAAACCATTGATGTGTTAATAGCCATTCATATGAATTCGACTTCCTGATTGGGGCAACACATTCCCCTGAAACATAGCCAAATATCAATATACTTCAGATGCTGAAGGTAATGTTTCAAAATATTGATGAAAAGCCCTATTACTTCCTAATTAAAAAGATATAGAATAAATGCAATAAAAATACCCAATTTCTTGTATTACAAACAAAAACAAAACACAAAGCTTTATTGTTTAGAGAAGATGTGTACACAACAGTAACTCGAAATATTTTTACTAGATAGAAAATTGGTGAAGAAAAAAGTAACTTGAAATATTTTTACTAGATAGAAAATTGGTGAAGAAAAAAGTAACTTGAAATATTTTTACTAGATAGAAAATTGTGAAGAAAAATGTAACTTGAAATACTTTTTTTTAGTAGATAGAAAATTTACTAGATAGAAAATTGCAGAGTCTCTGGCCCGCATGCCTGACTGTCTTCCCTGGGGCCCCTTGGAGGAGATGGGTTCCAGCCCCCCTCCCCCACACCGCCCCAGCAGAACTCCCAGCAGCTGAAGACCTCCGGAGCCTAGCCACAGCCATGCTCAAGGCCCCTATCCACACGTTCAGACAAGCCTCATTCATGAAGGTACGGGTAGAGCAACCCAGGTGTGTGGGACCCGGGGCTGAGACCTCCAAGGCTGCTCGGATTGGGACTGGGCCTCCTCTGCCCAGATTTCACATTTCCTAGTAGCTAGGCGGACATACCCAGGGACTGCCCCTGGCATCGTGGAATCCCATCAATGGCCAGCATCAAGAGACTTTAAAGCAAGTACCCAAAACATCTTATAGCTTACTTTTCCCTCTGGGAGAACCAGCAGGCTACCAAGAGTTTCTTGCCCACATGGGAGAGCTTCGCAAACTCCCCATGGCGTATTCATATGCCAAGACCAGTAACAATGCTGGGTCTCATTCCCCTGACCCTGAAAGAGCCTCCAATGCAATATCATTGGGAAGGACGAGTAAGGAGAGGCTTCTAAAGTCTCAAAGCTAGGATAAATGGAGACCGCTCAAGATATTTGACGATCAATGAGATGATGATGATGATGAAGATGATGAGATAGAAAGTTGGTGAAGTAAAGCTCACATCCCACTTTCTTCCTGGCATTGAATAACATTAATAATTTATGCTGGGGCCATAACATAGTACAGGGGAGTTGTGCTTTCCTTGCACATGGTGAACCTTGTTTTCACCTATGGTCCCCCAAGCATTCTTAGGAGTAATCCCTGGGCAGAGAATTCAGAGTAAGACTTAAGCACAACTGGGTATGACCCAACTTCATTCTTCAAATAAGTAAAATAATTCAGTGAGGCAACTCAAAATAATTCAGTGAGACAACTGAATTATTTTACAGTTGCAACAATCTATATTATGAACATATTTTGAATTGTACAGTGGATTATTATTACAGTATTTTCAATTAGCATTGCACACACATTCAATTTTAACATAGATGATTAATAAGTTCTGTTATTGAAAACTATGTTAGTATATTGATTGTTGTTTACTTCTTTCAAAAACTAGATGAGATATTTTAATGCCCTCCTAATTCTATTTTTATAGAAAATAACTTGATAGTAACTTTCATATACGACATCTCACATGGAAAACAGACTTTAAAATTAGGTCTTGCTCAACTGAATATAAGGCATTGTTGTCCCGTGTCCTTCATTTTCTCAGATGTGTATAGAGCAGATGCATGTAAAGATATTGATTTTATTTTCTCATTCTTTTGTGAATCGTTGTTTTATTTAGAATTAAACAGGTTCAGAAAGAAAGTTTTGTAAAAGAAAGTCCTTAAAAAGTGGGCAATTATCCTTATTTTCACACGTACTAATCAGTATCCTTTCAAACTCATAATCAAGTGGTATCTGTAATTATTAGAGACACCTGGCTTGTGCATACAATCGAATATACTGTAATAAAGTTGTTTTCCAATTCCTTCAGCATTTAAAACTAAGATGTGCTATTTTTCTCCTCATATAGCTTAGTTTTGGAGGAATTCCAGTACCAGGCAAACCGGGAACCTTTTTAAAGAAAAACTTCCATGGATGTATTGAAAACCTTTACTACAATGGAGTAAACATAATCGACCTGGCTAAAAGAAAAAAGCATCAGATCTACACTGTGGTAAGTTTGCTTAATTTTTTTTCTTTAGCTCAATGGGGAAACAAATGCATTAAAGTTATCTAGAAAATTCTATGTTCTTCATTGTGTTGTAAGCAAAATAAGGGTAGGCATTGTGTACTACACTGAGCTAAAATATATGTCTTAATTACCTCTAGGAAATGTAACAAAGGTATCATAAATTTTAATGCTTAAAATATTTTGTGAATTAAATATTTGCCCACTTATTGTTAATAGTACAGTGTATTTCCCATTAAATATCTTGCTTTTTAATATATTTAAGATCTTTAGCTTTATGTTACAAGTATTTTTTTTTTTTTGCTTTTTGGGTCACACCCAGCCATGCTCAGGGGTTACTCCTGGCTTTGCACTCAGGAATTACTCCTGGTGATGCTTGGGAGACCATATGGGATGCCGGGGATCGAACCCGGGTCGGCCGCGTGCAAGGCAAACGCCCTACCCGCTGTGCTATCGCTCTGGCCCCTATGTTACAAGTATTTTATATAGTTTTTTAATTAGCTACTGTGACTTACAAAACTTTTAATGATAGAGTTCAAAGCACAGAACATCTCAACGTCAAACCTGCAACCATATTTAAAATTTAGATTTGTTAAAGATTATCTTTTTAGTATTTATCATATTATCAAGTCATACAGATTAATGAATATTTGTCTTTCCCAAAAGACT
The DNA here is from genome assembly GCF_027595985.1 of Sorex araneus. Classification (NCBI taxonomy): domain Eukaryota; kingdom Metazoa; phylum Chordata; class Mammalia; order Eulipotyphla; family Soricidae; genus Sorex; species Sorex araneus. The sequence goes on from NC_073313.1 coordinate 186,094,102, forward strand.
GAGTTTCATGACAAATAGAGTTGTCTTTCTCTTTCACTATTGCATTTACAATACCTAATCTTGTATATATTTTACACAAGGTACAAAGTATGGTATTGATTTTTCTAACTACATTTGTCTATTTGTTTATATCTCCTCCAATTTCTATCAGTCTTTCTTTGCGTCTTTTACTGTTCTATTCTTTTATGTATTTCAAATTTAAAATGGTCAGGTTTTCATGTAGGTTGGACTTTTATCATTGCAAAGTATTCTTATTGAGTAATTTATTTGATTTGAAGTCAAATTTAGTCGATTTTTAGATTATCACTAACATCTTCTTTAAGAAGTATTTGAAGGATTTTTTAAATCTAGCTTTTCATTTTAACCTTCCTGTATCATTAAGTTTGAAAAACTTTTTTTTCAAGACAATAAAGAGTAGTGTCATGTTTTTAGCCCATTTTGTCAAGCTTTGTGTCTTTCAATTGGTGTATTTAAATAATATGCATTTGGTGTATTTAAACCTTTTATCTTTAATGTTCATGCTAATGTACTGTTTTTATTTTCTATTTTCCCATCTGCACATATTAAAAATTATGGAGAAGTATATTTTCATATGTATAATATTCAAAAATATTTTAATATACATTTCATTAATGTCATTGGTAAATATTATATATACATAGTTTGATATCAAAGTTTACTTGCATTTCACTACATTCAGAAAAGTATAGTAATCCAGTATTTCTTTGCATTCCTTTAGTATCCTTTTTTATCATGTAATCATTTTAATTCTCTCTTCTCCATACATTTAGAAATAGGGGACTATTTCTGTTTCTGCTAGAAAATGTTACATTTATTACATTTTGTACATTGTACAATGTACATTACTGTTCTTTCTTTCTTTTGACTAATTGATTTCTTTTGATGAATTTCTTTTGACTAATTGATTTCTTTTGATGAATTTCTTTTGACTAATTGATTTGACTAATTTCTTTTGACTAATTGATTTCTTTGACTAATTGATTAATTGATTTCTTTCATAATTGCTGCTTAATTTATTTTTACTCTGTATATGCTGATGACAAATTCTCTTATCTTTCCTTTATTATTTAGTAGTATGACACAGCTTTCCTATTTGAAAGATATGTTCACTGGTTCCAGGTTGACAGTTGTTTTCTTTCAGCACTTGAATAATGTTAGACTACTTTCTTCTAGCCTCTGTGGTTTCTGGTTAAAAAAAAAATTGCAATCTCAAAACAATTTCTTCTAATATGATTTCATACATTTTCACTGTTTCAAAATCTCTTCCTTGTCCTGAGTTTTCAGAAAGAATACCCATAATATCTCATCCTGTGGAAATCTTTTGTTTTATTTACTTTCATAAACTTCGGAAATGTTCTGATTTTTATTTAACTATACACACATACGTGTTTTTCTCCTTTTATTTTTTCCTTCCATTTTTCTACTCTCATTTCTGAATTTTATATGTGAATCTTTTGTCATATGCATTAAATTAACACAATCCAAATGTTGTTGTTTTTTGGGGGTCTGTATTTTTTCATGTTTAAATCAAATGATTTCTATCATAGAGTTTTGAGGGCAATATCTATTTCCTTTAGTCTAGTCTATAATTATGCACACTGATTATTTTTGATTTCCAGTTTAGTGCTTCTGTGTTCTAAAATTTAATTTTAATCTTTACACATATAGAACATTTACTTAAAACATTTTTCTTAGTTTTAAGTAATTTTCTACACTGTCAACATTTTTTGTGCTAAAAATGTTAGTGATTTTTCTTTGTAATTACATTCCCTATCTTTCTTTGCAGTATTTTTGTTGCTGCCATACACATGCCTCAGTATGGTACTGGTACCTTTTTTGTAAGGGTGTTTGTTGGAGTCACACTTCCAGTTGCAACACTCACACACTTGACTGGTGATTCCTGGGGTTCCCACTCCCTTCAGTGCATTTAATCTGTGTTGTCCAGTAACACAATCTTTTTAATATCTGCTGCTCAAGCATATTCTGCTTATAGTGCTCACCATGAGTTGCTCTTATTCTCACACATGTGCTTGTCAGTAATCAAACTTCCTAGTTTTAAGTACTTACATCTCTGATTGCATCTTTGCATGCACATAGCTGCAATGAAGATGAAAACACTTGCAGTGCCAGCTATTACATACAGTAAAATTACCAAATACAAAGAGCAGAGCCATGGAGACTACTCTTAGTGCTTCTGTGGTAAGTGTGCATTGAAATCTTGACCATATGTTTGCAAGACAGATGCTCTAAGCCACTGAGTTACCATCTGGGTCCTGATTATTTCAGTTATTTATGAATAATTTCTATTTTTTGTTTGTATCCAATGTGCTAGTTCCCCATGAAGGATTTTTATTAGAATAAATACTTTGTCAGATAACTCTAATATCTCTTACCTCAGATTTGGCTTCTACTAGTTATCTTTGTCATTTTATTTGACTCCCTCCCCACCTTTTATCTTTTACAATTTTTTTTTTAATTCTAACTTGAATATTTTTGGTATCATGTTATGGTATGATACTATCAACCTTTTTTTTGAGGTCAGATTTTATTTTATTTTATTTATTTATTTATTTATTTATTTTTTATTTTTTTTATTGAGTCACCATGTGGAAAGTTACAAAGTTTTCAGGTTTAAATCACAGTTATACAATGCTCGAATACCCATCCCTTCACCAGTGCACATATTCTAACACCAAGAATCCCAGTATAGCTCCACCCCGCACCCCCATACCCCTAACCCCCCCACGCCTCTAGCCCCCCACCCTTAGCCTCCCCACCTCTGTAACTAATAAATTTCACTTTACTTTCACTTTGATTGCATTCAGTATTTCAACAAAATTCACTATTATTGTTTGGAGAGTCTCTCCCCTAAACTTTAGTCAGACCTGCTGAAAAGGAAGAATTAGATAATTTGTTTTCCATTGCTGAGGATGAAGAGGTATGAGGTCGAGTGACCACACTTAGCGGCCTCTTGGTTTTGGGTTTCTGTATTTTAGTATTTAAGTAACTAAGTCCAGAGAGATATCTGCAGAAGTTGCATCATTGCCAACTTGTAATTCTCAGTTACATTATATTCCACATATGAGTGCAATCTTTCTATGTCTATCTCTTTCTTTCTGACTCATTTCACTCAAAATGATACTTTCCATGTTGATCCATTTATATGCAAATTTCATGACTTCATGTTTTCTGATGGCTACATAGTATTTCATTGTATAGATGTACCAGAGTTTCTTTAACCAGTCATCTGTTTTGGGGCACTCTGGTTTTTTCCAGATTCTGGCTATTGTAAACAGTGCTGCAATGAACATAGAAATACAGTTGCCATCTCTACTATACCTTTTTGCCTCTCCGGGATATATTCCCAGGAGTGGTGTTGCTGGGTTAAATGGAAGCTAAATTTCTAATTTTTTGAGAATCGTCCATATTTTTTAAAAGGGCTGAACGAGTCGGCATTCCCACCAGCAGTGAAGAAGAGTCCCTTTCTCCCCGCATCCATGCCAACACCGGTTGTTTTTGTTTTTTGGGATGTTTGCCAGTCTCTGTGGTGTGAGATGATATCTCATGGTTGTTTTGATCTGCATTTTCCTGATTAGTGATGTGGAACATTTTCTCATGTGCCTCTGAGTCATTCAGATTTCTTCTTTAGGAAAGTTTCTGTTCATTTCATCACCCCATTTTTTGATCGGATTGGCAGTTTTCTTCTTGTGGAGTTCAACCAGTGCATTGTATATCCTTGTTATTAACCCTTTATCGGATGGGTACTGCGTAAATATCCTTTCCCATTCTGTAGATTGTCTTTGTAGTTTTGTCACTATTTCTCTTGAGGTGCAGAAGCTTCTTAGTTTGAGATAGTCCCATTTATTTATCTCTGTTTTCACTTGCTTGGCCAGTGGCGTGTCAGCTTTGAAGATATCTTTGGCTTCAATGTCGTGAGGGTTTTGTCGACCTTGTTTTCAATGTACCTCAGGGATTCTGGTCTGATGTTGAGGTCCTTAATCCATTTTGATCTGACTTTTGTACATGGTCTAAGCCCATTTTTTTTTGCCTGTTGCTGTCCAGTTTTGCCAGCACAATTTGTTAAACATGCTTTCCTTGCTCCATTTCACCTTTTTTGCTCCCTTATCAAAGACTAGATGGTCATATATTTGGGGGATGTGTCAGAGTATTCAACCCTGTTCCATTGGTCTGCCGCTCTGCCTTTTATTCCAGTACCAAGCTGTTTTAATGACTACCGCTTTGTAATAGAGTTGGAAGTTGGGGAGGTTAATTCCTCCCATTTTCTTTTCCCCAAGACTTGCTTTAGCTATTAGTGGGGCCTTATTGTTCCATATGAATTTCAGGAGCACTTGCTCCATTTCTTTGAAGAATGACAAGGGTACCCTATAGGGATCGCATTGAATTTGTACAATGCTTTGGGGAGAATTGCCATTTTGACAATATTAATTCTTCCAATCCATGAGCAGGGGATATTTTTCCATTTCCTTGTGTCTTCTTTTATTTCCTGAAGTAGCATTTTGTAGTTTTCATTATACAAGTCCTTTACCTCCTTAGTTAAGCTGATTCCGAGGTATTTGATTTTTTGAGGCACAATTGTGAACGGGATAGCTTTTATCATGTCGCTTTCTTCGCTCTCACTATTTGCATACAAGAAAGCCATGGACTTTTGGGTATTGATTTTATAGCCTGCAACTTTACTATACAAGTCTATTGTTTCTAGGAGTTTCTTTGTAGAGGATTTAGGGCTCTATATCCAAAAAAAAGGGAATACACATTCTTTTCCATTGCACATGGAACATTTTCCAGAATAGACCATGCGCTGGGCCACACAACATACCTCAACAGAATCAACAAAATAGACATTGTACCAGCTATTTTTTCAGACCATGATGCACTGAAAATAGAAGTTAATCATGGACAGATGCAGAAAAATAAATCAAACTCCTGGAAATTACATAGCTCGATGTTGAACAATGAGTGGGTCAGGAAGGAAATCAAAGAGGAAATCAAAAGGTACCTGGAAACAAACAAGAATGAAAACACGAGCTACCAGAACCTGTGGGACACAGCTAAAGCCATTTTAAGGGGAAAAATTATAGCTCTGTAAGCATATCTCAGGAAGGAAGAAAGGGCCCGCATAAATAACTTGACTTCACAGCTCAAGACCTTAGAAAAGGACCAACAAAAGGAGCCCAAACCAGGCAGAAGGAAAGAGATAATAAAACTTAGAGCAGAAATTAACGACATGGAAACCCAAAAGACAATCCGAAAGATCAATGAAACCAAGAGCTGGTTCTTTGAGAAAATAGATAAGATTGATAAACCACTAGCAAGACTCACAAAGAAAGAGAGAGAGAGAGAACAATTATAAGTCGAATCAGAAATGAAAAGGGGGACATCGCAACAGAAACCAATGAAATTCAAAAGATCATCAGAGACTACCTTGAAAATCTGTATGCCACGAAAAAGAGAACCTAGAAGAAATGGATAAATTCCTGAATTCCTATAATCTCCCAAGGCTGAACCAAGAAGACCTGGAGTTCCTGAATAGTCCTATTAACATCAAGGAAATTGAAATGGTAATCAAAAGGCTTCCCAAAAAGCCCAGGCCCAGATGGATTCACTAGCGAATTCTTCCAAACATTTAAGGAGAACCTATTGCCAGTTCTTCTCAAGCTTTTCCAGTAAATTGAAGAAACAGAAACCCTCCCAAACAGTTTCTATGAGGCTCACATCTCCCTAATACCAAAAGCAAACAAGGACACCACAAAAAAAGAAAACTACAGGCCAATATCCCTGATGAACACAGATGCAAAGATTCTCAACAAAATATTAGCAAACAGAATTCAACAACTCATCAAAAAGATCATACACCAAGACCAAGTGGGATTCATCCCGGGGATGCAAGGATGGTTTAACATTCGGAAATCAATGAACATAATGCATCATATCAACAAAAGAAAAGATAAAAATCATATAATCATATCAATGGATGCAGAGAAAGCATTTGACAAGATCCAGCACCCATTTATGATGAAAACTCTCGCCAAAATGGGTATAGAAGGGACCTTCCTCAATATAGTCAAAGCCATCTACCACAAGCCTACGGCAAGCATCATCCTCAATGGGGAAAAACTAAGACCCTTCCCTCTGAGAACAGGGACAAGACAAGGATGCCCAATCTCTCCTCTTCTGTTCAATATAGTACTGGAAGTACTTGTAGTAGCGATTAGGCAAGAAAAAGATATTAAGGGCATTCAGGTAGGAAAGGAAGAAATCAAGCTCTCACTATTTGCTGATGATATGATATTATACTTAGATACTATCAACCTTTTACTTTTAGCTATTTTGTTGTGACACTATTCTGTTAGGGATAGAACACTTTGTGATGGCATAGAATTCAGATTCTGCACTTAATTCAAAATGACTCCCAGGACAGGGAAACTCCCTTCATTGCTAAGCAAGGAAGGGCAAGATTTATGACTCTATTCTAAGTTTTTACTCTTACTTTCCTATGTCAGAATAAGTTTCAGGATAATTTAGCAATGCGGAGAAATCCTCAACATTGCTTCCTATAAGACTTCTCCGTGTGTGTATGTATGTGTGTGTGTGTTGTGTGTGTGTATGTGTTTGGATGTTGGTGCATTTTTGTGATCACTGGACTGTAGTAAAACTCATGATTCTACACTAAGCCATTTCTTTTACCATTCAAAAAAGAAGTAATTCATTCTGATTACTGTTGATAAAGCTCTAGGTCTCATGAGATATCTATGTTGTTTTAATATTATAACCAGAGGCCTGCTATCATCTGATCAGAAGCAAAATTCAATCTAGCTTTTCTGGCAAGGGGACTAAAGTACCTGTTATAATATTCTAGATGGAAATTTGGATATAGTATTTTTCTATTAAGCCAAAGTACAAAATCATTACCTGAAAATAACCTGTCTTACTAATGATGCCGTTTTCTTGGTTCTAGGTCAGAGAACAGATTTATAGTAGATTATGTTTGTTTGTACTTGTTAGTTTCTTGGGATTGCTGAATTCTTCAACAAGTGCTAGAAAATTTCATCTATTGTTTTTGGGATCCAGGATTATACTAGATAATTACTTTCTTACCTCCACTTTCATAGTCTTTTTCAATTTCATTTATATATACTGATTGTATGTGTGTGTGTTAGTTTTGGGGGAAATCATAAAAACCACAATCTTCTATATTCATAGAATTGGAAGTACCGTAAACTGGTATTTAGTAAAACTTGGGACAAAATAATGAGTCTTTCATTGACAGACACAATCTAATTCTCTTTGAAATCTTGTCATTGAAACATCCCAACAATCTATGGAATTAAAATGGCTTTGACATTTACATTTTCCTTAATAACTATAACCTTTAATTTAGATTTGTTAGAAACCCCTATAATAGCATATTTCTAAAAAGTAGACATTGAATTACAGAATAAAAGTTAGATTTGTCTGATGGAAATTAGACTTTGATTAAAAGTTATAAATGTTTTGGGGGACGGAAGAGATAGTATAGTGGGTGCTTGCCTTGTACTCATCTGACCCAAGTTTGATCTCCCACACCTCATAAGCTCTCCTGAGCCCCACCAGGAGTGATCCTTGCACAAAGAACCAGGAGTAAGCTCTGAGCAGAACTTAGTCTGAGTTGAAAACAAGTAATAAGAAAATTATAAACATTTTTTAAAGTTTCTATAGAATGCTTGTCTTTTAAAATTACAGTAGGACTATTTTAAGAGGATTTAGTCACCTGGTTGTGCTTAGGAAATCCAGTGACATTACTTACATATGTCTTGGCTCATGCTCAGGGTTCTTGAAAATATTCCTACCCAAAAATCTGTGGATTCTTCATCTCCTAATCCACTTAAGCAGTCACTTGATAGTGTTGTGTTTCTTGGATATAAGTTGGGAAACTTGATTTGTGTAAATTATATTCATATTCATCTCTTTCTCAGTCATATTCCCAAAAAAGTATTTCAAAATATGGTAGGTTCACTGAATTTGATCTGTTGACACAGTGATATTGGTGCTGGGATTTGGCTTAGACTAATGTCATGTGTATCAACACACCTCAAAAAGAGGGCAGTGATGCAGAGTTATATGAACAAGTTAAAATGCAAGGATTTTATGAAAACATTACTCACCTCTATTGTTCATAACTTGGACTTGAAAGTCTAAGAGTTAAGCCTTAGACATAAGTAACTAAGTTCCCTATGGCAATATTCATAAAATAATTTTCCATATATATATTATGTGATAGTACATTTGAGATACTTAATGATGAAATACTGTCACTGAACAAGCATAGCAATAAAAGGAAAAAAAGTCAGAACAAGGAGAGGGTACACAAATTCCTCAATATTGGCTGGCTCTGTCATCTCCACTTCTGAGAGAATTAACTACAACTTTAAATAAATGTTTTATGTTATTGAGTTTAAATTACTATGGCACTTACCAAGTTGTCTAAAACTTTATTGGAACACTTTATGCCTCAGACTTTAATTGGTAGCATTTTTAATGCAAAGTGCAAAGAATCTGTTTAGCACTTTATACCTGGGAAAAAATCCCAAGAAGCTGCTTTACTTCATGAGTAGACAACTTTCAGTTTTTAACCATCAACAATTGAATGGAAAAGAACATGGTGTTTCTTACAAACTGTTCCAACACTTTGCTTAAGTGAAATTTTATATCATTATGCAACACACACACACACACACTCAGATGCATGTTCACACATACACACATTTATTTTTATTTTTTTTTAATTTTTTTTTTTTACATACACACATTTATATACCTGGTTATTTTCCTTTAGGAAAAGAATGGGAAGGAATAGCTTGTGCTATTTATTACAAAAACAAAGTATTTTATTTCCAGAACAGTGCTTAATGGTATCCCCAAAATAATAATTTCAGCTTCAAAATCAGCTTTGCATCGTGTCACTAAGTCACCACAGTGCTAAGTAAGGATATTGGAAGTACTGGGGATTCTGTCCTTTTTTCAGATGTTTTTAAAATGATTGCATCATCAGAAATACTCACATTTATTGAATCAAAGTATAGCAAGATATTAAAGGTATAAACAAATTAGGTAGCACATGTATGTTAATACATATATATTCCTAGTGACGAATCTGAGGAAACACCAGCCTTAGTTACATACAGAAGGAAATGGCAGCAAGTTGAACTCAGGCAGCATCCGAATTGCAATTTATCTTTCTTTTTTATGTTATTTATTTATTTTTGTGGGACCTGCCCACTCTCTGAGCATTTGCCAGCTGTTTCATGGGGATAATTTAATTTTGTCTTTATAGCTCGATTTGACTACAAGATGATCCTCCACAACCTTCAATGCAGTAAAAATAACAGCTTAAAGTAGACATAAAAAATACCTCACTATTCTTCCTCAAATCTTCCATCCTATGCTAATACAGGCCATATAATAAACAATCAGAAAGTAAATGGCCCATTGAAGTGTGTGTACAGTACCTGTAATGTGAATTATTACTTATGCAATATAAGAAATAGATTGCCTTGCTAGTTTCTTGAAAATGATTAATTTCATACCTTACCCTTCATAAGGAATGATGGCTTTTTTCAGCACTTTTTAAATTTCCTGGGTGTTACAAGCCCTGTTCAAGAAAGCCAGGAGAGACAGGATTATCTTAGTGTCAAAGTGAAGTGTACGCCACTTCATTTTAAGTTATTAAGATAGTTTTTTTCATTTAAAAGAAAACTATAGTAAAAATGCTCATGTACCTTTACTTTTAATATGGTTAAATAGTTGTTTTACAATTGGCTTTTATTAGTTTGGGTGTTAAAATTGATTATGTCAATTTTCTTTTGTGTCTTTGGATTCAAATAATTGACATCAAGTAATTGGGTGGGTTATGACCAATACTAAGCACTTAAAATGATACTTTCATGAGCCAGAGATAGTACAGTGAGAGTTTACCTTGCACATGGCTGACGTGGTATCGATCTTGGGCCCCACATAGTGTTTCCTGAGCCGTGCCAAGAGTCATTCTTGAGTGGAGAATCATAAGTAAGCCTGGAGCACAGCCAGGTACAGCCTCAAACAAATAATAATAGTTATAATAATAATAATGTATTCAGATCCAAATAATACTTTCAAATCTATTTTAAGTAGGTAAAATTACTTTAAAAAATCAAAATGATTTCTTGTTATGCTTCATGGACAACTTTGTTATAAGACTTGGGCAGTTATCAAACCTCAGTATTTTTATATGTAAAATGGGCTTTACCTCAAAGTGTTAATACTTACCTCAAAGTGTTATCCATCATGGAGGCTCAATATGGATAAGTGATATTGTCACTGTCACTGTCATCACATTGCTCATTGATATGCTCAAGTGGGCACCAGTAACGTCTCCCTGGTGAGACTTGTTACTGTTTTTGGCATATTGAATATGCCACAAATAGCTTAACAGGCTCTGCCGTGTGGGCAAGATACTCTCAGTAGCTTGCTGGGCTCTCTGTGTGGGACGGAGGAATTGAACTTGGGTCGGCCACGTGCAAGGCAAACGCCCTACCTGCTGTGCTATCACTCCAGTCCATAAGACTAATAAGTGATATTAAATATGAAAAATCTGGGTAATGATAATGTCTATCTCAAAGTAGTATTTATTATATAGATCAAGAACTCACTGATCACAATTCAGTGTCCATGGTAAATACCTATGGAACAATATTAAATAAATTGGGGCACTATTCAATAAAATTTATATTAATTCACTTAAACTTTGTCGTTTTATTCGTCCATGTTCTTTATGATCTTAAGTAGACAGTTCATAAACCTGATGCAGTTTTTAAATTCTATGACTCTAGCACATAACAAAAACTGCTTTAGAAATAGCTTGATTTATACTTATTCAATTTGATGTTTAGCTCACTCCAAAAAAGAAGTTATTAGTTGGTTTCCAGTCTATATGTTTAATCTTATCAATTCATTTCTTTGAAAAATTCAATTAGTCTGTGCAGTCTGGGTTTGATCAAGTGATAGCCTCCTTTATAAGATATTTAAAAAGATGCATTCCATGGTTTTTGATCTATGATGTTGGCTAAGTAACAGTAGTGGAATCTCGTGAAGTTTATTTATCTGATTACTTCTCTGTTGCCTTGCAAATCACTGAGTGTAATTATTGTTCCTTGGAGATTTGAAACACACCTAGAGATCAGCATAATTAAAATCTACACATATGATCACATACATTCACATCTATTTAGTTACATGCACATGTGTACTCACAAACATGCATATACATATGTATTGTAACAAGTCTTTGTTCTCTCTGTATATTACCCAACAGTTCATGAAAATTGCTTAGATAAAACTCTCATATTGGGGCTGGAGTGATAGCACAGTGTGTAGGGTGTGTGCCTTGCATGCCGCCAAACCAGTTTCGATTCCCAGCATTCCATATGGTTCCCCAGCACTGCCAGGAGTAATCCCTGTGTATCTCTGGGTGTGACCCGAAAAGAAAAAAAAAAAAGGAAAAAAATAGAAGAAAATTCTCATATCTAGTGAAGCCTATAATCTCTTTAGTTTGTCACTGGGATCATGTTTCATCTTTGTATGTTCTGTGATAAATAGATCTTTCACTTGATGGAATAATTGTTTGGAAAAAAAAGCAGCTGACATATCTACACTGACTCTCCACATTCCTACTCTTTTTCAATGTCAATTAACCAGCCTGACATTCACATCACCTGTTTCTATGTTGTCTGCCTCTGATAGTCCAAAAAAGTAATTTCCAAATACTTATCTTTCAAAGATGTCAAAACTGCTATATAAAAATTAAGACAAATTGAAATTACTTACATCATATAAGGAATACATAATTTAAAATTAAAATGCTGCAGCACTGTAGCACTGTCATATATAGTTGTTCATTAATTTGCTCCAGCGGGCACCAGTAACGTCTCATTGTAAGACTTGTTGTTACTGGTTTTGGCATATAGAATACGTGATGGGTAGCTTGCCAGGCTCTGCCGTGTGGGCAGAATAACTCTCAGTAGCGTGCTGGGCACGCTGAAAGGGGTGGAGGAATCGAATCAGAGTCGGCCTCATGCAAAGCAAACACCCTACCTGCTGGCAATACAATGTCCATCCTAATTAAAAATTGTTCTTCGTGAAGTCTGTGGTAATTTTTTTTTACTAAGGTAAGAATTCTTTTAGCTTATCTGAAGCATTTTATTTATTTATTGAGTTATCCATGCTAGTGTTTATGGCTCACTCCTTGGTCTCTGCTCAGAGTGTATGTTGGTCATTTTGAGGGAACTATGTGCCGTGTTGGGAATCAAATCTGGATCAGTGGCATGCAATACAAATGCTTTAATCTCTGAACTTCATTTCCACTAGGAAATAATTATATTTATTAATAACAACTTTAAAATTTTAAAAATACTTTAATATGATTATTCACATTTCTTTGGATCATACAGAATACCCAGACCAGTCATAGAGTAAAATACCATTCTCATTTCTATGAATTTCATTTTCATGTTTTAAATATTTATTTTATAACATAGACCAGCATTGTTAATATCTACTCTTCTGTTTGTTTATTTATTTATATTTTTATTGAATCACCGTGAAATGCAAAGCTTATGATTGAATTTCAGTCATACAATGATTGAACACACATCCCTCCACCAATGAGCATTTTCCAGAATCAGTGTTCCCAGTATCCCTCCCGACAGCACCCCCACCCGCCCCAGGTGGCAGACAATTTCCTTATGGAAATTTCTCACTACTTTTGGGCATCATGGTTTGCAATACAGATACTGAGAGGCCATCGTGTTTGGTCGCTTATCTACATTCTGCGCACATCTCCCATCCTGAGAGATCTTGCGAACTGTCATTCTTACTATAGACCAACTTTCTGCTTGTTTTTCTTTGGGGCCACACCTGGTAAAACTCAGGGATTATCCCTGGCTCTGCATTCAGGAATCAATCCTAGTGTTGCTCAGTGGACATCATGGTGCCTGATAGCAAACTTGCATTGGCTATATGCAAGACAAAGTATTTTTTCCTGCCTCAACAAAAAACAAATATTATTGATAATTTTATGTCCTGCTTTCAACAGTTCATGCTTTCTAAAATATTGGATGTGGCTTTAAATTTGTTTATTGAAAATTTATATCTCTTTATTTGTAAATTTTATATGCATATTAATTTGGTTATTCATAGTTTACATAAGGTTTTCAAAAATTTGAATTGCTTTGGACCAGATGATAACACAGCCGATAAGACATTTGGTCTGCTTGTGACCTACCTAGATTTAATGCTTGGCACCTAATTTGATTCCCCAGAACCTCCAGGATAATATTTGAGTACATAACCAGGAGTATTCCCAGAGCACTGCCAGTGTGATGCCTCCCCCCACCCCCTCCACACGCACAAAAAGGAAAAAAGAATAGTTGCTTCAGTTTGATTGCTAAAAGTAATATAAAAATAACACATTTTTCCTGAATTTACAACTAATCAATAGACATTGAGATTACTGGGTCACCATCATGTTTTTTTCTTTATGCTATATTACTCCATGTTATTTAAAGTCTGCACCAAAAAAACTGCTAATCCTATCCCTTTCACTTCATGCTTTCACTTTCCTTTAGTATCCAAATGCCTTTAAAAAGAATTAGCTAAGTAAAAATCTTCTCAAATTTTCTGTCCTTTGGAAACCTTTTAACTACTAACACTAATATTTTTAATGCTTGTTTTCAATATTAGCAATGAGGATTACCCATTTGTTGGAAGAAGTCATGTTTCAGACGGTTATCCTATAGACAATGCTACAAATCACCATGTTAATATCTGAAAGGAAGTAAAAGGAGAGAAGACAGATGGACCCTTTGTTACATTTGTTCTTCTGTCCCTGAAATATCTATGAGAGGCATGCAGGGGTAACATTATCATCCACACTTTATATATACTAAAAGATACTTTATGCCCAGGAATACAGAAAGTCAATGATATATAGCCAACGGCTGTGCCATTCATAGTCTTCTTCCTCCTATTCTAGAAAGTACCACACATCAGCTTTTATTCATTTTTATTATACATCTATTTTTTTTCCCCTGAGAGCCTTGAATTACTTCTTGCCAAAAGTGAGGGAAAAAATCAAGGCTGGGAAGAAGATCCATGAATAACACTGCTTGCTTGAGAATTGAAGACCAGTGAGGTGTTTCAGAAAAGGCCCTTATGTCATTTTTTCAATTGCCAGATAAATCTCTCTTTGATATCTCTTGCAACATAAGAGCGTTAGAGAAAGAATAATTAACTTTGGTGAGAAGAAGATGTCCGTTTCCTCATATGTTGGGTCCAGGGTTTCTCCTGGTTTAAACAGGATGGTTAAGAACTCTGGTTAGATATTAACTGTCTTTCCCTCAAATTTAGCCTTCTATGGCCAGAGACACCTACTCCTACAATGTAGATGAATAACTTTTCTGTTGGGGATTTGAGCTTGTTATAATAATCTCTTCCAATATTAAAATGTGTATAGTCTACAGTTTCTCACCATTACTAGTTTTTTTTTTCAGCCAGATCTATACTAAGGGCTGCTCCTGGAATAAATAATATACATATCCTCCTCTAAAACTTTTTATATTGTGATTTTTTGAGAAAATAATCATTTCCTAAAACCAATGTTTTATTTTACTTTAGTTCTTTAACAAAATCAATCACATCTTCCTAATTTTTTTTATAATTTCACAAACTCAATGTGTTTTTCTGTATCAGTCAGGAAATATATAGTGATGAAAGCAATATATGTTGAAGAACTATATGCTCTTTGGAAGAGAAAAATCCAACATTAGCCAAAATAAATATAGAATCTCAAGAAAGTTATTTAACCTCTTCATGCTTCAGCATCTGCATCTACAAGTTAGAGTGAATACCTACTTTTATATGTATAGTGGCTTTTAGTATTTTTATATATTGAGCCAGTAATAGCAAATAAAATCATAATTATTTTTATTGCCTCACTTTGCTGACCATTACTCATTTCAAGTTCCCCATAAACTCCACACTCCTATGGTTATGTCTATCCTAAACTCTAAATGGCCTTTTGTCAATAAAACATTAAGGTTTTTAGATCAAAGATCATTAAGATCTCATGGGAAAATATATTATTTTAATACAATAATGAATACTGTAGACACATTCTATTTTGAATACCGTTTTGGGAATGCATAGTTCTCCTAAAGTCTATCATGGGTGACAGGTCAAGGACTCCAGATAAAATTTTAGATTAGAAAAATAGTAAAAATGTGACATTTTCCCTCTATATTCACAAATTACTGATAATCTGAAATATCCCTTATTGTATGCCCATTCCTAATGAAACAGTATGTGCTACGAGATCTCTTTTGTGATAAAAGCTGGGCAGTATTCTGATAAACGCTTTATTTAATTTAAATTTAAATTTAATTTATTTAATTATTAAATTTAATTTATCTAATTATTTAATTATGTACAGACTGGAGTGATAGCACAGTAGGTAGGGAATTGGCCTTGCATGCGGCTGTCCTGGGTTCAATTCTTCCATCCCTATCAGAGAGCACAGCAAGCTACCGAGACTACCAAGAGCCTGGCAAGCTACCCATGGCATATTCAATATGCCAAAAGTAGTAACAACAAGTCTCACAATGGAGACATTACTGGTGCGTGCTTGAGCAAATGGATGAACAACGGGATGACAATGCTACAGTGCTATTTAATGATATGACTGAGAGGGGTATCTATGTCAATGTCATGGTTGTTTGAAAAGAAACAAACATAAAACCTTGTGAACTTGTGGATGACTATTAATAATTAAATTGTGTACAAGGTGACTGTAAGAGGTTCAGAATACAGCAAGTGAATGAAGGGTCTTAGGGTCTTGGAAAGTTCCCCCTAACTGCCTCCAAGGATAAGAATCATATCTTTTTACAAAGTATATAATTACCTAGAAAAGAAAGAGTTTATGCATAGCAAAATAGTATTAGGGAGAGACACGGAGCTTCGTGTAGAAGCTGCCATCAGAGGCGAGAATGTGGGCCAGGTGAGTTGTTGGCCCAATTTGTGATGACAGAGTGTCATCTCTCAACCAACAGTGGAGGACTAGGTCCCAGAGTATCTGTGGGAGCTTCCACCCTGTAGAGGGTCCTTAGTGACCTCTACTGACAAAGTCTGACATTGTGCAACCAATAAAAGGAAAATGTTACAGGGTTCAACTGCATTATTAAAAATCTAGGGCGAGATGGGTGGCTTTGCGGTGGAAATTTAGAAATGGATATGGAGTATTTTTTCATGTACCTATTGGCCATTAGTATCTATCTTTTTGAGCCTCTCTATATATTTATGGGGTTGTTGTTTTTTTTTCCTGTTTGGTACGTTTTGTGAGTGCTTTATAAATCTTGGATATTAGCCCTTTGTCAGATGTGTGGTGGAGAAATATTTTCTCCCTCTCAGAGGAGTGTGTGTTTATTCTAGTCATCATTTCTTTCACAGGGCAGAAGCTTCTTAATTTGATGTTGTTGAATTTGTTTATTTTTGCTTTTGTTTTCTTAAACAATAGCATTGTATCATTGAAGATGCCTCTGGAGAAAATAACATAAAAATATTTGCCTATGTTTTATTCGATACATATTATATGCCCAGGTATAATATTGAGTAATCACTTAATATAACTGTGCATGGAGGAAGCACTCTTACTTCTGTACTATTATCTCAGGCCCGTGAGATTGAGGTCTTTTATTCATATTTTTTATTTATTTTTGGGTCACACCCAGCAATGCTCAAGGGTTATTTCTGACTCTACACTCAGAAATTACTCCTGGCAGTGCTTGCGGATTATATGGGATGCTGAGGATTGAACTTGGGTTGGCTGTGTGGAAGGCACACACCCTATTCAGTGTACTATCACTCTGGGCTCCCTTTAATCCATTTTAACCAATTATTTATGTGTGGTGTAAAACATAGATCCAGACTGGTTTTTTTTCTTTCCTTCTTTTTTTTCTATTTTTTTAAAATTTTGCTATGTGGTACAATCTCAACATCATTGACTGCAGAGATTTTCCTGGCTCCACTTTATCAAACTAAGTTCATTGTCAAAGATTAATTTCCCTTGTACCTAAAGGTTTGTCTCTAGGCTATCAATTTTATTACATTGGTCTGAGAGTCTATTTTATTTCTAGTACCACAAAGTTTTGTTTGCTATAGGTTTATAATATAATTTAAAGTTTGGAAAATAAAAGTCTTCCATTTAATTTTTCCAGTGTTTTCTTTGCAATCCTGGAAGCTTTATAGCTCCATTAGCAGCATTTGGTTCATGATCTGTTCTTCAACACCTATTGTTAGATAAATGCAAACCCAACCTCACACCAATGGGATTGGTATACATCAAAATAGATGGAACGAAATCAAGCTACTGGAGATGTGGGAAAGAACAAACGCTCAATCACGGTTGGGAGCAATGTTTTCTGGTTCAGCCTTTAGGAAAAATAATATTGAGACTCCAACAAAATTTATAATTAGACTTAGTGACTCAACAATTCCACTTTCTAGCATCTATCCTGTGGGCCCAATGATGTGAATTAATTTTTTTCTTTTATATCTATATCCATTGCAACACTATTCACAGTAGCAAAGATCTGGGAAGAACTCAAGTACTAAGAAAAGATGAGTAGATAATAAAATTGTAGTATTTATAAACATTGGTATAGTATTTTGCTATAAGGAAAAGTGAAATCCTGTAATTTGCAACTACATTGTTGTAAGTGGAGGCTATTGTGCTGGGTGAAGCCAGTCAAATGAAAAAGAATATAATAAAACATATGATTTCTCAACAAATAAGGGAATACAATATGGCTAAAGAAAACAGAATCTGAGAGTTGGCCTATAAAACTAAGTCTGCTAAGAGGCAAGGGAATGAAAAGGGATCAAAAGACAGTGATGGAAGGACACAGACACTATGGGATGGCAGAGTAACATTATATGTCTGATCACATTACTATTAACATTATTCTGAATCATGATGCCTTTAAGAAAGCCTAATAACACAATCTCAAAACTCTTTTTAAGAACTATACTAAAAGTTAAAGGCACTTTGTTAATATAAAATATGGATAATTGGGAAAACACACGTCTACAATTTAATTTGTTTTCTTGGCACTGACTTAGTAATGAATTGTCTTAGGGGCTGGAGAGACAATACAGTAGGTAAAGTGCTAGCCTTGCATGCAGCTGACTCTGATTCAATACTTGGCACCTAAGAAAATACTTTCAGCCCTGCCAGAAGTGATTCCTGAGCTCATAGCTAGGAATGAGCCTTGAAGAAAACTGGCATGTTCAAAACCCTAAAAGTAAAGAGAAAATGATAGCATTACTACATCATAATTAGTAAAATGAAAAAAATTAGATACATATCTGGGATCTTGTACATAGTAAAATGTCAATTATTTTACCTTTCAGTATCATATTTAGTTAATAGAAAATTATGAGACCACAACTTCTTGTTGGTCAACCTTAATTGCAATAATTTAGTTTCTCATATAATGTAAAAAGGTTATTTCAGTATTGAATGTAATCAAAGTAAAGTGAAAGTAAAGTGAAATTTACCAGTTACACATGCGGGGTGGGGGGCTGGGGAGGTGAGGGGGATGGGGGGAGGTATACTGTGATTCTTGGTGGTGGAATATGTACACTGATGAAGGGATGGGTGTTCGAGCATTGTATAACTGAGACTTAAATCTGAAAGCTTTGTAACTTTTCACATGGTGATTCAATAAAAGAATAAATTTTAAAAAAGGTTATTTCAGTACTAAGTAGGTTAGTATACAATATATCTGTAGTCTGGATATACTTGCATTTGGAATGCCCATACAATATACACTTTGTGCTCAAATTCTCACAAGTAATCATTGTATTTCACTGATATATTTATTCCCACATCTGCTTTTCTGCATTTAACTAGTTTTCTTGCCTTGTCACTTGTTTGTTTCTACACTTTTATTTGTTAATTTAACTCATTATTTTACTCCTAAATTGGTCAACAGACTTATCCATTCTCCCAAGTGGTGGCCAGTCATTTCCTCTCTGATGCTGTAACAGGTCCAATCTGTGTCTTGTTTCAATATAGAAAGCATATCGTTTGAAGTGCATACATATTTGTCCTCAGTGCATTGGTATAAACTAGTGCCAAAGTACATGTTCTATTCTTTAAAAAAGTTAGTGGTGATTTGAAATAAGAGCTGAAAGGTTGAATAAATCTTAAAGAAAGTGATTGAAATCAAGAACCAGGTGAAGAGTACACATTTAGCTTTGTAAGCCCAAATTTGATGTCTCTGATATAAATCTTTTGTTTAAATACATCTGGGGGTGAGGAATATCTAATTTACCTTAGTTATAAATGTGACATGGGAGAAGCTTGTGGACATAGTTGTACAGAACACTATAAGTACAACAAGTGAGAACTGGATTTTGAAGATGGACCACTGAATGCCAGCCAAGGTGAATGGAAAATCATACAACCTCAGAGGATGTCCTTAGTTTAATAAACAGGCTTTGATAAATGCTTTTCACCAAAATATAATACATTGCTAAATATAATACTCTATCCTAGAATAATAGCAATTATTCCATCTTCTTTCTGTAGATTAAAAAGCACATACATTTTATTAGACATTTAGTAATTTAGTATGTGATTGTTCGACGTTAGCCTAACAAAATAACATGAGCTTCTAGATTCTCTTTTCATAACTCATAAAATTAAAGCTATATATATAGGCTTTGGCAATCTATAGCATGTGATCCAAATAAGCTTGCAACTCTCTTATGCTCTATAGGAATATGTTACCCCATGTTTCAAATGTGAGATAATTAGGGTTGCCAAGCACCCTAGATCTTTCCATGCATATAATGAACATAGAAACTATTAACTCACTGTCACTGTCACTGTCATCCCATTGCTCATCAATTTGCTCGAGCAGGCAGCCGTAATGTCTCCATTTTGAGACTTGTTGTTACTGTTTTTGGCATATCAGCTATGCCACAGGTAGCTTGCCAGGGTCTGCTGTGTGGGCGAGATACTCTTGGTAGCTTCCCAGACTCTCTGAGAGGGGCATAGGAATCAAACCCGGGTCAGCCACGTGCAAGGCAAATGCCTTGACGCTGTGCTACTGCTCCAGCCCAAACTATTAACCATTTTTTAAAAAATGATGTTTAATTCTCATTAGTCAATTAAATTGATATGTAAAAATTATAGAAAAAAGGAAAGTAGAAAAAAGAAATAATCTATATTACTATCAAATGCGTTTATTTTCCATCAAAGTTTGGGCCATACGCAGAGGTGCTCAATTGTTACTCTAATGCTCAGGGATCACTCCTGGTAACCATATGTCATGCTGGGGATTGAACTGTGGATGGCTGCATGCAAGGCAAAGTCCTTAACCTTTCATACTATCTCTCTGATCCTCTACTTTTCTTTTAATTTATTTTTATTATTTTTGGGTTTGTGGGCACACCAATCTTACTCCTGGCACTGAGCTCAGAGATCACACCTGATGGGGCTCAGAGGACCGTATGGGTTGCCAGTGTCACTAAGTAGCCTGAGTAGGCCACTTGCAATAACTTCCCCTGTGTATGCTCTTTCTAGCTCCTAGTTTTATTTGTAAAAGGAATATTCTTATTTCTAATCTTTTTCCTCCTTGTTATCAATATCATCTGAAGCAAATGTAACTCATTGAAAAATTTTAGTATGTGCCAACGTTTGTCAAATGATTTTCATATTTAATTTTTAATCTTTGAGATAATTTGAAGGAATGCATAGCTATTTGACAACTTATAAAATAGATTTTACTTGCATATGATCAGCTGTTCTGCATTCCTGGTTCTTCTAATTCCAAATTCAGTTTTAACTGCTGTAGTATGCTTTTTTTAGGTCTTATATTTTGCTCTAATCAGGTCACTAACTTTTAACAAAAGTAAAATTGCATTTAGAAAATTGTGATCAACAAAATGCTGAATAGCTCTGTGCATGAATGATCTCTGTCCACTTAGATGAAAAAGAAGTCTGGAGTCCCTCCCAGCATTGCTCAGCAACTGGGTTGGCAGTTCAGTGCTTGTGCCCAAGTGTGGTGCTGCTTGTGGCCTGCAATTGCAGGGTCCCCAGAGTTATGTCTGGTAAAATTCAGGGGGCCACGTGGTGCCAGGGATAGACCTTAGGTTAGACATATGTTTGCAAAACCCTGTACTCACTTCCCAAACATAGGTGGATGTCTTTTAAGAAGAGACAGGTGTAGTGTCAATTGTCATGGAGGAAGATATTAAACAACATCCATTGTTAATAGCCATTGGTGTAAGTGTATAATAAATGATTATAACAAAAATGATTCTCAGGATCTGTAAGATTATGATCCTTTCTATACTTAGTGATCTTCACCTGTAATTATGAAATCCTTAACAGCATCAACCTTTTGGCTGTGTGAACGTAGAGAAATATCAGTAATCAGACTCATCACTAAATATTGTAGTAAAGGAGACTATTAATTTTGAGATTATTCAGGAGTGGGTATCACTTGAATCATAGGAATCACCAATGATTCATGGTCAATGGATTTCATATCCAGCTGTTATGATGATATTGTATCAGCTCTATTGTTTCTTTCTCTCAACAATACATATAAATGCTCTTGAGAGCAGTTACTAATCTTGACTAAGTTGGCACAATCATCTAAATAAAGACAAACCTTTACAACTAATTAAAATGTATACTTTAAATTTTATACTTCTTTATGTTAATGAATTGAAAATGATTGAAGTTTTAATTATGTAAATAAATTTCCCCACTACCAACCAAAAAGTAGTTAATAAACTATTTCTATAATTATGTATTTCAGTAGGTATATTTATTTGATTCATAAGTGAAGTGTCATGCTTACCTAAAACATGAGATACAAAAGAGTATAGCTTAATGGATATGCTAAAATTTACATAGTTATTATTTAGGTTTAGATCCAGTTTTGCATTGTTATAAATAACATGGTTTAGTGCATAAATCTTGGCCCAATTTCAGATTATTTCCCAAAATATATTTCTAAAAGTGAAGGCAAAGTTTTGAAAGGGATTATTGATATTCTTAAGCTTTCTGATTCTTATTTTCAATAACTTTGCACAATATTTTAAAACAGAAATTAAAGTACTGAATTTAAATTTCTGGCTTTATGTTCTACTTTAATATGAAGAGACTATTAGTTTAATCATTTGTTTGTACTCATTTTAATAGCTTCAGTTGGTTCTGCTTTTGTTGTTGTTGTTTATTTGTTTTGGGGTCATTCCCAGTGATGCTAGGAGACTACTCTTGGTTTAGTGCTGGGGGTTCACTCCTGACAGTACTTAGGAGCCCATGTGGTGTCAGAAATCAATCTTGGAGCTTCTCACACACAAAGCAAGTGCTCTACCACTGAGTTACATCCCTAGTTCATGAGTTTGATTTTTCTTTTCTCCAATCCCCAACTTCCAACACACCCACCTACCAACCTGAGTTTTATCTTTATGTGAAAGAAAACTATTATTTGCAAAAATAAGAAACTCAGGTGGTATATTCATCTTTGATCTACAAGGGAATTGTATGAAATATAGGGAAGGAAAAGGGAATCCAAAACTGATAAAGCTAGAACCAAGTTGCTGAAACAGGTAGGTAGTAGGCTTGGGAGTGCCAAAGTGAGGCAGACTCATAATAGTTTCTCAGACCAGTGGCCTCTCTTTTCTGGTGCCTGCAGCTCTGTGGGACGTTAGAAGACGAGGCCAGGTGAGACCTGCCAGACTACCCATATTGCTTAACAGTAAATGTTGCATTCCCGCCAAAATGAAAGATTCTTCTTTCCCGTTTGTCTAAAACTGAATTCCCCAGGAACATAGTCTGTGTCTTTGAAATCCCCCTTTTATGGAGAAAATGCAATGCCTAACATTTAGCTAAATTCCATTAAATTCCAAAAATTCACCATGCCTTTCTTCCCAATGTTTGCCCTCTTGCTTTCTTATCTTTCACCCCAATCCTGTTCTCAATCCAATGTCTTTCTTCTCATTCTCCTAAACATAAATTAAAATTTATAAATCCCTGTCAAATGATGCCCCCCAAAAAAACGATTTTCAAGTCACATGCTGTGAAAACATGCTCCATGTTTCATTCACTGTATCACTGTATCACTGTCATCCCGTTGCTCATCCATTTGCTGGAGTGGGCACCAATAACGTCTCCATTGTGAGACTTGTTACTGTTTTTGGCATATCACATACACCACGCGGATCTTGTCTGGCTCTGCCGTGTGGGCGGGATACTCTCAGTACCTTGCTGGCTCTCCGTGAGGGGCAGAGGAATCGAATTCAGATCGGCTGCATGTAAGGAAAATGC